>NC_142687.1:13125000-13750000 GCF_056320005.1 Nelumbo lutea
GTTTTCACCATATATAACTTCACGGCTCACCGCTTTCGATGTAGGGCTTACCCTTAAATCTGAAAGCCACTGCGTAAAATCCCTCCCAAACAAGCACTTAATAACAACACCCATAACCGGCCCATATATGTGTGGAGCAAATGGGTAGCTTTGTTTGCACAAAAAATGACTTCAAATTTCAAACAGTTGAGATTTGAGAAATGCTGCTGGCGAGCAACGCTAAAAAGTCATAATTTGCTAGTCTTTAAGGCATTGCATCAAACGTTTTCCACGCACTTTTTAGTAGGTATTAAAAGCCAATGGCAAAGGGGTAGTTATACAGCGGAAGAACCCGTGCGGCGTCCTGGCCAATGCAGGCTAGAACAAGCATTTGTAACGCATAGAGGCTAGGAGTTGCCCGATGGGATGGCTCCACCAAAGTCAGTAGCACTGGATCATGACCTAAAGTCCAATGGTCGAGGCACTCTCCTGGCTCAAACCGGTTCATGGGAGGCGCCGCTTACGTGATAAAGGGGACAACTATAATGAAAGGCGACCATGCACCGATGAGGTGACTTGGCACCGATGTGATGGGTTTCCTGAAAGCCGATGATGACAGGCACCTGTGTGCCATGATGATAGGCAACCGCTTGGGCCGGAACACACCCGTGCGCCAAGGGCAACGGGGTAGCTCACTCAGCTTGGGCAAGGGACTGGCGTGGTGAAGGGACGTGCTTGAGCCAAGCCCGCATGCCAAGCCTCCCTTGAGTAACGGCAGTGCAGTGCCGGTCCAACACTGTCCCCATGAGCAAGTGTGCGCCCATGAGGAACCCTGGTAGCCATGCTAGCCGTTAACCAGGGTCGCCCCGCAAGGGGATGATGGTCTAGGAGTGCCAAGGTTAGGCACCCAATGAGGTCGACCACCCCTCCTCAAAGAATACGTTAAGCTTTTGGTGGTCTGCCTGAAGATAATATCAATTCTCCCAAAAATCTTATCGGCGAAAATGATGGGCATATCCCTAACGTAAGCCTGCCAAACGTAGACAAAGCTAAGCATGTATCAAACCGTCACAAAGTGGCAAACAAACACCTCCACTCCTATAGCAAAATGAGTTTTAATTTCCCGATAACTATTAACTAGGGTCTAGAGAAGGTTCGTGGTCCACAACTCTACTACATATTGTCCTCATCTTTGGTAGTCGGGATTCCTAGGACTCCGAAAACATTTTGAATGGTCGATGGCTTGATACTTGCGCGGTGGAGACGTAAGTAATAGCTTCCGCATCCAATGCAAAGATGCCGAAGCAGGCGTCGGGATCCAGCTCTCGGAAACGATCCAAATCAATTTAACAGAATAGTTTACGACTCCCAAGTCCTGAAAGAAAGGGTGAGAACCCTGAATGAACTAGAGCTTCCACTGAATCTCACGTTCAAACATCAAGTCCAATAGGCAATTGAATAGTTCTAGTTTCACTGTTGTTCGACGCATGTGACGTTGCATGTGGAATGCCTTACAGAATCTCACTGCCACACTTTTATTTATGCTTTTCACTCATCAGACCATCTGAATTTCAAATACAATTCTAGCTGGGTCTTGCTGCAGATAGACTGATCGAGTTAACTGGGTCTTGCTGGACCATGGAGTTCTACCAACACAACACCTTTATCAACTTCAACGTCTACGGTAGGGAATTTTGTTCTGGTAACTGTGGTTACGTACAAAACAATGACAGAGTTGGAAGTGGTGTAACTCTCTCTATATAGCCGATATATTTAAATTGGAAATTAATGTGGATCTAACAAAGACACAAGGCGGTCAAAAAAGAAAATCGGAAACATCGATCAATGAAATTCAGCTTCCTTGTAAAATTTTTAAAGAACAACCTCGTGAGTTGGTCAATAAAATAAACTTAAGGGATAACTGATAATACAGCTAGCCTCTCTCCAAGCTTAGATATATTATCTTTTTATTTCTTTACCGGAAACTCTCTCGATCCTTCTCTCTGTACAGATCCTGCTCTATATGTAGTTGTATACCATACAGTTTCAAGCAGCTTGAATCATACATATATCATTCAGTATCACTTAAACCATTTTTTTTGCCTCCTCTTCCTTCTGTTTCGGTAATGGCTTTCAATAAAGTCGTACTCTTATTGTTGGCCTCTTTTCTTCTATTTACCATAAGGGTAAGAAACAATCCCCCAGAGAAAAAAAAATATATTCCGTTTCTGTTTTCTCCAACAATTAATTGATGTTTTTTGGATTTTATGTTGTAGGCATCATGTAGAGACGAGGAATTCTTTACGGAGGTATGTTGAGATATTGCTATAACTTTTGGTTGCTAAAAGGTTCAATGTGCAAACCTATATAACATCTTTCAACGTTAGCTCGATTTTCGGTTCTTTATAAGTACGCATGTTTCGAATAACATTTTGATATTTGAGATAAAACCCATTTTCCCCTGAAATCCTTATAAGTCCATGATACAAATTAAGGGCTCCTTTGATTCACAGGAGTAGGGGTATGGAATCAGAACGGACCCTAAAATGTCATCCATGCCACCGAGAATAGGATTAAAATTTTCGAAACATCTTAGAGCAAACATTCTAGCTCAATTGCATGTAATAAAGGATCAGAGATGATTCTTGCGAATAAATCATATATATTGCAAATACTCTTATCAAGCAAACAAATTTGAAGACTGATTATGTGGTGCAGACTCCCTACGCAAAGGCTCCATCAAGGGCTCCCGTTCCAACGCCAACTTACGCAAAAGCTCCAGTGAAGCCTCCTGCTCCACCGCCAACTTATGCAAAAGCTCCAGTGAAGCAGCCACCTGCTCCGGCGCCAACCTATGCAAAAGCTCCAGTGAAGCCTCCTGCTCCACCGCCAACCCATGCCAAAGCTCCAACTCCAGTCCTATCACCAGTCCCCATTGCAGGTGACTTTGCCTTAATTACAATTTGAAAATTAGATGGCTTCACACAATTTTCACGAGTGCTTGTTATGGATTAGAGGGCGACCTCTCTAAAGAACCCTTTCTATTATTGCATGTGAACTGTGTTCAGAATGTCCGAGATTGTGTGCTGGAAGGTGCAAATTGCATTCGAGGCCAAGACAATGCAACAGAATCTGCTACACTTGCTGTCAACGATGCAAATGTGTTCCACCCGGAACATATGGTAACAGGGAGTTGTGCGGCAAATGCTACACTGACATGACCTCCCACGGCAATCAGCCCAAGTGTCCTTGACCTACCTTAACTAGTACCAAGTTTTCTTTTTTACTTCATCGGTTCACTCTTGTGTTTGCGTGTGTGTGGTAGACCAGACGTCTAGAGGGAAAGGGAGGGATGATTGTTGCTACATCATCTAGTGATGTAGGAGAGCCGAAGAGTGTGTGTGTGAGAGAGAGAGAGAGAGAGAGGAAGAGAACTGGAGCCTTCAGGATGTTATGAAGCTTGGAAGGTAAAATGAAAAATAAGTATATTCTTTTGACAAAATTTAAAATTTTATTTCAAGTTATTTTGGGCTATGAGTATTACCCGAATATGTGAATGGGCCACAAGTAGGGCAGCCCCCAACCCCCTCCCAGTACTCATCTCTCGCGAAGGCATCAATCTATCTCACAAATGACAAGTCTACCTCTGCCATGTACAAATAATAAAATGTTAGATGCATCATGCATTTAAAACTACAAACCAAGGAGAGGGCAAGGCAGTGCTGTGCTGTGCTGTGAGCAAGACGTAAGGCATGGATGAGATGTCTAGCTAGCATGCTTATGGACTTCTATGATTGTGGTGGCCTGGTGGGGAGGGTACTCGGTACAGGCTTTATTTCTAAGGATTAGGATAGTCCTTTTTCCCATGGTTGGTAAATGGTAATCACCTTTTGGAAGATGTTTGCTTTTCATGGCCAATTTACATGCAACCAAACACCATAAAAATGCCCTTCTGAGGAAATCATTCATTTTGTATGCAACCAAACAGAGCCTTGGTTAAATGGAAAGGCACGTTGGCCCATCAGCTACTTCACTTCTTCGTTTGTCGCCAATTTCTTCTCTGCAAACCAGAACTACGTATTGTTTGCTTTTATCATGATGGATTACCAGTCTCAACAAAACAGTTAAAAGGAACAGAGCTAGCTCTCGCAGAAGAGCGCAATGTTCAGTCTCTGCTCTGTCTCGAAAAGCAGTACAACCATCCACAATCTCTTGCAATGGCCAACGCCATACACAAATCGATGAACATTGGGCCTGAGGCGTGACTCATGAGGCCTATGTCCAACTCGTAATTCATTACGCTTGACATAACTCCCTTATTTACAATTTGTGAGCCAAGTGGCAAAGATAAAGATAGCGATAGAAGATGAATCTCCCACGTGTCTTACCCGGTCGGTGACCTTTTCGCCGCCCTTTACTCACTGAGAAACAAAGCCGTATATGATAAATCTAAGCCCAAGAACCCTCACCCACGATAGCAAACAAATTATTCCTCTTAAACTTTTAAAAGGCAAGCATCACTTGGAAAAAGGCTTCACAGAAGTGGTGAGAGATGGATCTGTGACAGATTAGAATATAAACGCATGGCCAAGAATGATAAAGCCTCGATGCTGGATACATCCCATGTCAAGCAGAAATGTAACCTTCCATCTACATAATATTTTCCCTTAGACTAATAATAATAGACTTAACCTATAGGCTGTAGGCAGGATGCAATCCCGAGTGGAAATCCGAATCACCCATTTAGAAATTCCTTTTCTATGAGCTCCAGATGATTCCACCCTGGAATCCTGGATTAGTTTTAGGTCATCAGGCAAACTACGCCTACGGGGCCCAATCTGTTTTCGTTTTTGTCTCCCCAAACCCAAACCCAAGCCCAAAAAAGATATGAAGTTTGAAAAATTAATAGGGAGTAATTATGATTGAGCCTGTCAATCTCATTGATATTTATTGGACTGGGGCAAAATTATATAATCTGGAACAAGAAAAATGCAACCTTGCATGTTAAAACAAGGCTCGCAGTTTAATTTACCAAGGGAGTGGGGTCACTAATCGCTTTTACGCATTAAATTGGTGTCAATTGTCAAAGTAGATTCTAATCTAACCACGGATAAGGCCCTCTAGTGCTATCTAGTTAAATCTCTATTAGTTTTTTGGGTCATTTATTAAAACATGTATTCGTTAAAAATGATAGTTTTAACTCTTTATATCTATTTGAATAAATTTAATCAAAATAAAAATAAAATATCATTTTGTCTAAGACGGAAGCAACCATCTTATTTGACTGTAAAAAATTTTCACTAAATTGAGGTGATATATTATTTTTAGATGAAAAAACAAATATTTTTAAGTGAAAGAAAGGTCGATTAAGCAAATAGGTTGTAACCTATAAAGGGTGTTTTAAAACTACAAGATGTATTTTAAAAGAGAAGCTACATTATAGGTTGAAGTAAATTTATAAAATTATAGGGAGTGTTTTAAACTTTTAATAAATGACCCTACTTTTTTTTTTCTGTTGGTAAAAAAAGTTAAAACCTCCCTTAGTGTCTCTGGCGGACTGAAAATACAGTCAGGTGTGGTCAGCTATCATACGGGTTCTGCCCCCCACATAGTTGCCCCCCCAAAAGCGTCCCACACATCCTACGCGCGCCGCAGTAGGAGGCGCCAAGGTTTGAATTGGGCCACATAATGGGAGAATAATACCCAGAACAGGGGATTAAACCCTTTTTGGGCGATATGAAATTAACGGAAGTGTTTGAAAAACGGACATCAAATAGAGGCCGCACGAGCCATCTTAGTGCACGTGCTTGAGGACACGCGGCGCGCGTAGAATGTATAGGACGTTTTCGGGAGGGAAACTATGTGGGGGGCAGATGTGAGCCCCCTATCATACGGTCTGGGTCTTGGGTGGCCCAACTCCACTGCAATTTCATTGAATCATTTTTCCTGTTTTAGTTGAAGTGGCACAACAAAACAAAGCTTCATTTTAACAATCTCAACTACTCCTAAAGGGGCAAAGTTGCTTACATCCATGCATGCATGTAATATAGTTTCAGATTTCGAAACCCAAAATCACAAAGGCCCAAAGTTCTACATAAAAAATCTCCCTTTTCTCACCAAACACTAAGAACACTTTTTGGCTTAATTTTGTTTTCCACAGCCCAAGGATCAAAAGCAAAAGTTTATGCAAACAGTCTGTTTAGTTAATTAAAGGCAGTAAAGCACGCTTATGCATAACCACATTTCTATTATACACAAACCCGTACTCATTATCACTACTTATTCAAAAAAAAAAAAAAACTCCATATGTAATCACTACAAGTACAACAATTACTACTACCATAGCAACAACAACAAGGCAGAAAAAAGGAAATTTTGTCCGATGAGAGACAAAAGAAAGAAGACTTGTCTACACGGTATGAACAGAGAGAGAGAGAGAGAGAGAGAGAGAGAGAGAGAGAGAGAGTATCTTTATGTCATTTCAGTATGCTATTTCTGTTTGGCCATTTTTGTCATAGGCTTGGCTCAACCGCTCATGGGCACTTAGTCCGGTTGCCGTGAGTCTTCATGTCCGTGTAGCAGCTTCCACACATCTCCCTGTTTCCGTAAGTGCCCGGAGGAACACATTTGCACCTCTTGCAGCAAGTCCCACATGCTCTTGTGCAAACGTTCGGCCTTGAGTGTAGGCCACATCGCACCTTGCACAACCCATCACAATCTACAACATGCCATGCCAACCAGAACATATATTAATTATTTCCAACCTTGGCTCGCTCCAAAGTCCAAACCCATTTAATTAATTTCTCAAGATTTCTAGCCTATTTACTGCTTACAGTACAATCTGAACTTAACTGAATGGACCAAATGATGGATGAGAGGGGAAGAAATCTCCATACGACAAAAGTAATGCAAATATAAAGCAAAACTCACCGATGGACTGCATAAGCCTCCTGTTCCCTCCAGGAAAAATAACCTGAGAAACAGGCAAAAAATGACGATCTCGGTGAGTTTAAACTTTTATCACTCAAGAGAAGAAGAACAGAAATATTAAAGCTTTCAGGAGTACAGAGAAAGAATGGTTTGTTGATATACCTGGTTAATATAGTTCCCTTCACCTTCTATGGCAACGTTCGACGGAACCTACAAGAGGTACGTTATTTGTCAAAACTCGGAAAAGAGAGAAACCAAAGCCCAAGCGGCCCCGTGGTCAACTTCTTTTGGAGGGAAAGCAAATAGTTTTGTTGTTAAGTCTTACCTCGGCGACGCAGATGAGCAGAACCACCACCACTAGAAGCACACGTAACGCCATTTTTGTTGATCCAGAAGCAGAGAGAATAAAGGCTGAAGCACACTAGTAGCAGACGTTTTGGGGACCGTGGGTGGCTCACTCTTATAACGATGGTAAATTGGAGACTACCCCGATCCCCGGGTGATATTTACGATCCGACCACACTCTGCTGCACAATGATCTAGGTGGATATAGGTTTAATCTCAACCGTTCGAGTACATAACATGTGACATCGTGCCTGGTGCCGAAAAGCATGCAAGTTGATAGATGGGGATAAACACAAAAGTCGATGGTAAAAAAATAAATAAATAAAGCAAAGCAAAATGCATATTGTCAGTGTGAAATCAGAAGCATCCAAAGATCCTGACCCATCAGCCATCATATCCTTCGATTGGAATATAGTGAGTGGATGGAACGTGGTCGGGTTTGATGAATAATGCTTTCTGAGGGTATTTTTGTCATTGTGTAAACGGGATGCAGAAATGCTGAATCGAAGAAATTGCTGTGTCGGAATTCGAAGAAATTGCTGAATGCTGAATCGGTCGGGGTCTCGGGCTTTGCTTTGGGTGGTGCATTGAATATGAAGCAAGTGAGAGAGAAAAGAGAAGAAGTGAAGAAACAAACAAACAAGAATTCAAGGAAGGAGAAGGTGACGACGAGGGAGACAGCTAAGCGTGCTGTCATTTGTCAATTGTCAAATGGTCATCGTCGTTTGTTCCTCGACTACGCGTGTCTAGACACTAGAGGAGGTTAGTACGGGTTCGCTGCTGAAACTTCACCATCAGAAGGGTTAGTATGCTGAAACGTCGAGATTGGCACGAATGGAATCTTTGGCTTTGATGAAGAAAATGTCCCCTGGTGAAGTAGAGATGCTCCCTCGTCCAATAATGGTGCTTCAGTACCGCGTATTACCGCGGCACACCATATTTACTTCCTTTCTCAGTTGAGAATTGGGATGAATGGTGCTGGACAAGACGACAAAATAGGAGATAGAGAGAGCGATACGTGACGAAATTCTAGGTAGACCGTACACACGTCATTCATGTTCCCAATTTCCCCAGAAACCGAAAGAGTTGCACCGAAACCGAACAACGGGGTCGACTAGAAAGAACCGAGATTCCCAAAAAACTAGGGTCAGAGTGAGGGTACGAGGGTCGGTCTTCGGTCCGGCAGGGAGGGGGGTATGCAATTCCTCAACAACCAACTCACCGTCCGTCATCACCACTGCGTTTGGCACTTGGGCTGGCACATGACAGATGGATCATGGATGAGATGGCACAAAGACGATCCAGCCCACAGCCCATATATAATGGAGCAGAAAAGGGTAAAGCTGGCTGTAGCCAATAGCCATGGGTTGTAGTTGTAGTTGTATTGTTTGTGATATGTCCTAGCAACGACCCGCTGAAATTCTCCTAGAACGACACACTTGAAATTCGACTCGATCAACCGGGTTTTGAAAAGAAAAAAAAAAAAAAAGCGTGGTGGAAGACTGTAGTGTGTGGTAGAATCTATGAACATATGTCGAGGTTTTGTGCAACAGGAGTCAGGACGGATGTTTTGTCGACACTCGGACAAACGCACACTGGGCATTTATCATTTATTACTGTGCAATGAGTCCCCACCAAACAGTAGACTGTAGATAGTTATGTGCGTCTTTCCATCTAAAACAAAATTTTATTTGTATGGTCAATATCTATCTATATATATATATATATGGTGGTACCCCTGATCAACCTCAATGGCGATACAGCTGAAGACGGCAGATTTGTGAGAATTGTTACATCCTTGTTGCTATACAGTATTATAGTATAGTCCCTCCTCTCTCTCTATATATATATCTCTACAGTGTTGGTAGCGTTTGTTTCTATAGTATGGCTCACTCCCGGTGTTTAGTCACTTGGCGCTGGTGTTTTGTGTGGGAGAAAAGAGAAACATGAGGACAGGGAGATTACATCGTCTAAGGAACAGAAAATTTTCTGTCCCCACCAATAGTAATTGAACATGTCATAGGTGCCATTTATCATTTCAAATCATCGGAGTTTAGACTTAACGCCTGTCAGGACTCCAAATTCCTTTTTGTTTTCGTTTAGGCGCCAAATCCACCTCCATTCTTTTTATTTTATTTCTTTCCTCCGTTCTATCTCATTTCTCCTCTTTTATTCAACCGAACATACTACAAACACCGATGTCCAGTTCTATGATTCTGTCTTTCCCCTATTAACATTCAGTTTCACCGTGAATAGTTTTTTCATCTAAAATAGATTCCTCCACCGGTGAATAATCTTCAGCTCGAGAAGAATGAAGACATAGTTGATATGCAATATCTGGATAGTTGAAATTATAATGAGATTCCTCCACACAGCAAAATTAATTTCATAAATTCCAAGTATCGATCTTCTTTTAATATAAAAAAAAAAAAGAAATGGAAAGCAAAATCTCCATTACCCATGGATTAAGTGTGAATCTTTTTTAGGTGATAGAAATGCATGAGATTTGCCTTACTTTCCCTAAGTTCTCAACTCGCCAAGTTCATTAATCTACTACTATATGTATAAAATAGGGGATCCTCCTCATCCTCATTGACTCCCAAAACGTAGAATTTAGATACAAGTTCCTCCATATGATTTACCATCTTTTCTTTTTAATCTGTTTATAAGATTTATATATCACTTCACTAGAAAGAAAGAAAGAAATAGTTTCCTCACAAGGAGAAACATTAATAGAGCATATATGTTAGGATCCGATAATAGTTCTTGCCTTGTCGGTACAACAACAGAGAACTACTATGTAAGTTGAAAGCTAACAAGATGTTTTATTAAGTGGCAACAATATGAGGAGTCATTAACTCTTTCAAAAGTACATAGTTTTTCATACATTTCAATTATATAGAGCCACTGCGTGTCCTTTCAATAAATCAGAGATCACCTGGAAATTGGAATTTGGAAATCTAAAAATAGAGTAAGAGAGAAGTGGCACTGAGTTGCTTTCACTTTTTTCATTCATTCCTTTGGTTATACATTTACTTCTTTCACCATGTGATAGATAGATCGGAATATCTGAAACCAATTGTTTTTCTTGAAATCTATTAGGTTTAGAAAAGCCGCTTTCGGTTGATTCTGTGATCTCATCGACTAGATCTAAATGTTGGTAATTGTAGCATGTTTGATTGAACGAGAGAGGAGAAATGAGATACAGAGCATGAGAGAAATAAAAATAAGAACGGAAATAGGTTGAGCTCCTAAATCAAAACTAAAGTAAATTTGAATTCCAACGGGCGTTAATTCTGAAGTCCGTCGGTTTGAAATATTGAGTGAGACCAAATGACGTGTTGGATTGTTATTCGAGGGACAGAAATCTTTCTGTCCCTAAGGGACAGACGACCTGACCTCGGGGACAGGGACGTGAGACCCAGTCCATCTCATCTGGAGGTCCGTATTATGACAGTGTCATCATTTGTGTCCGTACGAAGATGTATGCCTTTTTTAAGCTTTTACTTTCCTGAAGGGGAGGAAGATGGGGTTTGATGATCAGGGTTCCAGCTGGCTCCGTGATGGAAGCCAGCTCCCAACTGTACCTTTGACAGTCCACATCGTTCACAATTATTGATCGACAACAGAATCCAGACACGCGCATGTCATCGTCGCATCTACGTAAAAGTTATGGGTAGGGATTTGCTAGCAATACAACTCTCCCAAAACTGCTTCAACAGCATCCGCCTATCGGGAACATCTTCTTTGCCATTCTTGTAAAGATGATCCCGATGTACGATGGTAAGAATTTACATCTGCGCCCCAATGCTCCGTATACACATTTCATCATGCATGCATTGGTAACATCATGTATTAGATTTGCTTATGGGTTGGGCTTGGATTTGACTTGCCAAAATTTCAATTGGATCCGCCCAAAGTTCAAGTCGGTTTGATTTATATTTACAAGAATAGAAATCTAGGATTATATTTGAAGCCCACGGTTTAGTTACAATGATATTTTAGATTTCCATAGGTAGAATAGCATTTTTCTTTTTGAGGCAAAATAGTAAGTGTGCATGTAGATAATAATTTTTTTATGATAATAAAAAATAATATGTTTTTCAATTTTTTTTATATTTTATATTTCTATATTTATAAAAATTAGGGTAAGAGACTTAAACTTTCCTTATAGTTTCTTTTAAATATTAAAACCTCCCCTCACTTTTTTAATTGGAGGTGATGTTTGATAACACTTTTCATACGCCTGAATTTGAAATATCTACTTTTCATATACAATGCTTATATGATATTGTATTTGAAATATGACGTAAAAAGTTTTTTCAAATTTAAAATTTTAAGATTGAGGCCCGTCACTTAACATATTCTGGCATGTTTCAGATGTGGCATAAAGTCAAAAATACCCCTACCCCATTAGACCTCTCTCTCTTTCTCTCCCCCCATGTCTTTTCGCCACTATCACGACCTTAAGAGGGTAACTAATAATAATAATTAGTAGTACTATTATTATTAATTATTAGTATTATTTATTAATTACAAATTATTTTTACTAATTATTAATTATTTTAATATTTTTAGTCATTAATTATTTTTTTATTTTAATTGTTTCATTTATTAATTAGTGCTTTTAATTATTAATTTATTATTTTTATTTGTATTATTTCAATATTATTTTGAAGTTGAAAATTATTTTTTATGAGATAATGAGAATTGAACTCAATATTTCTAAATAATATGTTTTAAGGGTAAAATAGTAAAATCAATGAATTTCAGATGGTAAAGTATTGATCCAACACAAACAAATTTATACATTTAAAGCCTCTAAAAAGTAGAAGAATAACTATAATTCTTTTCAGATTTCAGACACAAATAATATCTTTTTAATTTTTCATATTTTAGATTGCTTATATTTAACTTAACAGTAGAAACCTTGGCCACTCTTGGAATCGCCTCTGGCCATCTGCAACTACTTGTTAACTAACAAACAGAGAGAGAGAGAGAGAGAGAGAAGGTCACTTTGTGGATGAATCTACTGACTACTGGTTTTGTTTCTAATGTGCGTATTGGGGCAGACTAGTCAAGTTGCAGAGATGATGGATTCAGATGAAAAAAAAAAAAAGAAGAAAAACCAATATTTCTAGAAAATTCTCAGTAGAATTAAGGGACCACAACTTGCCTTTGTTAGAGTCTTCCACCACCCAACAACAATCAGTTGCAGTGGTGCTTTTCGTTCCCTTCCGTGGAATGTTCCTCATTATAACCAAAGGAATTACCGCCAGTGCAGCTGGTGATACAAAACGAAGCCACCGAGTCTGCAAGAGAAGGTGCCACAACAGTTGCTGGAGGATCCAGAATGATTTCTTTCAACAATTTTTTTTTTTTTTTTTATGTAGAGTACAGCATCCAAAGACGGTTGGAGATTTTCCAACAATAACACCTACTTCTAGGGATATAATCTTAAAATGAGATATGAAATTTGGGGTTCATATTCAATATTTGTATAATTTCCATTTATTTTCTTTGGAGGTTTTCTTCTCTCATTTGTTCATCGTCTTAGGCGCTTACTTTGTGTTTTGTTTTGTTTTCCTTTTTCCACAGGCGAAGCATTAGAGACCATTTAATGTTTCTAAAATCCTTCCATTCAATGATCGAAATTGCAGGTGAAATTAAAAATACAAGCATTTTGAGTTCTTGAACTGCCTTTGTTTTGTCTCACTGCTGATCTGAGTGTTTTCCTTGCTGTTTGTTTTTTATTTTTCCTTCAAGAGATGCAAACCGAAAATGAGAGATCAATTTTCTTTTTCGACCACTGTGTAAACTCCCAATGCAAGGAATGTTGGGGCAAATTTGGGTTTTAAAAAATTTCAGGGGTAAACAAATCTTCAGATTGGCAATGGAGGGGATGCCTTTGTCCGATTACATCATCCTATAGAGGAGGTGTTAGTCCAATTTGAAAAGAAAGGGGAGGTTTCAGTATTTACGAGAAACCTTAAGGGAGGTTTAAGTCTTTTATCTTCTTATATGTTACACTCATTTTTGCTTAATATAATAAGCATGCAATATTAGAGATGTGTCTAAATGTTTTTTTATTTTTTTATATTCTTTTTTGTGTTTTCATTTTTTTCCAATTATTATTATTATTATTAAATTATAACATTCAGGGTTGACAGATTTGACCCAAAAAGGTTGAATTATTGACTCATCACCAAACAGGAAAATAAATTTATTTTTAAAATTTATATTTTATTTCTATCATCATTACAAACAATTGTTCTTTACCATACTTATTTTCTTTAATATGATTAACTAACATAGATTCAGTGAAAGAATAGGAGTTAATAAGCTAAATATAAAACTTAAAGAGAAGGGATTGAATGAGAATAATTGTAGTAAATTAGATTACGTGTTGTTCCCTCACAATTGGATAGGGACCAAATTCAAGAATAGAGTTATTATGGCCAATAATAGGATTCAATGAATGTTAGTGGGCATTAATACCTTAAATATAAGGTTTAATGGGAGGGATTTGAATGAAGAGGAAAATAATTGTTCAAATAGAACTAAAGTGTGACAAAATTAAAAGACTAGAGTATTTTAGTCAAACAAAAGTTACATACTATCATTCACACTTTTAGTAATAGTTTATATGGCTAATAAGCTCCTCCTTTAGAAATGAGAATATCCTTCAAACCAACAAAACAAAAGTTAAGTAGCTTAAAAACCCTCAAAACCCACTTTCTTTTTAACCAACCCCTCCTTAAGAGTCACATATATATCTATATAAGGGTTCCGAAAATTTGTAACCAATCAACTAGTATGTTAAGCAATCAAATACGTACAATTTATCAAAATTCGCATGTGGGTTTTGATTGATCAAAATTCAATTGTATAAACCAAACAAACAAAGAAAATAAACAATTCTAATTCCAACCTAATACCAAATACTCTTAATTTCTAAATCAATATAGGCCGTTCTTGGAGATGGCGGTTAATTGATACCTTATATCAATCACTAGCTTCAACCCAAGAGTGAACGGACGGTGATACTCGTGTACTGGTAGCTATTACCTTTCCGTATCAATCCACAGTGCATATTGAATAAGACAACGGCACTGATCATATATTGAAGGGATAAAAGAATTAAATTTTCAAACACTTTGACATGCCGAAACTCCATTTCTTTTGATGATTTTGACACATGCTGTAACCATACCATGTTTTTGTTTGTTAATTTGTAAGTGGGGTTTGTTGCTGTGCGAGTTTAATAGAATACCGCCCACAGATGATTTAAACATATCCTGAGTTTTTATTAATTGACTTAAATATATCTTGAATTTTTCAAATGGACTTAAAGATATATTGTGACTCCTGTATCCTTTATTTTCTCTTAAATTTTCAAAAAGAACCAAAAGGATTATAAATTCAAATATGAATGAATATTACACAGAACATCACTTTTTCCCCTCCAACCGTTAGCAAGAATGGAAAATGAGGCTTTAATACGGATCTAGAACCCCACCCAGGTTGAATTTTGTCTATAGAAATTCTAATGATGGATGTTTTAACAGCTGTAGATATTGATTATACAAATAGAAAGCTAAAAAGAAGATTTGAAATGACAGATCCATATAGTACCAAGGAATGAGGAGCATATGCATCTTTAAAAGAATTAGATTTAATAATTCAAAGGTTTTGGTCCCATATGAGCTGGAATGTTTAAAGAGCAACTACACTTAGGGGTGGATTCGAGCCAAGCCAAGCCGAATAGTATCAGGCTCAAGCTCAGCTTGAGACTATTCTACAAGGCTTGAGCTCTAGCTCGGTTCGAGCCAGAACCTTGAGTTCGAGCTCGGCTCGAGTCAAAAGTTCATAAGCTTGAACTCGATTTTGAGAAAAAAATATTTTATAAAAATAAAAATTATATATAATTTTTATTTTAAAATTTTAAAATTAAGAACTATAATAACTAATAATTATAATATTTTTATATTATATATTATTTTTTATATTTTATTTTATATATATATATATATATATATATATATATATATATATATATATTCAAGTCGGTTCGCGAGCCTCACGAGCCGAGCTTTAATAGGCTCGAGCTCGACTCATTTATTAATCGAGCCACTGATTTGGGCTCGAGCTCGGTTGAAACTGAGTCGAGCCGAACTCGAGTAGCTTGTGAAAAGCTCAACTCGTTGCCACCCCTAGTTGCATTGATGTGATATATGAAAAATGAAACCATTTTATTTAGAGAGACTTCATGCCTATTCCTCCAACTAATACCACAACATACAATGGATATGCATTGGTTTACACCACTGCGTAACACTTGTTTTCCAAGCTAATTGTTGACCAGTAATTTTTCAAATAAAATAGTGAAGGCCATCCTTGTTATATATAATTCAAATAATAAAATAGGTGAACAAACAACAAGGTTCATTTGTTAAAGGGTAAAATAGGATTTAAATGAATTTAGATATAAACATTTCATTGATGGAGGGTATATTTAAGTCTAATGGGGTAAACCAACAAGGTATCTTTAAGGTTCCATTCGCTTTTAGGTAAGTTACTTATCCAAGTAAATGCAATTACTTGGGTAAGTTTTTCCTGGGAAATACTTACCCGGGTAAATGCATTTACCCATGTTCTTTTATTTCCTAGGTAAATAAGGCACTGGCCATTTTAACCATAAAAATCTATTATTAAAAGGGGTATTTTTGTCCGATTCAAGTATTGGCAACTTTTCCCTTAGGAGATGAGTAAGTGATACTCAAGAAAATAATCTTTCTCGGATCCCCACATAAATATGAAAAAATAACATAGGATTCTTGGTCAATGGAAACCAAAATCCCATTAACCAACTTTCCTCCCTTTCAAAATCCCAAAAAAGAACGCCTAAGTCCTTTTGAGAAACTCAGGGTATGCTTCTTAAGTTAATTAATGAAGACTCAGGGTATCTTTTAAGTTTTTTACCCATAAAAAATTGCCCTATCAGCTCATACTATTGCTGCCCACGCTCTGGGTTTCTCTCTGCCTTTCCTTCTGGTTTGCTGGCTATGGTGGATCATGATATTAATGATAGCTAATTTTCTGCACCAGGAAAAAAAAAAAAAAACTGACCCACAGAGCTATCCGGGGAGGGTTGGGCTAAACTAATCTCTGGCATTTATGGTCGAAGCCCGCTTGTTAATTCCGAGAGCTTCCCATGTCGACAAGCAACGGTCCACAAAGATATTACTGATCGACAGTCCAATATGATATTGCAGCTACCTACCGTGCAATAATAATCACGTTATCTGATCTGATTACAATTGCCGGACAGTCAGCCAAAAGAAAGAGAGGTCAATGGATGACAAACTGATTACCAGTTTTTTATGAGGTCTCATCTTATTTTACCCTGGCCTAAAGGCTGGAGGGAGCTTTGAATATTCTCAATACACCTAATCACCTATAGTCTGATAAATCTTTGTGAGGCCCTCTACTTCTTTAGCAATTCTTAATATTTTGTTGTAGACTAAATGCTCCACCATTTGGTGGTTGAAAATTTGCATGCTTTTGAATCTTCCAAATCTACAACTAGTTATCCAATGAGCACACTTTGATTAGGTAAACCATGAGTGACCCATCCTGTTTGTCACTCATTGGCGCAAATATAGCACTCCTGTTCTATTCTCCAATGGCATTAACAGAGGGATCACCAAAATAGGCCTTAATATCTTCACTAGAAGACAATAAGACAGGAGGAAGATTTCCAAATCGTGTCAATGAGGAAAGTTCACTGGACCCACCTATTTTTGTTGCATGGAGGAACCTTGTGGCCAATCCAGATCATTCATCAGGTATGGATCCAATCAACCTATACCCTAGGTTGTATTGCAATTTGGTTGGAGAAACATCAACTTAAACTTCCAATTCTTTTTTATTTTAAAAAAAGCACAAATAATTTGCCCATAAGGCTCAGTTTGGAAGGAATACAAATACAAATATGTACAATGCAAATACATACTAAATAATGCAAAATTCAAGGTTTTGCACTCTACAAATTTGTATTTGTACTCTTTCCAAACTGAGCCTAATGGATATTTGTTTCTAAAGAACACAGTAATGCCTCCTAATGATGCTGACAAGTGAATTTGTTATGTACTAGTTACATGCTAGTGGACCCAAATGACACCTTGTTCAAAACAATATACTCAACCTCATTGAAGATCGAATTCTATCAGCCTATCCCAAAGAAAAATGTCTAAAAGTTGTTAACAAATGATGTAATGTCAAGTTAAGGTAACAGAAGAGCAATGAAAAATTGAAAATATCTAGTTTTTATGACCAATCTCAGAAGCATCTTGGAATACCTAAGTGTAGAAATTGTCTTATCAAAGATACAAAGATTGCATTCACTATTATGTTGCAGTGTATCACTTCTTCAAGCTGGCCTATTTTGTTCATCATCCCCTGCTCAAAGACACTTGATGCACCCTGCATCAATATATGTTTCAAAATGTCCGCTGCATCTATTAAATGCTCAAATCCATCATTTAGAACAAAATTATCAAGTTTGTTAGCTCTTTCCCGAAGAAGACCCCATTGGTAAAAGAGACCAAGCTATAGTTCTACAACCCTTACTACCAGATGGACATGCATTTTTATTTATTTATGCATTAACTGATCAAAAAAAGAGGGGACAACCCTTATACAGTGAACTGTTATACAAGTATAGGCAATTTCAAACAACAAAAGTATACTACACACAAAAAGTTAAAGAGCATGAGAAGCTTTACTGTTCAAGATCCTGTTGTTTCTTTCCATCCAAATGCACTAGAGGGTGGCTGCAGGGATTAAGTACCAAGTACCAACCACCAATGTGCCTTGAATTGGGGAGGCAGATTGAAGGGCTTCCAGCATTGATCTCGGAAAGACCCAGATTTTATTTAGGCAATTGAGAAAGTGAGTACATATCTGGAAGCTGACTTGGCAGTGCAAGAAAAGATGGACAAGAAAAATTAGCAAGCACTTAATAGTTTGCACAAGGATTAGATGATGATGATGATCAGATGTTGGGGTGGGGGGGGGGCTTCTCAAGTATTTGGTTGAAGATAGGCCTATCACATGAGATTTGATTCCATTACAAGTGAAATTTGCTTGAAACAACTTAAATTAACCAGACCTATCTGAACCCATAAAGTTGGGACAAGGCTTAGATGATGATGAGACAAGTCAACCAAACTACAAGGCAGTCATCAACTGAGATTTCTTGAGTTCCCAGACAAGACAACTAATTGGCATAGTCACATTACATGTCCACCATAAGCTATATGAGTTATGAAGGCCTGAAGATCTTGTCTAGCAAATCCTGAACAGACATGGGGAAATCCACCATAAATTAGCCCTCTATGTGATTGGCATCTGTCCAAGGTCAATCTGCATTCTTACAATGTTTGGTCCAAACTTTTTTTTTTTCTTTTTTTCATTTAGTATCAAAGGAAGGGAGTTACAAAAGACAGGGAATAGCATGTTCCATTAAGTCCTCAAGGATTTAGGCCTGATCTCAAGGAAGGGGGGGGGGGGGGGTTTCAAACTCCAAAGCAAATTGGTAATTGGTAGTCCTGAGCAATATCAAAAAGACAAGTATCAGATTCAGTAAGATAAACTCCAAAAAAAGCCTAGCCACTCAAGGTATCTAGTTATAAACTGGGAATAAATGCTAATCACCTAAAGATGCTTAATGATTTGTAAATCAGATTGGTTTTCAACTTTGAAGTTTTTCTTTTTGGTGACCAACAACTTTGAGGATTTTACTGTATGTTATCACAGCTATCTGAACATCACAAGTTGAAGGTTCTAAAGAGGTTTTAAAAGGAAATGGGTAAGGACAAGAAGATATCGTTCTCATACACAAGAAAACATACCCAGTAGGTAAGTATGTACATAAGCAAGCTGCCTCATAGCAACCACAGGAAACAGGTTGCTTACCCCCAAAAAATGGTACTTAAGGAGATCGTGATCAGATGGTCATGTAAAAGAAGGAAATGTACATACATAAATACACAAAATCAATGGTCTATGTTCTTGAATTGCACCAAAACATTATGGTCATTGTGGTGAACACAGAAGCTTGTATTCTGCACCATATTCTACAGTGGGTCCAATTAGATGGGCATAACAGAATTGTTCTTTTCTTTCTTCCATCTGTATGTAAGTGAAAAAAAAACCATAATTCCCACAAGATAGTCAGTATCAAAGATGGGTTTATGCTATAGTCCCATTGCCAAAAATCCAACCCTCTTCTTCTTGGAATATGTGCTTAGAGAATTCATGAGTTTGAACCAAGAGAATGGAGTTACCACTTGCTGGGAGAAGAATCTACAGAAAAAATAATTAACAACCTCAGATGATGTTTGATCTCATTATTATGTATTTACACAGAAAAAGAATCTTCTACACGTGAAGTTATATAGACAAAAATGTCCACCACCTCTTTCGCTCATCTTATAGACATGGTCTCTTGCATTTGTCAAAGAACCCTATACAGCATGACATATCGTTATGCAAGTATATTCATTGAATCAATTCGAAGGCTGTTACCCAGTGTTAGTCCCAGTTATCAGGGGTAGACTGGATACAGTCCTAACCTTTGACATTCTTTTTTCTCAAACTCAAAGCCACATTGTCATGCTTTCCAGCCTGAAATTTTACCATTACACCAAGTAAATGGTCCCGGCTATCTGTTCAAGCAATTACCAAGGAAAAAAATAGGAAGGGAAAAACGCGTGGTTACCTGCCCTAATTTTGTAATGAAGTTTTTTTTTTTTTTTTGGCAAGGATCAAAGATGCAGTTGACACATCTCCATCAGCCTCCAGTGCTTGGGCAATGGCAAAGGTCCCATTGTCCTGTTTACATATATAAAACAATTAAGTGGCATAAGAACCTATTGCCTTCTATAAGTGAAAACAACACGCATGATGTGCATACTCCAATTTCATTAAACCCTAGATAAAGAGAAGTTAAAGCTTCATTAATGACTTAAACTATGAGCAAAATAAATTGCACCCTGCAAATAGAAGTATAAACATCAATCAAAGAAACATAGGAGAGAGAAACTATCTAACACCAAATAATGATAATATTTCATTCATATACACCTATATCATCTCCAATTCCTTTGGTGTGCAAATCTAGAGCAGATATGGATGTATTATATTTCAAAATATCTGCTATGAACTATGCACCATTTGCCCTATATGCAGAACATTCAAATCTTTCATTCTCAAAAACCACTGCGATTTTGGATCAATAACAATCAAAAGCTGTGGATTGCCTTACATCAGCCAAATGCCAAGCTTGAGGGTTTCTATCTTTCCATGAAATTCTTTGACTTCATAGTCGGAAGCAAATGCTGGCAGTCTGTAATTTACCTTGTAATGAAGGGTGTTTTAGTAATTATGACATACATCATATGCCATGTATGGGCAAAAATACCCCTGATGCTCAGCCACATCACGCTTCCACAGATCGGAGCTCGTTGTTTGCTTGGACCGGTGATCGACTGACTGGTATCTCTCCTCTCCTCTCCGTGGGGCGTGGATGCATGCACCTGAGTCGACGCCAACAGTGAGGAGAAGAACACAAAGGAAACAGGCGCCGAAAGCATGGGTGCAAGAGATGGGATATTGGGAGGCAGAGATGTCGAAGAAGGCAAAACAGCTTCAAACAGGCGGAGGTGGTTGAAGAGTCGAGAGAGATGGCTCGTGGTTCTGGGCGTTGTACTCCACGCTGTCTATATGCTCAGCATCTTCGACATTTACTTCAAGACACCAATCGTCCACGGCATGGATCCCGTCTCCCCTAGATTCACTGCCCCGGCCAAGCGCCTCGTCCTCCTCGTCGGTAGGTGCCATTTAACTCAAGCATCTGTTCGCGGATTTGTCTTAGAAGTAATTCTCGTTTTTTCTTATCTTATTCTTGTTCTCGTTTCTATGCGTGTTCCGCTCGTCCCAACCTATCGTGACCAAGTGGAATTACAACAGAAATGAATCTGCATCTTCTCGTTATTAATTGCATATAACACATCAGAATGGATTGCAATATATAGTCCAATCTCGTTTCCTGTTTACAGAATTAGCTTGCTAAACCTGGGTTGTTAGATGGACTTTAGTAAGCCAGGATGCTGGTATCTTCATTAGTCGTGTCTCAGGAATCAGGATTTGTTGCTGACACTACTTTAGGTCCAAAATGTGGAATTGCATTCTTACTCTGCTACCTTTGCCATGGTCTTTTGCTAAAGCTAAATTGGTCAAGAACTTGTTATTTCAAGTGCTTGTTGGATTTTATCAGTTCATTATTATTTTCTAGTAATCGTTAAGTAGTGATGTGCTTCGAATGCTTTTGCAGCGGATGGTTTACGTGCTGATAAATTCTTCGAGCCGGATTCGAAAGGACAGTTCAGAGCACCTTTTCTAAGAAATGTTATTAAAGGACAAGGTCGTTGGGGAGTATCCCATGCTCGTCCTCCAACAGAGTCAAGGCCGGGTCATGTCGCAATTATTGCTGGCTTCTATGAGGATCCTAGCGCGGTTACCAAAGGTGTGTCAACAATAGTGCAATTTTATTCATTTTTTTTTTAAATTGCATTTGAGACCAGAAGTTTACCACCTAAAGTGGTTTCATTATAGGAATTTGGTAGAAATTTGAGCAATGCCAGTTCAGGACTTTTTTTTTTTTCAATATTATTGTCACAATAATCCACCTTATGTGATGAACTTATGGGTCGAAAGATGAATACCTGAAGTGAATTTATTTCATTGTTTGGACTACTATAATGTCTTGAACCACTTCGTGAAGTGTGTGCCACCAAATTGTCAGTTTGGTCAGGCTTTACTTTTAGCCTGTATCATCCACACTTATTTTTCAGAGCCTGCTTCAATCACAAACAGCTTTCCCCCATCAGTAAAAGACAACATCAATGCTAATCTGGACGCTAATGATTAGAATTTCAATTGCTTTGTTCTGAATATTTTATGCTAAACATTGTTATTTTTTATTACATCTAACTTGACCATTCACTAAAGATATCTTGTGCATGTGCAGGATGGAAAGCTAATCCAGTTGAATTTGATTCTGTATTTAACCAGAGCCATTATACATTTGCTTTTGGTAGTCCAGATATTGTCCCAATCTTCTGCAGTGCCTTGCCACATAGCAGCTGGAATACATATCCACACGAGTATGAAGACTTTGCAACCGGTTAGGCTTACAAGATCTTAATGCAAACTCTTTTTTTTTTACACATTTTCAATAAATTGTTTTCTAAACTTGACTGCGTGAGCACTAGAAAAGTAACTCAAGTAGCTGTCTCGTGAGAGCTGAAAAGCTAAGATGCTTGTCATAGATAATGTCGTACCTTATCTCATTGACCGTGGTTGTTTTTTAGTCTTTCCCTTTTGTTTCACCTTGTTGTTTTCAACATCTACATGTATTTTTTTTTTATGCCACAAAATATTTCCGTTTCCCTTATCTTTTTCCTTGTTTATTTTAGTCATGTTGCTAAAACACGGTTTGTATCAGTGAAATTTAGTTTTTTGCCTTTTGTTTTTATTTGGAATTTGGGTTTATTTATTATTACCTTTTCTTATCTATATGATTGCAAATATTGTATAGCTATAAGAAGAGAAGGAAGATACAAAAGCCCATAGGTTCTAAAAAAAGGAATCTAGGGCTGCTCACTTTTCCATCTATATGTTTGTAAATATTGCAATGCTATATGAAGAAAATGATGATGCAAAAGCCCCTAGGCTCTAAAGAAAAGAATATAGGGCTGACCAAGCCCAAAGGTAGCAATGGGCTCCCAGTGCACATATATGGCCAAAAAAGGCTATTGCCTTATGTTGGTTCCAGCTATCTGGGGTCTTAGGAGGCGTGAACTGGATATAGACCTAACCTTTTGGAGATTTGAAAGAACCAATCTGCATAATAGAACCTCAGTACAAATCTCTCTCCTTCAAGGAGAGGTGAGAGGAATTGCCAAAAGAGTATTTATGGAATTGGAAGAAAAGGAGAGGTTTAAGAAGGCTAAATCCACTGGTGAGGAGTCTAGCAAATAAGTTTAGGTGGTGGGGCGAGAAAATGAATCTTTTGGAGGAATTGAGGGGGTTCGAGGATGTAAAGGGGGGTGGGGGTGTTGTGTGATGTGTTAGAATGCTCGAGTCAAGGGTATTCTGGTCATTCTTGTGTATCTTCTTGAAAGTGAAAGGTCTATTGTATCTGAATTTAAGTTATATGCCCCATCTTCTATGAGAGACAAAATTGTCTTTCTTGTAACTCTAAGTTTTATGAATAAAATTCAAGTGGGTCGTCTAGGAGAGTGATTTTTCATATTCTCTCTTCTAATATGACCGGACACTTCTTCTCTCCTTCTTCTTTCTCTTTTCTTTCTTCTTTCTTCTTCTCTACTTTGACCTAGAATCAACTAGGGTTTATTCACATGGTATCAGAGCAATAAGGCCTCGTGTTTTCTTGCTTCTGTCTTCTTCCTGGGTTCGCCGCCAGTTTCACAGTAGATTTCATCATCCTACAGCTGACCTGATTGAAGACTCGATAAAGGGATGAAAAGGAGTTGCCGTTTTGAGGGCCTGGAGGTGAGAATGCCTCTGGCCGGTGCTGTGGTGGTCGTTGAAGTGGTATACTAGACCCTCTATTCAGTGTACGAAGAGGGATGGACATATACAGGTATGGACACTGCTGTTGTGTGTTCAGAAATGGACTGTGAATGCTAATTTTTGTGCTTCAAAAGTTAATTGTTGTGGTGCTGGGTGAAACTGATACACATATCAGTCATGTTCCTTGTTTTCTTGCTCGCATGTGTGCTGAAAGAAGAGTAGTAGACTACTGATGTCCACGACAACAGTGGTGTGATGATGGTTGTGTTGCGGTGGCTGACATATCTATGATTCTAAATGCTTAAAAATGAACCCCTAGACCTTGTGTGTAATCAGTTCTGCAGTATGAAGAACAAGTGTTCGATGAAATGATTGAGCAATTTCAGCCGTGGTGTGTTGATGGTAAATGGTTTTGCGGTGTGTAGTCCAAGTGTTTGATGTGTTGACTGAATGATTTCAGCTTTAGAGTGTAGTGTGTAATGTGCAGTTGAAGAAGGTGGAGTTGGTGGTATCATAAGTGAGATAAGTCTTATGAAGATTGTGAGATTATGGTGTATATTCAAAGGTGAAATAATTGAGATGGCTTCATCTGTAGATGTGAATGACAACAAAACCGGCATCATGCTTTCTCCAGATTATCTAAGTGTTCAAATGACATCCATCAAGTTGAATGGTGAGAACTATGTATCATGGGCAAAATCTATGGAGGTGTTCTTGAAGGCTAAGAGGAAAGTAAAACATGTGAGGGAGGAGAAACCTCCCTCTGATTCCCCTGGGTTCAGTGATTGGGAACAAGATGATGCACAGATAATGACATGGCTTTGGAACGGCATGAAACCAAAGATTAGTATGAACTTCATGTTCCTAGATACAACCAAAGAGATCTGCGATCATGCTAAAAAGTTGTACTCTGGACAAGACAACGCAACTAGGTATATCAATTATACCAAGAGTACTTCAATTTGAAGCAAGGAAGTCAAAGCTTAGAAGAGTATTATGCAAGTTTGAAGAACGTCCGCAATGAACTAAATGTGTATCACCCTCTAACATCAGATGTCCAGATCCAACAACAGCAACGTGAACAACTTGATATGACTAGGTTTCTTGTGGGCTTGAAGGCTGAGTATGAGCCTGTCAGAGCAGAGATATTGGGGGGATCAACTCTCCCCTCACTTGAAGAAGTTTTTGGCCGTCTTAAGAGGACATCCATTGAGCCGGTGGAACATTCTTCATTCTCTGATAGATCTGGTTTGGTAGTGACTAAAGGGAGTGTCCGTGGAAGTAGAAGTGGTGGTGGCAACAATGGCCCTCCAAGCAACCGTGGTGGACACATGTTTAACCGGGCTAGTGGACTGGAGGCCGAGAGTCAGGGGGAGGCCGTGGAAAATGAAGGAGTAATGCTTAGAGAAAATGTACACATTGTGGCTTAGAGGGGCACATAGTTAATTTCTGCTATAATTTGCGTGGTCCACCCAACACTTGGGGCTAATCATGCTACATCTAAGTGTAGTAGCACAATTACTGAAACCAGCAAACTGCCCAACCCCCTCCACACCCGCTTATGCTTTTGGGCAGGAAATGATGAGTGTACCACGGGCAATAAATGAGCAGTTCCTTCAAACAGCTTAGCAGAACACAACTACACTTGCCCATTCAGGTATGACTTGTTTAGCTTCCAAAGCCTCACCCTGGATCATTGATTCCAGAGCCTCGGACCATATGTCTGGGACCCTTGATGTATTTTCTTCCCTTTCTCGCTCCTCCACATCTCAGACAGTTACACTTGCTAATGGTTCTACATCTCCTATTTGTGGTGTTGGTGATGTTGATCTCTCCTCCTTGTTTTTAGCATTTGTTTTATATGTTCCTAAGTTCCCTTTTAACCTTATGTCTATTAGCAGATTAACCAAGTCCCTTAATTGTTCTGTAACCTTCTATCATTCTTCTTGTGTGTTTCAAGATCTCAAGACGAGGAAGAAGATTGGTGGAGGGCATGAAGCAGGTGGTTTGTATTACCTTGATGGTGGTGGCCCCCCAGTGGCTTTTCAGTCGTCTCTTACTTCTCTCCAATGGCACTACAGACTTGGTCATCCCTCTCTCAATGCTTTGAAGCTGCTAGTTCATTCATTGAGTCATCTTTTATCATTAGATTGTGAGTCATGTCAGTTGGGAAAACATCATTGAGTCTCATTTAGTCCAAGAATTGATAGTCTGTCTCAAGTTCTTTTGCTTTAGTTCATTCTGATGTATGGGGTCCAGTTAAAGTGATGTCATATAATGGGTTTAAGTATTTTGTAATCTTTGTTGATGACTTTTCAAGGATGACATGGATCTATCTTATGAAAGACCGTAGTGAGTTGTTCTCTATTTTTCAGAAATTTAATGCTGAAATACGCACTCAATTTGGTGTTCATATGAAAATACTTCGCTCCGGTAATGCCAAAGAATACATCTCCTCACCATTTCAGCAATACCTAGAACATCATGGAATAATTCATCAAACTTCTTGTGCCTACACCCCGCAATAAAACGGTGTAGCTGAACGGAAAAATAGACATCTTCTTGAAACTACTTGGTCCTTGATGATTGATATGCATGTCCCAAAGCATATCTGGAGTGTTGTTGTTCTTACATCCTGTTTTCTGATAAATCGGATGCCCATGTCAATCATTGGAAGTCAATCCCCTTTCTCCATGTTGTTTCCCATTTTGTCTCCATTTCCTCTCACCCCAAGAGTCTTTGGCTGTGTTTGTTTTGTTCAACACTTGGGGCCTGGAGTAGACAAGCTAGATGCTCGAGCTACGAAGTGTGTGTTTCTTGGCTACTTGAGGACTCAGAAAGGGTATAAGTGTTATAACCCAAAATTTCATAAATCGTTTGTGTGCTCTGATGTCACATTCTTTGAATCAGTTTCTTTTTTCTTAGATGCCGGGGTCTCTTCTTCTCCCTCTGTGGTTCCTCTTCCTGTACCGGTTGTGGACCCTCTTCCCATAGATCCCATTCCTTTTGCAGATGCTTATCATATGCCTGTTCCTACAGAGAGGCTGCCAATTACTCAAGTGTATACCTGCAGAAGTGCTTCGGCCCCTCCTCCACTTCAGCACCTGTCGACAGATCCTGCTACTGCTCCTTCTCCCTCAGATCTTGATCTCCCTATTGCTTTGCGAAAAGGTAAACGTACTTGTACTTCTCATCCCATTTCAGACTATGTTTCCACTGCTCACCTTTCTGCTTTTCATTACAAGTTTATATCATTACTCTCATTGGTTCCCATTCCCAAGACTATACAGGAAGCCCTTACCTCCCCAGGGTGGCGGCAAGCCATGGAAGAAGAACTCTCTGCTCTACAACATAATCACACGTGGGAACTCACCACCCTTCCTCCTGGTAAACACACTGTTGGGTGTAAATGGGTCTATACAGTGAAGCATCTTCCTGATGGCAGTGTGGAACGATTGAATGCACGGTTAGTGGCCAAGGGCTATTCTCAGTTATATGGTGTGGACTATATGGAGACACTCTCTCCTATGGCTAAAATTGGTTCAGTTCGGGTGTTGATCTCATTAGCTGCTATGTATGATTGGCCTCTCGTACAACTTGACATAAAAAATGCCTTCCTACATGGTGATCTTGTTGAGGAGTGTATATGGAGCAACCACCAGGGTTTGTTGCTCAGGGGGAGGCTGATAAGGTGTGCAGGCTCAAAAAGGCAATCTATTGACTGAAACAATCTCCATGCGCATGGTTTGGCAGGTTCAGTGAAGTGGTGAAGGCCTTTGGGATGAAACAGTGTCAAGTTGATCATTCTGTGTTCAATTATAACTCAAAGGATGGGAAAATCTTGCTAGTCGTGTATGTGGATGATATTGTCATAACTGGAAGTGACAACAATGGAATTGACAGGCTGAAAAAATTCTTACAGGGCCACTTTAATACGAAAGATCTAGGGAAGCTTAAGTATTTCCTAGGAATAGAGGTTGCGAGGTCAAAACAGGGGATCAACCTATGTCAGAGAAAATATGTTCTTGATCTACTTGGAGAAACAGGGTTGTTAGGTGCTAAACCAATAGAGACTCCTATGGAACTCAATGCCAAGTTAAGTGTGGATGCAAGAGAAGAGTTTGATGATCCTGGAAGATACAGAAGGTTGGTGGGAAAGTTGAACTATCTGACCATTACCCGACCAAATATATCTTTTGCTGTGAGTGTGGTGAGTCAGTTTATGCAACATTGCCAGGTTCCTCACTGGGAAGCTATTCTGAGAATTGTTAGGTACCTAAAGGGTGCTCCAGGTCGTGGTTTGTTATACCAAAAGGGAGGAACTCTTGAAATAGTAGGGTACATAGATGCTGACTGGGCTGGCTCTATATCAGACAGGAGGTCAACCACAGGGTATTGTACTTTCCTGGGTGGCAATCTTGTAACTTGGAAGAGCAAGAAGCAAATAGTGGTGGAAAGAAGTAGTGCAGAAGCAGAGTATAGGGCTATGACCCATACCACATGTGAACTAGTATGGCCGAAGAACTTACTATAGTTTCATGGGTTTCTCAATTGACAAACCCATGAAACTATATTGTGATAACCAAGCTACTGTTCACATCTCATCCAATCCCGTCTTCCATGAAAGAACTAAACATATTGAGGTGGATTGTCACTTTGTGAGAGAGAAAGTGATAAGTGGGGTAATAACTACATCTCATGTGAGCTCAGGAAATCAGTGGGTAGATCTCTTCACAAAAGGATTGTCTCGGGGAAGAATAGATTACATTTGTAACAAGCTGGGACTATATGATATATACTCTCCAGCTTGAGGGGGAGTGTTAGAATGCTCGAGTCAGGGGTATTTTGGTCATCTGGTGTATTTTCTTGAAAGTGAAAGGTCTATTGTATCTGAGTTTAAGTTGTGTGTCCCATCTTCTATGAGGGACAAAATTGTCTTTCTTGTAACTCTAAGTTTTATGAATAAAATTCAAGTGGGTCGGCTAGGAGAGTGATTTTTCATATTCTCTCTTCTAGTTTGGCCGAACACTCTTCTTCTCTCCTTCTTCTTCTTTCTCTTTTCTTTCTTCTTTCCTCTCCTCTACTTTGACCTAGAATCAGCTAGGAAGATACACCATAGGTTCTAAAAAAAGGAATCTAGGGCTGCTCACTTTCCCATCTATATGTTTGTAAATATTGCAATGCTATATGAAGAAAATGATGATGCAAAAGCCCCTAGGCTCTAAAGAAAAGAATATAGGGCTGACCAAGCCCAAAGGTAGCAATGGGCTCCCAGTGCACATATATGGCCAAAAAAGGCTATTACCTTATGTTGGTTCCAGCTATCTGGGATCTTAGGAGGCGTGAACTAGATATAGACCTAACCTTTTGGAGATTTGAAAGAACCAATCTGCATAATAGAACCTCAGTACAAATCTCTCTCCTTCAAGGAGAGGTGAGAGGAATTGCCAAAAGATGTTTATGGAATTGGAAGAAAAGGAGAGGTTTAAGGAGGCTAAATCCACTGGTGAGGAGTCCAGCAAATAAGTTCAGGTGGTGGGGCGAGAAAATGAATCTTTTGGAGGAATTGAGGGGGTTCGAGGATGTAAAGGGGGGTGGGGGTGCTGTGTGATGCATGTTTTGATGTTTTTTGGGGGTTCTCTCTGGAGTTTTTTTATTAGTAGCCTAGGTATTATAGGGGTTTGTGTTCTGATTATAGCTGTTGGTGTCGGCTTGGACCAGGGCTTTGGTAGGGGTGTGAGTGCTTTGAGGTTGTTATTTGTTTCCTTTATGGACTTTATTTTCTTTGTTGGGTGGAATTGGTGTCTTGAGAGGACTTTAGATGTGGGTGTTTTTTTTTATCTTTGTTTGTAGGTTATTTCTTATCACCTGTTGTATCTCCTTCATTTTTCTTTTAATGATTATTTTTTTATTACATAAAACCAAATCTCTTTCTCTCTCTCTCTCTCTCTCTCTCCCCTTTAAGCCCTCTCGGCCTCTCTCTGGCAATATCATAAGTTCTTGAATCATCACCATCACCATCATCATCATCATCATCCAAGCCCTATCCCAACTATATGGGGTTGACTACATGAATCCTGTTTTGCCATTTCATTCTGCTTAATGCCATATCCATTGTTAAATTATGATCATTTTAAATCATTTCTTATTACTTCAACCCATGGCCATTTTGCTCTATTCCTAGCTTTTCTAGCCCCTTCAACTTGCAACTTGCAAGTTCTTTAATACCAATAAAAAATTATTATTTGTTTGAATGGTGAATCTCCACACTGAACATAAAAAGTGTTTACTAGTGCCAAGGATCTTGCCTCTCTGATCTGAAATCTGCTAAATTTTATGCACAGTAGTAGTCTCTTGTGCCTTGGTATTTGGGCCAGCCTAGTCAAGTTGGTATGACTGGGTTCTACTTCTATGGGTGCATTTTTTTTATTGTTAACTATACCAAATTTTATGGTTGCTTGTTGTTTCTTAACCAGCCCACTATTGTGTCCTTGAGTCCCCTTCTATTATCAAATTTCTAAAATTCAGTAGCTTACCCAAGTATTAACCCTTTCTTTGGTTGGTTGCACAGCCTTAACCCTTGTTACAGTGCAAGCAATTCTGCTCTATTGGAGTCACCAATTCTTATTGGTCTTGAAAACAACAAGGGTATTGCTTAATTGCTGTCCCTGAACACTCACTCTATACTGAAGTTGCCCAATTTGAAGAATTTCAACTACATCAAGCTTGGTATTATTCAAGATTTAACAATGCTTAACTAACCCAGCCCAAGTTGCATACCTTTTAGTTCTATGGTATAGTTCGGATCACCTGGTCTGGTTGAGGTGCTCTCCTATCAAAAAGAAAAAAAAAAGAGGCTATGCTCCAAAATAACAAACCAAACTCCACACCTATCCAATCACTGTCAATCTGGGTTCTCTAGTATAATAAGCCTCTCAAGTGCTACTGTAGTGAGAAGGGTGATTGAAGCCCATGTAGGAGGGAATGAATCTCAGCCATCACCAAATTGCCAAACCCCAAGGACCTAAATGAGCTAGCAACTCCATTCCTCTCAATTCAACTAAGCCTTATCCCAACTATATTTGGGTGTAGGAGGAGTTTTCTAGAACCATCTAGTTGCATTAAGTCACTTCTTACTATTGTTTTGGGTGTGTCAACTCTCCATATGCCGAGACCATCTTAATTAACTTACTTTTGTTTTCTATTTCTGGAGCTATATCTTAAAAGGCCATTACCCAATGTTGGTCCCAGCTATATGGGTCTTGGGTCTTGGGATGTGTGTTAAAGTGCTAATTCCTGGTATAGACACATTGCAACTAGAAATCCTCTCACCTCTCTTCAACATTTGATAGAGGCATTACTTCTTTACTGTCTTTAAAAACACCTCAAATTCTTGATGCCTTCAGTTTTCTTGTGGAGCACCTGTCAAAGTCAAGTTTTTAACAGCAATAAGAAATGCCTCTTGAAAATCAGCCACTGTCCAAATTGTGTTAGAGAATTCTATGATACTCTAGTCTCTCATCAAAAGACTGATTGAGATGCCTCTGGAAGCTTCCAACCCATCCTAATAGATGACTCTAAAGGTAACCACTCATGCTACCTCCTCATGAGTTATGCTGTATGGAAAAAATTGGATTTCTTTCCTATAAAATCTCTCATTGCAGCATGCAATGAGCATATCCACATGATTTTTCCCCTAATATTGAAAGACCACTAGCTGCCAACTCCAAAAGAGATGTTGGATGTCCTCAGAAAGGAACAGTTGATGCCAAGGTGAGAAAGTTAAGTAGCCCTAGATTTTAAAGATGCTCTTATTTTGGATGCACAACTAGTTCACCAATTCTCCATATTCAAGACATACGATGTGTGTGTGTGAGGACTGAGGATATAACCTTGTGTCTTGTTTCCTTTGTAGCTATTTACAGGTATTAAATATCCTATTCCTATGAGATTCCACATTATTTTTTTTTTTTTTGCCTTTTTTGAGAGGTAGGAGTGGAGGAATAACCTTTTACAACACCTTATAAGCAAAGAGGAAGAGACCCCACCTCCAGAAAAGAGGGATGTGAACAAACATAAGGCGAGAAAATTCCATTAGTCTTTAAAACCTAGATTCCAGGCTTTAGATGCAACTTGCTCCTCCCAACTCTATCCTTGGCAAGGCCATTTGTCAATAAGTTGGTCAACAATGGGACTTGTGTGAGCAAGATCTTCACTCTAGGTGCCAACGATTGATAAGAGTAAAAAAAATTTCTCACCAATTCTACTTGATCAAGTTCTACTTGTGATTATAATACCATGGTTCAAGGTGGGGCTGTTCATAATATATTGTAAACCGACCAAACCAACCAAACTGAACCAACTCGACCCAACATGGTCAGTTCTAAAATGCAGTTGGTCTGTTTTAGTTTAAAAAATGGTAGAACCCGACAATTCGGTTCAGCTGCGGTTTTTGACCTTGTATAATCCGACTTCAAACTGATCTGAACCGATGGAAAAGCTTTCATGTATATGTAAAATGTTAAAAAAAAAGCATAATGATTTTGGTCTTTTCTTAGTTTGACAGCCACTACATTCCATGTCCAATCCATTTGCCTATATTGACACGTTAGTAAATCTGGCAAGAGACATCATGTTTTACAAAGTAATAGAAAAATTTTAGAAAAATATTAATATACCTATTTTGACAGACTTTTGACATGACTGACTGACATGCAGATGTAGGTATAGCCTGCATAGCTATAGGCTGGTAATAATTGTAGGCATAGCCGTTAAAGGTTGGGCCAATCAACAATTGACCTTTTCAAATAAACATTAATTACGGTTTGCTTTAATTAAAACCGATTAAATCGATTTCAGGTAAAATGAAAAAGGAAGTCGTTTTTCTTTAGTTGTTGATAATTTTCGGTTGCTCTTAAGGATAACCCGACTTTTTCGGTTCGATTGATAATATTAAGTAAAACCGAACTGAATCAACCTGTGAACAGCCCTAGTTCAAGGTATCAATACCCTTGATATGCAAATTTTGTGTATTGAGAGTTTCAGCTCAATAAAACAATTTTTTTTTAATATTTTGGTCTAACAATTTGACAAGAGACTTGTCACATAATATATTAGTGTTTTAACAAGTCAAAATCTTATTACTCTTTATAATACCCATATCAATGGCCCTAAGATACCTACAATACGCCCGATACAGGGCGTATCATATTGATACTTCGAACTTTGTATAATACATTCATGATTAGCTGTAGAGATGCAATTAATTTCCTATATGTTGTTGCATCCTTTTGGTTCTCCTTCTCAATTGTCTCCAAGTGATCAATCCCATGCCATAATGATTTTAGGGTGGAGAAGTAGACTGATACTAGTTTCTCCCCCTGTTTAAGATTGTTCATCTCACGTTTCAACTCATAGGCTCTAACAACATTAAGGGGATTAGAGTAAGTTTCCTCACTATTATCCCAAATCTCCTTAGCTGTTTTTGCCCAAAGGTAATTTCTGCTAATATGAGGCTGCATAGAATTGGACAACCAAGTCATAACAAGATAGTTTTCTTGAACCCACTTACCATGTGATGGATCTTCCTTTGCTGGTTTTTTAGTGTCTCCTGTCACACATCCTAGCTTTCCTCTTCCTCCAACAACCATGATGACTGATTGGGCCCACTTCAAATAATTTGTTCCATCAAATTTTACTGTGGTAATCTGAAAAGAATTGCTGTCTACAACATTTCCAGCCCCCACAAGCAATGATTTAAAAGGCACGCCTAGGCGCACAGGCGAGGCGCATTTCAGGGTACGCGCCTCGCTTAGGCCTAGGCACAACCCTTTCAAAAGGCGCACGCCTGGTGCACCTAGGCATGCACCTTTTGAAAATTTGACGCTTTTTTGCTTTTTTTGAACATAGCAGCTGGGTTGGGGGCTCCGCCCCTGAACCCCCGTGCCACGCCCCTCGAGGCAACTCAAATAAGTCCACGTTAGGTCTTAAATTCTTAGTTTTCACACAAAAAATAATGATTTTATAGTTTTAATTGCTTTTTAATAAGACATTTTATTAGGATGAATGAATGGACAACATTACTAAATTGAGGGTTCTCAGAGCTTCGGTGAGCGAGCGAAGTAATATATTTTACACTACATTAGCTACTTGAAGTAATGCAATTGAGTGAAAAAAGAGATTAGAGGTTTTCCATGCTTGAAAATGTTTTATATGCTTGATTTTATTTTTAAATTCTCATTTGAATATGCTTTACATCTTATGTTTATGTATTTTAATTTTAGATAATAGGTTTTTTAAAACATTATTTTAAATTTTAAGTTTATATTTTTTATTTATATTATGTTTAATATTTTTTGAATTTTCTGACATTTTTTTTTAATTTTTTAGCATTTTTTTTTTGTAATTTTGCACCTTGCTTCAAAAAGGTGTGCACCTTGCATTGTGCCTTAGGCGCAATTTGACCCCTGCGCCTTTTTTGCACCTTGTACTTTTAAAACACTGCCCACAAGTCCTTCCCCATGTGATTTGGATTCATTTCCAGTTGTCTCTATGCTGAACACACCTCAACTGATTCACAAGCTAAGAGAAAACTGCACAATTCCACTCCTTTTCACACAAATTAGTCCCTTCAAGAGCTGTTCAGCAATAGCTCACAAACCTTTTTTTGAAGGATAAAAAGAAAATTTCATTAAAATAATAAAAAAATACTGATTATAGATGACAGCAGGTGTTGAGACAACACCCAGAGCAACACTAACCAAGTACCACAAAAAAAAAAAAAGAAAAGAAAAGAAAAATGAGGAGAGAAACACATTCTCCAAAGATCTTCCAGCAGAATTGAAATTCCTGATCCAAACCTTCTTCCTGACTGCCACCATCCTAACTTTTGCCAAATGCTGGCACCCCAACATTTGATCTTCTACTCCAAAATCTTCTTCCTCACCGTCACCATCCTCATTTCTTGCCTCTCCTCCTACTATGCATTTCTTTAGCCTCTCCTTCTTCTTACTCCTTTCAAAAGCTTCAAATGCATATTTAGCAAATTCCTCACCGTTCCAAAAGAGCAATCCTAAACTCTTGCCAACATTGATATTTCTTGTAGCTCAACTCTCAATCTCCACTGGACTTCCTTTTTCTCCCCTGATGATTGGAAAAGCCTTGTCAGATTTCTTATCTTCCAAACTTCCGCCCTCCTTCTCAATGCCCTTTTCTCAGGAACCCCAACTGTAAGAAGCACCCCCCATCCAACACTTCTGAGCCCTTCCTCTTGACTGTCTCCTTGGTCAAATCTGACTCCTTGGTTCCAGCAACAGCCCACAAACCTTTTCCAGGAAACTAAAGAAATGGAATAACAGATGAAATGCTGGTTGAAAAACAGTAGTTGATCACTCTCCAGAGGAAATCCTAGAATCAGCCCTGGAGAAAGTCAAACTGATAATCTCTCCCTCTAGAGGATTCTAAAATACTTTAATAGGTGTTGATCTCAATAATAATGGGAAATCTACCCAAGAAAGCCTGAGCGCCACTTTTAAACCCTAAACCTCACACTGACCTGTTTTCTCCAACTCTTGGTCGCTGGGCAATCTCCAAGATCTCACACCTGGGCACCTCCTGTAGTCTCCAATGACATCCAAGATCAGGTGATGAAAGCTGTAGACTCCAGCCCTAGAGAATTCTCATGTAGCTGGGTGGATCAAGTTCACATGAGGACCCTACTTGATCCTAAACCTGCTCTGATACCAATTTGGCCATAACCAGTGGTAACCACTAATCAGACCCGTTTTAGTAAGAAAAACAGCAAAAAAAAAAAAAAAAAAAAGAGAGAAAGCAGAGAAGGAGAAGAGAGAGGATAGAGAGAGTGAGAAAAAAAAAGGTGTAGAATCTTGTGGTCCTGCCACCCCAATGACTGCTCTTTATATTAATCAAATAAAAAGAGATATGAAGACAGGAATACCCCTTTCGCCTATATGGAAGAAAGAAACAATAAAGAAGCAATAATAACTAACAGCAAAACAATAACAAATAACTGGGACCACAAATTAATTAGCTGTATCTCTACAATTATAATACCATGGTTCAAAGTATCAATACTCTCAATGTGTAAATTTTGTGTATTGAGAGTTTCAGCTCAACAAAACTATTATTTTTTTTAATATTTTGGTCTAACAATTTGACAAAAGACCTGTCACATAATATATTAGTTATTTTAAAAGTCAAAATCTTATTCTCTTGCAAAACAAGGAATATGATAGTGAGGATTCAATGGGTAAGAAGATCGGCTAATGAGATGGCTGATTCTCTTGCAAAACAAGGGGCTAACAGGGATTCTCTGTTCTGGGCAGCTTTGTGATGGTGTATAATCTCTCCACTATTGGTTACTTGTATCTCATGTAGTGCTGATTTATTCTTAAAGAGTGAGGCTGCACCTCGAGCCTCTCTCTGGGCTTATTTGTAACAGATTTTTCTTTTGAGTAATGAATTACATTTCAATTATAAAAAGTCAAAATCTTATAACTCTTCATAATACCCATATCAGTGGCCCTGACATACCTACAATATGCCTGATACGGGGCATATTATATTGATATTTTGAACTCTGTATAGTACATGCATGATTTATGGATTGAATAGCTTTAGTGAAGGAAAAAGTATTGGGTAAAATTTCGTCAGTGTTGGGAAAGGAATGAATGGTTTTCTTTGGCGATTCTGGTGTCTAATGTTTAGTGGTTGTTTTGTTTGCCATCCCTTTTATGTTGAATTTTATACTTTCTATCACACTGATTTTCCAGTAGCAAAACTTTTCACTTAAAGAAAAAAATGCAGGTTCAGGAATCAGGAGACTGTCATCTTTGTAAATGCCATGGATATTATTTTTGATGCATTACATATTGATTTTCCCCCATACAGATGCATCTTTTTTGGATCAATGGTCCTTTGATCAGCTCCAGGAACTTCTAAATAGGTCTGAGGGTGATCCAAGAGTGAAGCAGTTACTTATGCAGGATAATGTGGTTATATTTCTGCACCTACTTGGTTGTGATTCGAATGGTCATGCACATCGGCCCTATTCATCCATCTATCTAAATAATGTAAGGGTTGTTGATCGTATTGCAGAAGGTGTATATAATCTTTTAGAAGGTTATTTCAAGGACAACCAAACAGCTTATATTTTTACAGCTGATCATGGAATGAGTGACAAAGGTTTGAAAAACTTTGGCATCTTTTCTAAGTTCAACTTTGGACTGTTTTTGAATTTAACCTTTTATGCAAGCCTCATTCTTTGATCTGCATAGCTCTTAATCGTGCTATACTTCTATCTTAGTTGTCAATGGTTTCTGTGATCTATGTCCATAGTTGAGGGGACATTATGTAACTGATGTTATAGTGCATCTAACAGTGCAGAAGTAACAGGAAATTGCATGAAAGCAAGCATAGTTTTCGAGGCATCTAGGCAATTCTGGGCGACACTGGGGTGCCTAGTCACCTAGTCGCCTAGGCAATAAAAATTTTATAATATAAAAAACTGACTTTTGGCTTGTTTCCTAGTTTTATATACCATTCAGCATGTATGCTAATTGAAAAAATAGCATTTCTCTTCATTAAGAACATTAAGTTTCCTCAAAAAATGTGGCAAATCATCACATCTAAAGGATAGATTTAATTTCATTATTTTCAAAAATAATACTACTATAATAAGTATTTAATAGAGCAAATTCATATTAATTAACAGCTAAAGAAGGTTATTAACTTTAGCTGAAGCGTTGGAAGTCTAAAAATGTGCATCATAATTCTGACTACAACAATCAGGAAATGCTGAAGCATTGGAAGTCTTCATATCAATATCCATAAGCTATTTATCAAGAAAATACATTACTTGCTCTTTTTGTTTTATTTGGTTTTTTAACATACAATTTCATTAGCTACTTCTGCATGCTTCTTATTGTCCGATGCCATTTTGCCTTTGTTACAATTATAACCTTCTAGGTTATCAGTCACTGTGCATTGAAAAATTCTGACATGGTCATAATTTGTTTTATACTTATACTGATAGGAAGTCATGGAGATGGGCATCCTACAAACACTGATACCCCTCTTGTAGCTTGGGGAGCAGGTGTTAAGCATCCCAAACAGTTATCCCACAGTAGCCATCTTGATACTGGTTTTCGTTTTGTTGATGAGCATATGCATAACATGCCTACACCTATTGAATGGGGCCTCAGCAGCATAGAACGGGTGGATGTTAATCAAGCTGATATAGCACCACTAATGGTTTTACCATCTATAATCTCTTTATTTTGGTTCTTTATTTCTAGCTTATTTGTATAGAAAATTAATTTGCTTTATTTACCTTGAACTTCATTGTTCTGATAGGCCCTTGAAATTTTGGCAGTCAACTCTTCTTGGTTTGCCATGTCCTGTGAACTCAGTTGGAAATTTACCATTGGGTTACATTAATTTGAGCGAGGTTAGTTTTATATACTTTCACTGTATATACTGTTTGCATTACTTAAAGAGTCTTGTAGTTATGCCATGTGTATTTATTGTTAGATTTTTCACTCATATGCCATGCTTTGGTTTGGTTAAATATCAATCTAAGCAGTAAAGTTGCAATGAAACTTTGTCTGTTCTTTATCCAGGCAGATGAAGTTGAAGCAGTGCTGGCTAACACAAAACAAGTTCTAAATCAGTTCCTTCGCAAGTCCCGTATCCTTTGCACATATTAATAAAATAAACATTTTGAGAAGAGGGATCAATCTCCCTCCAACTCCTTCAACTGGCTGAGATATTGTTTTCTTAAAGCTTTTGAGCATTTTCTTCCTTTTAATTTGCAAAGAAATTTTAATTTATGTGCATTGAGGAAGTTATTGCTTTGGTTTTTAATGGGGAAAGCAGAAATAGTTCTGAATAACTTAGCTTGCTTTTGTTCTCTGCAAAAGAAGTTAAAACATATTTAACATAGAAATCATCTTTGCATCCATTCCAAGTTGTACATATCATATTTCCTTGTTTGGCCTAAATTTCTTGGTCATTCTTTGCTTTGGTCCTGATGCCCCATGCCCACTATTTATCTTTTTTGATTTATAATTGATCAAGAGGATTTATTATCTTAGGGAAAGAGTCAGAAGTAGATATTGATCAAAAAAAAAAAAAAAGAGTCAGAAGTAGAAATTTCAGGTGTTCTCATAAGAAAAGAAGCCTAACCCATGAGCTTCCATATGGAGGCAAACAAAATGGTAGTGCATCTCATACAACAAGAAATCTAACTTGGGAGGAATCCCCCCTGTCATAACTAATACTGACAGTTAAAATTTTCAGCCCAGAAAAACCATAAAAAAACTGGGACTGAAAATTCATTAGGCAACTGATTACACTGTTAAGTCTGGTCTGTGTCTTGTAACTGTTTTCCTTTTTATAATTAATTTCAATTTTATTAGAACAATCAATATATATACAGAAGTACAAGGCAAACCCAGGAGAGGTGTGAGTTTCACCTGTCATAATAGAAACAACACATATTAGGAGTTACAATTAAGCCCAATATAACTTATTCCTATTGACCCCTTCCTTGGCTAGAGCATCAGCCAACCCATTAGCCAACTTCTCCCACTGAACACTCATTGTCATATTACTGCTTAACCATTTAATCTTCTTAATTTTGTCCCTATATGCCCAAATAAGAGTCCCCGGCTTCTGTATCCATCCCATTAGCCCTAGTTGAATCCCCTATACCCACTAGACCTGAGAACAATGTAATAATTGTTTCTAAAAATCCCTCCTATTCCTGAGAGGCCAAGATTGCCAAGGCTGCTCCCATCAAAATTTAACTTGGTGAAATCTTCAGTTGGAGGTGACTGAGGAACACATTGCAGCTTCTTTCTTGAAGAGCTCCTTGCCACCTCACGCCAGTTTCTCCAAATATCATCTATGGATAGATGTGAGAAGGTATCCATCATTCTAACTGAGTATATCATTAGAGGTAGAAGCCAAATTCATCAACCTCACTACGGGCAAGCAGAACACTGTAGTACATCTCATGCAACGGGAAACTGGAAAACAAATAGGTAGCATCCTCCCTATCCCAAACCCCAACCCTAATCACCGACCATTATCTTTCTCTGCCTTAGATACTTCTTGACCAGAAGAAACTTGGCCATTGTGCTTGATGCAAATACATGGAGGATGGTGGGAGGGATTCCTCTTTGTTTTTCTTTGTTATATACTTTATATTCACAAATCTTGGAAATAAAGCAGAGGGAGTGAGGGAGGGACTTGTTTTGTTTTCTTCTTGTTGTCTTGACAATAGCAGAAATGAAACAATCAAACTCACTACATTTCAAGCCCTTCAAACCATTGGAAAATTATTCCTCTGTTTTAGATCAAATTGAAGATCTGATATCAATTAAGAACTATGGTTCTGCAATGGAGTTATCACTAAATCTCAGAAGCTTGTCACTCGAAGGACTTCATTATTTTCAAACCTATGATTGGTTGATGCTGATGACCACAGTTACTCTTGGATATATTGGTTGGATGATCTATGTAATTATCCATGTGCTGCAATCTTATACTTCTCTGCCAGAGAATCTTTATAGGAAGAAAAACCAAGCATTTCACTTGAAGAAAGATAATACAAAGGTAAGCGTTTTATCAGAAAAACATGACACCTCTATGTATAACAAAAAGCTCTTTTTTGTTGCAGTTATCTATTTGTCAGAATGAACAAGCTTATTTGAATTTCTAAATGATTCACCTTATAATTTGTCTCTGAAAATGGTACATTATTATATTTACAGATGGTGACCTCATACTTTGGATATTCTTTCAGCAACACCTTTGTTTAGTTGGTTTTGGGTCTGGTATGTGTCTATGCCAGATTCATCCAGTTTCAAATTGCTGGGATGAGTACTCAGCTAAGATATGCCACCAAACAGTGACATTGAGATATAACACATTGAACAATAAACATCTTACTTGCAGGCTTGCAGCCAGGACATGGGTTTAAATCAATGTTGTCAGATACAGACCAGACAAAAACTATAAAGCTCGATTGGTCATGGTTTTACAAGTTTTAACTGCTGGTTAGATCATTCAGCTCATAAGAACAATTAAAAAAACAGGTTATGTATTTATACAGTCCACCCTCCCAACTCCCAAGATGTCTAGGATCAACATTGGGTAATGGCCTTATTTGATAGAGGTTGATCTCTAGGTCCTCATACCTAGGCAGAAAAATCTTCAAACCGCCTGAAAAAAAATCAGGCCATACTGATTAATATAAATCAATTTGTTAGATTTTTCAATCCACCATATAACTCCTGATCTAATTCATATGGTTTCTAGAAATTGTGCTTATGAAAGAAGACCAAAATAGCAACTGTATGATGGGATATAAGAGGAGAAGAGAAGAAGAAACCATGCAACCATCAGGTAAGGGTACAACTTGGGTGGGCTTCGGTTGAGAGTTTGTTAAAATTTGAATGGGCCCATCCCAGAAGCCTGAGCCTGAAATTGTGTAAAGTTTTCAAATCAGGTGCCTGACTTGCACTGCTACCATCGGCTGCCCTCTTTATATTTAAATTTTGGGTTACATAACACAATAAAAAGATAGTTCTACCCCCTCATAAGAAACGAAAAGACATAACCCAAGGTAAAAATGGAACCTGGTGATACTTGAACATAAACTGATTTATTCTCAACAGGCCCCCATTCAATATAAGCTCTACATGGTTAAAGAGAGAAAACCGTGTATATCCATGTGCATGTTTATCTTATATTCTCTATACATCAAAATTAGAATTAATAATAATGTCAGCCCAGTGTCTAAAAATGGTCATGTGTGAAGGGCTCAAACTTCATAAGAACCAAAATCCATCTAACCAGAACTCTCTTCATCTTGATATGATGTCTGGGGAATTAGACTTCTGCCCATTGAATATGTGGAAATTCCTCTTCTTCCAAAGACCCCTGCAAACTGCAAAAGCAAGGAGATTCCACAAAATGGATCCTCTTGCTATAATCAAGATGGAAAGGTCTTTAGGTAGTGCCCAACTTCTTATGGAAAGTTGCAGAAAATAAACCAGATCAGAAAACAGTTGCTGCAATAAGTGAGCTACTGGCTTCTTCACATCACTTAAGCAGCATCTGTTTTCAAGTGATCAAAGAGAGGATCTTATTGAGGGTTTGCTGATAAAAAAATATCTTATTGAGGGTTGATATGGTGGAGTCATAAAACATGATACATGTAGCCAACTCTAAATAGGTAGGATAAGATTTTATTTAGTTCCACCAAGGTAATGAACTGTATTTAGTAACTTAGATGAATACCGTTATGTTACCCAGACATCACTTGTGGAATTCAACTTAACAAAACAGATGCAACTAAGCCATTTTTTTCCTTTTGATTGGTAAGCCATGCCTTTTGTTTTAGTCCCTTTATTTAAGGGCAATATTGTATTTTGGATTTTATTCTTAAGGAACACAACGTCATATACAAACATGGAAGGTTTTAGGTTTTCAATCATGTTATTCTGTTTCATCTTTTCTGCTCAATGTCCATGACATTTTGTTGTAGTCTTGCAAAAGTCTTCTCCCTTTCGGTTAAAAAAGGCCCTCCCATCAATCATATCTCAATTCCAAGGGGCCTTCATCCAAGATAGACAAATATCACATCAAATACTCATTACCAATGAGTTTGTGGAGGATTTCAAGATAGTAGGAAGGAAGGGCATTGTGTGTAAGAGAGCCTATGACTTGGTGGACTGGGAATTCTTAATTGAAGCATTAAGGAAGTGTGGTTTTGGAGCAAGATAGTGTAAATGGATTAAAGGATGCCTACAATCTTCTGACTTCTCAGTGTTGGTAAATGATGCAGTCAAAGATTTCTTTGGTGCCCTAAGAGAACTGAGACAAGGGGACCCTTTATCCCCTTTCCTCTTCACCATTTTAGCTGAGGTATTTAGCAGATTGATCTCGAAGGCAGAGGAGATAAATAGTCGTACAAGATTGCAACTGGTCTTAGGTTTTGAACAGAAACTAAAAGAAGAGAAGAGAAGAGAGAAGGAGAGAGAATTCTGAGAAAAGAGAGAGTGGTTGTGTTAGAAACAGCCACCCCACTCTTAAATTTATATACATAGTATCATAATTGTAAAAGGACTGACTTGCTTACATGGCAAGATAACTTATTGCTTATATGGCAAGATAATAAGATAAGATAAAGTTGAAATAGACTAATCCTAATCATAACTAATTGCTGACATACAAACATAGTGGGGACCACACTAGTGGGTCCACATTAGTATTCTCTACACTCCCCCTCAAGTTGGGAATAGATATTTGTCATTCCCAACTTGCATAGATCTGCCTCTAACTTTTTCCTTGAAATAGCCTTGGTGAGGTCTGCAAGCTGCATGTCGGAGGTGATGTACGGAAGACATACTTCTTGAGATGTAACCCTTTCTCTAATAAAATGTCGGTCCACTTCAATATGCTTAGTTGTGTCGTGTTGTACCTGATTATGTGCTATATTAATGGCAGCCTGATTATCATAGTACAACATTAAGGGCTTCTCATAAACAATATCCAACTTCTCAAATAATGATCTCAACCATAGAATCTCAGCCAGACCATTTGCCATGGACCTATGTTCAGCTTCAGCACTGGAACGAGAAACAATGTTTTGTATCTTACTCCTCCAAGAGACAAGATTACCTCCTATAAAAGCACAATATCCAGAGGTAGATCTTCTATCATCAACACATCCAACCCGATTAACATCTGTGTAAACTTCTATTTTCATGTGATCATTATTCTTAAACAAAATGCCTCTGCCTGGGCACCTCTTCAACTCTACCAATATCCTTTCAACTGCAAGGAGGTGAGTAGTTCTAGGAAAGTGCATATACTGACTAACAACACTGACTGCATAACTGGTGTCGGGTCATGTGAGACAAAGATAAAGAAGTTTTTCAACTAACCGTTGGAACATAGCTTTATCTTCAAGAGGCTCTCCACCCTCAACACTGATCTTGTGGTGTTGTTCAATAGGTGTGTTAGCAGGCTTAACACCTAACTTTCCGGTTTCTTCCAACAAGTCAAGAACATACTTTCTTTGAGAAACAAAAATCTCATGCTTGGATCTAGCTACCTCAATACCCAAGAAGTATCGTAGCTCTCCCTGATCTTTCACCTTAAGGGACTAAATCTCACTATTATCACTCCCTGTTACTACAATATCATCCACATATACAATAAGCAAGGTTAAGGAAAAATCCACTCTCTTAATAAACAAGGTGTGGTTTGACTAGGCCTGCACATATTCGAACCTTTCAAGGGTTTGTCTGAATCTATCAAACCAAGTTCTGAGGGACTATTTTAGTCCATACAAGGCTTTGTTCAACAGACAAACCTTATTTCCTGTCTTTGTACCTTAAAATCCAGGAGGCAACTGCATATAAACTTCTTCTTACAAGTCTCCATTGAGGAAGGCATTTTTAACATCCATCTGATACAACGGCCAAGGGTAACTGGCTGCAAGAGATAATAGGACTCTAATAGTGGTCATCTTTGCTACTGGTGCAAAAGTTTCCAAGTAGTCAATACCATATGTTTGAGTAAATCCTTTTGCAACTAATCGGGCCTTGTACCTTTCAATGGAACCATCATCATTCTGTTTCACAGTAAACACCCATCTACATCCAACCGGTTTCTTCCCTTTAGGCTGATCAACTATCTCCCAGGTATTGTTTCTGATGAGGGCATCCATTTATACTTTTATTGCATCTTTCCACTCAGGAACTAACAAGGCTTCTTGTACTGTTCTGGGAATGGGAATATCAGCAATGGATGCAAGAAAAGACTTGTAAGAGGGAGATAAATGATCATAGGACAAGAACTGGGAAATGTAGTGAGTTGTGGATGTGGTGCAACAACATTTGCCTTTACAGACTGCAATGGGAAGGTCAAGGTCATCCAATGAGGGTGAAGGCTCAATGGTGGAAGGTATCTCATCTGTAATATCTGGTAAAGGGATTGTGGTACCTGGATCTGGATCTACAGAAGGAACTGGGGCTGGCCTAGACTGCTGATGACCAAAATCAACCTGCCTCCACCGTCTGTGATAGACTCTCACATCCTTGCACCTCTGACAACCCTCCCCATTACATCCCTCTTCACTTAATGGAATAGGTAAATGAACTTCTAATGAGTTAATCCCAATCTCACTACGCTCCCCCTGAGGAGAAACCCTTGGATAATAGGGTACATACTCAAAGAATGTGACATCCATAGAGACAAGTCTCCTTCTAGAAGTTGGTTCATAGCAGCAATATCCCTTTTGAGTTTGTGCATAACCAAGCAAAATACATTTTGAGGCCTTAGGATCAAATTTGGAACAATGAGGTCCAAGAATCTGAACAAAGCAAGTACATCCAAAGGTTTTGAGGGGGACGGTAAATAACTCTTTATCAGAATATAAAAGGGTAATAGGAGGTTTCATGTCAAGAACCTATGAAGGAATTCGATTGATGAGATATACCGCTGTAAGAATAGCATCACCCCAGAAACGTATAGGCACATTGGATGTAAACATAATGCTTTTGGCCACCTCCAGTATGTGTCTATTCTTTCTCTCCGTAACCCCATTCTGTTGTGGTGTACAAGGACATGTACTCTGATGGATAATCCCATGGTCAAGCAAATAAGAGGCTAATGGGTTTGCAAAATATTCTTTCGCATTGTTGGATCTAAAAATTTTGATTTTGACCCCAAATTGGGTTAAAATCATCTGATGAAAGATCCGGGTATATGCTAGAACCTCATCTCGAGAAAGCATAAGATAGACCTAAGAAAATCAAGTATAATCATCAACAAATAGTAGGAAATATCTATACCTTCCCATGGCAACTTACTCAACTAATCAATAGATTGAGAAACAAATGACCTCTTAGTTTCACTATCTTCCCAATGAGAACTCCCTCCAAGCAGATAGATTCCATTCGTCTCACAGCTAGTCCCAATCACCTTCTTTGTCTCCGGGTCCTGAAAAACACATCAATCAGGAAAAAAAATTACTGAACAATTTGGTTTTTTGTGATGCTACTAACTGAAAACAAGTTAGTACTAAGCTTAGGAACATGCAAAATCGAATATAAGGAAATAACATTAGACAACTTGATGTCTCCCTTGCTAGAAATAGGAACAAGGGAGCCATCAACAATGGACACTTTGTCTCTGCTGGAAGATAAATGATAGGTAGTAAATAGTGATGGCAAGCCAGTCATATGGTCAGATGCTCCTAAATCTATTATCCAAGAATGTTCTGTATTACCTGTAGATGAAGCATGGTGAGCTGAGGCCTGATTACTTGAATGAGCAAAAGATGAGGTAGAAGGAGCTGATGGTGTATGAGGAGGTGGAGCTGAATTACCAACTTCATTTTCCAGCTGAGTTAGCAGCTCAGATAGCAACTAGGGTGTCTAGAGGAGTGCCTCTTGTGCCAAATGAGGTTGTACTGTCAGTTTAACAGCCATATTTGCATTCCCCTTTTTGTTTCTGAGTTTTGCTGAAACTAGATGTGGATGCAACTTCCAACAAGTGTCTTTAGTATGTTTAGGTTTCTTGCAATGCTCACATACTAGGTCCTTCTTAGATTCCTTCTTCACATCCCTCTCCTTATCACCCCAGGATTTGGGCCTAACTGCTGCCAGGGCTGATTCGAAAGGCTGTTGCTGTAGCATAACTTTTATCCTAGTCTCTTCACTGTGCACTAGGGAATAGACTTGGGGTAGAGTTACACTGTCTCTTGTCAACAACTGTTGTTTCACAATATCATATTCAAAATTCAGACCAGCCAAGAACTCAAACACTATTAGTTTCAACATGCTTTCTATAAGTCTGTGCATCCTTCTGAATCTCCCATTCAATTGTTTCAAGGTGGTCAATTTCATGCCACAGGGATTTCAAGGTTGAAAAATAAACAAAGACTTGTTTCTCTCCTTGCTTGAGATTTTTAACCTCACATTTCAGATCATAAGCCCTAGCAACATTAAGGGGTTGAGAGTAGGTTTCTTTCACAACATCTTATATTTCCTTGGCTGTTTTTGCCCACATGTAGTTTCAGCTGATGTGTGGCTGCAGAAAGTTGTACAGCCATGTCATCACCAAATAATTCTCCTGAATCCACTTAGCATAAGTGGGATCCTCCTTAGTTGGTTCCTTCATATCCCCCAACAAATAGTTCAGTTTTCCTCTACCCCCAATGGCCAACATGGCTGATTGGGCCCATTCTAAGTAGTTTGATCCATCAAACTTAACAGTTGTAATCTGGAAAGTGTTCTCAGTCATGTTACCTGAACCAGTTCCAAAACACCCTTCCCTTGGCTCTTAAACTCCATTCTTGGTTAGGGGTTAATCAAAAACACCTTCTAATCATTGTAATAGTCGGCCTACTGGGTCTGAAACTAATAACAGTAGGTCTAGAAGCAGAATTCAGATTCAGTAATTAAAAGAACCTTCCAATTCAATGCATCACTGTATCAGTCAGCCTACTGGTTCTGGAAACTAATAACAGTTGGCCTAGAAACAGAAATCAGATTCAGCAGTACTGGGTTTTTGAAATAGAGAACAGAAACAAACTTGAATCACTGTATCAGTCAGCTTGCTGGTTCTAATAACTGTTGGCCTAGAAACAGAAATCAGATTCAGCAGTACTAGGTCTTTGAATACAGAGAACAGAATTCCTAAACAGAGAACAGAGAACAGAAATCTGATACCAACCAAACTTAAATCAAGAGAGGCAAGTCTAATCACTTATCCGGACACAGTAACAGTTTTGGATTTTAGGGTTTTCTCTTAAAACCCTAAATCAGAAAAAAGGCAATTTTTTTATAGCCGTACCTCTCAGGTTAAGCTATCCTTGCTGCCGACCTCAAGAAAGAATGAAATCTTACCCAGAAATTTCTGAAAAAACTGATCTTGATCCAAAAGTCCTCTGGAAATTCTGTTCACCACCTTCAGTCTTGCTCCAAAACTGATCTTGATTCTGATCAACCCCAGAAAATTCTGAAAACAAACTGATCTTGAGAAAATCCTCTTAGAAAACTTCAATCTTGATCAAAGAACTAATCTTGATCACTCAATTCTTCTCTGATTCTTCCTGATTACAAGGAGCACTCTCCAATCCTTGGACAGTTGCTGAAGACTTCTTGTAACCTCCAAGAATCAGCCGAATGAAGGATCTTTCTAAACTTTCAGCCCTAAATAATTCTCATGTGGTCGGCTGAATTAATTCCACATGAGAAACCCTAGATCAAGTACTCTGATACCAAGTAGTTGTACAAGATTGCAACTAGTCTTAGGTTTTGAATAGAAACTAAAAGAAGAGAATAAGAGAAGAAGAGAAGAGAAGAGGAGAAGAGAGAAGGAGAGAGAGATTTCTGAGAAAAGAGAGAGTGTTTGTGTTAGAAACAGCCGCCCCACTCTTAAATTTATATACATAGTATCATAATTGTAAAAGGACTGACTTGCTTACATGGCAAGATAACTTATTGCTTACATAGAAAGATAATAAGATAAGATAAAGCTGAAATACATTTATAAAAAAAAAAAAGATAAAGCTGAAATACATTTATCAAAAGAAAAAAAGAGAAAGATGAAATAGACTAATCCTAATCATAACTAATTGCTGACATACGAACAGTGGGGACTACACTAGTGGGGTCCACATTAGTGTTCTCTACAGGTTTGTTAAAGGGTTGGAAAGTAGGAAGGGAGAGGGTGGTGTTAAATCATCTACAATTCGCGGATGACATCATTATTTTTTGTGAGGCTGGAGATGAGTTACGAGCAAGAAACCTAAGAATGTTGGTAAAACTCTTTGGAAAAGTGACAAATCTAAGAGTGAACCTTAATAAGAGTCAGGTGGCAAGGATCAATTTAGCACAAGAAGGTGTTAATGTGTGGGCTGAGGAGCTAGGGTGTTTAAGAAGTGACCGGCCACTCAAGTATTTAGGTTTCCCCCTTGGTGCAAATCCTAGAAGCATAGGTTTTGGGAATCCAATTGTGGAAAGGTTTGAAAAGAAACTCGCTATGTGGAAGAGGAATTACATTTCTCTGGGGGGAAGGATTACTCTTATTAAGTCTACCCTAGCAAGCCTTCCAGTTAACTACCTCTCGGTGTTCAGCATGCCTCAAGCTATGGGAAAGAAACTAGAGAGAATAATGAGGGACTTTTTGTGGGAACTGGGCGAGAAGAAGAAGGATAATTTAGTAAGATGGGATCTAATATCTAGGAGGAAAGAGTTTGGAGGATTGGGGTTAGGAAGGTTGAAGGAAAAGAATGAGGCTCTACTAGGAAAGTGGTTATGGAGGTCCCACAAGAAACAGATAAGTTGTGGCACAAGATTGTGATTAGTATTCATGGGCCCTTTGAAAATGGTTGGGATGTTGGAGTGTCTTACAGGGTTTCTAGTGCTTCACCGTGGAAAGTGATTCACAAACTCCTCCCATTGTTCCTCAATCATGTCAGGTTTGATCTCAACTCAGGTAACAAAGTTAAATTTCGGGAAGATGTATGGGTGGGTGACTCTTCTTTAAAGACCTTATTCCCATCAATTTATGCCCTGTCTTGCCTTAAGGGCAAACCGGTTGCTGATTTCCTGTCCCCTTCTCCTTCACAGCCTGGTTTTGCTTGGAATCTGGGTCTCCGCAGAAATGTGCAAGACTCGGAGTTGGATTTGGTGTCTTCTATTATTCAGTTGCTTGACGGGGTCTTTATTGACCCTGCTAAGAAAGATACTAGAATCTGGATTCCTAACCCCCTTGGAGCTTTCAGTTGTGTGTCCTTTTTCAAAACCTTGACATCTTTTCAACCCAAGGTCCAATTTCCAGTCTGAGAAGTTTGGTGTTGCCCTATTCCCCCTAAAGTGGGTGCTTTCTGTTGGGAGGTTTACCATGGTGCAATTAGCACCTGTGATCTGATGCAAAGGAAGAGGCCTGGTTGGTGCCTTTCACCTAATTGGTGCTGTTTGTGTGAATCTAATGGTGAAACTGCTCTTCATATTTTTGTTTCCTGTCTTGTAGCTAGCAGCATCTGGGATTGGTTCTTTTCTCTCTTTGGATGCAGGTGGGATACCCCAGTGAGCTTGGGAAGACTGTTTGAATCCTCCACTTTCAGGTGGCCAAAAAGAAGAGGAAAAACTCTGTGGAGATGCACACGGGCAGCAGTATTTTGGATGTTATGGGAGGAAAGAAATCAGAGAATTTTTTAAGGAAAAAAAAGGTGCAAGGAATTACTGATAGAAGGGATTATGTTAAAAGTGATCTCATGGGTAAAATCGATGGATTTATTCTCAGATTTTACTGTGGATGATATAATCAGGAACTGGAGGACTGTAGCATCCTCGTCATCTGCAAAAAAGAAGGCAATAAGAAGTTGGGATCCTCCTGAATCTGGATTCCTCAAATTAAACCTTGATGGGAGCAGTTTTGGCAACCTGGGCATGGTTGGAATTGGTGGGGTCATAAGAGATGACATGGGGAGTGTAGTGGGGCTATTTTTCGGCCCTATTGGGTCTCCATTACAGCTGAACTAAAAGCAATGATCTTCGGAATACAAAAATCCATGGAAATAGGTGTAAGAAAGTTGGTTGTAGAAGGCGACTCCAAAGTGATTATAAGCTGGCTAAAGCAGAATGGAAAGACTCCATGGGTATTCAGAAATGAGATCAAGAAAATTAATCACATTACAAAGGATATGCAGTTATTATTTCAGTGGATTCCAAGAGTAGCAAATGGGTTTGCGGACCAGCTAGCAAAGCAAGGGGCTAATAGGGAACATTGTTTTTGGGCTCTGTTGTAAGATTGTAAAGCAAATATTAGATGGAATGTTATTGGACATTGGGGTAGCTGAGGCTACCCAATCTCTGTACTAATTCTCATATCATTTTATTAATAAAATCACTTTCATTGATCAAAGGAAAAAAAAAAAGATAGTTTGCAAGTTTTGTTTGTGATGTTGAAACAAGTGGGTACTCATCTTGAATTATAGTTGCACCAATACTGATAAATAAAGTATAGTTACATCAATTCATTGAAAGGGTGAATAGATGTACATATGAAACTCATGTACAAGAAGTTGCTATATGGTAGGGCCTAGCAATGAGTGACCAATTAAAAAAAAATCAAAGAATTATCTACACTTGATATACAAGAAATCATAAGAAAATAATATACGAAGGCTTGGACTTTCCTGAAATCCTTGTGAATGGCCAGGCATGAGGAAACTATGGCTACCAGATTCCCTGGCACAACTTAAAATGGAGATACTTTGCTTGGGAAATTCTGGCTTTTCATTCTCTCAAGATCACCCATATACCGATCAACGGGAATAAACTCTATATAGTTTTACCACTTTTGCTTACTCTTAAGATAACAAATCATGAAAGTTTCCTTTGATGGATCTTGAAAAGCACCATCTCATATAGAAAATCTCCAGAAGATGGGCACAAAGATCGTTGCCGAAGTTGTATTGGAGCAAGTGATTTGCAGTTTCACATCCTTCTTGACATAGTATTCAATCCATATTTTGTAAAGACATACCTCAATCAACCAATTTGTCCTATATAAGGACCTGCCTAGCATAGCTGTTGATGCTATAAACACCACCTTTGAAGTGGCCTGGGGGTCCCAAACCTTCACACCAGAGGGAAGTCCTCCCTCCCTAAGCACCAAGAAGACATGCAGCCTCTGAAGAACAAGCAAACCTTGAAGGTCTCAGAAGGGTCTCTTTATATTGCTTCTAGCTTTGTTAAGAGATTAAGGACTTATCCAAATGTAGGTTTAACGAAGCTTTTTGACTTGATTATGAAATAAAGTTCATGATTCTACTTCAAGGTGGAGCTTTCCTTTAATAGGGAGGTTTTTCTGTTTTTCCCCTTTATGTGTATGTGTATGTGGGGCATGTGGCCTGTGGAGAGGACCCAGAATACAAATAAGAGTTTGAAGAGTCCCACATGCCCTAAAGAACCTCAAGTTGACAAAGAACATTAAGACCTTTGAAATGAACAGCATTAACCATATCTACTCTTTTTATTTGAGTGCACATTACAGTACAGTCAGGTCAGAAGATGAGATGTAACATAAAATCATTTATGCAGCTCTATCATTATTATCTGACATTTGTTATTATGCTCTGCATCTCTCCTCCACGCAGGTATATCTCTTTGGATGTTTGTTGATGGTAATACTCTGTATCTTACTGTTGGTGGAGCATTCACCCCCTCTTTACCATGTGTATGTCACCATGACAGTGTTTCTATGGACACAAATATTCAGTGAATATCCATTTCTAAAAGTGCTGTGGGAACAACTATCTGGGAGAAAATTTAATTATGGTGTTACACTCTTTGCCTCTTGTGCCATGTCCATATTCATCCTTGAATTCCTGGTATGCATATCAAACATGCCTTTAATGTCCTTCCCTTGGTGGAACCTCTGTACATCCCATTGCTGATTTTTTTTTTTTTCTTCAGGTGAATAGCTTCACAGAGAGGAAGCTCTACACTTTATGCTTCCTTATTTTAGGAGTGGTTGCTGCATTTTATCTTTTCTACTTTACTCCAGGGAAATCTGTGCTACCCTTCTTTATATGGATGTCTTGTTGGTTTCTGTCCATTTTCACTCTCATGCCTGCAGAAATTCCTGATAACACTAACTTAGTGTAAGTCATGTTGCCCAAGGTTTACACCTTCATTAATTTTGTTAGAAACTTATAATTGGATTGAAATCCTTGGTAGGGATGGAGTTTTAGAGTCCTTCAAGGATGATGACATGCTTAGAAATTCTTTTTCCCTTTTTTCCTTCATGGTAAATAAGCTGGGATTGAACTAGTGACCCACTGGTTGCTATTCACAGGCAAACCAGTGTTTTTTTTTGAAAATTGAATAGGATCAGATGGTTGAACTTGAAACTAAATGGTGCTTAAACATATTCCATTTGACATGTACATCATATTCTTGGTTACATGTAAAATGCAAGTCATGGGTACCATGTTTCTTCTGTTATATGTTTTTTACACTACAATCTCTTAGTAGAAACTATTTCCTGGTCTCAATTTCTGCTACTACTGTTTGCAATTTTTTTTATCCAAACTCTAGGAATCCTAACATGTGGTGTAAGCACCCTCTTTTATTAGTAAATGAACCAATGTTCAAAACATTCCAAATAAAAGAGTTAAATGAGTCAAAATCTGAATTAAGGTGAGCTCTACTGAAATTGATGTTATCTCTTTCAACAGTCATGGCAGTATTAACACCACTATAACATTCATTATGACACACTCATAGTTATCTTCTGCAAATAGATGCACAGTATGTATCAGTAATCTTGGGTGGGCCTAAATCCTCAATCCAATCTTAACCATAGTGCAGTTCATGTTCTGAATTTCCAGCCCAGGCCCAACTATGTTTCTGAAAATGCTAGCTTGTATGTCCTTGAAAATTGTTGCTTTTGCCTTAGCCTTACCCGCATCCTACCATTATCATGACATATAGAATGTCCATCTTTTTTGTGTCTATGCGGTAAAAGGCTAGCTGCAATCCTAATTAATTAATTGATATTTTAATAATCTTGCTTCTTTCAACACTCATATATTTGTTAGGTCTAGTAAAATCCTAATTAATTAATTGATTAGATCAAATGTGTTAATCTTGATTTTTCTGTGAATTATATAACTATTTTACATGGTTATTGACTTCTCAGCAAGTAGAGTAATTTTTCTATTCTTTTTTTTTCCCTTAAACTATATTTGATTACTAAAAAATTAAGGTACCGCCAGTTTGAGATCAGCATTTTTTAACTCTTTGATCATGAATTCTTTGCCTATAGTGTTGCAAGTGGAGCCATGATAATCCTGATAGGAGTGGCAGCTAGGTGGTTTTATTTGAGTAACAAGAAGAGTAAATATTGGCTTGAGATCCTCAGCTACAACAAGCAAATTCCTAGATTACCAAACATTTTTTACTTGCAGGTAAAAATAACTATGGTCCATCATGATTCATTGTATTATGTAACAGCTTCATCTCTTTTACAAATATAATTCTCATCAGGATATGGAAACTCAACTATTTTTGTCTTGGGAGAGATCTGTTCATAATATGTTATATTTTTCATGAACAGGCTATCCTGGTTGCGCTATCATCAATAATGGTGTCATTATGCACTTTTCACCGGACTCAGAAGCAGGAACTACTTGCACTACACCAGTTGATAAACTGGTCAGTAGCCGGTATGTTGTTGGCCTGTTCTTCCTGCTTTGCTGGCAATATTTTTGTGTAAAAAGAAATTCTGCTATATTGTAGTTTAGTTAATTACTTATTTTCACTAACAAAAGGGCATCTTGTATTACATTTTTCTTACCTTTCATAGATGGTGGCATTGTGATTGATGCTTGTTGGAATGTTAACTTTATTTATTATGTTTGTGTTCTGCTGAGTTAGGGTCCGTTTGGACAAATTAAAGCAGTTTTTTCTTTTGTTTTTTATGCTATAACTTAAGTAGGGGCATAAGGGTCCTTTCCCTTCTAATTATGGTCGCCCTATATATTAACACCCTTCCTCAATTCCTCAATTTTATCAGGTATGAAGTTTGTTCTGGCAACTCTATCCTTTTTTGGGAGGATATTTGGGTAGGAGACTCACCGTTAAAGGATTTGTTCCCCTCGCTTTTTTCTATTTCTTTGTACAAAAAAGAGGTGGTCTCAAAATTTGTCTCACCCTTGGGAACACCTTAGATCCTACTTGGGATTTTGGTTTTCGTAGAGGACTTAGGGATGCTGAAATTGAGTCTCTTTCTTTTTTGCTTGGGTGTCTTAATCAAGTTTGTTTGGATCCCTCCAAGCCAGATAAGAGGGTTTGGACTCCTAGACCCAATGGAACCTTCACTTGTGCTTCTTTTTTCAAGTCCATCTCTCAACTTTCTATTCACCAACCCTTTCCGTCAAAAGAAATTTGGTGTAGGCCAGTCCCCCCAAAAATTATGGCTTTTTGTTGGGAAGTTTTCCATGGGAAAGTAAACACTTTAGACAACCTACAAAAGAGAAGATCTTTTCTCTGTATTTCTCCTAATTGGTGTATCCTCTGTAGAGCTCACGTGAAGATTGTTACCATCTATTAGTATCTTGTCCCTTTTCTGCAGACCTTTGGGCTTGGCTACTTTCGTTGTTTGGGGGTAGTTGGAGTCTACCAGCAGAAGTTCACATGCTCTTCAACCATTCTACCTTTTATTGGCCTACAAAAATAGGGAGAATTATGTGGAGATGTGCTCGTGCTGCCTTGACTTGGACTCTTTGGGAAGAAAGGAATCTCAGAATTTTTCAAGATAAGGAAAGGAACAGCCAAGATTTGAAAGACTGTGTGCTAAACAGGTCCATACATTGGCTGAAGACCTTGGAAATCTTTCGTCAATTCTCCTTTAATGTCATTTGGAGAAATTGGTTAACAGTAGCAAAGTGCTCATCTTTAAAGGCCAAATCAATTACAAGCTGGTCTCCTCTACCCGAAGGCTCAATTAAGTTGAACTTTGATGGAAGCAGCATGGGTAATCCAGGATTATTCGGAATGGGGGGTGCTTTGAGAAATGAGAAGGGAGAGATTTTGTTGCTCTACTCAGGTCCTTTGGGAGTTGGTAATTCCATCAGGGCAGAACTTTTACCTACTGTACAAGGGGTCCAATTTGAAAACCAGCTGGGGGTACAACAACTAATAATCGAGGGGGATTCCAAAGTGGTGGTGGGTTGGTTGAAAAATTCTGAAGAGTCTATGTTGCATTACAAGAATGAAATGAAGAAATTTAGTTGGTTGACAAGGAATATGTTGGTCATTGTACAGTGGGTGGGGAGATCAGCAAATACCTTGTCAGATGTGTTAGCTAAGCAAGGGGTAAATAGGGAAGAATTATTTTGGGCTCGATTGTGTTTCTTGTTTTTCTTTCCTAGTTTACTTATAAGTTTCAAGGAGGGGCTGCAGCTCGCGCCTCTCACTGGGATGATGTATGAACTCATTCTAATTTGCTTCTAAATCAATAAACTTACTATTATTCATCAAAAAAAGCATAAGTTGGTGCCGCCAGCACTGTAGCAGACTCCAAATCTCTCTCTTCTCTTCTCTCCTCTCTTCTCCTACTTCTCTTCTTCTCTGTTCGGCTGATAATATGGTATCAGAGCAGTTCTGCTAGGCCTGTGAGCAGATCGAACAAGCTTCAACCTGCTGTCTTCTTCAACTGAGATAAAAAAAAGTGCAGACCTACGACTGGTACAGATTTTTTTTAGTGTTTTTTTTCCTTTTCCTTGGTCGTATACCAAGAAGAAACTATATGACTCTAGATTGTTGAATGTTTTCTGAGAAGCTGTGAGGTTCGAACCTCTTTTTTTATGGATTGTGTGATCCCATGTCTGAGAATTCAGATCTGTAGGTCGTGGGTGACTTGATCTTTTAACCCTTGTGATGTAACCATACTGGTTTATGACCCCTCCTAGCAGTCAATGTGTTTGGGGTGTCTGGAAGTTGGTGGAGTGTGACTGCTAGGTCAGATCAGCTCTGAGATCACCCTAAAATCTTGCCTTTTTTGGATAATGTAGGCTGGCTTGTGGTCAGATTGTGTCCAGATTGCAGTGTGTGCATGTGGGCTTCATCCTTGGTGTTTCTAGGACTGTTTGTTTGGTGATAGGAGGGATCATAAGTGTGTGTAAGGTCTGAAAGGTGTTTGAATCATGTCTTCTGAGAATTCTGCAACTTCAGGAATTTTAGGTCAAAATGGAATGAGTGGGGGGATAGATATGAGTTTCCCCATGGCTGTAATCCCCTTTGATGAACTGAACTATCTTGAATGGTCTAGAGGAATTAAACTTTATATTACTGCTAGAGGAAAAATTGGATATATTAATGGTAAAATCAAGGAACCAAAGATTGGTAGTGCTGAACATGGCAGATGGGGCCAAGAAAATAGCACGGTGATGTCATGGCTCTTGGTTTCCATGCTGCCACAAGTAAGGAAGACTTTTATGTGGGCTGAAACAACTTGTGAAATATGGGAACAAGCAAAATCTACTTATTCAGAATAGAGACACTATGCAAAGATATATCAATTACAAGCAGAATCCTTCACTTGCAAGCAAGGGGAGAGGAGTCTCTCAGTGTACTATTCAGACTTTACATCAATTTGGAAGGAACTGGATCATTATCAAAATGTGAATTGGAAGTGCGATGAGGATACAAAGGCCTACAAATCACTTGTTTCCCAACAACAGGTATTTTTCTTTTCTTTTAGGGTTGAATCCTACATATGAATCCATGAGAGTACAAATCTTAGGAAGTAAGAACCTACCTTCAATCCAAGAAGTTTATGCTCTAGTTCAGTCTGAAGAGAGTAGAAGAAGTGTGATGAACTATACAGAAGGGGAACCAATTGCACTAGCTGTCCAAGAGGGTACAAGGTCAAATGTTGGAAGTTCTTTTAAAAAGGGAGATTCGCAAAAGAGAGTGGATGACAAAGACAAACTTTGGTGCACTCACTATCAAAAGTCCAAGCACACTAGAGACACATGTTGAGATCTTCATGGCAAGTCGAAATGGGCTCAGGAATTGAGTAAGAAGCCAACCCAGCAGAGTTAGAAGAAATATAACTCAACAAATGTGGCATCCCAAGAGACTAGTCCCATGGTACCCCAAGAGCGACACTATGGTTCTGACCCCAAGGAAGAGATCATCAACTCCTTTCGTGACCACTTGGAATTATATGGTAGGACACTTCGCCAGATGGATTCTAGCCCTACTCCTACCTCCTTTTCGTCTACATCAGGTAACACTACCACTGCCTTCCATGTTTCATCTCATACATTTGATTCCCCTTGGATAATTGACTCTGGAGCATCAAACCGCATGACTGGTAAGTCAAATTTATTTCAGGCATATAACCTCCTCTCTAGGAGAGATAAGGTGAGACTGGATGATGGGTCTTATTTCCACCATAGCCGGTCAAGGAACCATCTCCCTTCCTCTTGATCTTACCCTCTCTAATGTGTTGCATGTTCCTAAATTACCTATCAATTTACTTTCCATTAGCAGTATTACTCATTTCTTGAATTGTTCAGTGACCTTCTTTCCTTCGTGTGTATTTTAGTATTTGACCTCGGGGAAGACGATTGGTAGAGGAAGTATGGTGGATGGCCTCTACGTGTTGGAGAATAAAGTTGGTCTTGTGGCTACAGAGTCCTTAAGTTCTTCTAGTGAGAGTCATGCCTACTTGTGGCATAATCGTCTTGGTCACCTTTCGTTTGAGTCTTTAAAACTTATGTTTCCTAAGTTGTTTAAGTCTTTGTTAATTTGTTGATTGCAGTGTCATACATGCTAATTGAGCAAGCATTGTAGAAATTCCTTTCCTTTAAAAAATAAAAGATCTGAATATCCTTTTATTATTGTCTATTCTGATGTTTGGGGCCCTATTTCTCTACCTACTGAGACTAGATATAAATATTTCATTACTTCGACCGATGTCTACTCTAGATATTCTTGGGTGTATCCTATGCGATCTAGAGATGAAATGCCAAAGATTGTGAAAAACTTTCAACGATTGGTTTTCACTCAATTTCAAACTGAAATTCACATTTTCTAGTCAGACAATGCAAAAGAGTACTTCCATAGTGATCTCACGGAGTTCTTTGCTTCGTGTGGATCTCTTCATCGAAGCTCTTGTGCCAGGACACCTCAACAAAATGGTGTTGCTAAAAGGAAAAATCATCATCTACTTGAGGTAGCTCGTGGATTATTACTCCATATGAATGTTCTGAAACGTTTTTGGACGGATGTTATGTGTGCTGCATATATCATCAACCGTATGCCATCTCGGTTACTAGAGTACAAGGCCCCACATCAACTCTTGTTTCCTACAACTTTGTTGTCCCCCATTCCAATGCGTGTCTTTGGGTGTCGTTGCTTCGTTCATGACTTGTCTCCTACTCATGGTAAACTTGATCCCCGTGCCACTCCTTGTGTTTTTCTTGGTTATCCGTTAACTCAAAAGGGTTATCGCTGCTATGATCTTGCTTCACGCAAGTACTATGTCTCCATAGATGTATCATTCTTTGAGAGTCAACCCTTCTTCTTAGTTTCTCCTCAGGGGGAGAGTAGGGTTGAGGAGAAACACACTCAGGTTCAACTACCTCCTCTTCCCGACCCTTCTCCATTTCGGGTCTTTCTTCGCCGCCATAAGAGCCAATAGAGTTCAAGAGCCATGGAACTTGAAACTATGCAACCAATATCATTGGACTCTCCAGAGGTAGATCCTCCTCATCAGCCAGGTACACTTGTTCCCATTGATATACCTGAATCTCTTAATATTGATCCTCCTGTTGTTAATGATCTTGATGTTCCTATTGCTAAGAGAAAGGGTGTTAGGTCTTGTACTACTAATCATCCTATCTCTCACTTTGTGTCCTATGGTTATATTTCACCTTTGTACTGTGCATTCCTTTCCTCAATTGACAGTGTCTCTGTTCCTAAGAATGTGGCAGAAGCTTTATCCAAACTTGAATGGACAGATGCAATGAAGGAAGAAATTAATACATTACACAAAAATGGCACATGGGAGTTAGTGGATCTTCTTGAAGGGAATGAACCAGTGGATTGCAAGTGGGTATTCATAGTAAAGCATAGAGCTAATGGTTCAGTAGAAAGATATAAAGCTAGATTGGTGGCCAAAGGGTTTACACAAGTATATGGAGTAGACTATGCAAAGACCTTTGCTCTAGTAGCCAAGATGAATTCAATCAGAATCCTCCTCTCACTGGCAGCTAACCTTGATTGGGAACTTCATCAGTTGGATATCAAGAATGCATTCTTGAATGGTGACCTAGAGGAAGAGGTTTACATGACTCAACCTCCAGGTTTCTGTGCCAAAGATAGTGAGCAGAAGGTGTGCAAGTTAAAAAAATCTTTATATGGGTTGAAGCAATCACCTCGGGCTTGGTTTAGTAGGTTTCGTTTAGTAGTGCAATAGATGGGATTCAAACAATGCCAGTCAGATCATACTTTATTTGTGAAAAAAGGTGAAGGGAAAATTGCAGCGTTAATTGTCTGTGTTGATGACATAGTAATCATAGGAGACTGGAAGACTAAAATACAGAAGCTGAAGAAATTCCTAGCCACTCAATTTGAGGTGAAAGATCTAGGCCCCTTACATTATTTTATTGGAACTGAAGTTGCCCGCTCAAAAAGGGGCATCTTTATTTCTCAAAGAAAATATGTACTAGATCTATTAGAGGATGCTGGCAAGTTGGGAGTGAAACCAATTGATTCACCCATTAAACCCAACCATCAGCTAAGAGATAGTCAGGAGGAGTGTTTGAAAGATGTAAAGAAGTTCCAGAGACTCGTATGGAGACTCTTATTTTTGTCTATGACCAGACCTGATATTGCCTATGCAGTGGGTGTTCTTAGTCAGTTCATGCATAATCCTAAGACAACTCACTTCGAAGCTACAGAAAGAATCCTTAGATACCTCAAGAAGTTCCCAGGAGCTGGTTTGCTTTTCTAGAAACATGGGCATTTGAAAGTGGAGGTGTATACAGATGCTCATTGGGTAGGGGCAATCGATGACAGAAAATCTACCAGTGGGTATTGTACCTTTGTGGGAGGAAACCTAGTCACCTTAAGAAGTAAGAAGCAAAGTGTGGTGGCTAGATCCAGTGCTAAGGCAGAATACAGAGCCATGTCTCATGGAGTTGCTGAAATGATGTGAATAAAAAATTTGTTAGGAGATTTGGGTTTTGCAGTTAACAAACCTATGTCACTCTACTGTGACAACAAGGCTGCTAACCCAGTCCTCCATGATAGAACAAAACATATTGAAGTGGACAAGCATTTTATTAGAGAAAAACTTGTGAGCGGAGAAGTGTGCACTCCTTATGTTAGTTCGGAGGAACAACTTGCAAACATCTTCACCAAGGGCCTTGAACACGTGCGGCATAATAATTTGTGTGACAAGTTGGGCATGACTGACATCCATGTCCCAACTTGAGGGGGAGTGTTGGAATGTTAACTTTATTTATTATGTTTGTATTCTGCTGAGTTAGGGTCCGTTTGGACAAATTAAAGCAGTTTTTTCTTTTGTTTTTTATGCTGTAACTTAAGTAGGGGCATAAGGGTCCTTTCCCTTCTAATTATGGCAGCCCTATATATATTAATATAAGCTGGCGCCGCCAGCACTGTAGCGGCACTGTAGCAGTCTCCAAATCTCTCTCTTCTCTTCTCTCCTCTCTTCCTCTTCTCTTCTCCTACCTCTCTTCTCCTCTGTTCGGCTGTTAATAATGCTTAAAGTTGTACTTCAATCAGATATTACTTCTGTCATCCTATGTTAAGTTTGTTTACACATGGATGTTTGTTCAGATTTTAGTAGTCTTGTTAAATATATAGGATTTACCAGTAACGAAAAAGATTTGGAGACTTCAATCTTCATGTTTGTTAACCAAAAATAAAACAAATGTATTGTAAAATGGATGAAAACTCTTTATGAAATTGCTGCAAATATTACTGATGTAATTTATTCAACTTTGATTGAATTATCTAATTTTTATGTGACAATTCTTTTTTTCTTTAGAAATGTTGTTGACTTCTGTTGCCAATTTAAGTTATTGCTTTGTAAAGGTTAAACTTGTATATTCAATATCCCCCTCACTCATTTATATTTCAGTGACTTGAGGAAGCATTCATGACTGTGAAGCTTATAGCTGTGAATTTGAAAAAAAAAAGTATGTATATTTACTACATCGAATTTTCTTCCTTGCAGGTTTCTCTATGGTTCTCCCATTGTTTTCACCAACTGATCTCTTGGCCCGCCTGACCTCTATTTTTCTTGGTTTTGCACCTGCCTTTTTACTACTATCAATTGGGTATTCTTTCTTAGATTGTTGCCATGGTTATATTTTTCCAATATCATGCAATTATGCAAGCGAAACAATATGCAAATTTATGGTGCTTTATTTTCCCTACTCCTTAAACATTGTCAAATTTGTTTTACAGATATGAAGCTGTTTTCTACAGCGCACTGTCTCTTGTACTTGTCGCATGGATATTGTTTGAATTTTCAGTCTTCTGTTTGGGTAAAGTGAACATATCTTCTAATTCCGTAAGAAGTGCAGAAGATAGAGTCATTTTCGAGTATGATGAGAGATGCTTGCAGTTGTCTGACTTGAGAGTCCCATTAACTTTTGTAAGCCATGTTCTCCCTTTTCTGCTTTTTTTTTTTTCTTTTTTTTTTCGATTGGTAACTGGATATGTTATTAACTAAATAAAATATAGTTCACAAGATGTTCCATAGAACCCCAAAAGACCTTATTACGTTTACGTCATCTCTCTATGCCATAACCATTAAATCCTCCCCACCTCAGATTCCCCAATACAAATTTTCTCTATTAACCCCTTGTTTGGATAGAGCATCAGCCAAGCAGTTCGCCTCCCTCGTTGTCCATAGAAATTGGGTTCTTAGTCTTAGGTCTTGTGCGAACTTCCTTATCTCAATGCATGTTGATGTTGCCAAGGTCATGGGTTATTACAGGCATCTTATAACAACTTGTCAATCACCTTCCACAATGAGATTACTAATTTTTATGTCTTTGCGAGCTTCAAACCCTGGAGTACACCTAAAAGAGGGGACAAAAATCCAATATAACAATGAAGGGCTCCAAGGTGGTAGCGGGCTGGCTGAAAGATCCAGATTCAGTGATGTGGTGTTATAGGGACGAAGTGAAGAAGTTCAAGTGGTTAACAAGTAATATGAATCTGGTTATGCAATGGGTGGGAGGAGGGAGGCCAATGCATTGGCTGATTCGTTAGCTAAGCAGGGGGTACTTAGGGATCAGTTGTACTGGGCTCAATTGTAGTTTTTCCTTGTTCTTTCTTTTAGAGTGAGGCTGCACCTCGTGCCTCTCCCTGGGATGCTTGTAGCAGTTACATATCTTTATTGATCTCAATGAATTTTAATTATGAAAAAAAATCCAATATAACAAACCACCTGCCCTTAATTAAAAGAAAGTCAGCAGAAAAGATCTGCTGGAATGACAGAGAAGCCCCAGGGAGGAGGGAAGATACCCAGCAAAAAATAGTAGCAGACACAGTCCTCAAAAATTCATCTTCTTGAGCAAACCAATTATCAAACACCCTCCTATTTCTTTCCTTCCAAGTTACTCCACAGGATCGCAGCTGGGATAAGCTTCCAAACTTTCATTCCTCCGCTGCTTAGACCCTTATGCATCACACCTTCCAACAATTCTGTTGATGATTGGGGACATACCCAATTTATACGTAGAATGTTTAAGAAAAAAACTCCAGACCATCCATATGGGCTTGCAATGAATGAATAGGTGGCTATTTCCTTCCTGTGGCTGCAAAAGGCACACCTTGCCCCATCAAGTATGAGACCTCTTCTGCTAATATTTTCCTTGGTGAGGCATTTCCCCAACAATGCAGTCCAGCAAAAAAAGAAACACTTTTGAAGACACCCTAACAACCCAAACCAGCTTGTGGGGGAAATTTGAATCAGAACCTATTGACAAGCGTTTAATACAGGGCCTGACAGAGAACACCCCTGATTTCTCCCCTTTTCAAATATGGCTGCCTTGACTGCCAATTATAGAGAGGTGATTCTCAATATTTGCCAGCAAATTTTCCACCTTTTCACACTCCCATTCCTGAAGATGTCATCTGAACATAGGTGCACGTACCACAATATCAGTCAGCTACAGAACAAGGTTTGTTCAGAGGCCTGTCATCAAACCATTGGAAGAGCTTAGAATTATCAATGTATTTGTGAACGTATTTTTTCTAGTTTCTGCTGCAGGTCAAAATGTACAGAAAAACATGGATATATGTATATAAAGATTGACATCTGCAATTGAATACATATTGAAAATTTGAATAGATATGACATTTGTGATACTGCTTTATCCACAGTGTTCCATAGTCTCGAGAGTCTAATAGTACTTCTCTTTTATAGATGGTCTTGTTTAATGTTGCATTTTTTGGAACGGGTAACTTTGCTAGTATTGCAAGCTTCGAGATTTCATCTGTGTATCGATTCATTACAGTCTTCAATGTAAGTAAAAACTTAAGTCTGATGTTTGGTGTATAATCAATTGGTTTTCATGTTGGGTATCTATTGAAGCTACTGTGTTCTGCTATTTATTGCAGCCATTTCTGATGGCAGCGCTACTTGTTTTCAAGTTATTCATCCCATTCATGCTTGTCATGTAAGTACTATATACTTTATTTCCCTCTTGTGAGTCATTCAAACATGAATTATATAGCATCTTTATTCAACCATCAGCATGATTTGGATCTTATTTAGGGCATTGTATCTTAGAGATGGCAACTTCTTGGATGCAGGCGACTAAAATAATTTTTTTATTTGTAACCTCTGCATGATCAAACTCTCTGAACATTTTGTTTTTCTCTAATTCAAAACTCATTGGCTGGTTCCAGTAGCGATTGTTGTTTTTTTGCTATATCATTTTATCTAGATGATGAAAGTAAGGATTAGCATCTGGCTGAAGTTTTTTTCCTCTTTAGGCTATAACTGTTAGTTATATTTATGATGCAAATTTAGTTTTACTGTTTGTTGCTAATGTTAATATTATTGTTGATTTTGGTTGTATCTGCTATAATTTATGGATCAACCAGCAATAGTTTCCACATTCTTGCTGATCTTTATAAATAAGAGGAAAAGAAACTACTTGGTCCCTTCATCTTTTCTTTTATTGTTTTCGTATTGTTTGAAAACCAAGGCTTATGGAACAGGGATTGTTTTCTGATTAAAACAGATTCTGATAAAGATCATCTGTCTAACTTGATTAGAATTAAGTTGTCTGGCTGCTCTAGTCTCAAGCCTCGTCTCTCTTACTAATTTGTAAATGCATGATTTTTGGTCTTGATGAACTATATGCCATTTTTTGAGTTGTTACTTTAGAGGAACCATTCTGTCATATTCTGCCAAATTGTATAGTTTGTCTTTTAGGTCTTCATTACCAATTCAATGAGATGCAGATCTATCATGGGGCGACCTTTCTGTAAATGCCTGATTTATGGACTAATTGCTGGAGCTTCTACTTTATGGGAAATATTTTATTAGCTTTTTCTGGATTGTTGTTTAATACGTCTTTCCAGTCTGAAGAGTGTGAGGCAAAGAGTAGGTGTTTAATGTTTATTTACTTTCAATGAGATTGAGATCTAATACCAAGACATTCTGAACTCCAGTTCTCGGGAATTGAAGTAAAATAGGGACTGGAATTGAAGAATGCAGGGAAAATGACCACCTAAAAATAGGAGCCATTTGACTAGACTATTATCCTAGATTTAGGAGAAACTAATTGGTAAATAAGTAATCTGATAAAAGAAAATGGTATCTCTAAACAACAATATGCTCCAACTCTTATTAAATAGGAAAAATAGAAGTTATACTCCTAGGCTCTGTGACTTTGATACAAGTATAATATGGAAAACATTTGCTGGAAGCATGCACATTCAGTTAAAAGTGTTATTGTCATTATGGTACCTTTCTCAAAAAAAAGTTATTGTCATCATTGCCATCCTTTTTTACTCTTTTTTGATTGCTAATTGGTATTGTTGAAAGGTTGGTTGGTTGGGGGGGAGACGCACAAGACAGCCTTGATATAATACAATATATTAAAATTAATGCTGTTCTAATTAGAAATTTGGCTTTTGTGATATGTGCATGATTTCCAAAAGTCGGCATTTCTTTGTAGCCAAACTATTGCAATCTCTTTCAGGCATTGCAGTATGTGGTATCTGAGATAAGCTGCTTGACATTTGTTGCTTGGAAAATGGATGCAGCTGTGCGTTTAGTGCTATAACCAAGCTTGTTCGAGTTCCACGTTCAGGATGCTATTTCCTTGTCATTTTATTTTCCGATGCCATGACCATCCATTTCTTCTTCCTGGTATGCTTAGTATACTTACCTACACCTCTCAAGGTTTCTGTATGACCTTTCTAGTATTGTTCTTGATTTTGCTTCAAAATAAATCCAGGTCCGAAATACAGGAAGTTGGATGGAAATAGGTAATAGCATCAGCCATTTTGGAATCATGAGTGCACAAGTTGTATTTGTTCTGCTGCTATTTGCTCTCACAAATATCTACACAAAAGATATCCAAATTGGATCACCACAGGCATCTTCTCGGAAAGCAATGTAGTCCATTGAGCTTTGAAGTTTGAGCACCCAAAACTCTTTATTTCTAATGTAGTCCATTAGAAACAGATCATCTTCAACTTTTCAAATGGAGCTGATCTGTTTCTTTCACTTTTCTTGTCATTACAAAACTCTTTATTTTACCCATTTGTATAATAACTTGATGACAGGCTTTTAACTCAAATTTTGATATTTTGGCGAGAAAGTTGTCCTAATGGAAATTGGAATGAGCAAAGTGTTTCATGCAAAAATTTCCCTTATGAAATCGTGAGATGTTTATCTGTTAAATATAGCGAACATGAAGTTATTAACTTCCCTTTATTTTTTGGTAAATCTATATTACTGAACTGAAGGAAAAAAAAGTTCGAATTACCGAAGGACCTACCAAATTAAACAAGAGGTAACCAAACCCATAAAGACCTCTACGAGCTATATGTGCAACCTGATTCGCCCACCTTTGACAAAAGAGACATTCAAACCATGAATTTCAGTCAAAATGTCTGACAAAAAGAAATTCTCCATAGGCGTGCTGCTATATATTCTCCTCCGAAAAACAGTTAATAAGAGAAAGGCAATCGCTTTCAACAAAAAGATGAGAGAAGCCACATGCCTCAGCTAAGTCAATGCCTTTTAAAATATCCTTAAATTCAGCTTGCACCGAAGAAAGAGAATTACAAAGACTAAAACAGGCTGCTACGGCTTGACCTTCACAGTTTAGCTTTTCATCTTATGTTATACTAGTTTAGCTTGTCAGCTGTTTTCTAGTTTATGTCAATCCCTTCGTTTTCTGCACTTGGTAAGAAATAGAGATTGTTACTTCTTTAGGCATGGTTTAAAACTTTAAATCTCTATGCACTGTTTAACACAGAACAAACCATCTCTTTTCAAGGGACTAAAATGGTGTACAAGAGGAATTAGAAAAATTCCGCAAGCAACGGATCGTCTAAATGTATCAACCATGGTCATGAATTGATGCCCGTCGGTGCATATGGGGTTGAAACAGTGCATAATTCAGTATTATTGTGTTGCAGAAATACATTATGGGCAACAATTTTATATTGGGAGAATATCAATGTATGTTTTACCGTGATTGTTGCTACCAAGCGTAATATATATGGTAAGGCATTAAGCAAAATTTCATTGTAGGTCTTAAATGTCAAAGCGCTCTTAAACTCCAAGCTACCTCTACATCCATTACAAAAGAAGAAAAAGAGAGAAAGCCCTTTAAAGTACACAGGTAGATTCCATTGAGGCGTGCTGCACTTTGGGTGAGCATGCATTTCTGGTGCTTTCCCCCCAATTTCGATATCCTTCTACTAATAAACGAATGAATTACATCTTGCTTGTAGTTCACTATCTATCACACTTGTGATATTACATTCAACTTCTTCAGGATTGCAAAAAGAAAAGCAAGTTAGGAATGGTGTATCAACTTATGTTTATAGTTGAATTTGTAAGGTATGAATGCGCGAATGCTGCATGTATTGCTGCTCCAATGGGAAGTACATCCTCATCAATGGTATAATAAGGGCTATGTGGAGGATAAATTGCTCCAATCTTCTCATTCCTGGTGCCTATCAAAAGGAAAGTACCCGGAATTTGGTCTAAATAGAAGGCAAAATCTTCGCTTCCCATGTAGCAAGGAGCTACATGCATATTATCATGTCCTATGATCCCAGTTGAAACATGGTGCATTAGATCATAAAGCCTCTTATCGTTCACAGTTGGCGGAATCATGGGACGTTCTACAGAGAAGTCCACGTCTACTGAGCATCGATGTACTGCGGCCTGCCCCTTGATAACCTGATGCATGAAAAATAAAACTGCTAAGTCATTCATGTGGGAAACTTGGCTAAACTTCATTTTTATCCTCTGCATTAATTGGAAAGTAGAGATATCCAATCGATGTGCATTCTGGGTGTAGTTCGTTAATTGGGATTTGGTAGGTTTTAATTGATGTTCATATCCATCCAATGTTTTCAGAGAGGCTCAATGTCTATCCATATGTGTATGGTCTTTGTACCAGGAATCTAGAACTAAAAGTAAAAGTTTCATGCTTTTGAAATTGAGAAGTAGTCTCTTTAAAGAGGAGTAAACAGTGGCCAATGGGGAGATGTGTAAAGGTTGTTAGATAGTACCTCTTCTATTCGTGTCTTCAACACATTAAGGTTATTCTTTCTGAAAGCTCTGAAAGTACCACCAATCAGGGCCGAGTCTGGGATTATGTTATGTGCAGTTCCAGCTTGGAAGTTGGACACAGAAACCACCTGCACCACCCAAACATTTACATATCAGAGTATAATTTTTGAATAAATCAAAACGAACTATAACAGTTCTTAGTAAAGTTCATAACTAACAGAAATCTCCTATATAATTCCTAGATTGTTTATTAACTCTTGTATGGACTTGTTTTCTTGAACACCCGGGTTCTACCAGCAAACTTTGAATTTCTGGGTTTGTGGGATTAAACACGGTTAAGTTTGAGTTTGAAGGTTACCTGGGAATCCAAAGGGTCTGTCTCTCTTGAAACAATATTTTGTAAGCTAATTATTGACACTGAGGCTGCCAAAACAGGATCAACGGAATGTTGTGGGATCGCTGCATGACCACCTTTCCCACTGATCTTTGCTTTGAAGCTTCCACACCCTGCTAGAAATTCTCCAGGCCTAGAAGCAACAACACCTGTAGGATACTGATATACAGTATGCATGGCAAAGATTGCCTCTACATTTCTTAATGCCCCTTCTTCCGCCATTTTCAGCGCCCCATCACCTCGTTCCTCAGCAGGTTGGAATATGAGGACAACAGTTCCCTGCATAAGCATTCAGATATTGGGGGTGTCAAAGAGAGTATGAAAAAGGTGAAAAACAAAGAACAATTTTAATGTTTTATATGGATTGATTGTGTTACTGTAATGTGACCTTCAACGTGGTTCGCAGCTCTTGCAGTATCTTTGCAGCTCCGAGAAGCATGGTGGCATGAGCATCATGTCCACAGGCATGCATTTTCCCTGAAACTTTGCTCTTATGCTCCCACTCCACCATTTCCTACAAGGACAATCTCGTATTAATTACATCGAGTACTACTGAATGATGGATTACTTCATCGAGCCTCAGTCTATGAATTAATATAGAAATGATCACTATAGAACACGGTGTTATTACTGTTGGAGTATGATTTTCAGGAACTATCCAGGTACAGGACATGGATGCCCAAAGTGAAAGTTTGAAAGCTTTTTGATGGCTGAACTGGGGTTTTAATCCAGATTTCAGCTGGTCTGTGGAATGCTCTGTCAACAATTTGATGAGCTGTAAGATTCATCCATAGATCAGAATCACACCATCTAGTTAATCGTTTTACCACTTTTTGGTTAACAGTGTTTTCCTGTTAATTAAATATTCTTAGGTACAGGTAATTTTGACAGACTCGCGGACAAAGGCCCTGGAATCTCTGATATATATTTTCTCTGGTACCGAGCAACAGATATTTTCTCGTATATATATATTTTTTCATGTTTTGTAGTTAACTTCCTTCCGTGGGTTGCAAATCTAACTTTTGGTGTCAAGTTTTCAAAAGCAAAATGTTTGAACAGTTCCCGGAGATCTAAGCTTTAGACATTAAAATATATTATATTTGAAACACAGCTTACAGCATCAAATCCCGCTGCCAACAGGGTGGAGAAGCGAAAAAAGTAAATAAATAAATAACCGTACATTGATGCTGAACAGGCAAAAGAATACAGAGAAGTACGGATACACACGAAAGAAAAGACGCCACCATCGATCTCCGACCAATCCGGAATTTATGGGATCAGAGCGCTCCTCACAGAACTTGCAGCCGCACATCGGCATGGGGAGATCAGACGTTTTCAATGCACCGCTGCAACGTGCTGTGAGGGATTTCTTACTCAATCCAACAGAAGGGTGACAATAATCGAGTGTCAGGTTGTGGGTAAAGTAACAGATAACAGCCATTTCTTGATGGTAGAGAACTTTTTCAAAGGTACAGGTCACTCACCTTGCAAAACGGAATCCCAAAATCTAAAGCAGAAAAAGAAGAAAGCGTTGTATTGTATGAGGAGGCAAATAAAAGTTTTTTTTTTTTTTTAACATTCTAAATGGTTATGGTTATTAATGCATTTACCTTTTTTTCTTTTCTAATGAGAGAGAGAGAGAGAGAGAGAGAGACCTGAATAGGCAAAGCATCCATGTCTGCTCTTAGAGCAACAAAAGGAGGGGATCCGGAGCCTATGGTAGCAACCACACCCGTCTTTGCAACAGGCCATCGATACTCGATGCCCATTTGGTCGAGCTCGCTCCTGATGAGCTTGCTCGTCTCATATTCTTCGTATGCCAGTTCTGGGTGCTCATGAATCTTCCTTCTTATCTTTTTCAGCCAATTCACGGTGTCAGGAGCGTTCGACAGCCTAATTATCTCATCTCTTATCGAGGGGTTTCCCTCACTGCCAAGAGAATCAAATCCTTGTTTCCCTAAACAAGGTTGCTGATTCGAGCAAGCTGCAAAAATGAAAAGTAACAGAGAGAAGAGTTGCAAGGAATCCATGGATAGATCGATTCCTTTTCATCAGTTGTTTGAAGCAGAAGCACAGATATAGATATAGCCACCTTTTTCTTTTTAGTTTTTGCTTCCTCCTCTCTAGTCTCTATTACTCCATCCAAAAGGAATATATCTGCACGCAACAGATATGAGATGACTTTTACCTGATAAATTATACATGTTTTCCATTATAAGTCCTAAGAGCAGCCACTGTGAAAAAAAAATGCCATACCTTTTTAGACACGTAGCCAAACAGTAATACGCTATTTTGAATCGAACCCGTTGCATCGGAGGTAGGTTTCAACAACTTCCTTTTTGATTCACCTCACTTTGGTTCACTGTGCCCAATTCACTTTGGTCGTCTTCTTCTAAACAAGACTGAAGAGAGCTTACTCTTTACGCTACCGTTGGACTCAGGGGTGTTCATGGTTCGGTTGGACTAATTTTTTAAACCGAACCGGGGTTAACCGAAGTGGAATTGAAGTCGGTCGGTTAACTGATTGACTGATTTAGTTAATTATCGGTTTGATTCGTCGACTTTTCAGTTTTTTATTATTTATAATAAAATATTAGAAATATATATAATATTACATTTTAAATAATAAATAATATATTATATATCATAAATATATATTTATATATAATGCATATTTATTAATTTATAATATATAAAATATATATAAATATATATACCGATCTATTTGGTTAACTGAATTTTCGATTTGATTTTGGTCGATTCAGTTTTTTTGTTCACCCCTATTGGACTGTTGGTTGGAGAAAACATAAACAATCTTCACTTCCAAAGGTGATTACTTGATTAGGCATCAGTAAGGTTGTAAATTTCCGAAATTTTGGTCATTTTGACCTTGATGTCAAATGATTTTCTTTTTGAAGGTTTGGAAATTTTGGCTTTTTAAAATTAAATTTATTTATTTTGCTTCATCTTATCTATAATTTTTATTTATTTACTTTTAATTATATTGATGCAAACTACCCAAATTTTTGAACGAAATATATTAATGATAAAACCCTGAATTTTTGGCACCAGAGTACATTCACCTGAAAGTCCTTGCAAGACTGTGCTCACACCGTCCTTACATCCACTTGCAATTCTGCATCTGAAATATTTTTCCATAAATAAAAATATTTTTCCATAAATGCGGTCTTGTGAGGACCCAAGAAAGGACATGAACAAATAGAAGCAGAGAGAAAACCCTACCCTTAAGGGATGGTATTGAAATCTAACTCAACTCAATTTTAATTTGAATTGACGGTTCATCTCATGATCAGAATTTTTAGGCCCAAAGTATAATTGGGGACCTTGGGGTAGGTGCATGCTCAGAATTGATGCCAATTTACGGGAGCAGACATTGATATATAGAATGGGGTCATTGAAGTTTATAGCTTTACAGGAATTCAGAAATCTGTATTGGGTCTGTCCGTAGTTTTCCATTTTAATTTTTAATCCTAACCCTAACCGTAACCCTAAATCAACCTTCGACTAATGGAATCCAAATTGCAAATTTGCTATTCCAAGTATATTCACAAAAAAAAAAAACACTCTAATAAAATTAAGATTAAACTTGGGCAGGTTGGTCCTAGACCCAACCCTAAAACTGGAGTGTCCTGTAAACCCATGAGTTCACGGAAGTATAAATCCACCAATACACATTGAACACGTCACCAATAATGGGTTAACAAACAAAATAACAGACTAACGGAGTTAAGTTAACGGCTGTTTCATTGATTGGACTAGGCACTAAAAGACAAAAAAAAAATCCCTTTTTAAATATTTAAACGAACAGGTAGCCGGCGGCAGCAACATTCATTTGTCAAACTTTCGTGTCCAGTGGCCAACGGAAACATAAAGTCAGATAATCTACTGCAAGAGCTGGTTTCATCTGATTCCCTGATGAAACTATTACTTCCTGGCTGTAGTTAGTCGTTTCAGAGTGGAGGTTCTTTCCGATTTGAAGCTTCGGTTGTTTAAGAGAGGAAGGAGATAGGGTACCTCCGGTTCTGGATTCATTTAAAAGCAAAAGAAAGAAATAATAATAATAATTATAAGAGGTTAGTTTATAGGGAAAGAAAGGGGAGTTCGTTTTTTGCCGGAGTAACATCGTCGGACACTGATTGCCCCACACATCGCAGGTGATCTGGTTTGGTGTCCAATGCGTATGGGTAGGTTCACACATGTGAATTCAGATATACCAAACCCAGACCCAGCTTAAGCTAAAATTTAACACACCACTTAGGTCGGGTCAAGCCTAAGTTGGGTTCAAGTTGATCAGTTGGACCCCCCAGAAGGGCCTATTTGGTCTACATAAAAGGGTGAGCCTAGGTTCATATCGAAAAATAAAAGCTCAAGGTTTTCTATTTAGTCCTAACCTAGAGGTTAAAAATCTAAGTTAAACCCACCTAAAATTTTGTATACAATTATTAATTTAGAATTAAATTGATGCACCCAATTTAAAGTATTAGTACAATATGTCCCGCATCGTATAATATCGTAGTATTATATGTTTGAGGTAATGATACTTTTTTTAAGATATTAAAAAAAAAAAAAAGAAAAGAAAAGCCTAACCTACGTCAAAAAGGGGTGTTTGGACATTTTGAATCATGCACCCAAGTAAATGTCAAGCATATATTGGCCATTATGGTTTCCAAAACCAGACCGGATTAGATGGTTGGATTGGAAAAATCGGGAATCGATCAGGTGACCGGTTTTAATTTTCTCAAAATCAGAATTTTGTCAAAAAACGTTGATTTAATCAGCAAACTATTGACTCGGGCGATTGAACCATTCAGCGGTTTTAACTATTTATTATTTTTTTTATTTTTCCCATTCAACATGGGAATCGGACCATTGGCCAATTCGTTGTTTGATTTGGTTTTAAAAACCTTATTGTCCAATAATTTTTTAACATTTATCCTATTGACCAAAAATGAAAAAAACCCCATTATCATTCATATTCATTTTGAGGGATGGAAAGATAGACAGAGGAGACGGGATCTGCTTCTCACATAGGGCACCTCATCAGGTACATCCCAGCAGCATATCTTTCATACTTATGTATTATTATTTATGGAAAATATTTCTAATGCATGGTGTGGGGTGTGCCTGTGAGATCGTTGTGAGGCGCCCTATGTGAGGAGCAGATCCCAATTCTAGATAGAGACAAAGAGATTAGGAAAATTTGTAGAAAAACACTAAAATCACGTGTGAAGAATAAGTGGAGGATTATGTGCACGAGTCAAAATTGAATGCTTTCCGTGTTGGAGTTCTAGTAGTAATACAACCAATAAGGACAGCGAAATCTGACAAAGTGAGTGAGAGTAAAAATAGCCACCCAAATAAACAGTATTCAGTCGCTAAGCAGCAGCGCAAGCGTTGAATCAATCCCCCCCACTTTGTCGGCAAACAATGGAATGACGAATCCCTTGATGGTAGTGGCATAAATGGTCATGTTCTTGAAAACAAACACCCAACCGTGGAAAGTATGGGAATTCATTATTCCTTCATGTGAAGGACCTTTTCTATATTCACCCAGATCTGAGTATAATTATACCTTTTGAAAAATTGGGACAAACAGGATTGTAGAGGACGATGATGTGTTACATTCAATAAGAGAAAGTTGCATTTACTTTTTGAAATTACTGTTAGGATGGATTATTATTTTTTATCTTTATTTTTTTAATTTCTCATCACCACCAGATAACATTCCAGTCCAGTCTGATGTGAGTTGAAATTGTTCTGTACCCAACAAATGCATGATTTTGAAGTTGTCCAGTCTGATCTCAGCTTGCTTGCTGGGGGTAAAGGTCTATTGGCTGGTTGTGTAGTCTGTTTGTCCAACGAAAAAGGAAAGAAGATAAAAAATAAATGCAAGACTTCCGCTTTCATGGTATTGAAGAAGGAAAAGGGTGTTTTCATTTTTCAATCCTTGAAAATTCTTTTGCCATGTGAAGGAATCCTTTGGCTGGACTGTCCCTTTTCCATCAACGCAAGCACAGCCTTAGAGAAAGCTACGCAATAAGGAAATTTCTCATGGAATTCGGAAAATAACCACAATTGGAATCAAACACCGTTTGGGTAACTCTAAGATTTTGCAAATCCTATGGGTTATGGGTTATGGATTGGAGTAGGGCTGTTCATGGGTCGGGTTGGGTCGGTTTATCGGCGTTTTTTCAACCAACCCGACCTGGTTGGTTTACCTAAAAATGAAACCGAAACCGATCTAGTACTAAGTAAAACCGACCTGATCGGTTTGAACCGAATTAGGTCAGTTTTGTGAATGATTCTCTCAGTATGAACGGTAAAGGATTCAAGTCTAAGAAAACAAAGGCTGGATGCCTCAAAATTAAAAATGATTTGATGGATTACAACTGATATTTTATATATAATATATATATTTATGTAATAAAGCTAATATATATATATATATATATAATATCTGAAATATAATATATATCTAAATCGGTTTGGATCAGTTCGATTTCAGTTTTCATATCAAACCGAACCATTAATTTATGTTTTTTTATAACCCAAAACCGATAGATACCGAAGAAAAATCGACCAACTCGAATTAGACCAGACCGAATTAATCGATTTAATCGATTTGGTTCTTGTTATGAACAGCCTAGATAAGAAGAACATGGGCCCGCACAATTAGGGTGTTTCGAAAAGGATAGTATAGTGAGTCCAAATGTGATGTCTGCTGGCTAATTCGCTAGTATCCCTCCAAAAGAAAATGGGGAAGGCACCGAGTCAAATCAAACTCCACGAATTTTATATGTAAATGAAATGTAAGCATGACTTGGCAGTTTAAAATTGTCTCATAGCGCAGTATGGCTATATTGATGATGCATACGCCATACGTCATACGTCATACGTCATACGTCATACGACGATAAAAAAGTAAATAATGAGAGTATTTTGATTGATTACCTTGTCTTGCAGACCAGCCCATGAGGCTGAGCTGGCCATGTTCGAGGTGGGAAATCCCATCATCATTTCTATTTCTAATGCTTAAGCTGTGGTTTAGCACCTTCGGGTCGGGGGGCACAAGTGTGATTTTGATCATCTTATTTTTGGCAATGTCAGCACAATGTTTTAGCTCACGTGGTAGCTTCCAAGACTCTAATGCCTCTTATTTTGATCATCTTATTTTACTATAACAATGTTGAGCATGTTTGGGGAGGCCCGATCCCCTGCATCTCATAAGTTTTGGATACATGTGAAGTAGCATGTGCCTCTTCTTCACATATGCAGAATTATATGTGAATTCAATTGGATGTAATGGGATGGACGTGAAATTACTCATTAATCCAATTCATTTGTTAATCTAAAAATAATTAATCTTTCTCCTTCCCAAGAACCTTAAATATTCTCGTTCTCTTCATTCCATTCTCCACAACATACTATTCCAGAAAACTTCACTATCATCTAGCAACCGACAATCTGTGACGTGTTTATTGGCATCTTATTCTTTCTGTACTCCATCAGTTAACCTTCTTCTATTCTCCATAACATCCTATTCCAAGAGACTTTTTGGCAACTAGGGAGATTATTGTGCTTGGCCAAAAAAAATAACAAAGCAAAAAATAAGTGAATCAAATAAAATAGAGCATATATAGCTATCAGTGAGAAGAACCTAATTGGAAGAACTATAAGAAAATAATGCTCATTTTTTTCTTGTATTGGTTGAGGTTACTTAACCATCGATGTATCGATGAGCACATCCTCGCTTGCCGGCTACTGGTTGTTAGTTGTCGGATGTCGGTGGAATCTCTTGGAATAGGACATTATGGAGAATAGAAGGTTAGCCCATGGAGTATGGAGAGAATAAGATGTCGATGAACACGTCGCCAGTTGTCGATCGTCGAATGCCGATGAAGGTCTCTGGAATAGTAGTTGTGGAGAATGGAATGGAGAGAACAAAACTATTGGGGTTCTTGGAAAGGGGAAAGATTAACTATTTTTAGGTAAAAAAATAAAAATAATTGAGTTAATGGGTGAATTCTGCAGAATGGATATAACATCCGTCCCATTACATAATTACATCCCATTGAATTCACATGCAATTCTGCACATGTGAAGAAGAGGCATTTTCTAATTCTAATGGACATGTGTCCAATATTTATGGCGTGAGTAGGGAAGTGGGTAAGAAGGAAGCTGTGGGCGGGAGATCCGGACCCACGTTATGTAGGCTTTCTCTTTTCACTAAAAGCATTATTTGGTTTCTTGTCAAAAAAGTAAAAATAGACTGCCTTCAAAAAACCAAAAAAAACGAAACATATATAATCAACGCTCACATATCATTATTATGGTTCAAAAACAATGAACCATGAACGGAATAACCCCTTTTACATTGGTTAAAAAATAAAATTATTTATCTTCAAAAACAAATTAGTATGGTTTTGGGACAATACCACCCTTTTTTAGCCAATCGTCATTTTAATTACGAAGAAGTAGGGATTTACTCAATGCAGATTTCTGGTTTACAGAGTTCAAAAGGACCACAACCCACACCCTATGCACCATGCCCATGAATTGGCATTAATTCCAAACTACACCTACCCCGACAGTACTTTCAACTTACAAATCTGAACGTGGGCTGATCGGTCATTCTCTCTTTTAATTAATCATTTACTCAATCCGCTGGTTCATAGCCCTCCGGACTATTTTGTTTCCAAGTAATAATGGCCAAGAGGCTTACCCACTTGGTTAGGCTAGTGAGCTTTCCGTAGACGACCTATAAATTTTCACGTGTCAATTTGGAAATCAAAGGGAGTCTTGTATTAATATAAAATAATTTGGCCAAAATTTTTACCAAACTTTCAAAGTAAAGACAATTTTAGGAGCAATTTTAAATTAAGCAATTAAAAACTTGGTTCACATACTCAGTGATCTAGTGCAATCCGGTGAGTCCTAGCTCTCAATGACCTTACCTCTGATTAGAGCAATAGGTGCCTGAAACGGAGAGGAAGGCGAGGAATCTCCGGGGAGGCACCCGAGAAGAGTGCTCTGAAGCTCAAGTTAGTATTTCCTCAAAGGCAATATCAAAACCAGATAGCGCAAAGTTATCACGTACCTCCATTCTCGGGGGGAAGAGGGCCTTTTATAACCACTTCGCGCACTCACTCCCAAGCTCCTATCAGGTTGGGTGTCATTACCTCTGTATTTCTGCCAGTTCGGGTGTCGTCACCTCTGTTGGGGCAGGCAACCGCCACTGCTCTCTTTGTCAGAGCCGTCAAGCATTAGATCCCAAGTCAGTCTAGTGCGTTGCCTCGGGATACGGGCTCTAGTGTCAAGTACATTGGTTCAGTTCGGTGGCCAGGAGACAGTGCCAGAGTGGTACGCGAGGTAAAGTCTTGAGTTCGGATAGAAGTGTGGCCCGAACTGCCCTGGGGTGGGCCAGTTTGGGTTGTGGCCCTTTGTGCTCTTCGCAAGGTTTGGGGCCAGGGGGAGAGTCCGGGCTTCTTTTGGGGAGCTCGGGTCACAGGTTTCTCTTGGGGGAGCTCGGGGTTCCTCTTCTTGGAGCTTGCGCCTTGAGCACAGCCGTGCCAAGCTGTCGTTCTTGCCAGGTCACCCTTGGCTGCTTCCACGTGTCGGGTGGTCAAGAGGTCGGGTCAAATTTACCTCCATCAATTGCCCCCCACTCCTCGTGCTAAGGGTCTTTGCGCTAGTGCGAGGAGTTCGCGAGGTGACGGGTGGATTTGACCCATTCCTTCAAAACCTCTGACTGACAGCGTGAAGTGCGCGGACGTCAGGAGTTTCCTCGAGCGCTAAAAAGCCAGAAAAAACGTGCCTGTCTACCTTTCAATGGAGGCACGACGGTGGGCGTTTGAAATTCAAAAAATCCCGTCGTTGCAGCCTTCAATGCTGGGAGACGTGGCAGCAGGCATTATTTAAATTTAAAAAACACCACCGCCACTTTTAATGTTGGGAAACGTGCATCAGCGCTGCTTCAGTTTCCAAAGACGTGCAGTCAGTCATGTCTCGGTCTTAGGAGGCGTGTGGTCAACCTGGTCGCGAGCCGTTGGATTTGTCTTGATCAGAGCCGTTTGGTTTTTGGTCACTGTGGGTATAAATAGTGGGGAACCCCCAGTCGTTTTCTTCCGCCATTCTCCTGTGTTTGCTTCTTGAGCTCGTGTCCAGATTTTTAGCTCGCGTCAACCTTCCGTAGTTCGTTTAGCTTTTTCCGAGTAAGTCTATTTTTCTTTTTGGTTTTTCTTTCCTCGCCATGTCTAGATCGGACAGCTCAGACAACTTCTTGAGGGGGTCATACGCAGGTTCCTCGAATCGAGCTGCCGCCCCCGATAGCCTTAGTGAGTTCGAGGCGGAACCCGAAGTAAAGCTCAAGGAAGAGCTCGAGGAAGGGTTAGAACCCGTAGGCCGAGTTGCCTTGGGTAGTTTGGTGTCCTCCTCCCATCGAGGTCGGGCGTTAGACAAGTTTGGGCCTTCAACCATGACGCTCGAGGGGCTACACTCCCTTATCGCCCAGTTCAACTTGCCCGGGGAGTATACTTATTCTATACCCTCGAGTGATTTCCCTTGGGAACACGGTCCAGATGAGATCGTGGTATTTCGGGAGCAACTCGTCGTCGAGCTGTGCCTACCTTTCCACCCCTTTATCGCCGAGGTCATGAACCACTTCGGCGTTACCGTCGGTCAGATTCACCCGAATTCTATCTGTAACTTGATTGGGACCATCTCCCTCTTTTGCGCACACATTCTACCCTTAAACCTAGAGATCTTCTCTTCTATCCTTATGCTTAAGAAGCAAGCGGGTCCCCTTCCCGGGAGTAGGCGGGCATACTACCTGTCTCCTCGCCCTGGGTTCAAGCTTTTAAACGACCTTCCTAACAAGGTCTCAGCATGGAAACGGGACTACTTCGTGGCACGAAGTGTACCGGGGTGACCGTTTCAAACCGGGTGGGGGTTGACTGCCCCTGACCCTAGTGTTACGCTAGATAGGGAGACGACAAAGGGCCTCCGGGAGTGGGCCTAGCTCGGGCTAAAATGCCACCACTATTTGACAGAGGTCAAGCTCATCCAGGCCGGCCTGAGTTCAGGTAGGTTCCTCACTCAGAGGCTTGCCTTTGTTGTTTTTTTTTTTTTTTGATGTCGAGCTCTCTCTTGCTTTTTGCAGGTGCGATGGACTTAGAAAAGACTCGCGGTGGGAACCTTTTTAAAGCCATGAAGAGGAGGAAGCGAGTCACCAAACGGGTTCGTGTCGCACTGCCCCGAGGCACGGAGCCCGAGGTGCCGAGCTCTCCGCCCAGGGAGCCCGGGGTGGCCCCTCCAATGAAGAAGTGGCAGGGCCCCTTACGTCGAGGCTGCTTATACAGGGGCACATTACACCGAGGCCGCTTATACTCAGGCTGGTCCTTTAGGCTCGGGAGGCCGAGGTGAGCTCAGGAGCGTGTTGTCGCCAAACCAAGCTCTCCGAAAAAGTAAGGAGGCCTATTACCCTAAGGAGGTCGCAGCGTGGGCCGAGCTTCCTTTGAACCATGTGGCTAGGCGTGCTGCTTCTTTCGCTATGGTGGTAAGTTAGTGACTTCTTGTTGGGCTCCTTGTCGTTACCCTTTTCGTTGCTACTCTTTTAACATTCTCGTTATTTTTCCTTTTGGTAGGTGAACTCCTCCATCCATGCCTTAGCGGCCCAAGCGGAAAGGAGCTCGAGGTAGGCGCGAGCTACCGAAGCGGCTTCTCGTGCTACATAGGCCAGGCTGGTGAGGTCTTAGAGAGACACCGAGGCCATGGGAGTGGTGGTGAAGCACATGGCGGACCTGAGGCTGGACTTGCAGCATTAAGTCGAATACCTTCAGGAGGATATTAGGGAGAGAACTGAGATCTTTTCTCAGGGCATCGAGGATGCCAAGAAGAAGGTCGCCGATGACTATATCGCCTCACCGCGCTTTGACGACTTGATGGTGGGCTCATACAGAAGGGACTTTAAACTAAGCCGGTGGATGATCCGGAATACGTACCCAGAGCTCGATATTAGCGCCATAACCACTTCGCGCATTACTCAGGAGATGGTCAGCATTCCTGATGATGAACCGGATTCTGAGGACGAGGCAGGACCTTTGGGTATCGTTGAAGTGCTTTCTGATGGTGAAGAAGTACCTCCGGGCTTGTGAACTCGCTTTGGTTTTTTTTTTTTGTTTTTTTGGAATGTAAACAAAGTACATTGCAATGGAACAATCTTCTTTTGGTTAAGTGTTGTTGCCACTCTTTCTTCCGAACTGACCATATGCCCAATCCATTTTTTGCCCGAGTTACTGCACTTGTGCGGCCTGTTTTGGTGTTAACAATTGGCATCTGAGATGTCGATGTCCTTATTAGTTCATTGTTAGCACTTTGCTTGAGCTTTTGGTTAGCATTTTTTGCCTTTGCTTGCCCATGCCGAGGTCCTTGTTAGCTCGGCATTCTAGCCCTTAGGTTATGGTAGCGACTCTTAGTCCACTTTGCTTGGTGATCTATAGGTAGTATCGTCTCAAGTTAATGACGTTCCACACTCGAGGTACTTGGTTGCCCTCTAAAGTTTCGAGCTCGTCTGCTCCCCCGAGCGCTCTCTTTACTCGGTAGGGCCCTTCCCAGTTCGGTCCAAGTTTGTCGACGTCGGGCTCGAGTGCCATGATCTTACAGAGAACCAGGTCGCCAACGCAGAAGTTTCACTTTTTTACTCTGGCATTGTAGTACCAAGCTACTCTTTGCTGGTAAGTTGCAGTCCAGATGTACACAAGATCTCTTACCTTGTCGAGTAGATTGAGGTTGGTACGTAGTTCTTCTCCGTTCGTCTGCTCGTCGTATGCTTCTAGTCGCAGTGTGGGTACTTCGATCTCCGCTGGTATTACTGCTTTGGTGTTGTAGGTGAGGTTAAAGGGGGTCTCTCCCGTGGTGATTTTTTCGGTAGTTCGGTGAGCCCATAGAACACTTGGTAACTCATCCGCCCATAGAACGCAGGTATTACTACTTCGTTTGCCTACGGGTGTGCGACCGATGTGAAGTTCTATCTAATCCCCATATCTTGGCACCATTCCTGAAATTTTATGTCCTCAAACTGCTTGCCATTGTCGGAGATCAGTATCCGAGGTAACCCGAAGCGACATATTATGCTCTTCCAAAAGAAATTCTGGATGTTTCGAGTTGTGCTTGTTACGAGAGGTTCGGCTTCTACCCAATTTGTGAAGTAATCCACCGCCACTACTAGGAATTTCCTCCCACCTGTTGCTAGCGGGAATGGTCCTAGTAGGTCGATGCCCCATTGTGCAAAGGGCCATAGACTAGTGAGGTACTTGAGGTCAGCGACAGGCTGATGGTGGATGTTGGCATGCCTCTGGCACTTGTCGCATTTTCTAACGAGCTCGGTGGCCTTGGCCTTCATTGTTGGCCAATAGTACCCTTGTCGAAGTGCCTTCTGGGCGAGAGCCCTGCCCCCAAGTGTGCGCTGCACAAACCCTCATGGGTGTCGTGTAGTACGAGCTCGGCCTCGGTAGGTCACAAGCAATGCAGATAGGGGAGCGTGTAGGATCGTCGTTACAGTCGTCTGTCTATTATGACATACTTGGCTACCTAGCGCTGCACCCTTCTAGCTATGTTGCGATCTGCAGATAGGGTTCCGTGTAGCAGGAAGCTCGCGAGTGGATCAATCTAGCTCGGCTCTGCTTCAAGGACAGGAGCGACCTCCTCTACCCCCCTGAGAATACTACGCCGAGGTAAGTCCTCTGTATACACCATTCTCATGGTGTTGCCATTGGTGCTAACTAACTAGGACAGGGCATCGGCCTCAGTGTTCTCTGACCTCGGGATCTGTCTGATGAAGTGTGACTGGAAGTTGAGGAGAGCCTCCTTTACCTTTGCTAAGTAGGCGATCATGGTTGACTCGCAAGCTTCATATTCATCGGTGACCTGGTTGACCACGAGCTGGGAATCACTACAAACGACTATGTGCTTCGCTCTTACTTCTTGTGCTAGGGCTAGCCCGGCTATCAGCGCTTCATATTCCGCCTCATTGTTGGATGCCGCGAAGTCAAAGCGTAGCGCGTACTCTAGTTTTATGCCACTCAGGCCGTGAAGAACTATACCAGCTCCGCTGCCCTACTGATTCGAGGAGACATCCACGTGAAGGATCCAGGGCTCCTCATCCCAGTTCGCACTTGGCCAAACCAGGAGAGATATCGATCTGGGTATGACCTCACGGTGCTTGGACTCGATTTTCCTAGAAGCACCGAGCTCACCCGAATTGGGAGCCTCATGCTCAGTTAGGCCAGGAGTCTCGGAGAGGAATGTGCATTCTGCAACGAAGTCTGCCAAGGCTTGGGCTTTGATGGGGCTTGTACTAGAGGTCGTATTCACTGAGTTCAATGGCCCACTTCGTCAATTGTTTAGAGACCACAGGTCTAAGTAATACTTGACTTAGGGGTTTGTCGGTGAGGACGATGATGGTATGGGCTTAGAAATATGGGCGGATTTTGCGGGCCGCGATGACTAGCGCATAGGCTAGCTTTTCTATCTCTGGATATCTCATTTTTGCTCCCTACAATATCTTACTAACATAGTAGATGGGTCGTTGGACCCCATCTGCTTCCTTTATTAGTACCGAACTGACCACTTCGTCGCTTGCCGAGAGGTACAATTCTAAAATGTCACCCTCTTTGGGTCGGGTCAGCACTGGGATGCTGGTGAGGTATCTTTTGAGCTCGTCAAATGCGAGCTAGTGGTCTGCTGATTTAGACATGACTCAGAGCGGCTATCCTGCCGTTTAGTCTCTGAACCTCTTTTACTTTTCGTGGTGGTCTCATATCTAAGATGGCCTTTATTTTGTCCGGGTTGGCCTCAATACCGCGCTGGTTGACGATGTACCTTAGGAACTTACCCAAGGTGACACCGAAGACAGACTTATTTGAGTTTAGTTTCATGTTAAATCGTTGAAGAATTTGGAAGACACAATGCAAGTCTTGTACTAATTCATGCGAAAATTGTGTCTTGACGACCATGTTGTCTACATAACATTCTATTTTTGTGTCAATTAAGGGCTGGAACAGCTTATTCACAAGTCTTTGGAAGGTCGCCCTAGCATTTTTCAGTCCGAAGGGCATGACCTTGTAACAGTACAGGCCGAACTTGGTTATGAAGGTTGTTTTTTCCTCGTCGGTTGGGTCCATCCTGATTTGGTTGTAGCCCGAGTAGGCGTCTAGAAAGCCTAGTAACTCGTGTCCCGAGGTCGCATCTACTAGGTGGTCAATCCTGGGGAGGGGGAAGCAATCTTTCGGGCAAGCTCGGTTCAGGTCGGTGTAGTCGATGCACATGCACCATTTTCCGCTTGCCTTTTTTACCAGTACTGGGCTGGCTACCCAGCTCGGGTAATGAGCTTCCCTGATGAAGTCTGCTTCGAGGAGCTTCTCGAGCTCCTCATCGACCGCCCTCCAACATTTTGGGGCTAGGTTGCATTTCTTCTGTCTAATGGGTCTGACTACAGGGTCAGTATTGAGCTTGTGAGTTATGAGCACAGGGTCTATGTTGGGCATTTCTGTCGCAGACCAAGCAAAAATATCTAAATTTTGAAGTAATAAACTTACCAGTTCGGATCGTAGAGGTTCTTGGATGGAAGCACCAATCTGCAGCGTCCGAGCTGGGTCTGTTGTCGAAATCAGGACCATGACCGTTTCTTCTGTGGGCACAGCTCGCTCTTCGCCTTGCTCCGTAGGACGTTCTAGTTCGAGTTCGCCGGCCATCTTGGTTTTTCCCTTCAAGGCAGCCACATAGCATTTGCGGGACTCGAGCTAGTCGCCCCGCGCTACTCCCACACCGGTCTATGGGAACTTCATCGTCAAATAGTAGGTGGAGACCACTACCCGTAAGACATGGGTGATTGGCCGCCCTACTATAGCGTTGTACGGGTAGGGGGTCGCGACCACCAGGAAGTCGTGGTTGAGTCTGACTGCACAGAGCCACGTGCCGACCTTGACGGGTACTGTCACTTTCCCAAGGGACCTAACTTCTTCCCCACTGAAGCCCACCAAGGGAGTGTTCGCGGGCTACAAATCACTTCTCCGCAGCTGGAGCTGGTCAAACACTGATTTGAATAGAATGTTTGCCAAGCTGCCTGAGTCGACAAGCATGTGTCTGACTTTGAAGTTGTTGATTCTCAGCTTTATCACAAGTGCATCGTCGTGAGGGTAGTGGACCCCTCGCGCATTGTCTTCTGTGAAAAGAATTAGCTCTTCCACCTTCGGCCTCTTTGGAGGATTTTGGCCTTCTTGGGCAGCTTCGCGAACTGACGTCCGGGCCGCTGCCGAAGTGCACCCTGCTACAATCGAACCTCCCACTATCACGTGGATGGTCCCCCGAACTAGCCTCTCTTTCAGAGGCTGCTTCTGTGGCTGTTTGGCTGGCCTGCTGCTAGATTCAGGAGCATCCTTGCCGCGCTCCCCTTGCCGACCTGTCTTACTATTATTATTATTGTTACTACTATGTTGTACAAAATTTCTTAAGTACCTGCGACGGATGAGTTCCTCTATCTCGTCGCGAAGATTATTACAATTTTCAGTACTATGATCATGATCTCTATGGAAACTGCAGTACAGGTTTTTGTTCCGCTCGTTTGGGTTCCCTTTTAGGCGAGGTGGCCACTTTACATACGAGGTGTCCTTGATCGTCATTAAGATCTCAACCCGCTTTGTGTTCGAGGGCGTATAGTCTGTCCAACTTGCCACAGGAGCTCGGAACGGCTGGCTCAGTTTCGGCGCTCGAGCTGGATCCTTCCGGCTGTCTCCTTGGCTGGGGAGTTCTTCTTTCTTTTTTCAAACCCAACCCCAGTCCTTTGATGGATCTCCTCCCCCGTTCGCATGAACTTGTCCGCGAGATCAAGGAATTCGGCGATGGTCGTGGGCTAGTTGGCCACTATGTGCCATTTGAACTCCTTATGCGTCACTCCCATCTTAGCCACCATGAGCTGAACTGCGGGGTCCAGGTGAGGGATCTGTAGGCATGCATCGTTAAACTGTTTGATGTAGCTGCATATGGGCTCCCCTTCCTTCTGGACCACGCCGAGGAGGCTCTCCTCAATTCGGGGGCACCGCTTGTTGGTTACGAAGTGCGCGGTGAAGACTTGTAAGAACTGGGCCCAGCTCCTTATTGATCCAGGGGCCAGGTTCCTGTACCAGGTGTGAGCCACTCCTATGAAGGTGGTGGTGAAGGCTACGCACATATAGGACTCGTTGGCCCTTGCCAGGTGCATCTGAAAGGCATCGACATGGTCGTTGGGGTCAAAGAACCCGTCATACTTGTCAAGTGGGGGGAGTTTGAAGTCTTTGGGCATGGGGACTGCAAGGAGTCCTGATGATAGGGGGGAAAGGACTGAGAGGATAGGGGTAGCTTTTACCTCGTCCGAGCTCACTTCTTCTTGCCTCGGAGCTCGGGTAGGATGCGGGTTGCAGTTCGGCGACTCCGCCGGCGGCGCCTCTGCTGCTTGGAAGGCCAAGCGTTGGCACTGTTTGCCTCAGTGTTCCCGAGCTCGATGGGCCTAGACTGTTGGGGGTAGTCTGCGGCTAAGGGGCTGAACCGGTTCTCGGTGTGCAGAAGCCCGTCCTGAGGGTGCCGAGGTGATGTTGTTTTGACAGATCGGGCTCCTGATCTGTCGGTGCGTGGTGAGGCAGGGGTTGCAGCTCGCTCTCTCCTGCCAGGGGATGAGGCCTGGCTCCTAGAGGGGCTCCGAGGCTGGGAGGCCCGAGCTTAGGAAGCCTCCTAGTGGGGGCGCCCACCTTAAGGGGAGGGCTTGGCTCGCCTAACGGTGGGGTGCCGAGGTGGGAGTTGTCGCTGACTTTGAAGCTAACTTTGAAGCAGTTGGGGGAACTACTGCTGGTAGTGGTACTAGGAGACATGGTGCAGCATCTGCTACTGGTGGATTTGTTGTTGTTGAAAATGCTGCATCTGAGCTTGGATGGCCTGCATGTCATCCATCAAGTCATCGAATTGGTTCTAGCTAGTTGCCGAGGGAACAATGGTAGGTTTAGCAAAGGTGGTTCCAAAAGAGGGAGGAAGGGGGACGTTCATGGAGGGAAGATTCATAAGCACCATTGTTCGCGGCATACTCAGGCTGGGGATCCCATTCACCGAAAGGGGGATGGTGAACTATCCGATGCATACCACGGGGACTTGAAGTTGTTCCCCAGTGGCGTTCATCTCCGTGCTACGTCTGGCATTGCTGGAAGAAGCTATAGGTGTTGGGGTTTCTTGGTCAGAAGGTGCTACGAAATTTTTAGAGGGAGGCTTTTAGAAGTGTATTTCTACAGACGGTGCCAAATGATGTAGCGCAATCTGGTCGGTCCTAGCTGTCAATGACCTTGCCTCTGACTAGAGCAACAGGTGCCTAAAACGGGGAAGAAGGCGAGGAGTCTCCGGGGAGGAACCCGGTGAGAGTGCTCCGAAGCTCAAGTTAGTATTTCCTCAAAGGCAAGATCAAAACCAGATAGCACAAAGTTATCACGTACCTCCATTCTCGAGGGAAAGAGGGCCTTTTATAACCACTTCGCGCACTCACTCCCAAGTTCCTGTCAAGTCGGGTGTCATTACCTCTACACTTCTGCCAGTTCGGGTGTCGTCACCTCTATTGAGGCAGGCAACCGCCACTGTTCTCTTTGTTGGAGCCGTCTCTATAACTGGAGGTGGTGGTGGCAAGTGGTCATTGAAGTGCGGCTGTCAAGCGTCAAATTCCAAGTCAGTCTAGTGCGCCACCTCAGGATACAGGCTCTGGTGTCAGGTACGGTGGTTCAGTTCGATGGCCAGGAGATAGTGCTGGAGTGGTGCGCAAGGTAAAGTCTTGAGTTCGAATAGAAGTGTGGCCCGAACTGCCTTGGGGTGGGCCAGTTCGGGTTGTGGCCCTTTGTGCTCTTCGCAAGGTTTGGGGCCAAGGGAGAGTCTGAGCTTCTTTTGGGGAGCTTGGGTCACAGGTCCCTCTTGGGGGAGCTCGGGGTTCCTCTTCTTGGAGCTCGCGCCTTGAGCACTGTCGTGCCGAGCTGTCGTTCTTGCCAGGTCACCCTTGACTGCTTCCACGTGTTGGGTGGTCAAGAGGTCGGGTCAAATTTACCTCCATCAGTCTGCATACACTTAAATTATATTTTTCCTTAAGGCTCAGTTTGGAAAGAATACAAAAATAAATTTGTAGAATGTAAAATCTTGTATTTTGTATATATTTGCACTGTATATATTTATATTTGTACTCTTTCCAAACTGTAAATATTTGCACTTTATATATTTATATTTGATGAATAAATGGTTTGATAAATAAGTAATTATTAGTGTTGCCACATTTGAAAGTTCAGATTTACAAATCTTCCCCTTCCCCTATCAATAGTCAAGTGATGGCTTTGAAGCACCAATGGTTCCCGCAATGGACTTTATTTTGCAAATTTTCTCCCCATTCGAAGTTCAACAGATCATAGATACTCATATTCATATATCTAGCTTTGAAGATGTTTTCCCATGAATAGTGAGAGGTTTTGTGTACACCAGGATAAACTCTATCAGCTGGGCTTCACGTTTGATCCTATCTGCTGTTCTCTTTGTGGAACTGAGGACGAAAATCTCTTACATCTTTTTGTGGCTTGTCCCTTTGTAAAGGTAGTGTTGTTAGCTTTTGGCTTTTGGCTTTTATCTTATCTGGTCTGCCCGAAATTATGTAATTTACAATAAAAAATCTCCTTCTATTTAATTAGCTGCTTTATTCAGGAATTTGCTCTAAATGTTACTGATGATGCTTCTTCTCCTATGATCCAAAGGCAGCCAATTACAGACAACCCCAGTTACCCCCCTTCTTTTGATCCTTTCTCAAGCTATTTGTAAATGTGGTGGGGGAGTAATCCCAAATGTGGTATCTCTTGTGGTTTCTGTATATTCAACATTAATAAATCTTTTATTTATGCAGCTGAGGCAAAGTTGTAGTGTAGTGGTCCAAGTGTCATGGCAGCAACTTTTTGCTATCTTCTCAACCTTATCTTTTTCTAAAGACCATGGGTGGAATACTGTGTTAATTCTCTCAGTTGTAAAGACTATTGTGGATTTTTGCATACAGTTCTCTTTCCCTTCCTTGGGAAGTTTATGTTTGGGTTGATAAAATACAAACTCCATTACCTTACTTTAGTCTTATAAAATATAGATTTATTTTTAGGAAGTTTAATAAAACTGTTCATGCTTAACCAATATGTACTTATATTTGCGAAAATGACAATCATAACCATAAAGAGTTACTCAAAATAGAGCAAAGAGTGGAGAAAAAGAGAAGAGATTCACAACGACTTCTCAGCCTAGAGTTGTCTATTACCGTCTTTGATTCATATTGGAGCTCAAATGGAGAAGATGCTCGACGGGATTAAAAAAAAAAACAAGGGGAACAGTTTTGTCCCAAAAATTGGAATAGGTACTAATTGAATAAGTGATTAAAATAAGTAGTCCTTAGGTTGCTTTTTTTTAAATATCTATTTTGATAATAAGCACTTATTTATTCCTTTTTCGCCAAATACAAATAAATATTTATTTATCACTTATTGTGTGATCCTACCACTTATTTTAAATACTTATTCAATATTTAAATAAATACTTAAAATAAATGATAACAAACAGGGGATTGTTTACCAAAAACAACCTATGATCAAGGTTTTAAAAACCGATCCGAAAACGGAACCGCTCTGACCACCGGATTTCGAATTAGTGGTTCAACCGTTTAGGTCAAATGGTTCGAACGGTTTGAGTATTTTAACAGTGATATGTCATCTTATACATTAGATCGGAATATTAAGGTAAGATGCATATAAATATAAAGAGAAAATAAAGATGAAATGAGATGCATTTGAGAAGTTTCGATTGAAAGAGTTTAAAAGAAGAAAAAGGAAAAGGAGGGCTTGAAGGCTGCAGCGATGATGATGGCGGTGACTTATAACAGCAATGGTGATGGTGGCAACAGCACCAATGATGGTGAAAAATGGGAGTAGATCTGAGATTTCTCAATCAGATCTCTCTCTCTCTCTCTCTCTCTCTCTCTCTCGCTCAAATTTGTCATCTAGAGTCTAAAATCTAAACTTCTCTCCCAGATCTCTAAAGGTGAGATCTCTCTCACTCTCTCACACATCTCTCTTAGAGTCTCAGTAGATCTCAATTGAGAGATCTTAGATTTGAGCTTCCTTTTTAACAAGTTAATAAATCGCAAACCATTCTCTGGGTCGAACGGTTCAACGATCAAACCATTTGGGTCAATAGTTCATTGACTAATACAATGGTTTTTTACCAGAGACTGGGTATGGAGTAAAACGGAACTGGTCACTTGAACGATTTCCGGTCCAACCGTCTGAGTCAACAACGATTCGAAAACATTGCCTATGATACTTTGTTTTAGCATTTATTGGTTTAACCAAGGTTCAAAGTATCGACACGTATTGACCCATATCAACCGATACGTATCATCCCGGCACCCCACCGATACACCCCTACAGTGGGTGTATCGGTGATCTGACCGGTTCAGGGTGTGGTGAAGACCTAAACCGGCTCTCCTAAACCAGTTGGCAAAAAAAAAAACCACCAAAAAGAGTATCAATTCACCCGATACGCGTATACGAGCGTATCAATATTTTGAACATTGGGTTTAGCTATTAAGATTTGCATAGAAACCAAGATAAGTATCTAAATAGCACATTAATATAGATGGGAAGCAGGTCTGCTACTTAAGTGGGTGTTTGGCATTGTAGCTTTTCACAAGTTTTCGATTTCATGGGTTTTGCCACATAAGAAGAAGTAGAATCACTATTTAAACGTGTTTGACAAGCATGATTTTAAATCACCCAAGTATAGTGGGACATTGAAATTTGAAAAGCCGACAGCTTTTTTGAAATGTCACACTCACACATTTGTCATTATGAAAATAAGATAAAGCCCAATCTCTACCGAGCATGACTTTTTTGTCTTTTTCAGAAATAAAAATAATAATAATAAGAGAGAAAAACTTATGAATACCAAGCCTTTTTCAGAAAAACGAAAAAAATAAAAGAGAGATAAAAACTTATGAATCGAAAATGACCGTGAAACACATTGCTACCAAACACCCGCCAAATTTGTCCTGACACCATTCTCACAATAAATGCAACTTAGCATTGAGATTCATGGAAAAATATTGCCAATGCAGGCATTGCTAAAGTGTTATGAGGAAAACTTGATTCTAGCCAGCTAGCTTCCATAATAACCAGGGAATGTGTATGTGTGATAATTAGATAGTTTTATGAGCTTCCCTAAACCACCTACAAACCAACCAACCGAGGGTGGGCTAGTTGGTGTGTTAGCCGAACATTGATGTGGAATCAAATTCTGCAATCAACTTATTTTGGAAAAAAAAGAGTAAAAAATTGTTATTAATGGTGTAAATGCAAAAAAAAAAAGATAAATAAATGAGTAAACCGCCTACAAACCTTTGACATGGCAACTTATATGGGGCCTCCTACTCGAAATAAAAACTTTTTATAGTCAATTTTTATATTGAAATAATTAAAAGCTTAAATGACTATAATCAAGTGGACCAACCTCCATTACTAGGTTGGATATAGGAGTACAGTTGGACACAATGGCTGATCCATTGGGTTTCCTGTATGGTAGGTGGTCCAGATCAGCCACACGATTTCTCCACATGACAATATGGGTATCGATGAATTTATTAAACAAGATAATCGAAGATTAGTTCATCCATTAGAATCACCATTTTTAATAATAAAATGATTAATTGCATTCTATTCTTAATTATATTATTATTTTGTTTTAATCATAATTTAATAGTACATATGGCTTTAAATAGAATGGAATGGCAAAACAGGAGTCATGTAAGCGACCTGTATAGTTGGGATAAAGCTTTATTTCATTTTCTTTGTCTTGGCCATAATTTAATAATAAATATGGATTTAAATAGAATGGAATGGAAAAATAGGATTCACATAGGTGAGTTGTATAGTTGGGACAAACCTTTATTTCATTTTCTCTACCTTGTCCATAATTTAATAATGGATATGGCTTTAAATAGAATGGAATGATGAAGCTGGATTCTTGTAGCCGACCCCATATCATTGGAACATATTCACATCAGTGCCCCACAGCCAATCCCAGCCGTATATTGGAAATATCTCCCCATGACAATTATGGGAGATGTTCCCAATGCATGCTGAGATGTGCATGTGGGGCGCCAATCTCATTGGAACAAGTTTTGGATGATGATAATGAATTAGAGGGGGAAACTTTGCTAATTCATATGACAATAAGAGAAAGATCTTGACTGATAAAGGGGAAAATAAATCAATTTGGCAGCTTTGGTAGACCCAAATACCTCCAACTCCGACCTGTTTTGACCACTTGAAGAGAATTTGAATTGGAAATTGAGTGGCATTTTTAAGTTCAAGATTGAAACTTGAAGGATCCAGTTGGAATTGATTTTGTGACAAACAATAGAATGCACAATGTCTACAGAGCTAAACATGGACAGAGTCAATAAACACATAAGCCAATCCAGAGTGTCACCCATGCAATTCACAATCTGGGATTGCGGCGATTGCTAGGTCTAATGGACAACTAGAGAAGGGTCAATTGTGTTGTCTTTTAGATTGCGTTTGGCTGCACGTGAAACGAAAAAAAAAATGTGTTTGCTTGCAAAATGACATTCAATAAAAACAAACGGATTACTTTCCTAATTTTTTGGTGTTTTGCGTAACTCAAATGATGCTTTTTGGGAAGTATTTTTCCACAGGCATTATACAAGGCAACCAAACACTTTAAAATAGTAGTTTTAGAAATTTTTGTTTTCCTTAGTTTTAATTTTATGTACAACCAAATAGAGCCTTAAGTAATTTTTTATATCTATTTGAAAGTTTTTCTTTATGTCCAAAAAATTCCTTGTAAGTGATAGTTCCGCTATGAAAAGAAAAAAAAAAAAAAAGTCATAAAAAAATATATACAGATAGCAAAAGAAAAAAATTCTTATAGTTTTAACTGATTACATCCAAACCAAAAAGATCTAGTTGCCTTGTTTTATTATTTTTAAACCATAAAATTGATGATAAAAAGTAATTTAAAGCTTTGGTAGAACATAAACATAGGACAAAGGCATAAGACATCGATAGCTTACCAAGAAGGTTCACGCTTCGGCACCGCCATAGTATGTGAAAAGAATCAGGCTCAGCATAAAGTTTGATTACATACTTGGGGATTTGGTACCAACAAAATTCTCCCAACATATTCCCATGGGAAGATGTTTTAAATGTATGGCTGTAATGGCTTTCGGGAGTGTTTTGTTGGTAGTGCATCTGAACTCAAATGCTTCATGAGGCTTACTATTGATACCCAACTTTGGGTTTCTTTTTTGACCCAACAAAACCTTACATTGATGCTTTAAAAGATGATATATGAAGTCCACTGAAGGGTGGTTGACATGATAAATCTATTCTCCTCCTACGCTTTTGTAGCTAGTTGATAAAGTTCATCATTGTACTCTATTTACGTTGGTATATTTGACATAAAGGGAAAGAGTCTTGTAGATCTATCACTAAATCTCTGTACCTTGGGTGTATGGACATTGTGATCCTTGGATATCACGATATGGAAAGATTCAAGATTGTGCTGAAACATAGTGACAGCTAGCAGGTGAAGGGGACGTGGAATCGCTTGGGCCGCCATTGATTCTCCAAAAAATGAAAAGTTTGAAAGGGAGCTTTCTTTTTTCCTGAGAGCGAAAGAGGGCATTTTGGAACCTAGCTTTGTTAACTGTCATCATCCACCACGTGCTTTATGTGAAAAAATGGAAGGAGGTAAAACCGGGAAAACAGTTGTGGAAAAGAGACGCGAAATGTAGGTAGATTCTAACACGTGTTTGGTATAATTTTCATTTATTAAATAAATGTTTATACTTGATTTATCTTAAAATCGAGAAAATTATTTGATAAATTATTTATAGACATTTAGACACCACATCAGATGAATCGAGAAAATTATTTGATAAACCATAGACAATTACACACCAAATCACGGGAATAATAAATAAACACTCAATCCTTGGGATACACACATAAATCAAAACCCAAAAAAATATTGATTTGATAATGACATGACGATATTTTGATAAAGGCATATTAAGAAACGTCTACAGAACAAAAAACACTCATAAGGGAGGATATCTCATATCTGTATCTGGGCACACGTTGGAGAGCAAAATCAATCACGGAAGAACAAGCACATGGTTCTGCACTCATTGGTTATATGTAAAATGAAGCTTATTGGCAGCGAAGAGCTTGGCAAACTTGTAATTTGAATGCCAATGCCATCAGTATCCAGCAGTGGGCCATGAATTTGAATATGGTACTGGAGAAAATCAAGCATAGTTCATATGATGTTAAGAAAAAAAATCATTTCTTTAATGGAATGCAGACATAAACAACAAAAGACTATGTCTTGTGTATGTGACAGACAGTCTCTCACCAGAAAAAAGACCCTTACGCGCTAATCTTGTTCCATGGGATTTGCAGTTATTCCTTGTCGGAAAAGGGGAAAAAAAAAAGAAGAATGGCCTTATGGTGTAGACAGCAAGAGGGTTAACAAGGAATTAAGGTATGAACAGCAGCCACAGGCCACAGTAGCCAGCCATGCTGCATGTTCTTTTCCGACAACTAGTTGAGTCAATTCCACATTCCTCATCAGTCATGCACCTGTGGTCAGCACGAGCATCAGGGACATGGCAAGCACTCTCCACCAATTGGGCAGTAGTTCCTCGTACCAGAGTAGAAGCTGGACAAACTTGCAAAGACATTGCACTTGCACGTTTTACTTGGCTAATTCCCTGCAAACAAAAAATATCATATAATGTCATAAAATAATTATTTTATCCACATATTTATGTCCCTGGTGTAGTATAAGCGGAGAACATGCACAAACATGGCAACTGCGGGGGGGGACAGGAAATTGGCCAACCAAGACATAATTCTGAAAATATTGGTATAGGAAAGGTAAGAGACTAGAACCTTGGGAAAAGTCCAATTAGTTGGAGTGAAGGTCTCTGGAAGCCTCTCATGCCAACTACTTAATACAGGAAGAGGATGACCCTCAGTTGTAAATATATAATTTTGATCAGCCAAAAATAAATCATCAAAAAGAAGATAAAGATATTTGCACCTGCAGAAAAGGAAAGGAAAATAAATATTGCATTTACATTCACATATGGCAAAATCAATCACCAGGCTTTAAATAGAATTCTCACGTTTCTGCCAGGAAGAAGCTATGTTGATGATCTTCCAGTTGCATGGTTGTCACATCTTTTATGCTTGCAAACCCACCTTCCACTTTAGTATATAAATTAAGAGAATTTACAATTGATTCACCCACTTCCATGTACCAAGGATCTGAAATATGCAAGTGTATAAGCAGAAGTGAAGACAAAAATCGCATTCAAGGACAATTTTTTGGGTAAATAATTGTTGAACTTTAAGACCTTCCTAAGAAAAGAACATATCTCTTCAGATTGAGGCATCAAATCAAAAGGGTATATTCTTGACATACTCAAAAGGGTATGTTCAGCTAGTTGAACAAAATGGAAAGCAACTGTATTGCCCACTGACACATCTCAGCTACTACAATGATACACAAATAGTTCAACGAGGCATATCAGAATCAACTAGACAAAACTCCTGAATTTCCACTGTATTATCAGTTAATTTCTTAAATTGTCAGACTAATTATTTATTTTGTCGACTAACTAAAATGCATGAACCTTAGCATAAAAATCAAAAGTGCCATGGAGGTTAAAGAATAGTAATACAATTTTAAAAGGGAAACCAGCATCAGAATCTATGCCTAGGATTTTAAGAAATTAAGTCTCATGAACTGTTATATTGTTTATGTGCATATTTAAACTTAGCTTCTTTCTCCATATCTCGCTGTGTGTGTGGGTGGGTGGGAGAGCAAGTGATATTGAAGCTTCTGATTGATTCAAGGTAAGGATATATAAGTGAAAAGTAGAATGATCAGACCTTTGGTAGCTTGATATAAGTAAAATGTGGACTCTGCCAATTCAGGGCGTAGAGGATAATATTTCTCAGTAGGATGCAACATTTCATGGTTCAGCAAATACCTATATAATTCATTCTTACCATGAGATTAAATCTAAAAGAAAAAAGAGAGTTAAGAAAACATAACCATTGAGAACAACCATAGAAGAAGAAAACAAGGGAGAGGACATGAATGGAAAATCTCATGTAAATGTTTAATTAAGAAATAAGATTCAAAGTTTCAAACCATGCACACCTTTCTGGTAGCACACCAAATTTTTCCCACACATGAAAAAACTCACGATGGGATGAATTAGCAGCCAAAATGTCTCCAACAAGAACCTGTTGAAGAATATCCTAAAGATCAAGATACCACTTTCGGTCAAACATCCAAAATTCAATTATGAAAATGTTAAGGTCTTCATCACTTGCCTGTAGGCCAGGCCAAAATGCTTGAAGGCTTGTAAGCTGCCAGTATGTAGCCCTTCCAGTCCTCATATCAGCTTCATGATACCTAGAACACAATAATTGCATTGTTACTTAATGTGAACTTTTGATAACATTAAACTATGAAGCTAGACAAGTAGAAAGAATAAACACATGCAGATAGGGGATTCTCATTCCCACTTCCATTTAATGCATCCATGCCTCTGTAGCTGTAAATGTTGAAATGCACTTACATGTCGAACTTCAGGCCCACCCCCATAATCTTTTAAAACCTACTAATGGTGTTTGATTGCAAATGTCTTGATCATGTGTCCGTATGAATTGAGGACTCAAATCATTCTTAATGACTAGTGAATAGTGATGCATGGACATGGGAATTGAAACCCAACGTGTGCCTAGAAGTCAAGACATCCAAGATGAAAAAAATGGACCCAAAGACACATCCAAAATCAGTATTTAATATTAAAAGATTCCTTAGATTGTGAAATATCATCGCATACCTATAAAATGCATAATTAAATATAGAAGTTTGTCTTTGTTACCTAATAAATTCATTATGTATGTTAGATGTTCATAATGTGCATAAATTTTTACCTCGCCATTAAAAAAAGGACAAAGAAAGAAGAAAGAAAGAAAGCAGAAAGCAAGAAAGTGGAAAACCATATAGGTATCCTATCAAGAATTCATGGTGTGTCAAAAATCAAAATCTGACACAAGACCAACATGGGCAGTTCATCCATTTATGATTGTCCATGTACTTGCCTACATTCAGGACAATTCATTCATTTCTGGGATCCCATGCCCTAGAGCATGCTTCCTTGGCCTTTTATATTGATAAAAGATCAAGTGAGCTGCTTTGATGATGATACAGTGAAAACTAAATACACATAACTTGCATGAAGGGGCCAGGCACAGCATAAGTCCAACAATAAAAAGCCTATCTTGGAAAATATTAACATAGCGCCACCCTGAAAGAGGAAAGCCCCAAGTTAAGGATGGTCTAAATGCCCCTTGCCAGTCTATCATTAAGGAAAATGCATAGCCCTGGAATCCATCTAAATGAGCCATTCATTTTGGAAGCGAAGGGTCGAGCCTCTCTGATGTAATGTCACAACTCACAAGTGCCAAGGGCCATCTGAGGAGAGCAGCCAACATGATCAATTTTCTTATAATACAATTGGGACTTGTAAATATTAATTTGAACATGTTAGGTCGCTACTTATGGATTAGCATCCTTTTTTTGATAACTATAATTTGTACAGACTTTACATACTTGTAAATGGATTAGCAAATATTTGTATTGATGGTTAAAAAGTTAAAACACGATGATTCACTATGTTTTTTTCTGATAATAAAACAAAATAAAATTTATTAAAAGGAAAAGGAAAGAACACAGGAAAGGTGACTAGCAATCACCTGAGAGAAAAAAAGAAACAATACACCACCCTCCACAAACCAGCACTTTTTAAACTAAAAATTAAAGAAAAAACAACCAACACATAACCAAACAAACAAACATGGAAACAACCCACAACCAAAAGAACAAACAATCCTAATCAACCCAATAAAAAACGATAACAAAACAACAACCAAACCCCACCAATAGAACCATACCCTTTCTTTTGATAAATAAAAATAGAACCATACCCTTACTAAACACCCATATAACTTTGCATACATTCTCAGAAATCATTCTGTTTTACACACACACACACACAAAAAAAAAAAAAAGAAAGAAAGATCATTCACTATGTGAACCAGTGACACCCCTCCAAAAAAAAGGTGGGGGGGGGGGGGGGGAATGAAAAATAAATGTCAATTACGTGTCTAACCATATATATGGTGGTTTTCCTGTGGCACTGTATGACCATCCAGTTCAAGATACAGCCATGCAATCCAGGGTGAGATCATTCATCCTAGCAGAAAAGAACATCTCTTTCAAGGCAAAGCAAAAGGGAGAAGATTTGGAAGAATGGAAAATGAATAGCACATAGTGAGGGATAAACAATGCCAACAGATACTTTCAGAGTCACATCCTCCTTGAGGTAGAAAAAAAGGAAGGCAGAGGAACCTCCTCTAGCAGAACCACAAATAGATAGAAAAAAGTTTGGTGGGTCAGAAGTAAATCTGCCAGAGTCAAAAGGGTCAACCCATGACATCATAATTAGATAATAAATATATAAAACAGAAAATACGAAAATTTTGTAGAAAAAGTTGGGCATATCTTTAATATTATATATCCATCATATTAAACAAAAACAAGTGCAGTAAATAAGAATTATTTTTGTTAATGATAGAACTGGATAAAAATATTAAAAATGTCAGAAAAAAAAGAGAATTAATATTTGATCCATGACCCACTGACTGGGTCAAACAGTTTGGCAGTTCAAGTAGCCCAGTCACCAGGTCATTGACTGGGCCAATAGTTTTTTGCAAGGAGTTCAGTAGTGAATTGGACCTGGAATTCTAACTTGGGTCTGACCAACTGGTTAGACCATCAGTTGAAAACAATGGCCACATCAGAGCAAAGGTCATATATGTGCATGATGGCTGTAATGGGTTCAGCAGTTCAAGTGGCCCAGCCACCAGATCATTGACTGAGCCAATAGTTTTTTGCAAGCAAGCAGTTCAGTAGTGAAATGGACCTGGAATTCTAGCTTGGTGATGTGTTGAATGGCCTGGCCAACCAGTTAGACCATGATAGGCCCCAATTAATGCCAGGAAGAGGAAAGGTCAACAATCAGCTAAGGGGGGGAAATAATTAAACATTTAATCACATGAGGGCAATTATAGCTGGAGGGAATAAGGAGAGTCTTGGGGCATTTATAGCTATGTCAGTTATGAATAAGAAGAGTTTTTGGGCATTTATAACTAGGCCAGCTGGGCATTTATAGAGGGAGTCAGTTATGCTATCAGTAGAGTCAACTTGTGTTTGATTCTCCAAAATATGCACCCAACTCAGCTATAATGTGAATCAAGTGGATTTACCAAAATGCGCATTGTATCAACTGTCAAAGATTACAAATCCTCACTTTAAACATCTCTATTTTAACAGTGTCCAACCATTTAAGTATCCAATAGGACACTCGAATATTTATATTTTTCCAATTTATACATAATTTATGATCCATTGTTTAGTGGATCTTTTCCAATTAAACGTGAAATTAGGAAAATGATGAAAAACAAAACTAGTGTGGTGACATGGAATGACAAAGGTTGTGAGTTTAATTTGTCAATTTTAAAATTAATTTAACAATATATCGTTATGCATACAAAGCTCTATGAATTCTAACAATAATATAAAAATTATAATATTTATTATATATATATATAATAAATATTATTTATGTAAGAACTAAGAAGTGTCCACAAATCTTGCACACGTGTCAGATTCGGACTCCTATGTCCAAGCCCATGCAACACTGGCTGTAACAAAATTCTTCTGTGATTTGTCCATGTCCACTCTCCCTCACCAGGCCCCACTCAAAATATAAAAAATGGTCATTCCGCTTCAAGACTAATGGTCAAAAGGCCAGTATTCTGATTTAGGGGATTTCCACAACTCTTCCTTCTGGCAAATTCAAAAATCCAGATTCAGAGCAACCTTCTGAAAATCATAATCATATCATAATTGCATGTATATCCTAGTTTTTCTTTTCTTTTTTGATCAGTTCTTAAGTGTAAATACCTCTAAAATCTATTGCTTAATGAGGGGAGGGTCCATGGGCCAACATAGGGGATCACTTGGGAGTTAGGAGGTAAAGCCATGAACATGGACCTTAGTGGAGTCCTCTCCACATATATACATTAAACTTTTAATGCTGATCTTATAGAAGATACTTGTTGATTGCAAGCGGGTAAATTTTGACCCCTCCATCCCGATCTCCCACCCACACCCACACCCCACCCCCACCCCCAAAAAAAAAGAAAAAAGTTGTAATCTTATCCTCAATTATCAACAAAACTCTAAAGTGCTCCCTCTTCTGTAAAATTTTTCATTAAAAGAAAAGAAAAGGGGAAAAAGAAGTCACGTTGTTTGCTATGATCCAAAAAATTCAACAGTTCATCCCAGTGCACGAGGCTCCTGCCAATGCGGGATCTGGAGAGGGACAGATGTACACAGCCTGACTACAGAGAGGCTGTTTCCAAAGCTAAATCTGATCTTTTTTATGGTAAATTTAAAAAAAAAGAATTTCATTAAAAGTAAAAATCCATACAATCTTGTCAGGTGTTAAGGTAATACCACATAACAAAAACGAGGAGAAAATCAAAGCATATCATTAAATTACAAATTTGCATTCCCATAACTTCCCCAAATCAGTCCCCTGAGACCTCTTTATCGACTTGATCAAATTCTGGAAAAACAAGACCCAATCTGACACAGCAAAGTTCAAATCTGATCTCAACTACCAAAAGTGGATCCTTGGGTAATGGCCCTTTTTACTTTTTCTGGCCTTAGGTATCTACTTTGGAAAGCATTTAGGAGCCAGTTAAGATATTATTTTAATTCCAGCAAGTTATAAACAATCATGGCATCCAAGATAAAGTATAACCCTTAAAATAAAATAAATCAAGGAACAACTGAACAAGTAGACAACCAATAAAATGCTATCTGAACTATAAAAGAAATTTTCAGTGCAGTACCATGGTCCATGCCGGAAATATTTCTGCACAGCAACATATGCAGAATGAAAAATGTCCCAGAACTCCTCCCTTCCAAAAAGAATGTGAGCTTTGATTAGATACTCATAGAAGGAATCAACTCCTACATAAGGTCCCCAGAAACCAGCATCAGAAACATAGTATTTACTCAATGACAAAGATGCAAAGCTAATATGAAAAATATAACATACCATTTAACAAGACATTTCAAGTCAAACAGAAAGTCAGAGAGGGAAAGGCTATCAAACTCACTTAATTCACTGACCTAATGAAACTGAAAATTCAAGTAAATCAAAAGAATTTCATGGAATGAACGCTAGAATATTGAGGAGATAAGAAAATGAAGAGAGTGTACCAGCCCCAATGCCAGATGAATACTCTATCCATTCCCCAGTGACCACATCAAGTGTAGTTCCTAGGAGATTTAAAGGACTTCGCATGCTCCATAGCTTATGAAGAGCACGCAAAGCGGTAGCTTCATATCTGGGGTCCCCAGTTAATCTTGATAATGCCCCCATTTCAAGGATGAGTGAACCTAAATTCCAAAAATTTATAAAATAAGTATAAGAAAATGTTAGGAAATTTCATCTACAGATGCATTCTAGAATGTAAAGACAAGGCATAAGCCCTTACCACATCCTGAAGTGCTTGTTTCAGTTGTCTCATTCTCCATCACACTACTGTCCATCACAGAATTTCTCATTGATGTAGAGTCATAAAACCCCTCTTATGAACAAAACCAACAAGTTATATCAATACTTTTCAAATTTCAAAAGATCATATCAAAAACCTCATGTAAGAATGGAACGCCTATGAACAAGTTCTACTAGTATTTGTATATTCTAACACTTGTACATTTTACATGATGTATGATATTTTTCATTCCTGGAGCATGAAATTTATGGAGATCCAATCTGCAGAAACAAACTTGAATGGCTAAACATATACAACTTAAGTTCTACTGAAGAGACAATTCTAATGATTTTAAGACAGCACTTTGAGTCTTGATCACTAGATGGAACCTATCAAAAAGTGGTTTTCAATCCCCTGCACATGTTATAATGTAAGCACAGAGATATTAAAGTGTCCCCTATCATGATAAAAGCACTCTGAAAGATTACAATGCCAATATATCTCCTAAATAAACCACTACTGTGAAGAAGACATGCTGCACAAATTTGAAGTTGGCTCTCACTTTTAAAAGACACTTAAGCAGCAGTGCATTATATTTTCATATATCATGAATAATGTTTAATAGAACCCTAGTCAGGACTTAATTTCTTCACTTGAAAGAAGGCATTCAGCAACATATTACTATGTCACCACGTGAGCATAGTCTACTTTTGATGCACTTATTGCATTATGTAAGATCACATGTAAAAGTTATTCTAATAGTCTTGTTGCTTGTAAAAGACACAGTTACACTTTTATTCATGCATTGCATTTTGTCTATGTCCTTATTATATTATGTTCCAATTATAATATATTAACTTGAAAATGAGGTACAGTCTACTAACTTAAAAATGAATTAAGAAATACCTTAAGATTAACCCATGCATATGGTAATCCAGTGGGAGTAGCAAATGCACATAGAAAGCGCTTTCCTAAATCTTCAGCCAAAGCAAGAAGCTGATTATTATATTTCCCTTGAACCAACCTGCTCCTAGAATCAGTTGCAAGAATATGAGCAGAAAGAAGCCCTCCAAGAACTCTTATGTTGCACTACACAATTGCAAGCAAGGGGAAGGAAGCTCATCAGAGCACTTCATATTTAACTTATTTCAACATAATACCATTCAGCTTACAAGTGACAACCATCAGTAAAAATGACTGCCACCTTTCTTCACCCAGTTTTAGGAAGATTTATGTATGAACATAAATTGCTTGAGTTGGATACCTCAAATAGGTTTATCCTTGCATCAACGTCAAAGGTGAGATTCTCAGAAAGCCAAAGAACTGCTCTTTCAAATTCTGTGTTGTTGCCGAATACAACAAGACTGCCAAAAGTAGAATGAAAAGGAAAAGGACAATCAAGACTTGGGACCATGATATCAGAACGGTGAGCTCATGTAGTTTTACAATAATATTAGTTCCAAATAAGCAAAAACAAAGAAGTGATATAAGTTATAAGACCCCCAAAAGAGTTGTTAAAATGAAACTTATATGGTAGACTTATAAAAATACCCAAGTGTGCCTGAAACCAAAACCAACAGATAAGGATCACATGTACTGCTCAGAATTTAAATATCCAAAGATTTCATATACCCTACCTGGATAATGATTCGATAAGTGTAAGCGCTGATCCATTATAGTTTTGAGGTAAGTGTTCAAGCTGAAAATTGAGGAGAGAGAGAATGTTGTTAGAAAAGCTATTAATGTAAATATAAACTCTAAAGGAAGCTAAGAAGTGTATAACCATCACCTTCAAATTTCCAAGCTCACTAAGTGAGTCAGTGAATGTCTTCGTAAGAGGCTTTAGCTCATCATGCTGCAAAACAGTAGTATAGCCATTTACAACTTTATAGTGGATGAATTAGAACTTATCAATCTGCAACAATTTTCATGGACTTCGAACTGACCGGAAATGCATAAGTCATGTAGTTGTTGTATGCATGGTAAAACCTGAAAAGGAAAACAAGCATCTAAGTTGTAAGCAAAGATAGTCCCGCGCCTAGAATGGATAACATGCGTATGCAGGTAAGTTGGTATGTAGGTACATACGTAATGTAATGTATATGAAGACCGGTTTTGTAGTTTGTAATTTGTACACAAGAAAAAGCATATGCAAATGCATAGTACCAATTGAGTTAGCCGTGACTCAATCGGTAGTTCAGATTACATGCCACCTTCCTGTAGGGGCTATAGAGCACCTTCAATTTTAGAAGAAACGCTGCGCTTATTAGCTCCCACAAAATTTGCAAGTTACCGTATCCCTGGTTATACTTTCAAGCTTTCAGCACATAACTTAAAATTTATCACAAAAAACAACCCATTTGCAGGAAAAAAAAAAAAAAAAGTCCATTCTTAGAGAGACCATGGCTACAAGATAAGAACTTCATAAAATCTATGTTTTGTATCGGTCCTTCTAAATTTCAATCAGAAACAATGAAATTATCGTGAAAAAAAAACACCACTAACAATTCAACTTAGCATCAGCAAAATTAAAATAGCGTATTATCGAATTAAAGAAAACAAACAAGGATTGCAAAGTTAATAGCTTTTAAAACAAACAGAACTCCGTTGAACTCAAATTCAATAATTACTAAACAGAACAGACCGTGTGTGGCAGAGAATTTAAAAATCATGTACATTAAAGCATAAAAACCGAATAGAAACTGACGATTTTCTTACATTTTCCGGACCTTCTCTCTCATAAATCTCTTCTTAGTTGCTCGAAAACCGGTTTCAGATTTGGCTAAATTGGAGGTAGCGAGAAAAAGCAGTGAGAAGAGAAGAACCCATATCCTAAATCTGATAGTAGATTTGGGATTAGGAGTCAACATGTTTTGGATCTACTTAGACAATATTCTCTTGTTTCCGTTGACAGAACAGCAGAGATATGCAGCTGCCGAACAATACAGCACGAGGGCTTGAAGGATTTTTGGTGAAGTGCAAGGCCTCGCTTGTTCCGCCTAATTAAACCATGTTTACATATTTAAATATAGGTGAGCTTAAACATTGATTTATGATATTGCAATCCGTTTCAGAATTCTAAAATTGTGACTTCCCATAACCTATCAGTAATCTTATAAATCGCATCCTGCCGATGATTTTGACATCAATCCACATTTATGGTCAAGATTCATCCCACCTGTATATATTCTGAGGTGCGCTAAACAGTCATTCTCCTGTAATTTATCACATATTTTCTTGTTTCGAGGGCTGCAACGGTCCTTGAGAATAAATCTTACCAATTGGATCATGAAGCATGGCATAAGGACAACCAATATAGTTAGGGATCTTTCTTCATACACCCTTTCCGGCACAAGGGAATGAATGCTTTTATATATATGATTTATGTAGATTAAGCTCCTTGAGCCCCAGGAATTGATTGCAATCACGTACCCCTTTCACAGTTGACAGCGTTTATATATACACCGAACTTTGCCTTGATCAAGCGATTGGATCATCGTTTGTCAGCCATTAAAGTTTGGCTGTTTGGAAAAAGACAGCCTTGGCTGGGTTGTTTGGAAACTTCGTGTGTATGACACGTTAACATGGGTGAGGGTAAAAGGAGCAATTGCAATCAATAGGATACCGTGTCAAGATGTAGCCAGATGGTTGAAAACAGCCCAGGCTGTCATTTCCAAACAGCCAATGCCAATCCAAGGTTTTTTCTGAATATCTGAGTCTGGAGGAGGAGGAGCGCAATCCACGCTCAAAAAGAAGAGCTCGTCCCCTCCTTCCCTCCGTCCGCCCCTAATAATCGGAATTCGGAATCCGGTAATGACCAGGCCAGGGTCGCAGGGTCCACACCTTCCCCTGTACTCCACCTCTACGGCTCTGGCTCTCTCCCTTTTTTTGATGTCTGTTGACTCTGTTCCATCTCCATTTCCCCACTAAAAGAAAACCCAGAAACAAAAAAGATAAAACAGATGTTGGAATGAAAACCAAAAGTCTAATAAGAAACTCGATTCATTCTCTTTCTTCCGAATATAGCCCATGTCTCCCTGAAACCCCTCTCCTCCACAACACGCCTCCCTCTTTCCCACTCTGCTTTTCTCCTCCAAATCTAGTCCCATTTTCCACAAACGAAGCAGATCTGCTTCCTCTCCATCTCTCCCTATTTCCCATCCTTCGCCTGAGGAAGCAGGTCTCAATCGTCTCCCCCTCCCCCCCAACCCGCCCCTGCTCCACCCACGCCCCACAAGAGAGGATTGTTGGTGTTATTTAGAGTGAAGCAGTAAATAATGGGGGCAGTGGCATTGCCTTCTTTACTACTTGGGATCCTTTTTGTTTCATCCTTCACCATCTCACCTTCTGAATCCAAGCTCACCACCGACTACTACAGCAAATCATGTCCCCAATTCGAAGATACCATTCGAGAAATTGTCACCAGCAAACAAATCACCAGCCCCACAACTGCCGCCGGCACCCTCCGCCTCTTCTTCCACGATTGCATGGTCGAGGGCTGTGATGCTTCAGTCCTCATTTCCTCCAATGCCTTCAACAAAGCCGAGCGCGACAGCGACGTAAACCTCTCCCTCCCAGGCGACGCCTTCGATCTCATTGTTCGCGCCAAGACCGCCCTCGAGCTCACTTGCCCTGGAGTTGTATCCTGCGCTGACATCTTAGCCCATGCCACCCGTGACTTGATCACCATGGTTGGTGGCCCTTTCTACACTGTCCGTTTGGGTCGCAAGGATGGTCTCATCTCTCAGGCCAGCCGGGTCGATCTCCCCACCGTCAAATCCTCCGTCTCCGAAATGATTACCTTCTTCGCATCCAAGGGGTTCACTGTCATCGAATTTGTGGCCTTGATGGGTGGCCACACCATCGGATTCTCTCACTGCAAGGAGTTCGCCGGCAGGATCTACAACTACAGCAAAACTTCGCCTATCGATCCCACCCTCAATGCCAAGTACGCCGAGGGGCTGAGGAAGGCATGCGCCAACTATGAAACCAACCCCACCATGGCCGCTTTCAACGACGTCATGACGCCCGGCAAGTTCGACAACATGTACTACCAGAACCTGCAGAGAGGTTTAGGGTTGTTGCAGATAGACCAGATATTGATGGTCGATGCCAGGACCAAGCCATACGTGGAAATGTTCGCAGCAAATCAGACTGCATTCTTTCAGTCGTTCAGTCATGCAATGGAGAAGCTGAGTGTTCTTAGTGTGAAGACCGGACGAAAGGGGGAAATCCGTCGCAGATGTGATTCCTTTAACAACATCAGAACTTGATTTGGTTGGTTAACTTTGGTTCTTTTTTTTCTTTTATTAAAAAAAAAAAGAATCTTTTATTATTTATTACAATGGGTGGTGGTGAGCTGATGATGATGATCGATTGATCGACCCAATCAGAAAAGAGAATGAGGGAAGAATATGATGATGAATATTCTTTGCTTATTACCATTTGTTCTGTTATTTTTTTTATCCTTCATCGATCTGATAAAATATTAGTTTTTCTATCTTTATCTTTGTCTTAAGAATGTGTATGTGTAATTTTATAAATTTACATCTACATTGGAATAATTTTTCCTCAATTGAAATTGGGCTGGCAGGAGTTGTTCTTGGGGAGGCATAAAATCAGAAAGAAAAAAAATAATAAATTATTAATGGAGACGATGTTGATATTGTTTTTCCATCTCAATCTACTCTTGCATTTTTTTTTTTTCTTTCTTTTCTACCATTCTATTTGTTTCTGCACTACATACGTGAAATAGGGAATAATCACGTTGACGTTGTTGTGGATTATGGGGAATGAATCCATCCTGGATTCGAGTCTGGATCTCTGGCCCATACAAACTCTGCATACATGAAAACATCTCATCCTTCTACATATAGGAGGGAGATAAGTTTTTTTTTCACCAAAAAAGAAAAAAAAAAAAAGATCAATTTTTCTCCATTATTATTTCCGTCGTCGTCGTTCTTTCTTTCCACAAGGCACCAACTCAGGTTTTAATTAAATAGGCTTTTAACTCTTTATGGGTCTCACTCCATCCTTTCTAGAGACCGGATCTGCTTCTCACATGCACACCATGCATTAGGAACAAAGTTCAAAGTATCGATATATATCGGCCTGTATCGGCCAATATGTATCATTCCGGGACCCCTTCGATACGCCCCTATAATGGGTGTAGCAGGGGTCTAACCAGTTCAGGGGATGAAGGAGTCATAAACTAGCCCCTGAACCAGTTTCAGGAAAAAAAAAAAGAAACAGTATTGATTCGCTCGATATGCCCATACCAACATATCAAGCATACCTATATTTTGAATCTTGATTGGGAATATATCCCATACTTGCACGGTGGATGTGTATGTGAGGTGCCCAAGTGTGAGGAGCAAATCCTATTCCTCCTGTTTGTATATGGCGAGCCCACATCGGGGAACAGGATTCAGTCAGAACAAAGTCCATTTGAACAGTCATCATAGCCTTGCATTGGGAATATATTCCCATAAAATAAAGCATAAAAGTACAGAAATATTCTGGATGCAAGGCCATAAAGGCTGTTCGAACAGACTTTGCTCTGACTGAAGCTAACCTCCCACATGGCTGCGACAATTGCAGAACGAAACACATTGGATCTGTGTGTGAGAGAGATATCAGCACAAGTTATCTTCTTAATATAAATTTAAAAAGTTTACGGAGCGTTCTGGTATCATGGGGGAGCAAAAAGGTAAAATACTTAAAATACTCTCAATTTTCATAAATTGACCTAAACTTACCTTGAGTTTTTAAAAAAGATTAAACATATTTTGTGGGCTGGACTTAAACTATCTTCCACCATATATGAATTCATTTAAAATTTGTAAATCCTATTATGCTTTTCTAGACAGGAGATTGGAAACATAAGAAATGTGGAAAAGAAAGAAAAGAGTGAAAATGCAGACCATTTTCACTGGTTTCAAGAATCCTTTGATACACGAGGAAGAAAAAAAATATCCCGAGCTAGAAATAAGGTGGAGCCACAGATAGAAATTTACAAAACTTCAATCGTTATCTACTTTTGTAAGCATTGCCACGTTTCTTTGTTTATTTCTATATTTTTCTTTTCATCCTATATTCCTATTATTGGGGGTTGGAGATTTTATGTTTTAGCGTTTTCTGAGATCTAAGTTTTTAACCATATGCCCGTTGCTCCCATGAAATTAAAAATATTCAGGGTAGACTTTAAAAATTTGAAAGAAAATAAAATATGGAAGTCCCAATATATATTTAAATATTTTTTGAAAAACTCAGAGTATGTTTAAATCTTTTACCCTATTTTAGTCTGTTTCTCTAAAAATGTTCCATACTTCCATTGAAAAGTTACCCACTACCGCCTTATGTTCTTATCCACCATAAAACCTAGCTTAGCTTCTTAAGCATAAGCATATATAGCTTTACAGTACCTAGCTTTACTATATGATTGCCGATACTTGCCTTGGCCTCACCTCAATACGACCACCTGACCATCCCAAAATTTTATTTCATTTGTCTTCCTTATTTTCCTCTCTTCCCAGAAAATATAATTAACCTTCACTTATAAACCGCTTTCCAATGTCGCTGCGTCCGCGTAGGCGGGGCCGCAAACACCAAAAAAAATCCCAGCCCCAGGACAAGGGGATCTCATTGCATCGCTCGCTAGTCGCTTCCATTCATGACAAAAGTTTAAGTGAAAACATGGTCAATCCAGAGGCTTTATGGGCCATATATATGTCACATCCCTTGAAGAAAATGAAAGAAAAGGCAGTGTACTGGAAATATAAAAATACATGCAAGACGCATGATAGGTTATAATTCACAGCAATTCCTGATACACATCATACACGATAACAACGTATGGTAAAAAACCACAACCGCCATCATCATCTAAGCTTTATCCCAACCATATCGGTCAGCTACATGAATCCTGTTTCGCCATTCTATTCATGGCAAAAAAAAACACAATAAAGGATAAAAAAAAAATACATATCTGACCAAAGGCACCCGGAGAAAAAGAAGCTTTTCATAACAAAATATCTGTGCTACCCTTTACATGCTGTAGTAGTGAAGACATTCTACAAGAACCTTTGCCTCCACTGTTGTATGTCCGTACAGGTTTGGACAGGAGAAAATTGTTTGGTTTCATACCTGCGTGAAAGCATAGCCATTGCTATGGAAGAACATACGAGCACAGATACAGTAGAATCATCAACAATAAGGTGCTGGTGGAAGTTTCTCCACAATTGTTCAAGTAAATACACCCCTACAGGATGAAACTTAACCTTTTGTTAATTGGATTAGATTCATTATACAACAAAATAATTTTTAAGTTAGATATCCTACCATATTCAACAAGGCTTCCTCTTGTCCACCTTCAAGTGTAAATTGTACCATTTCTTCTTCTTTGACCGATCCCTTGTCATGGGCTTTTTATCCTTTGCTTGGCAATCATCTTCCCCCTTTGATTCCTTGAAGGAACCTCTAGGTTTGCTCCTACTTGAACTCCGATTCAGAGGTGGAGATGTAGAGTACAGAGCTCGAATTCCATTCCATTGTTTAAGAAGATCATCTATCTGAAGATTGAATGAAGAACATGAAAGTGATGAGACAATCCGTGTTATTTTTCCTGGTATTCCAATAGCTGAAATCTACTCTGATTTTGACTGTTATCTAATTAAAACCATAGACTAAGAAAGCATTAAGGATGAACTCACTGCTTGCATTTCCCGAGCATATCTACTAGTCATCTCTGTAAATTGTGACAAAACCTGTAATACCCAAAATCATAATGAACTAAAGAAAGAATAAAAGGAAAAATACTTGTTTCTTCAAGGGAGTAATAAATGAACAGAAAGTGATCCAAACCTCTCTGTACTCTGTTTCGAACTTGGAAAGTTCTGCCCTCTTACTTAGAATTTGGGCTTCTACAGCTCTGAGTTTCTCCTTTTCCTCTGAAAATGGTGCAGCACAAATAGCTTCTATTGTATAGCTTGCACTTTTGAAAAAATTGTCACCTGAAATTATGTAATATAACACAGATAAACAGTGGGTGAAGTACATCAATGTGCATAAACAAGAAAATGTTAAGCCTAACTGGACAGGAGTGAAAGAATGACCATAAACAGCAAAGAAGTGAGTGCCAGCTTGTAACTCAGTTATTTCACATGGCTGGAAACCATCCAATTTTTTAAAGAAGGCTGCATCAGGATCTTTGGCAGCTGCCATCTAGAGTCACCAAAATTTGCAGCACAAATAAGGATTAAAGATGAAAGTTTTGTTTGAAAAGTAAGAACTAGCTGGTAAAACTATTTGGAATGTCATTTACTCACCAAGTTGACTGTTTGATCCAACCGGTAAACAGGAAAACCAAGAAAGTACATCCCAGCAGATGTAACTTTTCCTGTTTTTGCACTATCCTCCTATGCCAAGAGGAAATTAGGTTAGTTATACAAGCTGTCCAAGCAAATACATTTTTGAAATCTGCACACTAAATGGATTAAATGGAGCAGCTAAATTGCAACTTACACAGAGATGTCATATTATACATGAGGCAGCATGGATAATGTAAGGGCATGCTTTTTTTTTTTTTGCTAGGAGAATGACAAATAAAATGAAACCAAGTAGAAAGTGAAATAAGTTATAAATGGATGAACATGACTGGGATATGCAATATGTACATTAAAATTGTGTTTTGAGTCTTTTGACATGTCCACCTCCAATTGCACTACCGTGCCAGAACATGTAAATGTAATTCAATTTTGTTGATAGCAAGAATTTTTTAACCATGTCCCATATCAATTGGGTGTAATAAGAATGAATAACTTTACTCATTTTGTCTCCTGTCAGGCACTAAATTGTCAAGATTCTGTTTGTTTCTGTGTAAAAGAGGCAGAAATGCTCCAGCCAATAAATCTTCAGTTATATATCAATGTTTTGGGGGGAAAACAGAAACAGAATTGCTTTCCCCTCTGTGTGGTGGGTCAGCAGTTCAACTGTCTTGGTCAAATTGGTCAACCCATGACATCATAAATCATATAATAAGAATATATAAAAGATAAAATGCAAAAAAGGAGAAAATTACAGAAATTTTGCAGAAAAGTTGAGCATGTTTCTAATATTATATATTCATCTTGAATATTTTTTTGTACAGTTGTTGAGGATCCCTCTGCCTCAATAGTAATAAAATCTCTCTTTTCGCTTATGAAAAAAATCATGTTTAAGTATTAAATATGAATAAGTGTGGCAAAAGAAAATTATTCTTATTAATTATTGAAATGGCTAAAAATACAAAACAAAAAGATTAAATTTCTAACTCATGATCTGCTGAGTGAGACAAATTGTTTGACAGTATGACCAATCGGGTCACTGGATTGTTGATCCAGTCAATGTTTCCATTCTTTTCTGTGCAAATAAATATTTTAGGGGCTAAACAACCCCAAAAACCTGGCTAGGAATAAATGAATAAGCCTTCTCAAGCAGGTGCCCACTTGGGAGGGTTTAGCTTTATATGTAGCTGCTTTGAAGAAGCTACTGGAAGAGGTTTGTACAGAGTGCCACGTGACTGGCTGCATGATGACCAAATTTTACTCTCTGCATTATTTTATCAAACATACATCATCATTTAAGCTTTGTCCCATCTATATCTGTCAGCTACATGAATCCTGTTTTGCCAGTCCATTCTGTTTAGTGCCATGTATCCATTGTCTATCAAACATTGCTTATATGATATCCAGGTGGATCCCACCTTGCAAAGCCAAAAACGTAAAGCATGGAAGCCCTCCCAAATAAAACTTATTTTAGCTATTAAGCAGCTACATTACTTCATACCTTCAACTTTGAAGAAAGTAGCTATAGGTCACTACAACTCATCTAAAAGAATTAAACAGGCATTTCGAATTACACTATTAAAGAACTCTATGAATACTGTCTTTACCTGTAATGCAAGACTTAAACCACCATTATCTTCCTGCTCAAAGTACAATAGCTGCATATAAAACAATCCCTTAGTAATCAGGATAACCATGTAAGGTTTACAAAATAGATTTTATACAATTAGTGAGATGATAAAAAAAAAAAACATGCATAGAAATCCAATAACATCAAAACAGAAAACAAGGGAAACACTTCTGGGTAACACAGACATGATAGCTCCAAAAGGTGTAATAACTTTTGGATCCTTAAAAAGAATATTAGCACAAATTTATTAATATTATGATCAAAACCTAAGTTGACAATCTTGGACTAGGATTCATGTTCAAAGCTTTAAGTTCCCGATAGAAGCTAGGTTTTGGTGTTTTGCAACTAGGACTATCCCATTCTTTTTCCGGATCCCATATGAAGCCCAACAAATATCTAAGCTCACTACCCCATCTAAATAACTGCCTTTCAGTAAGCACCACTATTCTAAAACACAATTATCTGGACTTTTCTATTTAACTGATAATTTTATTGGGCTTAGTCTTATATGCCAGGATGCAAGACTTGGGAAATGTTGCTGATAAAAAAAAAAGGCTTAGGAAATGTTGCAAAGTAGTGTTCTTCATAGTTCAGGGTTTTGAGGCCAGTCAATTCAGTGTATAGGAGAAAGAGGAACTACTTCGTAATGGTATAACATTAAATGTTTTTATTCACAAAAAACAATTCTTTTTTTAGAGGGAATGTTCATACACATAATTTTGGATTTAATAATATAACATGGTTCGGAGTCAGTTTATGCTCAACTAAGATATGAAAAATATGCAGTCAATTCAGTGTACAGGAGAAAAGGGAACTACTTCGTAGTGGTATAGCATCCAATGTTTTTCTTTGAAGTCAATTTATCAATCAGTTTTGAACTCAATTTATGCTCAACCTAGATATGACAAGTATGCAGTTCAGGTCCTATTCTATCAAAAGCCTAAGATATTACATACTTGTCCAGTTTGTATCTCTTTCTCAAAAAGGATTAGCCAAATTTGATGTCATTTCTATTGCATGCTTATTACATATTATCAATTTTTTCTTAATAATGGAAAATTTAAGTCATACATGTTTCATACAATCAGAAAAAGAAACAAAACAGAGAAATCATGTATTTGTTGTATAAGACATTTTTCATGGAATTATACTCTGCACAAACCTTGAATTTGCTTTTATCTGGCGATTGCACTCTACAAACAAACCCAGCTTGTGCCTCCTGTTCTGTTATTGTTACAGAATAGAAGTGAGCACATTGTTTTTCAACCTGTGGAAAAAAAAAAGAAAAAGAAAAAGAAAAGAAAGCTTCAAGTGCACCCACTAGATTTAAGTAATAGTTTAACAATGAAAAAGAAAAGGACTGAAAATGCTTCACCTTCCTAAACAGAGGTTGCCCTAGCTGAAGAGGACGAATGGTAACTAGTCCATTGAGTGCTTCCTCCAAAATAGCTGCTGATACAGTAGTCTTAATAGGCACACCAAGTTTACTATCACGCATGTACACAGAGGAGTAGCAGTGATAACATCAATTCAAGGCCAAGGTTCATGAGTACCGTGAGGCTTTACTTTAGTGAAATGCAGAGCATCATTTAAAATGGACTTACCTAAACAATGCAGCAAACATGGTGTTCACTGCTCCCAAGCTTGAAAGATCTAGCTCCAATTCTTGGCTATCTGATTCTATAGCCTGGACAAGAGTCATTTATATCAGATTTCAAAAACCTTCATGTCATACACATACATAACCATATAGCTTTTTTCATACATTTGGAAATGTTTTGTTTCTTTCTCGATATACTTCCCAACTTAGGAGGGAGTATCAAACTATCAATCTCTCTAATGAGGAAAATGTTCAGTTAAAGAAGTTTTGGTGTGTGGGTTACAGACTGTGGACCTCTGTATGAAGCTTGTCTATTGGCATCCCCCTCTGCATAACTATGTGGCTCTTAATGTTGATGGAGGCTTGAGAGGGAACCCAGGGCATGGAGGCGGTGGAGGGGTTATTAGAGATGAATGTAGGAACTTTCCTGTCGCCTTCTCTCATTATTATGGTATTGTTTCTAATATGGAAGCAGAGGCCAGAGATCTCTTGATGGTCTTCATTTCATAAATGATTTGGGGTCTAGGAATGTGGTTACTTACTCTGACTCTCAGGTTTTGGTTAATATGGTGAATGGCATGAACAAGAAGTCCTGGAAACTTTGGTATTTATTCCACCAAATCGCAGAGTTGGTGGTTAGTATCTCTTGCTCAATAATTCATAATTACAGGGAATCCAACAAGGTGGCAAATTATTTAGGAGAAGTGAGAGATGACACCTTGGGTTTATCCTACATAAGATGGTTTTAGTTATGTTCCTTTGCTCTTTCTAGTATGCCTCAGATTGGTTTCCTTTGTATATTTTATGAGCCAAGGGTACACTGTATATGTTTTCTTGAGGGGTAAGGCTTTATGTTCCCCCCCCCCCTCTCAGGTTATTTTTTGTTTCATTGATAAAATTGCACAGTGGCCGCCCCCTTCACCAAGAGAACGATTGGGGTTAAGAAAGAAAAGAATTTTTTGTTTCTAAAATAGACTATTTATGCAAGCATTCACATAAGAATGCTGTGTTGGAATAATCTACATGAAGAGAGCTGGCATATTCATTGCATACAACTTAACTCAATTCAACTAAACCTTGTCCCAACTAAATGGGATCAGCTACATGAATCCTGTTTAGCCATTGTGCTCTGTTAAGTGTCATTTCCATTGTTCATCATCATCATGCATTCCTTATCCCAAATATATGGGGTCAGCTACATAAATCCTATTTCACCACTCCATTCTATTTAAAACCATATAAATCATTTCTTACTACTTCTACTCATGACCTTTCTGGTCTACCGCCTAACCCTAGCCATAGTTGTCGAGGCGACACCTAGGCGACAAGGCGCCCTTGGAGGCTCGCCTCACCCAATCGCCAAGTAGTTTTGTGCACTATGTTATAAAATACTTTAATATTTTTAATTTTTTCACATTGTAATTACAAAATAGGCATTATTAAACTAGAATACTCATCTTATGTGTTTATGTACTAATTTCTTTTTATTATTTTCTTATTTGTTAGGGTTTAATCAAAACAAACATTGCTAACTGCTGTATTGAACCCATGGTTCAATGTATCAATACACTTCTGTGTATTGACTACGGGTGGCAATTTTTCACCCAACCTGCCCATTTACTTGGCGGGTTGCAAATGGGTTGACCAACCATTGGATCAATTTAAATGGGTTGGGTTGTGGTAACCATTGGGTTAACCACTAAAGATATAAGTATTAATTCCTTAGCCTTTTTTTTTATTTTCTTCATTTGAATGAAATAATTTATAATAAATGCATTAATTATCTATTAATTATTGACTAAAATTAGTTTTGTCTTGAATCGACAAACTTCACCCAAATCGACATAAATCCTAACCAACTTGACCCGAGTCTGGACCAGCTCAACTTGGTCTACATATGAACAAACCCAATCACCTTGGTTCGGTTCGTAATCTGAAACAGGTCCCAGTAGGATGGTTCGATCCAAACCCAGTCTGACCCAAAATACACCCTGCTTGCTTTGCCTGGTTTGGATCATCTTATCTAGCCCGTATCAACACAACTCAACCCGAATCTAGACTAGTCCAATTTACTTCTCTTGACCCGCTTCGGGCCAGTTGGTTTGGTCCCAAACTTGTGCACAAACCTGATATGGGCCGATCCAAGTCAATCGGCCATTTGACTGAACCGATCTAGTCTGGTCTGACCAAACTGATCCAGATCTAAACGGTTCAACCATCCTTGATGTGATTAGCTCAAAGACAATCCAATTAGATAGTTCAAGTTGGCCTGACCGGTTTGAACCTAAGTGGTTCAATCAAACTCGAAACCCGAACATAGTCAAATGACTTCGCCGCTTGTGTAAAAATAATATGCATGTAATGTGATTTGAACCTTCATCACTTGTGTAAATAGCAACTACTATTACCACCAAGCCATGACCAACTTATTTGTTAAGAGGGAGTTAGTTTTTTGTTTTAAGTACATAAATGGTTTGGGCGGGTTGGATTGGGTTGAAGCGGGTTTGGGTTGAACCCAATCCATTTAATTTTATATAACTGGGTCATTCATGGGTTGGCAGGTTAGATGGGTTGGGTTGAAGCTCAACCCAAACCAAACCCAACCTAACCCGCCCAATTGCTACCGCTAGTATCGACAAAGGTGTATCAGTACTTATAATGATACTCCCTCTATTTTTTTATTTCTTTGTTTTCAATTTCATTTTTAAATTATTTTAAAAAATGGGTTCCCGAAAACACCTATAAACATGTGTATTGGGTTTGGGGCGCCAAAGATACAATACAATACACCCAATAAAGGGTGAACCAATAAGCAAGGGAAGAACTTAAAATTTTGTCTAATCAACACATTTTCTTCTTTTCTTTTTGTAAAAGGTAAGGTACTTTATTAAATCAAATAACAATACAAAGGAGCCTAGGCCAATAGAGGCTGCCTAGAGCCACCTCAGATTACAAACGCATCCAAGACTGAGAGCTAAACAACAATCGCGTGTACTGATTTTTAAATTCCTCTGTTACCGACACCCAAGACAGTAATTTGCCCACAGCTTTCTGCACCATTTCCTCTAGAGATTTAGCTTTACCCTGGAAAATTCTGTTGTTTCTTTCAGTCCAAATAGTCCAAAGAGCAGCAGCCGGAATAGTGTTCCGAAACAAGGTACCTTTCTTGCTGAGGCCTTCAATTCTCCAACAATACAGCAGATCCTTCAAGAATTTGGCATTACCAAACTGACTTCCAAGGCCTGAAGAAAATGCCTTCTTACAGATCTCCTTCTTCCACCTTTTCTTTTCTTCTTTTACTATAACAAAAGTAGGGGTTCAGCCTCTATATTTTTTTGAATTTTCCTTCCTATGTTCCTTTTCTTCTCATAAAATGTTGGTTTTCTAAACTAAAAACATGAAATTTATACTTCTCTTATGAAAATTATGGATAATTATTAAGGAAATATGGTTATGGAACCTAGGGAATTACCCTAGGATATATGGTTTTACTTAAAAAAAATCCGTCGCCTAGGCGACTAGGCAACAAGGCACCCCCCCTGTCACCTAGCCTCGCCTTGGCGCCTTAAAAACTATGCCCCTAGCTCTTCTAGCCCCTTCCACTTGTAACAAATCACTTCTTCTGATTGGAGCTGTTGGTGGTCTTCTATGCATGTGATCAAATCATCTTAGCCTACTCTCTCTCATTTTATCACTTATTGGATGTGATTTCCATTGTCATGGGCCTTTAAATCATTTCTCACTACTTTGACTCATGTCCCTTTTGGTCTGCTCCCATCGCTTCTAAACCCTTTAACTTGCAATAGATCACTTCTTCTCAATGGTGCTGTAGATGGTCTTCTCTACACATGACCAAACCACCTAAATCTACCTCCTATCAAATCCTGAGTAATAAAATATAAACATGGAATAGCACAAAGATGAGAACAGAACAGTCAATAATAACTGAACCAGCTAGCTTTGTGATTATTAAGTAGTCCATATTTGTATGCACAGATTCTTACATCAAAGCCAGACGTGTCATACTGACGTCGTTTGTCTGGATCAGACAGAATATTATAGGAAAATGTGACCTCTTTAAACATGTCAGCTGCCTTAGAATCATTTGCGTTTTTGTCAGGATGGTACCTGAAAAAATTGAATGGTAACAGCACCAGTAAATGATTCATGCATCAGAATATGATAAAGGTAGAACAAACAAGGAACAGAACAAATGAAGATTATAAAAGAAATTCAAAGTTTAGCAACATTGGCCCATATTATGGCCTGAGATGAGAGCACCATAGATAACCTGTTGTTATTGCAACTCAACACTCAATTCAACTAACACATAAAAATATGGCATTGACTAAGCTTTATCCCAACCATATGGGGTTGGCAATATGAATCCTGTTTTGCCATTATGTTCTGTTTAGTACCATATTCATTGTTAATTACAAGCTCTTAAATCATTTCATACTACTTCAATGTTATATGGAACCTGGGTATATTAGACTTGCATAAGAAAGGTTTCAAGATTCAACCCCTTATAAAATGAACTCAAGTAGCAAAAAAAATTGAAGATCGATTCCCCCCCCCCTAGTGCAAAATCTGTCTCACTCTGACAATAAACAAAAAAAAAATGCAACACTTTTAAGCTTTCCCCCTTTTTTGTGCAAAACAAATAAGCATCTATTATACATGATAAATTTTTATTCTTTTATAATTCTTTTAACCAGCAAAGATACCATCTTATTCATCTATTTACAGCCAAATGCAGCACTCTGTATCCATATCACGTTCTCACACTAACACCCAGCCTATTTACAACATAGATGTACTTAGTGATAAAGACCAAATTTGCTAACACTCTTTACAGACTAAAGGACCTCCAAGACTGTTGGACTAGAACACATTGCAGTATCAGAACCATGGACACATCAATACATAGATCTCACTTGTTTGTAATGAACGTGCATATATCTCACTTTCAGACCAATGTATCAGAGTCAGGAAAACGTTGCATTGGAAATTTAGAGAATTTGGGAATTTTATCCAATTACGTTAACTTATCAGAGGTGTTAACTTTTGAAATCTCTTCAAATACCACAAGGTTGTACCGCATTAGATAACAATGTCAAAAGACTCGCACTATATTTTCTGTAAGACTATTGGACGTACCATGAATGTAGAAAGTAGAATTTTAGATATGGTCCAAATAGAATAGACATCAAAACAAGGGACAGAAAGAAGCTCAACCAAAGTATTTTAGTTTGGTTAAATAACAAGGTTATAATAAATTTCCTACGATATCCACCACCATGTACCAAAAGCTCGGAATGAGTTGGAAAGTTTCCAAGAACTAGTTATTAAAGGATTTTCTGGAGGGAAAAAAATACCCACAGGAAGCCTTGTTCACTGTTTTGGTTCACCAAGGCAAAACCAAAAACACGCTGCATCAGAAACGTCCAAATAAAAAACGGAAGCCAGTGACTTGATAAAAGTACTCATGCTTCAACACGATACCGTAATTCATTTTGTCAGTCTAAAAGGGATAACATAGCAAAAACAGTTACCAGTCATACCACCTATAAGATAACTTCAATAACTTCATGACATCTCACCAATAAACAGATTTAAATTGAAATTCAGCATATAAACAGAAAAAAAAAATTGAAATTTTGTTATCCAGATTCGTCACAACAATTGTAGAATCAATAAAACGAAGAAAGACGAGAGAACGAAGGCTACAAAACCTAGAAATAGACGGTAATGACCTAAGTAAATTTTATACAAATCGAAGAAGAAAATGAAAAAAAATAGCTTACCTAAGAGCCATCTTTCGGTAGGCGCTCTTAATTTCCTGATCCGTAGAGTTGCGAGAAACGCCAAGGACCTCATAAGGATCTCTCCGCTTTTGCTTCGCAGCCTCGTTCTTCTCCGATTTCGAAGAAAAACCGTGAGCTGGCATCTTTGCTCAAAATCAGATAGAAAGGGAAGCTGCTTCAGAAACCCTAAAAATATTTTTTTTATGTGAAACGCCCGCAGGAAATCTCAGAGAGGTTCTGAAATCTGCAGCAGAAATTCAGTTCTCGATCTCCCATTTTCTCTGAAATCTACCAAAAATGGATATTTTGATCATACTGAGAGAGGGAGAGGTTAGTGAACCCTAACGATGTGAGAGAGCCAGAGAGAGAGTAGTACATGGTACATGGACCTCCGAGCTGGAAGTATGCAGGAGCAAACGAGGAGAGAGAGAGAGAGAGAGGACAAGAAAGCGAAAAAATGGAGGGGAAATTGAGTGGCACTTTAGCATCTCAAAAGGTATGTTTTATAAAATGCGCATGCAATGCATTTGATGTGCATTTGCAAGCGACTACTGCTGGAACTTTGGAAAATAAGAAGGGAAAATTACGCGCATTGCGCACCGAAGCGAATGAGTGAACGTCAGACAAAATTTTAGGAGGCTTTTCGAAGTTCAAACTGGAAGGGTGGGAAACCCAGAGATAACTCGAGACCCCATTCTGGCTTTGGACTCCATCCATCCAAGGGCCAAGGCGCTAACCGCGACAGCGCCACCAATCATCATTCATCAGCAGTTTACTCCGTTGCGAACCCGGAGTCCCGAATCACAATAAATTTGAACCCAACCTTGGATTAGGTTATCATTACATTTAATTTTAGAGATGTAAAATGGGCCGTCTTGGGTCGGCACGTTGCGGCCTGTGTGGTTCACGAAAAATGCGGGTCGGGATCGAGCCAAAGTTTTTTATTTAAAAATTTGAAAAAAACTTAAAATTTTATTTTTATATGAATTTTGATGTATATAATTACTTATATATACAATAATTAAATAAAATAGTATAATAAATTTGAAAAAAGGTGTTTATTTTATTAATATACTATATATTATATATTAATATATAATTATAATTTATATAATATATTATATATATAAATATATATAATATATAAATATATATGGGTGGGGCTGTGGGTCGGGCCATGGGCAGCATGGCATGAAACAACAATGTGGGCCGTGGGCGACACGACACAATATGACAGTGTGGGTCGTACCAGCCCAACCCGCTGACCTAAAACCCCAAACCTGGCACAGCCCATACAATCATGCCATGTCGCGACATAACCCATGAACCATCGGACCAAGCCAATTCAAAATCATATCAGGCCACTGGTGGTACAGTCCGATTTACACCTTTATTTAATTTACTACAAGGTCTTTAAATATAAAATTTTACCATGGATGAATTGGAATCTCCTCCAACAAAATGCATCCCAACCCCTTACCAAATTGATTTAACACCGCACATCGCATCATAAAAATGGGACCCATTATAAAAGTAGAACCGGGCTATGAGATGTGTGTTGTCAGGTAAGCTGTTGAATGTATTTTGTTGATATTTGATTTGGCTGCTGAGTGTATTTTGTTGATAGAGGAGATTTGGACTGGCGTCTGGATCAAATACCTACATAGAGACGTTCCCAACATATGGTGGTGGTGTTATGTTGGTAGAGATGTGAGAACATTTTGAGGATAGCAAATTCAGACTCCAGAGTGTTCGGACTCACCATTAAGATCTTTTTTTTAAGTCATGATAGATATGCTCACAACGAGAATTGTTCCAACATCATCTATATTCTCACATTGCATTTATGGTGGGCTCCATTTTCATAATGGGTCCCAGGGCACATATCATGTTGGTACCGTGTTGGCATAATTTTGTTGGACTTGTGAGCAGACCCCACTTCCATTTACCTATGTTGTTTTGATCAAAATAGTTTCCCATTTAATAAAATAATTGACATTTTTAATCATAAAGTTTAATTATATGACGGGGCAATTTTGTTCCACAATGTTTTCTTCCAAATGGAGAGTTAATTATCTATCTTAAAGATGAGACCGGATCTGTTCCTCACACACACATCTTATTATGCATTGGGAACATCTTCGGTACTTATTAGTTATTATTCATGGGAGATGTTCCTAATGCATGATGGAGTGCCTGTGAGATGCCCATTTGTGAGGAATAAATCCCGATTTCTCAGAGATAGGTATCACTTATCCCACTTTGGAGTGGGAAAATCAACTTATCATATGATCCATCATTACCAAAAAGACAAATTTTCCACCAACCAACTTCTCTTCTCTCCACTTACTGAAAAATAAATGAAGCCTAAAAGTAAATACATTCAATTTTGGCTTGTAAAGAGTCCGGATCTAATAATCATATATAATATATCCAGTTCAGATCTACTCTCAATGTTATGGTGAAATGTGCAGACACAAAATCATTAGGACAGTTTTTGACGTGAAGAGATTCCAATTCAAATATGATGTCCATAAGACCTTATATAACATCTCTCGTACTTTCATTTGGGAGATGTTTCTGATGTGAAATTGTAGTGCCTTGTGGCTAGCATGTGATCAGTAGATTTCAAAATGGTATAAATACTCTTCTTTCATTATATTTCTTTGGTTTTTTTTTTTTTTTTTTTGACTTCATGAGGCTATCCAATGAGCACAAACACCCCCTCCAAAACTAACCTTAGCAAGGGAGAGCTCGAATCTGCTGCTCACAAGTAGTTCAGATGCTTTGGCTGCTGTAGTGCCTCATAAGGTGTGAGTAGTAATTCGAGGAGTGATATGGGATTTGCTGCAAATAAAAACATGCAAATCACACTATGTAAATAATCATGAGTGAATGTGTCAATGTTTACACAAGCAGGTTCACACATTTACATTTACAGCACATCTCTATTAATGGCCCAGGGATTCTCCACTCTCCACTAAAACCACTCAAAGACCTTACCGAGCACTTGTTTATAAACAAGGGAAAGGAAAACGTAACTTAAAAGGTCGAAGCTGTCCTGATCAGAAATGATTGGGCCTAGAGCAATTCAGCCACTTATTTCACATTGTCTTTACTAAAGAAATCAAAAGTAAGAGGTACTCTCATGGCAAACAAAAGAAAATGTATCAAAAAAAAAAAAAAAAAACAGAATGCCTACAATTCGTCCAAGAAAATGCATCTTCTGCGAGAGTTCACATTGGTATCTCACATGCACATCTCAGTACACATTGGCTCCAATGTAAACTCTTTCAACACCATTTTACTCTAAGACTCAGTTGAAAGGAGTATAAAGGTAAATATGTAGAATGTAAAACCTTATATGTTGTATTATTTTGTATGTATTTACATTATATATATTTGTATTTTTACTCCTTCCAAACTGAGCCTAAAAAAGTAAAAAACACTATTGCCATTGCAGCTGCAAACAGCCAAAGTTTCAAGTTGTAGACTTTGGTCTCATCTCATGGATTCCATCAGAGTTTGAAATGGCTTTATTTTTTATCTCTCTCTCTTCTTGGAACTCTCTACAGTGAGAAAAAGAAATGTATCTAGTTTATCGACGAACTTGGCAATTGGCATTGACAAATACACCAAGTCTGAACCACGGATGACCACTTTAATTAAACATCAAGAAGTCAACTTGTTTATTGCTATTCGTCTTATCCATCACTCCTAATTCTCAGGGGTGCAAGTCAGGCGGGTTGGGTTGGGTTTATGGTCAACCTGGGCCTTGGGCCTAAATCTTAAATTTGGGCTTAATGTTTGAGCTTAGACGATTAAGCCTGAGCTGAAGTCTAATTTTTCCAATCCAAGTACAGTCCACATTGTAATTTGATGCATTCGGGTTGGGCTCGGGCCTAAGTCGAGCTCACATTGGTCAATGAACCGACTCTAAAATTATACAAATACACAGATTTGTATACAAATATGTATACAAAACTAGGGATGCAAACGGATTAGATCAGACTTGAACACTGGTATATTCGAATCCAATCTGACACTATTCATGGTGGATCTGATCCGATCAAATCTAATAGGCAAGGATCTGAATTCGAATATGATCAGGAAGTCGGATCTCCGAATCTGGTTCAATCTGATTTGTTTTGTTTAAAATTAATAAATTATTAAAAGACAAATAAAATATACCAATTTAAATAAAGAAAAACAAAAAAATAAAAGTAATTTTTAATTATTTTCATCATATATATACATGTTCTTTATAAAAATAAATAAATAATATAACAAATTTACAAAGATACAATATAAATAATATATTTATAAATAAATAGCATATATGTATTATATATATTTATATAAATAAATATATAACATATATCAGATCGGATATTCTCGAGTCAGATAGGGGTGATCCAAATTCAACCAAATAGGACAAGATCGGATCATTATCCGATCTATTTGCATCCCAATGCAAAATTAACACACACACACACACACGCACACACGCACACACACACATAGTTTGATAGGGCTCAAGCCAGGTTTGGACTACCTAAGGCTAGGCCCTTGCCCCCCCCCCCCCCCCCCCCCACACCCAAAAAAAAAAAAAAAACTCGATTTCTTGGGCCTAAGCCCAACCCGTGTAAAATTTCAAGTTGGGCTAGTTAAACCCACCCAAGTTGCACCCTAATTGATTATAAGCAATTGAACAAAGGTTAAAGCCCTCCTATACCTTTAGGCCTTGTTCGTTTTTCAGTAAGTTACTTACCTGGGTAAGTTTTTCCTAGGAAACATTTACCTAGGTAAGTGCATTTACCCATGTTCTTTTATTTCTCATGTAAATAAGGCAATGACCATTTTATCCATATAAATTCATTATTAAAAGGGGCATTTTTGTTCCATTCAAGTATTGATAACTTTCCCACTATGTGGAAAAATTATTTACCCACCTAGGATATGGGTATCACTTACCCGGGAAAATAAACTTTCCTTGATCCCCACATAAACATGAAAAAATAATATGAAATTCTTGGTCAATAGAAACCAAAATCCCATTGACCAACTTTTCCCTTCTCAAAATCCAAAAAAAAAAACACCCACTTAAGAATAAATTCTATTTAATTGTAATATTCGTTATTATATTTGGTTTCCACCTTCTATAAATACTTTGAAATACTCTTTTGGTAGATATTCATGAATAAAGTACAGATTCACTTTTAGTATTCGTCATGGTCCAAAACACGCAAGGAAAGACCACCACTTACACACATTGACCGTGGAATGCCTTCTAATGCATACATTTTAAGCCTATTTGACCAATTCTAATCACCATCTTTCTTTTTTGGTATTACACACATTAACATTTTATTAAAATTGGGAAAATTTTAATTCAGTAACTTGAATTTTGGAGATCGGCTTCTATCAGGCCAAATCTGTGCCTATACCATTTTAACAGCCTTTGTAATTTTGTATTGGGAACACCTTTTTTATGAAATAAAGTACATGGAGATATTCTCACTACCCCAAAATTAAAGCCCAACTCTGAATTTTGGGGTAATGCCAAGTTAGTATCCAAACTTTTGGACATGTTTTGCAGTATTCAGACTTTTAAAAAATATGAAAATGGTCTAAAACTGTTTATGGTCATGTAAAAGGACAAGAATACCCTTCATCTATTATAATCCAATCTCTGACCTGTAACCACCTCCAAAATTGATTCTTGAATCATCTCACCACGTGGGTCCTCCAGTTTCTCGGCAATAATCTCCCATACGCCTCTCAATTATTCGATCAAATCCCCCAGTTTCTTTGGACGTTCATCATCCGTTCCATGCCCTCCATGCTCAATTTAACCAATCCATCTCCCTCTCGGTTTTGCAATAAGAAGTTAGAAACCCTTTCGAAATTTTAAATTTCCTGTGAGTTATGCCCTTTTTGACTGCCGTGAGTCTCACCGCTGGGTCTAGGTCGGGGATCTGCAAGCAGGTGTCGATTAAGCGCTTGATGTAGCTTCTGATGGACTCCCCTTCTCTTTGAACTACATTAAACATACTCTCTTGCGACCTTGGGCACTTCTTACTGGTGATGAAGTGCCAGGTAAATAATTCCACGAATTGCGCCCAACTCTTGATTGATCCTGGCGCGAGGTTCCGGTACCAAGTTTGAGCTACTCCCTTGAAGGTGGTGGAGAAAGCTACGCACATACAGGACTCGTCAGCCCCAGCTAGATGCATTTGGGACTGGAAGGAGTCCACGTGATCGTTTGGATCAAAAGATCTGCCATACTTATCTAGGGGAGGCATCTTGATGTCCTTGGGCACTAGGGTCGCCAAGAGCTTGGGAGACAGAGGGGACGACCCGAAGAGTAGAGGAGCGGTCTTTGTGGCTACTAAGCTCGCCTCGTCTTTACCTTTCATTTGTTCTTGCTGGTTCGGTCTCGCGAGCTAGCCGTTCTGAACTGAAGTTCGGCGTGCCTTGCGACACCTCCATTGTTGCTTCTTTATAGGCTCTGCATTGGTGCTGCTAACCTCGGTATGCTCTGGTACTATTCTGCCATGAGGTAGCTCCTGGTTTCTTGTGGGATTTTAGGGCTGGTTGTCACAGATGGAAGGGCCTTGCCTTGAGTTCACGGCCAGAACCTCGAATTGGTTACCTGCGAGCAATCCACCTTCTTGATGCAAACGCCGAGGAAGAATGGCCCTATTGGGTTGAGTGTCCCTAGACCTATTTCTAAGGTTGCTTTGTGAAGAAGGCGGAGTGATATGTACGTCTTTCCTCCCGCGAGATGAGACTTGGCTCTTGAGAGGATTTGGCACCTGGGAAGTCTCCTCGCCTCGGTGGGGGGGTCGAGTGATGTCCTGGTTCAGGTAAGGTCAGTTATGGTTCTGCTGAGTTATGGGGTGCCGGGGCAGAACCGACTGCTGGCTTTGTGGCAGTGGAGGGAACTGCTACTGATAGTGTTGGTAGAACATATACTACTAGTACTACTGGACCTACTGCATTTGGACCTGGATGGTCCGCACACAGTGCACCAGGTCGTCAAACTGGGATTGTACGACTCCCGGGGGAACCATAGACGGCTCAACGAAGGTCATGCCTACCACTAGAGGGAGTGGGGCGTTCACTTGTGTAGTGTTTTGTGGCATAGCCAGTGTTGGGACCCCAGCCGCATTTAGTGGTATGGTGAACTGACCAATGCACACCGAAGGAAGCCGAGGTTGCCCCTCCAGAGACATTCATCTCACTGCTCTGTCCAGCGTGACTAGAAGAGGCCATTGATTTCAGTGGAAAGTTATTGATTGTGAATAAGGCTTTTTTATCATCATCCCATAAACGACGCCAATTGATGAAGCGCGATTTGACTGCTCCCTACTAGAGGATGATCTGGCTTCCAGTCGGACGACAAACTAAATGAATCTGCAAGAAAGAATCAGAGAACCCGGGGTGGCTAACCCAACAAGGTCGTTCCGATGCTTAAGTTAGTAATCTGATGCGAGCTGAAGAGCTTTGAGAGCTTAGAGAGTTAGAGAGCTAGAGAGCTAGAGAGCAGAAAAATCACGCATACCTTGAGCCATTGGAGTTGGTGCCTTTATATATTGAAGTAGTCGTGGAGCTCACGAAAGAGCTCTGGGATATCCGGGATGTGGAGATAGCGTTCGTTCCGCTTCTGAAGGAGCAGTATATAGGTAAGGCTTATCTCGTTCCACTTCCGATTCCGACAGAGTTAGGGTAAGTCCTCATCGTGATCCCGGAAAAGTCAGGATCTGTTAGCTCATCGTGATCTCGAGAGATTTGGGATCTGTTGGAGAGACCTCCGGAGTTGGTTACACGGGAGTCAGTTACGTGGCGATTCGAGTTGTTGATTCTGAACTGATACTTTGGTCTTTTAGTTCCGAACTGGCCTGAACACCAAGGTGCCTCGATGCCAAGGTGAACCTTATACCAAGGTGAGCCTCGATGCTGAGGTGGCCTTGCACCAAGGTGAGCTTTATACCGAGGTGGCCTTGCACCGAGCTCAATTGTCACAAACTATGCTTGCCAGGCTGAGTTGTCTCCTCTTTGTCAGGTCTATGAGGAGAGACAGTTTGCAGTTTCTATTGGATTTCCCACTTGTATTCTACGATATGCGCTTACTTTGATGTTGTTCCACCCAATGGGAGCTGCACCTTATTCTGAAAAAATCTTATTGTAAATCATAGAGAAGGTTTAATCAAATCATAATATGAACCATATCTTGGATTGTAAGATTTTTTTTTGTTTTTTAGAAATTTGTCAAAAATGAGAAAGAAAACCCTCCGAAATTTTAAGTTGGTGCAGGTAAAAGACAATGAACATTAGTTCAGAATCTCACACCTCAAATGAATCAGTCTCAAGGTAGAAGATAATGAACATTGTCTTATTTTGAATGGTAGTTTTGATCTTTTCAAAAAACTTAAGTTGCACATGTCATCACGTGATTGGATAACTGACGGTTGATTAATGGCAGGGACCAACTTAACACTTTTTGAAAATTTGGGTACTGCAGTGACACATTTTAAAATCAAGATACTAACTTGTCACTACCCCAAAAGTTCAGGGTACTAAAGTGGATTTTTTCCATTAAAATTAGATACTAATTATTTATTAACCAATTACCAATAGGTCAAATCATTCAAACCAATCTCATGGATCAAGCAGTTTGGACTCACATTAGAAGACTGTTAATTTTGATTCCACGCATTTTGTTCATGTAATTAAACAAGAAGCTTAATCAAGTTGTTCATATCATAGCCTATTTTGAATGTTGATGTAACCGTTTTCGGCCACGTACCAATGTTTTGTGATGTAAAATTTTTTTGGCTAAGTACCTCATTATTTGACCTAGTGGTGACGTGCCTTGGTGATGAGCTACTTGGTAGCGAACTGCCTAGTGGCAAACTACCTTGTGGAGAACTTTCTGGTGGTGAGCTCCCTGGTGGCGAATTGCCTGGTGGCGAACTGCCTGGTGGAGAGCTACCTAGTGGCGAACTGCCTGGTGGAGAACTCCCTACTAGGCGGCTTGTGACTTAGAGAATGGTGGAGCCCCCTGGTGCAGCGCAACTTAACTGCCCTCAGCATGAGGTGGTCTTCTTTCCTTTGTAGACAGTGGGAGCTGAGGGACCTGCGAGAACTCCATCTTTTCCTCCTCTTTGTAGGTGATAGGAGCTGAGAGACCTGCGAGAACTCCATCTTTTCCTCCTCTTTGTAGGCGGCGGGAGCTAAGGGACTTGTGAGAACTGAATCAGAGGACCCAGGGGTATTTTCCCGGCAGGGGATCTCTGACGCTTAAGTTAGCACTCTGATTGTAAAGAGCTTAAAGATAATATTGGAGAAACGAGAGAGCTAGAGAGCAGGAATTACCTCCACCTTTTTTCCCTCTCCCCCCCTTTGGGGGGTGAGGTCTTTATATACCGGAGTCCTCGCGGGTTAGGTGGGTGAAAAGCCTCCAAACGGTAAGACTCATCACATCCCGTCAGAACCGGGGTACGGTGGTGAACTCCTCGAGGCCATCAGGCTGGCACTTGTGTCAGGCAGCCAGGTCGGCGCCTGGGCCAGGTTGTCAAGACAGCGCCTGCGTCAGTCGGCGGGTTAGTGTCTGGGCCAGGTTGTCAAGTCGGCGCCCGTGTCAGTCGACGGGTTAGTGTCTGGGCCAAGTCGTCAGGTAGGAGATCTTCCTACGATACACCAAACTACTCCTGTACCGAGCTTCTCTACAAGTGACGAGCTGCCTGTGGCGAGCTACCTGTGGCGAGCTGTTGCCTATGCCTGTGGCAAGCTGCCTATGGCGAGCTAGGCCATACTTAGTTGGCACAAGGTGCCACGTGTCACAATTCCACTAGAGGGCCAAATCTGCCCTCATCAATTGCCCCCCACTCCCAAGCTGAGAGTAACTCAGCGAAGGGAGTAGATTTCTCTTGGCCCGTAAGTCGATGAGCTAGTAAGTGCTTATCCAATTCCTAGTGTGGTCCGTAGGCTTTGGAAGTGACTCGTAGTCTACTCTTTTTTGACTTTGCCCGTGCTGGAGAGGCGACCGGGACTTAAGTAGTAATGTGGCCCGTAAGCTTTGCCTGTGAGGTGTCGAGCTATAATTGTGTTACATCAGATTCGTAATGTCGGTCACCCACTCCTACAAGAAGCTACTAGGAGCTCAACCTTCGGGGGCAGCACTACTAACTTTAGGTTGCCAACTCACATGAGAGCCTTGGAAGGTTCAACCGGTAAGTGCGCCTATGTAGTATGTTGGCCGCCAACTCCCGCGGAAGCCACAAAGAGCTCATCTTTGTAGGGGAGACCTTGCGGAGAGGACTGATGAGGCATTATCTGAATTGAAAGTAAGGTTGGTAGAGCTACTTAGTCCGTTAGCTCCCTGCATAGTCTTTGATTTCATAAAAAAATGTAAACTATAAAGTGATAGCTTCAATTTCTAAAGAGTGAGGACTTAGATTTGGTAGGATGAGAACTTAGCTTTTTGTAGCATGTTCCCACAGACAACGTCAATTGATGTAACCGTTTTCGGCCACGTACCAATGTTTTGTGATGTAAATTTTTTTTGGCTAAGTACCTCGTTATTCGACATAGTGGTGACGTGCCTTAGTGATGAGCTACTTGGTGGCGAATTGCCTGGGGGCAAACTACCTGGTGGCAAACTGCCTGGTGGCAAACTGCCTGGTGGTGAACTGCCTGGGGGCAAACTGCCTGGTGGCGAACTGCCTGGTGGCGAACTCCCTGGTGGCGAACTGCTTGGTGGCGAACTCCCTGGTGGCGAGCTCCCTGGTGGCGAACTGCCTGGTGGCGAACTGCCTGGTGGAGAGCTACCTAGTGGCAAACTGCCTAGTGGAGAGCTACCTGGTGGAGAACTCCCTACTAGGCGGCCTGTGACTTAGAGAATGGTGGAGCCCTCTGGTGCAGCGCAATCCGACTGCCCTCAGCATGAGGTGGTCTTCTTTCCTTTGTAGGTAGTGGGAGCTGAGGGACCTGCGAGAACTCCATCTTTTCCTCATCTTTGTAGGTGACGGGAGCTAAGGGACATGCGAGAACTCCATCTTTTCATCGTCTTTGTAGGCAGCGGGAGCTGAGGGACCTGCGAGAACTCCATTTTTTCCTCCTCTTTATATGCGGTGGGAGCTAAGGGACTTGCGAGAACTAAATCAGAGGACCCAGGGGTATTTTCCCAGCGGGGGCTCTCCGACGCTTAAGCTAGCACTCTAATTGTAGAAATGCTTTGAAGATAATATTGGAGAAATGAGAGAGCTAGAGAGCAGGGATTACCTCCACCTTTTTTCCCTCTCCCCCCCCCCTTTAGGGGGTGAGGTTTTTATATACCGGAGTCCTTGCGGGTTAGGTGGGTGAAAAGCCTCCAAACGGTAAGACTCGTCACATCCCATCAGAATCGGGGTACAGTGGTGAATTTCTCGAGGTCGTCAGGCTGGCGCTTGTGTCAGGCAGCCAGGTCGGCGCCTGGGCCAGATTGTCAGGGCGTCGCCTGCGTTAGTTGGTGGGTCGGTGTCTAGGCCAGGTTGTCAGGTCGGCGCCCGTGTCAGTCGGCGGGTCGGTGTCTGAGCTAGGTTGTCAAGTCAGCAGGTTAGTGTCTGGGCTAGGTTGCCAGGTAGGAGATCTTCCTGCGATATGCCAAACTACTCCTGTACCGAGCTTCTCTACAAGTGACGAGCTGCCTAGGGCGAGCTGCCTGTGGCGAGCTGCTTATGGCAAGCCCTGGCACTTGCCTGTGGCGAGTTGCCTATGGCGAGCTGCTTGTGGCGAGCTGCCTATGGCGAGCTGCCTGTGGCGAGCTGCCTATGGCGAGCTGCCTGTGGCGAGCTGCCTGTGGCAGGCTACCTATGGCAAGCTACTGCCTATGCCTGTGGAAAGCTGCCTATGCCTGTGGCGAGCTGCCTATGACAAGCTGCCTATGGTGAGATAGGCCATACTTAGTTGGCATGAGGTGCCATGTGTTACAATTCCACTTGAGGGCCAAATCTACCCTCATCAAATGTAAACACTGTTAAATGTTAATGGCCTTTAAAAGTCTATTTTGCATATCATATAATTGATATTTCGATTTATCTAAATTCAATTTGATTACATCAAATCTCAAATTCAAAATAGGAATTTTTGATACCGTTGACCCCTATAAATACACATATTCAACCTTTAAGGCTGGTTTTAAAACTAACGAAAAGAAAGGGATTTTAATATTTTATACATTTGCGGAATTCAATATATAACCTTATTAAATCAAGAGCATTTACTAATTTGATGCCATGAGTTTTTGGGATCACAAACTACAATTGAAGGAAGAAATCATGGTCTCTCTCTCTCTGTTATTAGGTTTGGAGAGACGTGGAGTAACCATGCATCTCAATTACTAGGTCATCGATCGGCTAATAGCCTAACCTCCTTAAAATTCGGTTTAATTAATTATGAGTTTTCAGTACAAGATTTGATGAGAATAACTACGATTTATAAGAGAAGCTCTATGATGCCGGAAAGAATTATAAATAATAATGATGTAAATGGATCACAATCAGTTGATCAACAACTCCACAAGCATGGAGCATGAACCCACCTTCAGCTTTAAGTATGCATACTTCAATAATTTTTTCTAAGTATTTTGAAGGACGACTATGAGATTCAAAAAGCACATTAATTAGTGCACCCCATAACCATAACAATAGTTGGGACATCCCCTCTTCAAATTAAAGCTAAGTATGTGACAATTTCGTGCACTTGTCCCTCAATGACAAGTACAATTAAAAGATGTTTTCAATGGCCGGGACAAAACTGTGATGTGCCTAGTGTTGCTTTGTTATTGGCACAAAACTCTCCCTCACTTTAGGTGGTGTTTGGGCTATCAATGCACAGAGTTTTGATCCGGTTCAACCCCATCCAATATGAATATATCACAGATAACCAGCTGGATCCAATCTGATGTGAATGGGATAAAAAGAATCTGGTCTCAATCCAATCCCAAGTAGTTGATTTGACACCTAGATGATGTGATATAAAGCAGCTGGCTTATTAAGAAGCTAGTTCAAACAAGGTAAAACAATTGACAAGGAAATTATTCATACTCAATTTGAGAGGGATACAAATATTCGTATGTTCAGTGCAAAACCTTGTATACAATTCACATTTATATTTCACACTTGCATTTAGGTTTATGCACATGGGAGCATTTGAAGAAGCATCAAAATTTACATATTTTTTTTGAATCCAAAATGTATTCCTACTTATCATATATGGTACCTCTATTTGATGAGCATTGAATTTCGATTCTCTCTTACATGGACATAAATAATAGAAAACAAACATGCACTAGAATACTAGAGATTTACCCACCCATAAGTAAGTCTCTTAAAAAAAGAATTGATGTGGTCTAATAAAATATTATAATCTAGAAAAATAAACACAAGAAAAGATACTGATTTTATGGTTTATGGTTTAACCTGTTGTCTATGGGTGTCAATGGACCGGTTTGGATTGGATAGACTAAAAAGACACAATGGATTGGACCAATTTGGTTCAAAATATTTATTAGATTGGATTGGACTTGGTCGGTCCATAATAAATTTATATTGGATTTGATTGGATTAAGCCAATGTCTGGTCCATTGATATTAGATAAGAATATAGGTGTTAATGGATCGGATTTGAGGGGCAATTGATGGGGGTGATTTGGCCCGACCTCGCAGTACGGGTACACGTGCGCGTGACTTTGCTCAAATAGTGACTCAACATGATAGCACAACAGACGTGACCACAACTCAGAGGGAAGGTCCCACTGAGTTCAGCTCGGCAACTGGGCGGATAAACCACTCGCCGGAAGCCGCCTCACTCGCACCTCCTCTCTGGGGTTAAGGCACTTCGGGGCGCCCTAACCTCTCTTGAGGCCCGAGCTCATCTCAATGGACCTCGGGCCACTCCCAGACAGGAACACGCTGATCCATCTCTAGACACCCCGAGGCATGGACACCTTGGGTCAACCAGGTTGGCATAACTTGCTACGGGCAGCTCGTCACTCAAGAGACAACCCGACTCAAGGTAATTCGCAGAAGGGCAGCTCGGCATACCGCAGGAAGGCTTCCTGCTCGACCGTCGTACCTGACAAATATGTGGACAGCAGACATGTCCCTCGTCAGAAAGCGCCGCACCTGTCACCTTCAGAAAGGTGTCTCGCACCTGATAGGCACGTGCCCTGCAATGATGGCCCCGCGCGTCCCACCTCAGCCTTGCCAGTAACTGTTGTGGCAAACTGGCTGTGGCGGTTATACTTGCCTTGTCAGAAGCAGAGGGCCTGAAGCAATAGAATTTAGTTATAAGGGGCTTATTCTCAAGGAACAAGTTATCTTCGAATCACCTGCACAATCTTCACTCTTAGCCTTCATTTTCCCTTTGCTTCTTGCATGAAATACTGACTTAATCATCGGAGTGTTCCCGTCGGGCAAACCCCCAGAAGTTCTTCTTTTTCCCTCTCGTTCTAGGTGCCTCTCAGGAGCCACGTGAGTGCCAGCTAGGAGTGACCGGATCACACTACATCAGAAACCAATCTAAATTAAAATGAATTTAAACAAATTGGACAGTTTAAACATTGAATTGGACTGATCCAAAATGATCCAAATTATTCACTGGATTGGATTGGACCTGGTCTATTTGTAATGGAGTCACATTGGTGTGGATCCAGTCCAATCGACACCCCTACCTATGAGAAATAATAAATAATTCAATGTGATTTACAATCAAAATTAGAACCTTGTTACACTCATTTTTCCCTATCTTTCTCAAAATTGAATATCCTTTCCAAGAGGCAAAACTCTGTCAGCAAGGGTGCCTCACTTTCTCTCCAAAAGAGACATTTCTTTCTTCTTCTAAAAGACATTCACATAAAAAGGGCAAAAAGGAAACTTATTGTCTTATGCAAAACACACATCTATACAAAGGAATGTCCTCCTTTCTAAGGAGACAAAACCTTACATTAAATCACAACTCAATCCAACAATTGTAACAAACAAGGACGATCTCAACAGATGTTAAGCACCATCTCTATCTCTATCTTTTTTTTTTCTCTTCTTCCCAAAATGGTGAATTCTCCCCTCTGTTGCTTCCAAGTTCCAAAAACCTTTATTGAACAGAGAAATTGTGTTTCTGAGACTATGATCATGTGATAAAATGTGAGACCCTTCAATAAAATGTGAACACACCAATATTTCAAAGAAAAGACTAGTGTTTGATTTAAAACACCGGCTTGTTTATATTTCATTTTGGGGCCACATGCAACCACAATCATAGGAAACCTCTTCTCTTAAATAGGAATCTTGGAATTAACATCCAATTCCAGCACTTTCTTGCGATCAACCAATAAAAGTGGGGGATACATTGGCAATTACAATTAAGTGCTGCAATTATGATCAAAACAATATGCAAATTTGACTATATATTTTTCCAAGGGTTCGGCTATGATGTCAGTAAGATTTGATACCGGAAAAAACTTATAATCAATTAACCGACGTCATAAAAGTAGTAAACATGGCTTATTATCAAATTCACGAGAGGGGTGTGATTGGTCAAAACCTTTTCGGTATCATATATTTTCCCTTTTCTAAATACATTCTCAATTGTACTAAAATTAGTAAAGTTTTGAAAAAAAAAAAAAAAAAACTGATGCAATGATTTAAAAACGAATTCACATCTCAGCATGCATTGAGAACATCTCCCATACTATCACTGGGAGATGTTCCCAATACACAATTGGAATGTGATGTGGAATGTTTTTGGACGCATTCTATGGGGGCAGATTTGAACTCTTTGAAAACTACTCTATTTGCTAGAAATTTATTCTATTGACTTGACAATGTTATTTTCATATACCTATGGATGTTAGATAGAAATTAACCCACTAAGAAAATGCTTGCCAAATATGCATGATTTTGTTTTTGGAAAAAGCAATTGTCACATTAGAAAAACAGGGCAAACACCCCCTAAACCTTGACAAGATAGTGGTTGCATCTTCAAAATTTTGGGCCCATTTAGGAGGGCAGAGCTGAAGATAAGCTTTGATTCAGTTAAATATCCATTTGGGAGGTCTGAAATATAGTGGCTCCTAGTTTTCGAAGGTAGGTCTTACAGGGACGGCCTACAAGCCATAACCCGGAGACACCAATTTGGCTGCCAGTCGGTTATTTGAAGGACCGTTTGCTTTGACCTCTTTGAATAGTTTATCCTTGTGCTTGAAAGCAATTGAACTTTTTTTTTTTTTTTTTTTTTTTTTGGGGGGGGGGGGGGGGTAAGCAAAGCAACTGAACTAGCTTATCCAAATCTTCAGCTCATTGCTTCCTTGGCTAGTTCAGAGACTTTGTTTCGACTACTTAAATAGCATAATCTATGTTTAGCGACAATTCAGTGCTTGGTCATTCTTCATGCTCTTATGAGTAAAACAGGGAAAAAAGCAGAAATGGTAGAAGTCTATTGAACTTATTTTTTTTGCTTTAATTGATCAAATAATGTTATTTTGATTGTTTAGAACGATTTTGTTATACTCTTTTCCACAGCGTTTGCAAAAGAACTTGGATAAAAAAAAAAAAAAAAAGAACAGGTCAGAGTTTTCAGAGAAGAAGATGAAGAGAAAATCTTGACAATGGTGTTTTCTTTTTTTTAGTTGAAACCCGCTTGAATAAAAAAATGTCTTTGGGAAGAAGAAAAGAAACACATTGACGTGGAGGAGGTTATCTGATCTTGCAAAACAAAGAGGCTTCATTGTAAGGATGAGCTGGTTGCGTTTATTAAAAAGCAATTCTTCCGTTGCCGGGACTGGAACCCGGGTCTCTCGGGTGAGAGCCGAGTATCCACTACAACGGAAAGTTAATTATTTAATTCGAATTTTACAACGAATCGGCTCTCACATCTCTATTAGTCTCAAATTCTCAATCCACAAACAGCAGTCGACACTTAACACCTCGGGCTCACTCTCATTCTCAGAATCTCTCATTTTTCTCAATCATTCCCCTAAATCTCTCTCATCTCTTTTATCTTTGAGATTCTTCCCCCAATCTCTTCGATCTCTCTGAGTCTCACTCTATGCTCTCTTCTCTCGAACTAGCGAAAGAAGAACAGAAAAGGGATGACTCAGACGAGCCAAAAAACACATGCAAAAAGGAATGAAGGACCAATTGGACCGGCTTGATTCTCACCACTGTGCTCTATATCTCTGTATCTCTTAGGTAAGCTTTGAGTCTTTGACATAACTTATTTTGTATTTCTTTTTAGTTTCAACAATCTAAAAAACCCAGAAGACTTGATCAATTTTCAATAGATTCATTGTTGGTTAATGGATGCATAGGTTTTTCTTTTTTGATTTTGTTCGGGTGGTTGCTAAGTTGGCCCAAGGCGCCACATGGCTGACTTTGTGGCTGCCATCTTAGAGCCCCATCGGCATCATTACCCAAAACTGCATGAAGGACGGGTGTGGCTAGGAAGGAGTGTTCCACACAAACAAGGAAACAAACTCCATTGAAGAAGAGGGAACCCCCTGAAGACCTTGGCGGGCAACCTCATCCCAACAAACCTAAAAGCCCTATCCAACCAAAACATTGACGTCCAACTATAAATAGGCATGCCACGCTCAAGATAAGGGACTTTTTGTACTCAAGGCTCAATCAAACACCCTTTTTGCATTCACCTCGGTCTCAACCAACCCACATACCTCAATTCGTCTTGACCAATCTCTTTGCCACTCACTAACTTGAGCGTTGGAGTACCTATCCAGGGAATAACTTCCCGGGCCTCTGACTCTTCCTGTGATTGAAGACTTCAATGTGCAGTTTCATCAATCCACCTCGGCTTCATCTAGTTGGCAGGACTATCTGACTGTAGCCTTAGTTCGGAACACTTTGGATTGGATAGCATCATATTGGCATCGCCTATGGGAACTATACAAAAATTTGATTCCCTAACCTCCTAACCGTGCACCAAACGCAATTATGCCAAAGAACGCATCCGACCACTTAGTAGCTTGCTCCCTATCTCGGGGATCCCATTCATTCCATACGTCTCCACCTCGAGAACCTTAGCCTCAAGCCACAGTCAATCCCGCTCAGTTCCAGACCATGCAATAGTAGGCCAATTGTATCCTAGCCATGATGGAGACATTGGGTTAGCCAGCTAAAGCTCCCCTGGCCCCTCGCCCTGTCTTTTAGGCGCCTATGACTGCTAATCCTCTAATCGAAGACCCCAAATGGCACTACGTGGGCTGAAGAAGAGCCTAGTCATCATTGTGAAAGTTCGATTCCCAAGCACGGCTCCGCACCCACAATGCCCATAGCAGATCCCACCACTTCGTCAATAGGATCCCAACAAAAGAATGGCTCGGTCGAGGCATGCACCGATCCCCACTCTTGATAGCCGAATCCATCTCGGTACGAGACCGACGAGCAATCCCTAAACTAGAATAGCCCATGAATGTAGCCCTAGCTGACAGGGATGTCAAGATCAGAGATTTACAAAAATGGTTAGCCGAATTGCAATGCACCCCAGTATATCATAGCATGGCTTCTCCGACTGCCCGACCAACAAAGCAACACCACGGCCAGCAGTTCGCAAAGGAACCAATCTTCGTCCAAGAGATCATCGACAAGCTCCCCCCAACCGGATGGTGACCCCCTCAATTCGAGAAGTACGATGGAACCTCAGACCCTAACAATCACATTGAAAGATTCAAGGAAATAATGACACTGCACAGCTCATCCAAGGGTCTCATGTGCAAGGCCTTCGTCGCCACCCTGCACGAAGTTGCTAGAACCTGGTATGCCTCCCTTCCACCACGGTCCATTTCCTCTTGGGCATAGTTGGAAACATAGTTCCCGACACAGTTCACCACCAGCCAAAGGCACTAGAAGACTTCGACCAATCTCATGTAAGTGTACCAAAGAAATGAGAGACCTCAAGAAAGTACTTGGCGAGGTTTAATGCTGAGGCCCTCTAGGTCCAAGCTCCAGACCAATCGGTGGTTGTAACGACCATCATAAGTAGGCTATGCTCCTCAATGTTTTAGCTTCTCGCTGCAAAAAAATCCTCCACCCAACCTAGTTGCGCTTATGAAGCACACACAAAAATACATGAATGCCAAGGAAGCCCAAGCACTAAGCAGGAGTGAAGAGGACCAACACAATTGGAAGTGGAAAGACCACGATGATTGGAGGTTGGATTGAGATAGCAAGAGGCAGGACCATTGGCCTGACCATAGAACAAGAACTCCACCACCGATGTATTATAACTTCACTTCGCTCAATGCACCGCGGGCCGAGATATTGATGCAAATTCATAACTGTAGCTTCGTCAGGTGGCCTGAAAAGATGAAAATCCAGGGCAACAAGAGAGATCGAGACAAGTACAATGAATTCCATCGGGACCACGACCACGAGACTGAAAGTTGCCATGACCTCTGCCACCACTTGGAAGACCTCGTTCGACGCGGATACCTCTATGGGTTCATCGACATCAAATAACATAAGCCTAGAGAAGAGCCACGCCACGCCAACGCGCCCCTAGCCCGAGCTTCCCCTGTCAGGGTCATCACCGTCGTCTTGGGTGGGAGTGCTTCCGAGACAAAGAACAACTAGGCATGGAGGGCCCACACCAAGGAGTTGAGAACTTAGAATAGCATTGTACAAACCGTTGACAACAACTTGTGTCGAGCTTTAACGACAACTGGATAGCATTATACAAACTCAAAATAAATAAAAGAATTTTCTTTGAAGCATGAACTAGCAAACGCCTACACAAAGTAGGACCAAACTCCAAGGTTTTAAATTTCACAACGTATCGGCCGATAGGTATCGGACGTCACTAAATGCTGATATTATTTAATTAAATGCTCATTTAAGTTACATTTGATTACAACATTTAATATGTCATTAAATGTTATTTAAGTGAAATAACTTGTCAAAAATCACAAACCAAAGGTAACAAGTTTCGAACCCAGGTCATTTGCTTACAAAAATAATTAATTAACCATTATGCCAACCTTAATTACTTATTAGAATTACATGTTTTTTTTTTTTTATATTTCTTGCCCTTGGTGGATGTTTCCCAACAAATGCTATAAATTTGATTATTAATATTTATATAATAATAATATGGATACAAGATATATTTATTTATTAAAAATTAAGATATATATATATATATTAACTTGTACACATAATAAATATTATCTATATATATAATAAATATTATCTATATATATAATAAATATTAACTATAAATGATTTCAAAAAATATTAACTAATAAATATTAGTATATATATACACACATTTTAGTTCTTCTATTATTTTTCAATGGTTACTAATTATATCCCGATATTTTATATAAGTCATTAAATAATGTTTTTTATGTTTAAATAAATTAGTTATACTCACATAAAACTCATTTTATTATTGTTCATATTTTTAAGGATTTTTTTTTGGATTTTGTAGTATTTTCATGCATATCTTGATTTTTCGTCCATATCTATACATTTCCAAAGCGTATCTCAATACGTCTCTTAAAATTACCTTTCCGATACACATTGTGTTTCCGATACTTTGAACCTTGCCAAACTCTAAATGACTAGGGAACACCAGTCTCCAGTGAAGGGCAGTGGTAAACCATTGTCTCCCATGAAGTACGATCGCCGAAAAATGGATGATGGAATATATCTAGTAATATCGTTGTGTAATTGGTAGGGTTATTAAGGGCAAATATGAAATTTTGCAAATTGATCTGATGACACCTAAGGGCAAAAATGTAATTATACACATTTTAGGTCTTGGTCATTGACAGAAGGAAGGTATCTATCAAATTTTTCAAAAATAAAGGGGATGCTTTTGCTAAATGAAACTATAATGGAGGTTTTATGATTGTTAGAAACTTTAGGGGAGGTTTTTGTTTTTACCCAAAATTTAAAAATATCACTTCCATTGCCATGACTCAAACCTAGTCTCTCAAGTGAGAAACGAGCATCCAAACCAACTAAACTACAATGGAAAGCTTGCAATAATGCTTAATTTTAATCTTATTTGTGTTACATACGCACAGAACAAAAAGGCATACTTTAGAACAAAAGAAAGCATGTAATTTAAAAGGAATGACCAAAGGATATTACTAGTTCTAAAATCAGGGATTAGAACATCAGTATTGGGTATTGGCGTACTATATCATAGATATGGATACAATGTGACTTTGAAATTGCATACATACAAATGAAAGATATTAAATGCTTAGATACACTAGGAAATGTATACAAATCACATAAATACATGAATAAAACTAAATCTAAAGTTGAGTTATCTGTGAATAAAATATAAACACATGAAAAATTATCACTTGTAATTTTGATTTTTATTAAAATTTTAAGAAATTTATTTATTTAGTATTTTTATATAAATGATAACTCTATTTTTTACAAACAATGAATATGCTTTTATTTTTAACATATGATTGTAAAATAAAACATATAAACCATTTAAGGTAAAATAAATTATTTTTATCATTTTCAGGTTAATAAAATTAAAATTTAAATTATTTATTTCAATTTTTATAATTATAACTTTATTTCAGATTTTATAATTATAGTTTTCAATGTTTATTAATCTTGTTAGGAAAATTTATTTATTTAGTACTTTTGTATAAATAATAACTCCACCTTTTCAAATAATAAATATATTTTCACTTTTAACATATAATTTATATGTAAAATAAAACATATAAATCATTTAAGATAGAAAAATAAATTATTTTTATAAGTTTCAGTTCTTATTACTTTTTTTTTTGGAAAAATTAAATCTAAAATCAAATGTTTTATTTTTATAATTATAATTTTCAATTTTTATTAAAGTTCAAAAATAATTAAAAAATGGTCAATATACAATTTCATCAAATTAGGCATTAATATGTTTTTGTATTCATGCATATTGGGTCATATCTATTGATATAACATGATACGACCTGATATTTAGGTGTATCGACATGATATACATGACTAGTAGAATAAATATCCAGTTGTGGTGTATATTATATAGATGGCCATGGATATGGATATGATACACCCCATTATCGAGAGTATTGTATCAATATTTTAAACCTTAAAGTTAATTGCCTATTATATCTCTATCTCTGACCCTCGACCAAAACTGTTTTGTACGTGGTTCTAGTCTGACAATATTGATTTAAATATTTATCCCTTTGGTAAAACAAATCATGCTAATGATCCGAACTGTCTAAACTAGCTGATGTAATTAATCAACCAGGAAAATTCCTGCTATATATAAATGTTCTGAACCTTATTTAATTTGTTTTTTCAAGTCATGTTCAGAATTTGGCACATTAGCATTTCAAAAATCCATTATTATTTTGCTATTTTATTGGCTGATTTTTGAGAAATCAGCACATCGGTCAGACATTGATTATTAAAATCGATTCTGATTTTTTTTTGAATGATGTGGCATCTGACGTGGATAGGGGAGATAAAACAAATAATTTATGAGAAATTTAATCAGAGGAATCATCATTCAATCACAAATTCCTACTTAAGTTGAAGATAAATTGCAAGTGATCCTTATCATCATCCAAAATTTTGATCTCAATATAGCATATCTAAATAAACAGATCTTTTTGAAGTTTTGATGGAAATATATATGGAATCCAATTTAGATCTTCCAGATAATTTTGCACTGTGAGTGAATCGCTGAATTTTGTTGTTTGGGTGAATCACTTAATCAGAGTGAATCAGGGATGATCATTTCATTTCTTCAGTGTCAATTCAAATCCTATCTTGCCCCCACGATTAGAACCCGCATCCTAGACTACACCAAAAAGTGGCCTTGGGCATTTCATTTCTATTTTACAGTGGCCAAGATGAGGAATCTTTCCTAGGCCAATGCCATGCCATTTGCTAAGTAGGACTGTAGTAGGGGAGCTAATGGGTGGTCCAGCCCACTTCGGTTATGGGCTGGAATGGGCTGACATTTTATCTCTTTGCCAACTGCCGATTGAGAGAAAGAATCATTATTTTCTACACCTAGCTATTATAAAATACTGAAGTGCATTAAACAAAGGAAAAACGGGTCAAAAACAAGAAGGGGTTAGGATTATGGAGGGGTAATCATGTAAACCATTTCAAAATTGGACATTACAGAGCTGATGTAGTTGATCAAAATTGGCCCAGTCTACAAAGAGTAGAATCGTAGACCATTTGAACTCTTTATCAGATACATCATAGATGGATAGATAGTCTAAAGGTGCCATATTCCATTCATGTCACAGAAAAGCTCAAGTGGCTATAGACTCTACACTCTAAAGCCTATGGTTAGATGAACTTCTAAGTTCTATTCTACGTGCTTCAATAAGAATAAGAAGCAGCCCGCCAGTCTGTGGGCTTTGTGTGTGTGTATTTTTTTCCTGATATTTGGTGATACGCACCACACTAATAATCCTCTCCCCCAAAAGTCTATGGTTGTGGGAATCAAATTCACATTTATGCTGGAATGAACCAGCTAACATACCAACTGAGCCACCCTAATGAACCAGCTAACATAACAACTGAGCCACCCTTCAGTTGGTGCGGGCTTTGCTCTTTAATCTTTAGAGCCAATACTACTAGCCTTAAAACTAAAGCACTGGTAAGTCTACCCAAAGTCATTTTACCTGAAAAAAGAAAAGCTAAACCACTCTGATTCTTGATTAGCCCGTATTGGAAGGTTCCCCATTTCTTCTGTAGCCTTTTGCTGCTTCTTTTAAGTTCAAAGAAAAAATGGAAAGGAATTAAGAATGAAGTTCCTTTCTACATTCTAATAGTTTAATCACATTGCAACTTTAAATGGTGTTTGGTGGGTTTCCGTTTAGTGGATATACAACACCTATTGCATTGAGTTTCTGTTTTCATTTACAATGCAAAGTATTTTACAACCCGTTTCACCTCAAACAGGAGTCACCAGACACCGAATGTGATTTATATTTGGGTCAGTTTGGTGCGTCTTTCTGTGCATTCTTTTGGTTGTTTACAAGCCGGACAGACCGATTTTTGGTCTATTCCCGATTGGTTCATGAAAGATCTAACCGCCAAAAGCTGGAGCACCGAAAAGATGTGAGAAGCCCATTTTAGGCTGATTTCGGGAAGCTCCAAATGAAGCTTTTCACATCTTTCACGTTTTATTCTCATGTGGAAAGACACGAAAAGACATGATACTGCCAAACTAACTTTGGGCTGCTCAGATCTTCATGCAAAAGCTCAATACATCTTTTGACTGTCGAGCTATCAGAAGATCTTCCCAAAAAGACACACCAAACGGGCCCTTTGTTTAGCTTGGATAGCCAAAGTGGCACTGAGGCGGAGTGAGGCCCCTAAACTAAAACACAACACCCTGATACCAAACACCCCCTTAGTTACATGTTAAAATGAGGCAGACTATTATATCAAGAAAGCCAACAAAGGGTGGAGTGGACTTGATAAAAAAAAAAAGGATGTTCATTACACGTGCCTAAAAGTTCATTTTCAGTTGGGTTTGAATTGGCTTCTTCTAACCGGGAATCCAGGCTTTTGCAAAAGAAATTCTGAGAGAACGGAGGAAAAGACCAAGTTTCCCTCCTCTAGATTCAAATTATGAAGCCCACTGAAAAAGCCTCGACAGCCCTAGTTGTGTTAATATGTATAAACACCAACTCAACTCAATATAGCCTTATTATTTGGGTTCAGCTTATTAGTACAAATCACTGGTTGAGAATTTTTTTTTTTAAGTTTTTGGCAAAGTCCATGGTGCATCTGCTGCATCATGCAGTAAAAGATGTAATTGGTTAAATGTGCTGGCAAATATATCTTGGTAAACATGAAAAATAAACAGACTTTAACATGATTGGTTGAAATCTAGATTTAACATTACAGCCAATACTAATAAATACTCTAGTTGAACTCTAAATTCTTTTACCTAAGGGAGGTTCAGTTTGAGCTGTAAGAGCTATGTGAAGCTATGGGTCAATTCAACTCAACCAAACCGCGTTTCCTACTCTGGGCTCAGTTGTAATTTTGGTTCTTTTCCTTTTGGGGGCCCTAGCCTCTCTTAAGGGAGTTAAGATAGTTTATCTCCCCTTCTTTGTAATTAATTGTCCTTTTTGATTAATGAAAGTTTTGTTATTGATTAAAAAACTTTTTTTATGACAATTTCTGGTTTTTATCCAGGTTTGAATAGGCTATGTAAGGCAAGCTCAAAAATGAGTTTTAAGTTGCCACTGAACTTTTACAATCAAAATGTCAAAGTGCCTATTTTCCCTAGTAGGTTTAATCCAGCACCTACGGGCCTAAGTTCACTCATGAATGAGCTTTAAACTTGAGACTATTATAATTGATAGCACATTTTACATGATTCATGAGTCATGACCTAGTTGGATTAGGTTTGAAATTCATAATTACTTTTATTTGTATCCAACTAATCATGAATCATTTATGTGGAACCTCCCTACATCTCTATCAGAAATCTGAGTCTGACATGGCAATACCATAACATCAATAATTATTTAATTTGATAATGGATCAAATTTTATAATGTCAGCCTAGATGTATTAAGAAACCATCTTTTTCTTATTTTGATGTAAATGTACAAGTTGCCTTAACAGATTTTAATATTAGGCCTTTTGACAAAATGACAGATAAGCCTATTGTTTTCATGTAACCAATTGCAGATTTGCAGCACCGAGTCATTGCATCTAGACATATCAAACATCCGTATCATTAGAATAAGCTAAGGAAGCAGTTTTCTTTTTCATTTATTTTAACTTCTTCTAGAAGAAGAAATATTGTATCAATAAGTAAATGCAAGTGTATATAAAACAAGTGCAAAGCACCTGGACTAGAACAATAGAAAACCTTAGACAACCCAAGCCCCTATATAGATGACCATCCCTATACAGCAAATACAAAGAGCCAAGAAGCACAACTACCTGCAAAAATAGGCCCATGCACAAACCCAGGCTTTTGAAATCTTAATTTACAAAGGAAAACCAGAAAAGAAATCGAGTCAGAGGAGATGAATTTACACGTTTAAGTGTTGGGCATGAAGCACGTGCATAGCCTTTGAGCAATTTCTGGTTAACCATGTTTTATTCGACCTTAGATTTCATTACTAACAAGTATATCTAATTTAATCTGTAGAATTTCATGGTTATAGATTATATATCATAGGCTAAGGTATGAAGAAACGTTACTCTTCCATCCCTTTTCTTTTGAGATAACTAGAATTTAAATAAAGATGATTGCATGTTAAGCAAACAATGGAGATGAGATTACTGGAACAATTTGTTTTATAAGGAATTTATCAGGAAAATAGTAGGAGGCTGGAAACATCTCTGAACTTTTTACAAATTTTCACTCTTACTGCTGTGGTGGAAGATGGATCCCCTATTTGGTTTTGGGTTTGAAGATGATAACAAGTCATTTACACACAACTCACAATTGAATGCTTGTACACTGTATACGATATAAATACATGGTTTACACTTTACAATAAACACATGAGACATTCCTTGTGGCCATAACCATCTTCAGTATTTCTAGGTGGTTTATTAGTAAAACATGTTTATCTGATACTATGATTGACCCAGTTGTGGGCCTCCTGAAACTATGCTTCGTGCTTTATGGTGTAATACGATAACTCAAATCTTCAAACCTTATTTAGCCATGGAGGTGCCTGAGGTGTTGTGTCTTCAGTGATGACCACTGATAGCTGCTAGAGTCTATAAAACCCTACGTCCCAACCAACTATCCATAGTTTGATTGAAACCATGTTGAGCATACAAGAGGCCATGGTTGCAGATGTTAAAGCTAAACCCCGTCTACCTGTACATCTGTTAAAGCCCTGTTCTGGAGGAGCTGCAGATGTTGGATTGCAGAGTAAGCCCCAGATGAAGATCCAAACTTTTACAGCTTTGCTTTTTAACGGGCAAGGGCGAGGGCTTAATGACTATTGGTCTATTCTGGTTGAGCTTGTTTGTCTGTGTCGGAGTGAACATACAAGTGTCTTGTTGGAGCGGGAATTGATGATTGGATAGAGGATATGATTTTGATAAGTTGTTCGCACTGAGGAACGCTTTCTGATCAAACCGGTTGAAACTGATATTGGACTCTTCAACCAGTGTGGAGTCAGAAGGATCATAGAAGAGAGAAGCTGAAGGATGGTAAATGAAAGCTTGGTTATTCTGCAAAGGTTGGAGATAATAATTGACGCTTGCCCTCCTCGCTTGAAGCTGCAATCTCTTTTTCTTCAGTCTCTCTTTTTTATGCGCATTTTGGTGACCCCCTAGCGCCTGTGAATTGGCAAACTCCTTGAAACAAAATTGGCACTCATACCTCTTGTCTTCCAGCTCAGCTGTTGGAGCTTTTTCCTTACAAGGCTTCTCCCTCCGAGTCTGAGATGAAACTGTGATTGATGAATTGGAACTTTCATCTCCTTCCTCCGACCCTCTAGAGCACCTTCCATCATTTGCACAGGGATCCACCTCGAAGCCGAATAATCGGAGCTTCTTCTCTTCGCTGTGAATTTTAACTTGGAGCTGGAGGCCATCTTCTTTAACCCATTTGGGAGGTAATAGATCAGAAGAGGCAGCGAGGCCATGTTCTAATGCATCCTTTTCCATCTCTCTCTCTCTCTCTCTGAAGATGGGGATATTGGGATCTAATTTGTACTGGAACCGAGACACCTATCAGTTGTCTGATCTCTCTTCAATTTATAGGAAGCTTGTTCGGATCCAATGGTGAAATGAACCCAAGCGAGATGAATTTTATAATCATGAACAGAATAGACGTGCCGAAAGGGTCAACAAAAGGAGGGGGGGGATAGGCCAGATGACTCAGATTGAAGCAGCCGTCATTCAGTATTGGGGTAGAACTTTTCCATATTAAACTAGATATGCTACAAACTCCCCCCCATCAAAGGGGATTCAGTCTGTCTAATTGAGGAGAGATCCCGGTCTATAACTATAAGTGTTACGATAATCAATTCTGAGATGCGATTATTCTACCAACTTGGGCATTTAAAACATTTATGGCCATGTAATAAGAAGAAGAGCATGATATTATATTTGCTCTATAGTTCCAAAAGTCAAAAAGAGGATTAGAGAGATGCAACCCACCTGGGAGGAAGTCTCTCAACTGTGCAAACAAATCTACCAATCCCACTGTACCAAAATTGAATATAAAAGCACATTTTTCCTGACCACCTAACGAGTCAGTGTATTTGTGCATTTTCTTCTCGACCATAGATCAACATGTAACACGAAAAGCAATAAAATATATGCAAATCATACCAGTGGGTACCCAGTCCAACCCACCACGGGGTTCAATCAATGAGACCCTATGTATTATTTGAAATATTATGTTTCTGTAGTTTGGTGGTTATCTGGCACTTAAAGAAGGCTGTTTATAAATATTCTTTAAACCCAAATGGATCTAAACAAGCCCTAAAACTGTCAATTTTGACCATCTTTTGGGAATGCTCTTGGATGCTAAACGAAGGAATATTTGAGGTGGGTAATGATGTAAGCATATATACTAATAGGAGTCTTCAATGAGATCTGGGAATATCTTCTTGGAAGACAAATACCCAAAAGCAGAGGTTTACACTTCAAGGCCGAATTAGGTCATCAGCTTCCATTGAATAAACAACCATAGCATTTTTGTTGGACTTGGGTGGTTGTTCCAAATGTACCCACTTTTTAAAACTTCAGAGACATGCTAGATTGTTATTTCATTGTTTCATATTAGATCCATTACTGGGGGCTCTTTCCACCGATTGTTCTCTCTCTCTCTCTCTCTCTCTCTCTCTCTCTCTCTCTCTCTCTCTCCAACTGTTTCTATCCTTTTTAATATATATAAAACCTGGTTTCTTGCTTAGGGGAAGAAGTCCAAGTAGTCAATAACCATGCTAAGTCATCAAGCATTCACTGTCTTGATATGCGGAATCAGACACCGTCTAGGGGGGAGAACCCGATTGTGGTGGGTGGTTCACATATCCTCCGGAGGATAGTAAGGATGCCAAAATTGACTTCAGATCCCACGAGATGGAAATTGTCAAATTGAAACCCCTCTCCCCCCTGTAACCAGTTATTTATTCTTTTATGCGTTTGAATTCAGTAATGCAACAGTATTTTGATAGAGGGCAGGGTTGGTCGGAGGTTACTTTTTTCCGGTGAACCCCTTTCTTTGCACACTTCACGCAGAGCTTGCCGTGGGTCACAAGCAGACAGTTGAGATCAAACTTCAATTCGTTTGGAATCCGTTTGTTCAGATGAAGGTATGCCTTTTCTCTATCAGCACTCGTGGGTATCCAACCCATGGCCTTTGAAATCCGAAACACCTGTATTCCAGTTCTGCATAATTAATTATTTAAGGAATCCGAGGATAGATAAACTTTTGTGTGAGAAAGGTTATAAGAATATTTGTAGTTTTATACTCACGTGTGTGTCCACAGGGAAATCATCTTGCTGAAGATGGAACATGAGAACACAAGCCACCTGTCATCCATTTTGTCAACTTTCACATATCTAAACAATTTAGAGCAGAAGAATATATAATTGAAGATAGCATTACAATAATAATGTAACTTGGGGAAATTTTCTTTAATAAATAATCTTCAAGTGGTAGTGGAGTTTCCTTCTAAAAGAGCATTTGAAATTTGAAATTCGTAATTGACAATAAAAAAATGCACATGATTGCTTTTCATCCTGATGAGGCAGGCAAAAAAGTTCAAGCACTGACAAAGTCAAATCCAGGCAAACCACATTCGTAAAGTAAATGCTGAGGGCAAAACGGCACAGTGCACAAGTCATCCATTGTCAATAGGAGCTATGCATAGAGAAGTTCTTGAGCTTGTCATGTGGTAACTGGTAAGATCATCCGTCAAAGGAATCTTTCACCATATCTGGTGGTTAAGGCATCCGAACTATAAATCCAACAACTTTAAATTATGTACGACAGGAATCCATTGGGAAGCAAATTGTACTTAATATAGTATAGAAAACATATTTAACAAACCTCCAAAGATGCTTGTATCAAGAGCCTGCCAAGTTACAATATTAAACAGATTCTGTCCAAACACTGCCATGATGCAAGCAAATAGTTGGTGCTGCATAAATTAGCACAGCTTCAACAGAGTGGATTGCAGAATCCTGGTGTTAAAAGCCATGAGTTGCTTTTATAAAGGTAGATCCTGCATAATTTAGCATTTTCCAATCAGAAAGAATAATGTAGCTTTGTTTGCCAGCTCTCCAAGAATGTAACTGGCCAAACATTATGTACATAGCAGGCATCAACCTAAATGTTTGAGAAGCAACAACTGACTGAAAGAAACAGTCATAGGGCAAATGTTTGTGATATAAAATAATTGGCTACTTCCTAACAACTTGGAAACTTGCAAAGTTCCGTTCAGAAATAAATTTTATGATCCAATTACATTGCACATCACTGTTTCCCCCAAAAGGATTGTTTTCCAGATTTTTCTCCTTATCTTAGAACTTCACAGGCAGCTAATGTAGAGCTTACATGGGGTCAGCTACACAAATCCCTTTTTTTTTTTGGATAGCTGCATAAATCCTGTTTCATCAATGCATCTGTGAGACAAAACCTTTGTCAAATTGTTAATTATCAGATCCTTTCTTGCTGCATCAGCCTATGTTCTCAGTCTTCCTGTAGCTCTTTTAGATCTCCTAAATTCCCAAAAAGTGCTTTAGGTATCAATTTGCTGCTTGGTTGGTTTGTTTCTCCTACTATAACAAAAAACAATCTGCCTAGTTTATTAGGGAGCAAGTTGGGGTTGATCTTAGTTGGGCCTAAAATGGATAAACTTTCAAATACCATTGACACATGCTTTTGTGTGAATTTCAGTGACTAGGCAAAATTTTCATGACAGAGCTGTGCATTTCCAGAAAAAATTTAAGCCTGCATACACCTGGGAAATTTAAAGGTCATTTACTCGACGCTAATCCTGGCCATCCAAGATCTTGAAGCGGAAGACAGGGCACAGACTAACCTTTGGCACTTAACATAAGGTAGTTAATGAGATCAGAGAACTTTACAGTTCCCAGGAACTAAAACTCAAATGATGGTAATTACTATAAGTGATAGGGGTGCAATTGAATTGAGCTCTAATCGAGTTGTTTGGGCTCAAGTTTGACTAGGCTTGGTTTGAGTTCGAATCTTGGGGTAAGCTCGATTAGTTATTCGAACTCAAGCTTGACCAATAAAAAGTTAGGGTTGAAAGCTTGCAGGTCTGCCTTGATATTATAAAAATATCATATATATCATACATACATACATACATACATATATATATATATATGTATATTATATAATATAAGAATATACTATATATTATAAAAATATATCATATATTCATAAAAGATAAAAATATATTCATTTTCGAGTTTTCACGCCAAACTTGGGTTCATTGAATATTTAATCAAACCAAGCTTATACCAGAAAATAGAGTCCAAATCGAACACGAACTAGAGCTCAAACCTAGTAGTATTTTAGTCAAGCTAAACCAAGACATGCCAAAGTTCAGTTCAGTTTGGCCCAATTACACCCCTAATAAGTGATGTTCATGTATAGTCTTCAGCTTCTTTCAGAAACCAAAATACTAATGCCATGTTGAACTTGTTTTGACATCTCTTTCTCTACCTTACCCTCATCTTAATGAACTGGAATACTCAAGCACATGTGCTATCTCTGGGAGCAATCAGTTTTCAAATAAACTAGTGCACAAGCCAGGTCTCACCAATATGGGTGCAACTTAAGCAGGTTAGGTGTGATTGAGGATCAACCCATGACCCAATTTCAAAGTAGAACGGATTGAAGATATGCATTAATGCATCTCTATCTCTATCTATCTATCTATATGCATTTGCACATATTTGTACATGGGTGAGTTTGGGCTAACCATATACATATTGTAAATAACTAAATACAGTTTAGGTTGTACATGATAGTGTAAATATGTAAATATGTACTATAGATACATATATACACGTCGTAAACAAACAATATAGACATCTATATCATACAGTGTTGGCCCAAGACCAACCCAAATATGGCCCGAGTTTTCTGGTCCTGGCCCAGCCGGGAGCCCAAAAATTCAAATCCAAGTGACCAACTCGTGCAAAAACTCAGGTTGGGTTGGGTTGGGCCCGCCCAAGTTGCAGCTCTACTCACCAACAGATCAATGAAGCATATTTGCTAAAGCTGATGTTACATGCAACTTTGTTAAAGTAATTGATTATTCATCATCTTATCCACCAACTACCAGGTTAATAACTAGGACAGATCTGATATATCTAAAATTTGATAAATAAACTGATTAAGAGTGGTGATGTAGAACCAGCTAATTTGATACGAAGCTAACATTGGACAAGTTCAACTTAAGATGGGTATATAGCGCTAGGCAAAAGGTTTAGAAACCAAAGCTAACATAATTGGGTCAGTCTAGGTACAGAATTTTCTAATGAAGCTTTCTATGAATGTTTATAATAGAAAGTTGTAGGGGCAACCAAGTTTGTAAAGCTTCTAGGTCTAGCATACAAAGACACAAATGCTGTCTTGTGAAGAAAAGTCTAGAGCCTAGGTGGGGGTGGGGGGCAACCTAGCATGAGATGTGGAAGTGATTTGACACAAGGATGAAAAATGTCAAGAGGAATTCTGGGTATTGGGGAAACTAATAAAAGAATTTATCTATGATCGATATCAAACCTTTATTGATGTAATTTTATGATATTTCCCCTGGTCATGATAGCAAATCAATGCTGAATCAGAAAGCTTGCAGAAAAGGTCATTGAAAAAAAAAAAGAGAAAAGAAAGAACTTGGACACTTAACAAGCACATAAGATAACTCTAGGGTATAGGGAAACCACTCATGATAGCACAATAAAGTTCACTTCAAAAATCATTGACCATGTTTTTCCTTCATAGTACATACATATAAAATGATTTTTGTAGCAAAATTATTAACATACTTACCGCTACTGCCTAAAAATAAAAAAGTACATAAAAATCAGAAATTTCCAATTTTAACTTGCTTGCTTCTGCATCAAGTGCTCAACTCTCAAAGCCAAAATTGTCTAAGTGATTTCATTATTCATTATCTTGAACAGTTACAACTACCACATTAGTGCTACCATGCTAGAGGATGGGTATGAAACTTAATAATAATAATTAGGTGGACTGGGTTTGGGTTGAACCCCATCCAAATCAAAATCAATTTGAATGGATTGGATGGACCACTAAGACATATTGGTTGGACCAGGTCCATTTATAATGGATTTATATTGGACTAGGTCGGATTGAACCAATATTGGGTCCATTGACATAAGATAAGAGCACGGGTGTCAATGGACCAGGTTTAGGTTGAACCCAATCTAAATTAAAACCAATTTGAACAGGCTGGATAGTCCAAATATTAAATTGGACCAGTCCAGAATGGTCCAAATTATTCAATGGATTAGATTGGATCTGGTCCATCTGTAATGGGCTCATACTGGACCAGATCGGATTGGACCAATATCTGGTCCATTGACATCCCTAGGTGGGATTGGCATACAACAATGACAGATAAGGAGCTACAAACCATGTATTATTGGATTCTAATGATATATATCTTCTGTAGGATATGTTAGATCTAAGGATAGCAATCTCTAGAATCAGGCTTCTAATGATAATATGTCTCCTGTAGGTATGTTCATGGTTCAACAACTTCAATCAAGAATTCAAAATTCAAAAAACAGGAATTGAGACAAGAACCTAAGTTCTAAGAAGCAAAGAAAGCTACTTGGTAAGTCTAACCTCCTTGCTAAACAACAAAAGGAATCATAATGACCATGAATCAAGATTTGGGTGGCATCATGCCATACCATTAAAACAGAGAGCTTGAAAAAGGATTTCTTTTTTTTTTTAATCAGTAACAAATGATCTGATTTATTTGATTGATAAAGCAAAGGAATCAAAAATATTACTCTCCAACAATCTTTAGAGAAGTAGGACAAAATATCCAATACAGCAATTGGCTTTGGTTATTTGTAACCAAAGAGAGAATGTACAAAAACCATAACTTGATAAAACATTTGTATAAATCCTTTTTACCTATAAACCTAAGAATCAAAATTATTAACTACATGTCTACATATGAGATATGACATACTAATTTAGACAATTAAGAAAAAAAGAACAAAAATAAAACCCCGGCAACTAATGTTCTATACATGACATAAACTAGCTATACTGCCCACTTTAGTCCAAATTTTCTTCTCTTCTCTTGGTAAGATCCTGATTTTCTCCAGGATTCAGCAACAAATGCAACAACTGAATTTAGAATCAAGGACCTCTTACAGATAACCCTAGTAAAGTGACTGAATTTTTAAAGAAAGCCATTCAAGTGATGTAGTATGATACCTGGATACCTGTACAAAGGTGTTGTATCATGTCAAATACTTTTATTGTAAGTTTCATATTTGATACTGTATCCAGCCATATCCTTGCACATCCGGGTAACATAAGTCTAGCCATTAGTGGGTGGATGGGTGCCATACTGCAACATACCTTACTACCAAGATTCCAGAGGTTTCTGGCCTTCTATGCAACAAATTCTCTCCTAGATCCTCAGAAGCATGAATGAGCAATTATATAGCCAAGTTACTATAAGCTATGCTGTATATGGACCATTACTGCACATAAGGAATTTCTGAATTGCTTCTTAAGACTTTATTTTATTTCATTTATTTGTTTATTTTTTACTATGTGCATGTCAAAAAATGAAAAGGATTCAAAGAATAATGAGAAGACTGAAAACCAGTAACAAAACAAACACCAAAATAAATTCAGAGTTCGTTTTAATCTATATATTTATAGTGATATAATATGATGACATAGGGTTATATGATGAGGACATTGACACTTATACAAGGTGTTAGGCTTGACATAACAAATTCAGGAAACTCAAAAAGGCAGACATACCAGTACAATTTGTTTCATATGAAAATATGTCTACTACTTTGACGTTATAATCTCTTGTTAGTTGAATCACCAACCGTTTTGCAGGGTTTCTTATTGATAATAAGAAAAAATTACATCAAAAGAAAAGAGAAAAAGGGGAGCAGAATCCCCACTCCGAAACATCAACAAGATAAACCATAAAATCCTTCTAAAGGATAAAAAGTTATCCCCCCTCCCAACAGAAATAAAAAAAGGAAACAGATTGCTGAGTTAACAACATGTCCATTCTAATAACCATTTCACTCCCTTGTATTCTAATATTATGCAATGGTTGCAACACAATCTTGAAGTATCTTTATAGTTTACACTTTATCAACCTTGGACAGATCATATAACCAAGGGGAAACTCCAATACAAGGTTGGATACAGAACAGACTGAAGTGGACTGCAGGAGTGAATGTGCCAAATTATCCAATGGACACTGCAGATTAGCCACAGGATTCCTCCAACTAGGAGATTCCCTACTTGACCCCATATAAATCCAATTTGTTTCGTGGAATCCAAGTTGGATAAAATTGGTTCATAGGTATCTTGTAAGCTTAAATCAATTCTTTTTAATAAATATCCAAATTTAAATGCTTTAGGTATGCTTTCTAATGAAATGACATTGACGGTTAAAGAATTGCTCAGCTATTATCTTTTACTAGTAAATTATGAAAATATTTGCATTGTTAAAAGAATATAAGGAGACTATTCCAAACGAAAAAAAAAAAGACTTTATCAGTTGTTTTGTATAGGTAAATAGCAGCTAGACTATAAAATTCACAATAAATCAAAACAAAGAAAAATGACCTTATTCAAGTAATCCTCAAACAAGAAAAATAAAATTCTTAATGATTAAAAAACAAAAAGACAAATTCCATTATACTACAACAGGACCTAAAAATGGTGTTGAGTTTTGGGCTGATATAACATGTTTTTTATTTACATAGCATAGTTAGGGAGTTATTGGGCCTTAGGCCCATTAGTTTATGTTTTAAGTTAAAAGTGTTTTTAAGTTCTCACAAGTAGCTGACTTACTAAGGGCATACTTGTCTTTGTACTCTCTTTTTTATGAGTATATAATCTAATGAAAGGGGTGGCCAGACCTAATTCTGAGCTTCTCCCATTCTCTTCTATCTCTCTTCTCTCTCTTTCTCAACTGAAACCTTTTGTTCTCTTTCCTTCCTTTCACAGTTTTTATATCAAAACAAATTGTCCAAACTTTTCTACTTGGTATTAGAGCAAGTTTAAAGATTTCTTGAGCTTCTCCATCATGCAGCCCTAGATCGGATGACTGCATGATAAGGTAAAGGGCTGATCGAAGACTTCATGTAAGCCCAGTTTTTGGATTTTTTAGTGGAATTGCAATCCCTTGTAGCTGGTCTAGCGTTTTACACCAAAATCAGGAAGAATTGGAGAAAGGGGGAGAGTCCTATTTTAGTAGGACTCTTCAATTTTGACCTAGGAAGTGGCACTCTAGTTTTCTAGGGTTCCTTGAGGTTTTCTGAAGGGGATAGTTCAAGTCCCAACCTTTTTGGAGGTTTTTGGAGGGAGTGACAGCCTCTTCTCTCTCTTCTCCCGCTCCCACGAAAAAAGGAATATTTGGAGGGAGGTCCTTCTAGGGTTCTGGGATGGTGTTTGAGGTTTCTAGAGGAGATAAATACCTTTCTTTTTATCTCAAATTGATTTCCTAATCTATTATGGGAGTTATGGAAGGTTGTGGAGTTGAAAACAAATTTACAAGAGAAATGAGATACAAGGAAGGAGGTGTTGGAGATCTCTTCAGGGCCGGAGCCATCACTACGGTCAAATTAGATGGTACAAACTACTTAGAATGTTCAAAATTTGCAAAGATGGCGGTGCTCATGGAAAACTGGAGTATGTCACTAGTGAGGAAAAGAAACTTGAAACTAACCACTCCTGGTTGGTAGAGGAGAACTATATGGTGATGACTTGACTGTGTAATTCCATGTTGCCTCATATAAGCAAGAACTTTTTATGGGCTAACACAACTAAGGAGATTTGGGATGGAGTAGCATAAACCTATTCACAAAATGAGAATGTTGTTAGAGACTATCAGTTGAGAAACCAAGTGATTGCTACTAGACAGGGAGATAAGTTTGTTGCAATTTATTTTTCAGCCCTCAAAACCTTATGGTAGGAGATAAATCATTTGGAGACTGTGGTTTGGGAAAGTAGCAAAGATGCAACAACTTATCAGAAGCTGGTAGAGAAGAATAGGGTTTTTGAGTTTTTAGCTAGACTTAACCCTCAGTATAATATTGCACAGAAACATATTCTTTCCTGAGACAATGTAACTCTCTCCCAGGCATATGCTTTTGTGTTTGGAGAGGAGAGTAGGAGGAATGTGATGATGAGGAACAAGCCTTAAGCAGTCAGCTATGGTTAGCATAGTGAAGCCTAAGTCGAGTGGGGACAGGGGTGGAAATGAACCGAGGAAGGAGGACAAAAGGGACCTAATCTGTGACTACCCAAACATACCTGAGATAACTACTAGAAGCTTTACCCACACCTTGTACCAAGCCAGCTCAGAAATAAGAAGGGAAATGTGAATATGGCAGTGGTTGGTGATTTATCAAGGCCACCTACTGCAACCTCTCTAGAGTCTGTCAGTTTGTCCAGTTTGGAGTGTAAGGGCTATCAACTTGGAAAGCTTTGTAGACATTCCTTTAAAGCAAGTAATGAAATATGTTCTTCTGTTTTTTATATTGTTCATGTTGATATGTGGGGGCCATACCATGTTTCCTCTATGGACAACTATCGTTATTTTCTTCTGTTTGTGGATGATTATTCTCGGTACTCTTGGATATATTTGATGAGATCCCGTGATGAGGTATAGTCTTTGGTTCAACAATTCCATTAGATGGTGCTAACAGTTTGGGGTACGAGTGAAAGTGTTTAGATTAGCAATGCCAAGGAATACTTTGAAAAAAACATGGCATCATACCCATTGGAGCATGGAGTTATCCAATAGAGCAGTTGTACATACACTCCACAAAAGAATGGTGTAGCAAAAAGGAAGAACAAACATATTGTGTTAGTAGCAAGAAGCATGATGTTGAGCTCTACAGTTCTAGTTTGTTTTTGGGGTGATGCAGTTCTTACAATAGTATTCTTGATTAACCGGGTGCCTTCTCGTGTTCTTGGATATAGCACTCTGATCAACCTTCTTTTTCCTGAGGGGGAGACATTCCATATTCCTCTAAGGGTGTTTGGATGTGTATGCTTTGTCCATGTTCTTGGTTCTCACCATTCAAAACTGGATCCTAAGGCGAAGAAATGTGTCTTCCTTGGGTATGCAGGAAATCAGAAGGGGTATTGCTGTTATGATCCAGTCTCCGGGAGTCGATATGTTACTATGGATGTCACCTTTTTTGAGTTCACACCTTTTTTTCTCGGGGGGTTCTTCTCAAGGGGAGTGCTTTGGAGAATGAAGTGAGCAATCTATACCACTTCTTGTTCCAGCTCCTTCATCTACTCCAGTGTCTGACCTACCTATCTCACCCACTTTGCCACCTCCATTCTGTCATGTCTCTCACAAGGAGGTTGATTCCATAGTAGAGGAACCCACGTCACTCCCTATCGGCTTGTTAGAGATTCCAGGTTTGACTGACATAGACCCAGGTATGCCTCTTGTTCCCCCCGATGGTTTAGTTCGTATTGATACTACTACCCTTTTTTGGAAAAAGGTAAAGTAATTTATTTAGCATAGAAAACGATGATTAATACATCAAAACCCAGACCGCTAAGAGTGCCTGGGCACAAATCAAATTACAAACTCATCCAGGACTGAGAACAAAACAAAAGAGACAGACTCTGATGTTTGAACTCTTCAGTCACCGACACCCAAGAGAATAACTTGCCCACAACTCTACTTCATCCGGGCTTTTAATTTTGTTGTTTCTCTCAATCCAAATGGACCATAACACAACTGCTGGAATGGTACTCCATACAAGCTTTCCTTTCTTGCTGAGGCCCTCAATTCTCCAACAGTTCAACAGCTCCTTCACTGATTTTGGCATAACCCAACTAATTGCCAAAGCCTTTAGGAAATGCCTCCAGACCATAGAAGAAACTGGGTAGTGGATACACAAATGCTCTGTAGTTTCTGCAAGAGTTCCACACAAACCACAAGAATGATCCAGAATCTGAATGCCACATCTCTCCAGATTAACTTTAGTTAGACATTTATCAAGAGCCATTGTCCAAACCAGAAAATTAATCTTGAAGGGACTAGTTGGATTCCAAATCTGATTGGCAGGGAAATCCACCTGACCTGACCTATACAACTTAAGAACCAAGGATTTAACAGAGAAACAACCATCTGCATTCCATTTCCAGCTCCATTCATCCTCCTGACTCAAATCTATCATCTGACTTTGAGGCAGCCCCAACAACGCCACATACTCTTCCACCTTCCAATCAAACAAACTTTTCCTAGAAGGAGTCATCCAAATAATGGAATCACCAGAAACATTAAAATTATTAGCTACTGAAGAATCTTGATTCACAGAGATTTGGAAAAGGAGGGGGAAAGCATCTGCCAAGGAGCCCTCTAAACACCAGGGGTCCTTCCAAAACTTAATTCTATCCCCTTTACCCACCTTAAGTCTGATCCCATCCAAGAGGATAGGAAGATTCTTCAATATGCCTGCCTAGAGAGATCTGCCCCCTCTTGGATGAGGATCCTTAGATCTCCAATCACCCCACTCCATCCCATACTTCACCGCAATAAGGTTTCTCCACCATGCATTCCTTTCAGTAGTAAATTTCCATAACCATTTACTGAGAAGGGCAGAATTAAATTTCTTCAGATTTCTTATTCCCAATCCACCAACTTCCTTAGGGAGACACACTTGCTCCCACTTTACAATGTGAATCTTCTTTTCATCTTCTCATCCCCTCCATAAAAAGTTCCTTTGGATTTGCTCCAGCCTATTTGCTATTTTGTTTGGGATGAGGAAAAGAGAGGAAATAAGCAGGGAGGTTAGAAAGGGTACTCTCAATCAACATCACTCTACTCCCAAATGACAGATATTTTGCCTTCCAAGAAGACATTTTTTTCTCCATTTCTCAATAATTGAAACCCAAGTCGAGGAGGAAGAGTATTTAACCCCAAGAGGTAGCCCCAAATACCTTACTAAGAGAAAAACCGATTTGACAAGCCATCACTTCTGCACATTCTTCTAAATTTGAGACATGGCCCATAGGGATGATCTGACTTTTACTCAGATTAACTTTGAGACCAAACACCACTTCAAACCAGCTCAGAATCCCAAGCATTGGTTCCAACTGAATCAGAGATGCATCAACAAAACATAGGGTATCATCTGCAAATTGGAGGATATTGAATTTTTCCTTTCCATGGGAGATTGCAAATCCATCCCAATACCTAGAATCTGCAGCCTTTTTACTAAAAAGAGTGAGAATTTCCATGACACAGATAACAGCAAAGTGGAAAGAGGATCTCCCCTGCCTCAAGCCTCTAGAACTGCCAAAAAACCCTGTAGACTGGCCATTAATTAGGATTGAAAATTTAGGGGTCTTAACACAAACTCTAATCCAATTTCTCCATTGCTGCCTAAAATTCTTTTTTTCCAACTCCAGATCCAAGCAATTCCAATTGACATGGTCATATGCTTTCTCAATACCAAGTTTAGAAACCACACCCGGGGTTCCCTCTCTTCTTCTAGAATCTATCAACTCATTAGCAATGAGAATTGAGTCTACCATCTGCCTCCCCGGAACAAATGCACTTTGGTTATTAGAAATTACACTGCCTAACACCTCTTTCATTCTTTCTGCCAGAACTTTAGCCAGGATTTTATAGAAACTGTGCAGGAGGCTGATTGGCCTAAAATCTTTAATGTTCACAGCCCCTTCAATCTTTGGAATGAGAGTAATAAATGTGGCATTCAAAGTTCTTTGCAGAGAGGCATTTGAACGAAAAACCTAGAACACATTCAATAAGTCTTTTTTCACAGAATCCCAACATTTTAAGTAGAAAAGGTTTGTAAGACCATCCGGCCCAGGTGATTTATCACCTTTTAACTTCTTAATTGCTGCCCTAATTTCCTCCTCTGTGAAGGGTCTCTCAAGCCAAAGTTTTTTATCTTCATTCAGCTGCTTGAAAGGAAGGTCAATAGGAAAGGGTAGGTCCAATTTTCCTTATAGAGATTTTTATAAAAGGAGGTTGCTACTGACTTAATCTTTGTACATGATTCCCCACTCCTATCTTCCCACACTATCTTGTTGATTGTGGAAACTCTAGCTCAGGCGTTTGCCATTTCGTGAAAGAAGTGCGTATTTTTGTCACCCTCCTTTAACCAAGTGGTTTTAGCTCTTTGTCTCCACTTAATTTCTTCCTTTACAGCCAACTTATCAAAAATGTTTTTTGCTTGGGATCTCTTCAGCCTCAACTCTTCAGATAAGGGACTCACCTCTTCAACTCTATCAATCTCTTCAATGGTACTCAATAAAGCTTTCTTTTCATTACCCGAGTTCAATCTATTCTCCAAATTCCAAATTTTTTATTTTCCTTTGATAGCTCCCAGTTTTTTTTGCCAAGATAAAAGAGCTTGAACTCTCTACCTGAAGCTCATTCCACAGATTTCATCAAAGGAATAAGCTTGTCATCCTCAAACCAGGCATTTTCAAATTTAAAAGGAGCTCTGATTCTCTCACAATGACCACATATAAGTTGAATAGGACTATGATCAGAAACAGGTCTAGGGAGGGTAACCTGCCTAAAATCAGGGAAGATATCATCCCAATTTGAAGATACCAAAAATCTATCCAGCCTTACAAGGGTGGGATTTTCTTGATTATTGGTCTAGGTGCATCTGTTGCCTTGAATAGGGATATCCATAAGTTCCATATTATTAATAAAATCAGCAAACAACCTCATCAACACTGTTCTTCCACTCCTCGTATTTTTCTCTTCCACCAACAAAGTCGCATTAAAATCACCACCAATGACCCAAGGATGGGTTAGAGAGCCTCTCATATCTGATAACTCCTAGAAAACCACCCTAAGATTTGAAACTGTTGGTCCATAAACATTTGTAACTTGGATAACATTGGTATCATGAAGCTTCAGAACTAAAGAAATTGAGAAATTTCCAACTTTGCTAGAAACTAGGCTACAAAAAGAAGGATCCCAAAGACTCAGAAGGCCCCCTGCACTCCCAGAAGCTGCCTTTGCCTTCCACCTAATCTGACCTTCCCCCCAAATACTTTGGATAATAGCAACATCTAACTTCCCCAACTTTGTTTCTTGGAGCAGGACAATCTTCGACTTCGACACCTTCAAAGAGTCACAAACCACCAATCTTCTCCTTCCCGAACCCAAACCTCTTTCTGTTAGTGAAGGGGTATTTCGGTCTTTGTACCTGTTGAGAGTGCTGATGTGTACTATTATGTTAGTTCGAGTACCTCTTAAATAAGGGCACTTATGTCTTTTCCAGCCACATTAATAATATAATAACAGATCTGGCCAAAACTAGGGTTGACTTTTTCCTAATTTCGAACCAGACCTTTTCTCTTCTCCTTCCTCTTTCTTCCTTCTTCTTTCCTCTCTTCCTTCTTGTTGTTTACTTTACAGCTAACAAACAAAACAGACTTTTAGGGCAGGCCGAACTTTAACACTTTCCAAGATAAAATTTTTAAATCCATGGAGAACACTATCAGAAACAACCAACCACCCTCCCCCCCGCCTCAAACCTTCTTACACCCCCTTGCTGCCCCTTCACTACTCCCCGCCTTGTCATTCAGACCCCAAGTAAGTCTCATCATTTCTTTATTTCTCTTTGAGTTTGTTCCTCCTTTTTTTGCCACCATTTTCCCCCTCTCCATAAGAACTCTTTGCTCAATCCCTTCCAAAAACTTTACTGTTTCACCTTCCATCCCCTCCATCGAAACCCCTAGAAAATGGAAAAGGAAGTGTACCGCTCATTGCATCTCACACTATCTTTCCTACAGTGGATTATCCCCTTCCTACCAGGCCTTCCTTTCCTCCCTTGACTTTGTGTCTATACCTAGGAGTGTTAGTGAGGCTCTCTCCAAACCTAAGTGGAAGACAACTATGCAGGAGGAAATGAAAGCATTGATTAAAAACTGTGAATAAACCCTAGTTGATTCTAGGTCAAAGTAGAGAAGAAGGAAGAAGAAAGAAAAGAGAAAGAAGGGGAAGAATATTCGGCCAGACTAGAAGAGAGAATGTGTAAAAATCACTCTCCTAGCCGACCCACTTGGATTTTATTCATAAAACTTGGAGTTACAAGAAATACAGTTTTGTCCCTCATATAAGATGGGACACATAACTTAAACTCAAATACAATAGACCTTTCACTTTCAAGAAGATAAGCCAGAATGACTAAAATACCCCAGACTCGAGCACTCTAACACTCCCCCTCAAGCTGGAGAGTATATATCATATAGTCCCAGCTTGTTACAAATGTAATCTATTCTTCCCCGAGACAATCCTTTTGTGAAGAGATCTGCCCACTGATTTCCTAAGCTCACATGAGATTAGTAATTACCCCACTTATCACTTTCTCTCTCACAGAGTGACAATCCACCTCAATATGTTTAGTTCTTTCATGGAAGACGGGATTGGATGAGATGTGAACAGTAGCTTGGTTATCACAGTATAGTTTCATGGGTTTGTCAATTGAGAACCCCATCTCCCGTAGTAAGTTCTTCAGCCATACTAGTTCACATGTGGTATGGACCATAGCCCTGTACTCTACTTCTGCACTACTTCTTGCCACCACTGTTTGCTTCTTGCTCTTCTATTAGAATGCTCAATCAGGGGAATTTTGGTGTATCTTATTGAAAGTGAAATGTCTATTGTATCTGAGTTTAAGTTGTGTCCCAACTTCAATGAGGGACAAAATTGTCTTTCTTGTAACTTAAGTTTTATGAATAAAAGTCAAGTGGGTCGGCTAGGAGAGTAACTTTTGAACATCCTCTCTTCTAGTCTGGCCAAACACTTTTCTCCTCTCCTTCTTCTTTCTCTTTTCTTTCTTCTTCTTTCTTCTTCTCTACTTTAACCTAGAAGTAACTAGGGTTTATTCACAGGGTATCAGAGCATTAAGGTATCGTGTTCTTTTTCTTGCTGCTGTCTTCTTCCTAGGATCGCCGCTAGCTTCATAGTAGGTTTCATCATCCTACAGCTGATCTGATTGAAGACTCGATAAAGGGCTGAAAAGGAGTTGTCATTTTGAGGGCCTGGAGGTGAGAATGCCTCTGGCCGGTGCTGTGGTGGTCGTTGAAGTGGTATACTAGACCCTCTATTCAGTGTACAAAGAGGGCTGGACGTATACAGAGTAGTAGACTGCTGATGTCCACGACAGCAGTGGTGTGGTGTTGATTGTGTTGTGGTGGCTGACATATCTATGATTCTAAATGCTTAAAAGTGAACCCCTAGACCTTGTGTATAATCAGATCTGCAGTATGAATAACAAGTGTTCGATGAAATGACTGAGTAATTTCAGTAGTGGTGTGTTGGTGGTAAATGATCATGCAGTGTGCAATCCAAGTGTTTGATGTGTTGACTGAATGATTTCAGCTTTAGAGTGTAGTGTGTAATGTGCAGTTGAAGAAAGTGGGTTGGTGGTATCATAAGTGAGATAAGTCTTGTGACAAGTGTGAGATTGTGGTGTATATTCAAAGGAGAAATAATTGAGATGGCTTCAACTGTAGTTGGGAATGACAACAAAACAGACATCATGCTTTATTCAGATTATCTAAGTGTTCAAATGACATCTATCAAGTTGAATGGTGAGAACTATGTACCATGGGCAAAATCTATGGAGGTGTTCTTGAAGGCCAAGAGGAAAGTAAAACATGTGAGGGGGGAGAAACCTTCCTCTGATTCTCCTGGGTTCAGTGATTGGGAACAAGATGATGCATAGATAATAACATGGCTTTGGAACAACATAGAACCAATGATTAGTGTGAACTTCATGTTCCTAGATACAGCCAAAGAGATCTAGGATCATGCTAAAAAGTTGTACTCTGAACAAGACAACACAACTAGGGTATATCAGTTATACCAAGAGTAATTCAATTTGAAGCAAGGAAGTCAAAGCTTAGAGGAGTATTATGCAAGGAAGTTAACTGCTGGTTTAGCACCTAACAACCCTGTTTCTTCAAGTAGATCAAGAACATATTTTCTCTAACATAGGTTGATCCCCTGTTTTGACCTCGCAACCTCAATCCCTAGGAAATACTTTATCTTCCCCAGATCTTTCGTATTGAAGTGGTCCTATAAGAATTTTTTCAGCCTGTCAATGCCATTGTTGTCACTTCTAGTTATGACAATATCATCTACATACACGACTAGCAAAATTGTCCCATCCCTTGAGTTATAATTGAACACAGAATGATCAACCTGACACTGTTTCATCCCAAAGGCCTTTGCCACTTCACTGAACCTACCAAACCATGCACATGGAGATTGTTTCAATCTATAGATTTTCTTTTTGAGCCTGCACACCTTACAGCCTCCCCCTGAGCAACAAACCCTGGTCGTTGCTCCATATACACCTCTTCAACAAGATCACCATGGAGGAAGGCATTTTTTATGTCAAGTTGCACAAGAGGCCAATCATACATAGCAGCTAATGAGATTAACACCCGAACTGAACCATTTTTAGCCACAGAAGAGAATGTCTCCATATTGTCCACACCATATAACTAAGAATAGCCCTTGGCCACTAACCGTGCCTTCAATCGTTCCACACTGCCATCAGGAAGATGCTTCACTGTATAGATCCATTTACACCCAACAGTGTGCTTACCAGGAGGAAGGGTGGTGAGTTCCCACGTGTGATTATGTTGTAGAGCAGAGAGTTCTTCTTCCATGGCTTGCCTCCACCCTGGAGAGGTAAGGGCTTCCTGTACAGTCTTGGGAATGGGAATCGATGAGAGTAATGATATAAACTTGCAATGAGATGCAGAAAGGTGAGCAGTGGAAACATAGTCCGAAATGGGATGAGAAGTACAAGTACGTTTACCTTTCCGCAAAGCAATAGGAAGATCAAGATCTGAGGGAGAAGGAGCAGTAGCAGGATCTGTCACTGAAGTGGAGGAGGGGTCGAAGCACTTCTGCAGGTATACACTTGAGTAACCAAGAAAAATACACTTCGTAGCTCGAGCATCTAGCTTATCTACTCCAGGCCCCAAGTGTTAAACAAAACAAACACAACCAAAGACTCTTGGGGTGAGAGGAAATGGAGACAAAGTGGGACAACACGGAGAAAGGGGATTGACTTCCAAGGATTGACATGGGCATCCGATTTATCAAAAAACGGGATGTAAGAATAGCATCACTCCAAAAATGCTTTGGGACATGCATGTTGATCATCAAGGACCGAGCAGTTTCAAGAGGATGTCTATTTTTCCGTTCAGCTACACCGTTTTGTTGCGGGGTGTAGGCACAAGAAGTTTGATGAATTATTCCATGATGTTCTAGGTATTGCTGAAATGGTGAGGAGATGTATTCTTTGGCATTATCGGAGCGAAGTATTTTCATATGAACACCAAATTGAGTGCGTATTTCAGCATGAAATTTTTGAAAAATAGAGAACAATTCACTACGGTCTTTCATAAGATAGATCCATGTCATCATTGAAAAGTCATCAACAAAGATTACAAAGTACTTAAATCCATTGTATGACACAACTTTAACTGGACCCCATACATCATAATGAACTAAAGCAAAAGGACTAGAGACATGACTATCAATTCTTGGACTAAATGAGACTCGATGATGTTTTCCCAACTGACACGACTCACAATTTAACGATGAAAGATGACTCAAAGAAGGAACTAGCAGCTTCAAAGCCTTGAGAGAGGGATGACCGAGTATGCAATGCCATTGGAGAGGAGTAAGAGACGACTGAAAAGCCACTGGGGGGCCACCACCATCAAGGTAATACAAACCACCTGCTTCATGCCCTTCACCAATCTTCTTCCCCGTCTTGAGATCCTGAAACACACAAGAAGAAGGATAGAAGGTTACAGAACAATTAAGAGAGTTGGTTAATATGCCCCCAGACATAAGATTAAACGGAAACTTAGGAACATATAAAACAGATGCTAAAGACAAGGAGGAGAAATCAATATCACCAACACCACAAATAGGAAATGTAGAACCATTAGCAAGAGTAACTGACTGAAATGTTTGAAGGAACTGCTCATATACTGCCCGTGGTACACTCACCATTTCCTGCCCGGAAGCTCAAGTGGGTGTGGAGGGGGTTGGGGCAGTTTGCTGGCTTTTAGTAATTGTGCTACTACTCTTAGATGTAGCATGGTTAGCCCAAGTATTGGGTGGACCACGCAAATCATAGCAGAAATTAACTGTGTGCCCCTCTAAGCCACAATGTGTACATTTTCTCTGAGCATTACTCCTTCCTCTTCCACGACCTCCCCCTAACTCTTGGCCTCCAATCAGACCACTAGCCCGGTTAAACATGTGTCCACCACAGTTGCTTGGAGGGCCACTACTGCCACCACCACTTCTACTTCCACGGCCACTCCCTTTAGTCACTACTAAACCAGATCTATCAAAGAAGGAAGAATGTTCCACCGGCTCAATGGATGTCCTTTTAAGACGGGCAAAAACTTCTTCAAGTGAAGGGAGAGCTGATCCCCCCAATATCTGTGCTCTGACAGGCTCATACTCAGCCTTCAAGCCCACAAGAAACCTAGTCACATCAATCTATTCACGTTGCTTTTGTTGGATTTGGACATCTGATGTTAGAGGGTGATACACATTTATCTCATTGTGGATGTTCCTCAAATTTGCATAATATTCCTCTAAACTTTGACTTCCTTGCTTCAAATTGAATTACTCTTGGTATAACTGATATACCCTAGTTGTGTTGTCTTGTCCAGAGTACAACTTTTTAGCATGATCCCAGATCTCTTTGGTTGTATCTAGGAACATGAAGTTCACACTAATCTTTGGTTCCATGCTGTTCCAAAGCCATGTCATTATCTATGCATCATCTTGTTCCCAATCACTGAACCCAGGAGAATCAGAGGAAGGTTTCTCCTCCCTCACATGTTTTACTTTCCTCTTGGCCTTCAAGAACACCTCCATAGATTTTGCCCATGGTACATAGTTCTCACCATTCAACTTGATAGATGTCATTTGAACACTTAGATAATCTAAAGAAAGCATGATGCCTGTTTTGTTGTCATTCCCAATTACAGTTGAAGCCATCTCAATTATTTCTCCTTTGAATATACACCACAATCTCACACTTGTCACAAGAATTATCTCACTTATGATACCACCAACCCCAGCTTTAAATACACATTACACACCACACACTAAGGCTGAAATCACTCAATCTTCACATCAAACACCTGGGCAGCACACTGCAAAACCACTCACCACCACGCATTAAGACTGAAATCACTCAGTCTCCACATCAAACACTTGGGCTGCACCCGGCAGAACTGATTACACACAAGGTCTAGGGTACAACCACCACCACCACCAATCGCCACGACACAACCACCACCAATCTACTGCTGTTGTGAACTTCAGCAGTCGACAACTCTTCTTTCAGCATACATATGAAAAGAAATGCAGAGGAATACGACTGAAATGCATATCAGTCACACCGAGCATCACCACAACCAACTTTGAAGCAACAAGAAAACATTCATAGTCCCTTACTTGGACAAACAACAGTAGTGTTCATACCTGTGCACATTCAGCCCTCTTCGATACTGAATAGAGGGTTTAGTATACCACTTCAACGACCACCACAGCAACGACTGGAGGCATTCTCACCTCCAGACCCACAAAACGACAGCTCCTTTTCAGCCCTTATCGAACCTCCACTCAGGTCAATCGAAAAAGAAGACGACGACTGTGAAAGCTGGCGACGAACCCAGAAACAGAACAACAACAAGAAAGAAATAAGGATACCGTGTGAATAAACCCTAGTTGATTCTAGGTCAAAGTAGAGAAGAAGGAAGAAGAAAGAAAAGAGAAAGAAGGAGAAGAATATTCGGCCAGACTAGAAGAGAGAATGTGTAAAAATCACTCTCCTAGCCGACCCACTTGGATTTTATTCATAAAACTTGGAGTTACAAGAAAGGCAGTTTTATCCCTCATATAAGATGGGACACATAACTTAAACTCAGATACAATAGACCTTTCACTTTCAAGAAGATAAACCAGAATGACTAAAATACCCCTGACTCGAGCACTCTAACAAAAACCAAACAGGGAAGATTGTGGATTTGCCTGATGGCAATGAGACAATTAGATGCAGATGGGTTTATCCAATGAAGTACAAGGCTGATGGGAGTATAAAAAGGTACAAGGCGAGGCTGGTTGCAAAAGGGTATACTTAGACTTATGGCATATATTACTTGGAAACTTTTGCACCAGTGGCAAAGATGAGTTCAGTTGAGATTCTTCTATCACTAGTAGCTATATACTCTTGGCCACTCTTCCAACTTGATGTGAAGAATGTCTTTCTCAATGGGGACTTGTAGGAGGTGTATATGGACCTTCCAGTTGTCTTCTACAATAATGTGGAAAAAGGAAAAGTATGCAGGTTGAAGAAGTCTATACGGTTTAAAGCAACCACCCAAAGCTTGGTTTGATAAGTTTAGAAGTGCATTGGTTGTGTTTGGCTATACTCAAATTCAATTTGATCATAATCTTTTTGTGAAGAGGAGGGGGTCATTGGTGTCAGTTTTGATATTGTATGTGGATGGCATTGTAGTCAAAGGAAATGATTTAGGTGAGATTGATACTTGAAGAAGAATCTGCACAAAGAGTTTGAGATTAAGGATCTTGGGGAGCTGAAGTACTTTCTGGGCATTGAAGTGGCAAGGTCCAAACATGGGATCTTCATCTCACAGATGAAGTATGTTCTAGATCTACTATAGGAGACAAGAAAACTTGGGGCAAAGGCAGCTGATACACCTATTGATCAGAACCACAGGATAAATGCTTTAGAGGATGAACTAGTGAAGGATGTTGGAAGATATCAAAGGTTAGTGGGGTGGTTGCTTTACTTATGCATGACATGACCAGACATCTCTTATGCAGTAACTATGGTGAGTCAATACATGCATGCCCCACGAGTTCAGCATTGGGAGGCTATTGACAGGATACTTTCCTATTTGAAGGGACACCCAGGTAGAGGCATATTGTTTGCTGACCATGGACATTTGAAGTTAGAGGCTTACACAGATGTTGATTGGATAGGGTGTTTAGATGACAGGAGATCTACATCAGGAGTTTGTACTCTTGTTGGAGGTAATTTAGTTTCATGGAAGAGTAAGAAACAAACAGTTGTGGCAAGGTCAAGTGCAGAAGTTGAATACAAAGCCAATTCATCATGATAGGACGATTGGAGTTGAGGCCAAAGAACCTATGATACTATATTGTGACAATCAGGCAGCAATTAACATTGCCCACAACCTAGTTCATCATGATAGGACGAAGCGTATAGAAGTGGATAGACACTTTATAAGAGAAAGGATGACATCTGGAGAAGTTTGCTTGCCATATGTTGCATCTGACTTGCAGTTTGCTGATATTCTTACAAAAGGAGTTGCAAGAAACGAGCTAGAGCATGATCTACGCAAGTTGGGAATGTGTGACATTTGTAGAGAAGATGGGCCGAATGGCCCATAGGCTGTTTATTCTTTTATTCTTTCTTACTGTTTATGTTCTTGTCTGTAATGGGCCTTACTCTGGGCCCATCCTTTCTATGTTATGTTCTGTGTAAATTCTTGCCCAACTAAGGGCCTCCTTGTAATTATTCAAAGTTTATCTTAATAAAATGCTGTTAGGGTGTTAGAGAGAGAGCAATGTTCGAAACTCTCATTCTCTACACCCTCATTGCCGAACTCTCAAGGTTTGTTTTCTTCATGGTATCAGAGCAGGCCTGAACTTTAGTATTCTAGGGATGGAAGATTCAGCTCGTGTTGCCTGATTCTTGGAGGTCATTGGGAGTTGCCCAAGACTCAATTTTCTTGGAGAAGTGATTCGGTGACCAGGAAGAATAAGAGAAAAAAGGGGAAACAACTCGGTTCCTGATTTGAAGCTTAAATATTGTAAGTTGTGCTCAGACTTCTGGGTTATTTTTTCTTGTTCTGCACTGTTAATCTCTGAAGTTCCTTTGAAAACAGTACAGATATTCAGCTATCCTTTGATCAGGTTTAATCCAGAGATTTTTGGGTTGTTTTCATTTCTTTTCTGGACTGTCAAGTAGCCGAAATACCTCTGAAATCAGTACTGCTGTTTATTGTCCTTTTTGGATTGTTTTTGGGCCCCTGTACGGGCTGTTCTTTGGGTCTGTTTTCATCTTTGACAGTGTGGTCTTCTATACTGCCCACTCTGTGTTTGTAAAAAGGTCTCTTCGATAGTAGGGACTGTTCTCTTCCCTTGTGGGGTACTGTTTGGAAAGTATCTAAATTTTTTTGTTTAAGAAAGGGAGCTTGGACTGGGTGCACAGTGTTTGGTAGTTTTCTGATTTATCCTTGAAGGCCGAACCAAGTTTGTTGGTGTCTCGTGCTGTCAACAAGGTGCTGCCTCTGTTTTTTGGGGTGTGACTCAGCTTTGTGTATTGCTGCTTGAGGCTGGTTTAATACAGCCCTTGTTCATCCTCATCCGGTGTTGTTTTGGTTCAAGTTTGCTGAAATCTTATTTGAAGTGGTTAAAAAGATGGACTCATTAGAGATTGAAAACAAGAATGTGGCTGAATTCGGACAGGTTCCAGGAGCTCCTGTTGACTCTTTATTGACTGTGACCACACTCAAGCTAGATGGAACTAATTATCTAGCATGGTCACAATCAGTAAAGATTTATATATGTAGTAGAGGAAAGTGGGGGTTTATCTCCGGGAGCAAGAAGGCTCCCCGAGAAGATGATCCATCTCATGAGAAGTGGATCCAAGAGAACTACATTGTTATTGGGTGGCTTGTGAACTCAATGCAGCCACAAATCAGCCAACACTATCTATGGATGAATTCAGCAAAGGAAATCTGAGATAGTGTTGCTGAAACCTATTCCCAAAAACTAAATGTGGCTAGAGCCTACAAGTTGAAAAGTGATGTGAAGAATCTGAGACAGGGGGGAGAAACCATTATCTGTATACTTCTCAACCTTGAAGTCTTTGTCGCAAGAAATAGACTTGATAGAAATTGTAACCTGTGACACCACTAATGATGCAGAGACCTATAGGAAACTGGTTGAAAGAAACATGGTGTTTGAGTTCTTAACCGAACTAAACCTAGAATATGATATCACAAAGCATAATATTCTATCCAAGGAGAGTGTCACATTGTCACAAGCTTATGCATTGGTGAGCAGTGAAGAGAGCAAGAGGGCTGTCCAGGTTCAAGGGGCTGGTTTTAGTGATCACTTTGCAAATATGGAGATTAAATCCAAAAGGGTTGCTGGGACTTCTAGTGGCCCTGGAAAGAAAGAAGTGGTATGTGAGTACTGCAAGAAGCCGAAGCACACCAAAGATAAGTGTTGGAAGTTACATCCTGATCTTATTCCAATTCGGTTTTAGAAAAAACATGATAGTAAGGGACAGGGAGTGCAAATATGGCTGTTGGGCCAAATAGTGATAAGTACTATACTGAAGAAATGTCTACGTGTGCACAGTTGGCAGCCATGAAAGCAGAATATGAAAAGTTTGGAAAGATGATCAGTCATCTAGAGGATGTGACTTCTTCCAACCCTTCAGGAAATTCAGCTCCTTCTGGCTTTGCTCATTCAGGTACAAGGGCCTTTGCCAATCATGCAACCACTTCAGGTAATCTTAAGATCCCTTGGATTATTAACTCAGGTGCTTCTAATCATATGACCAACCTCTCTACCCTGTTTGTTTCATATGACTTGCTTTCTAGACGTGATAAAATCACTTTAGCCGATGGTTCGCTTGCCCCTATTTCTAGCAAGGGAACCATCAAGGCTACAGATTCCTTGTTCTTACCTTCTGCACTTCATGTACCTAGACCAAAATACAAATTTGTTGTCTGTAAGTAGTCTAACCAAATCACTCAACTGTTGTGTAACCTTCTTTCCTTCCTACTGTGTTTTTCAGGATCTGGAGTCTTGGAAGGTGATTGGGAGTGACCATGAGGCGAACGGAATATACCTGTTTGATACTCTGGGACAATGCACTAATCATCCTGGGAATGTTGCTCTTGGGTCTGTTTCTTCAGAGTCTATTAGTCGGATTATGTTGTGTCATCGTCGTTTGGGTCATCTGTCTTTTTCTGCCTTGAGTCATCTATTCCTTGAACTGCTTAAGGGAATTAGTTTGTCCAGTCTTCATTGTGAGTCTTGTGAGTTATCAAAACATTGTAGAAACAATTATCCTTCGAGTAATAAAAGATCTTCTTTTCCTTTTGATATTGTGCATTCTGATGTGTGGGGCCGTTACCATTTACCCTCCACGGGTGGCTACAAATATTTTATCCTATTTATTGATGACTTTTCTCGGTTCACTTGGATATTCCTGATGAAATCCCGTGATGAAGTTCCAAGACTTGTAAGACAATTCCATGAATTTGTTCTAATCCAATTTGATACCAGGATTAAAATCTTCAGATCTGACAATGCAAAAGAATACTTTGAGAAGAATCTATCCTGCTATCTCTCTGACATGGGGGTTATTCATCAAAGCTCCTGTGCTAGGACCCAGAAGTGAATGGAGTGGCTGAGAGGAAAAATAGGCATATTGTTGAAGTTGCAAGAAGTATCTTATTTGCCTCACATGTTCCTACAAGGTTTTGGGGTGATGTCGTCCTCACTGCTACCTACATTATAAACCGTATGCCATCTAGGGTTTTAGGGTTTAAGTCTCCCTTCCATCTCCTTCATCCGGACAAGGACCTTTTTCCTATTCCTCTTTGTGTCTTTGGCTGCACCTGTTATGTACATGTTCCAAGTGTCCAAAGGCATAAATTTGAACCAAAAGCCCACAAGTGTATCTTCCTTGGTACAGAAGGGTTATTGCTATTTTGATCCAAAGACTGGCACTCGGTATGTCTTAATGGACGTCACCTTTAATGAGATTTCTCCCTTTTATGGTTCCTCTCGGGAAGGACATTGTCCACAGGGGGAGGATTTGTCACAGGTGTTTGCCCTTCCTCTTCCTGTTCCAGTTGAGTCTTTTGACAAGTCTGCTTCTCCTTCAAATGAACCAAGGGCGGATAAGTTGTTCCATTCTCCCTGTCCCAGTGTTCTTCCTTCTTTACCTCCTCGTCTTATCCTCAATCCCAAGGTGTATCAAAGGCAAAGATCCAAAAATGAGTAGGTTGTTTCTCCCACAACACATGAGCCTCATACACTTCCAGTCACAGATGAGACAACAGGTACTGTTTTAGCACCCTTGGAGTCATCCTTCCCTGACCTTGATATTCCCATTGCTGTTAGAAAAGGAAAACGGAAATGCACTACTCACTGCATTTCCAAGCACCTTTCTTACAGGTTGCTTTTTCCTTCATACTTTGCCTATCTATCTTCTGTTGCTTCTAAACCTATTCCCAAGTTTGTGTCAGAAGTTCTTAATATTCCAGAATGGAGGGATGCTATGAGGTATGAAATTGATGCCCTATACAAGAATGACACATGGGAAGTGGTTGATTTGCCTGAAGGGAATGATCGAGTCGGTTGCAAGTGGGTCTTTACTACCAAATATCGAGCTGATGGCACCATTGAAAGGTACAAGGCCAAGCTGGTTGCAAAAGGCTATACACAGACATATGGGATTGATTATCTGGAGACCTTTGCACCTGTTGCCAAGATGACATCTGTGAGGGTTCTTCTATCTTTAGCTGCTCACTTTGACTGGCCCCTTTATCAATTGGATGTGAAGAATGCATTTCTGAATGGTGAATTACATGAGGAGGTTTATATGTCTCTTCCTCCAAGGATGTATGGAACTGATATGCAAGGAAAGGTATGCAGACTGAAGAAATCACTTTATGGACTAAAACAGTCCCCTAGAGCATGGTTTGAGAGATTTAGAACAACACTTGTTAACTTTGGTTATGTGCAGACACAATCTGATCATACTCTTTTTGTGAAGAGGAGTGGACCTCTGGCAGTATACCCCATTGTGTATGTAGATGACATTGTAGTGACTAGTAATGATGTTTTAGGAATTCATGATCTCAAATCTTTCCTCCATACAGAGTTTGAGATTAAAGATTTGTGGAACTGAGATACTTCCTTGGCATAGAAGTTGCTCGATCCAAGGATGGGATTCTTATCTCCCAAAGGAAGTATGTTCTTGACTTGCTCTTTGAAACTGGGAAGATGGGTGCTAGACCGGTTGCTACTCCTATTGATATGAGTCATAAACTCTCTACATCAGATGGGACATTGTTAGAAGACAAAGGAATCTTCCAGATGCTTCTTGAGAAACTTCTGTACCTATGCATGATTCGGCCAAATATTGCATATGCAGTCAGTTGCATTAGCCAATTCATGCATACTCCTCGAGACACTCACATGGCAGCAGCAGAGCGAATCTTGTGTTATTTGAAGGGCTCCCCAGGAAAGGGAATTCTGCTTGCCAAGCATGGTCACATGAAACTTGAAGCCTACACCAATGCTGACTGGGCCGAAAACATTGATGACAGAAGATCTACTTCTGGGTATTGCAGCTTGGTGGCTGGTAATGTTGTTTCTTGGAGAAGCAAGAAACAATCGGTTGTTGCTCGGACTTCAGCTGAAGCAGAATACAGGGCCATGGCACATGGAGTCTCTGAACTTTTATGGCTAAAATCATTGATGGAGGAATTTGGGGTTGAACATGACAAGCCAATGATGTTGTACTGTGATAATCAAGCTGCCATCAACATTGCTCACAACCCAGTGCTACATGATAGAACTAAGCATATTGAAGTTGATCGACACTTCATTAGAGAAAGGGTTTCTTCGGGTGAAGTATGTCTTCCTTTCACCACATCTGAAGGACAGTTGGTAGATTTTCTCACCAAAGGCATTCCCAAGGCAAAACTTCAGCATGATACTGGCAAGCTTGGCATGATTGACATCTATGCTCAGCTTGAGGGGAAATGTAGAGAAGATGGGCCGAATGGCCCATAGGCTGTTTATTCTTTTATTCTTTCTTATTGTTTATGTTCTTGTCTGTAATGGGCCTTACTCTGGGCCCATCCTTTCTATGTTATGTTTTGTGTAAATTCTTGCCCAACTAAGGGCCTCCTTGTAATTATTCAAAGTTTATCTTAATAAAATGCTGTTAGGGTGTTAGAGAGAGAGCAATGTTCGAAACTCTCATTCTCTACACCCTCATTGCCGAACTCTCAAGGTCTGTTTTCTTCAACATTTATTCCCAACTTGAGGGGGAGTGTTGAGTTTTGGGCAGATATAACATGTTTTTTATTTACATAGCATAGTTAGGAAGTTATTGGGCCTTAGGCCCATTAGTTTATGTTTTAAGTCAAGAGTGTTTTTAAGTTCTCACAAGTAGTTGACTTACTAAGGGCATACTTGTTTTTGTACTCTCTTTTATTTATGAGTATATAATCTAATGAAAGGGGTGGCCAGACCTAATTCTGAGCTTCTCCCATTCTCTTCTATCTCTCTTCTCTCTCTTTCTCAGCTGAAACCTTTTCTTCTCTTTCTTTTCTTCTTTCTTTTACAGTTTTTATATGAAAACAGGTTGTCCAAACTTTTCTACTAATGGTAACCTTGATACCCTCTCATCAGCATCATGATCATCTATCTAAGCCTTATCCTAACTATATGGGTCAGTTACATGAATCCTGTTTCGCCATTCTATTTTATTTAGTGTCAAAATGCCCTATAATGAGCAAGGAAAGGCAAATCAGGATCCATGACCACAGGGGTTTGGCAAAAGTTTTATGCCTACTGGCAACATGACACAACCCTCCTCCTTTATCTGGGTTTGGGATTTGTGGTGTAAGACAAGTTCACACTGGTAGAGTTCTTGATACCCCCTCTCTTGCCTATTTACCTATTGAATGGGAATGGTAAAATTATCAAAACTAGCATTTCCTTTCCTTCCAAAAGATCCATCATATTGCAAAGGGAGGAGATACCAAAGGATTTTCATTGGTTAGATAAGAATCATATTAGGAAAGATGAATAGTGTGAATTTTTCCAAGTTAAACTAATTCAAGAAATTCTATCAAACCTTAAGAATCAATTTTATTTTTTATCAGCAACAAAGAAAGGAGTTCATTCAATAAAGATTAAAACAGTTACAACAAGAGGTTGTGAATACAATGGTAAGAGGATGGTCACCACTATTCAACCCTACCACACCCTTTAAAAACTTGCTTTCTATTGACCCCTAGTTTGGCTAGACCATTGACCAAACAGTTAGCCAACCTCTATACCCATTTCACTTGTATCTACATGTCTTTTGAAAGTCACTTGAACCCCCTGAATTCATTTCTGAAATTCCACACCACATTCTTTTCCTTATTAATCAGCTGACTACCACCTATGGGTCACCTTCAATCAACCTCTCAACTCCCAAGATAACCCATGCTACTTTCATCAAAATTCAACTTCAGCCACCCATTATCTGGAGGTGTTCAGTCCTTTTTTTGCTTTTAATTTTTTAGGCGAGGACCCTACTACTACACCTCAATTTCTGATAATACCATCTATTGTGAAGTCTGAAGAGGGTTTCATTGTCTTCACCCAATGTACTACTCTTAGAGTAATGTATCAATTAATGTCTCCCTGTTTCTCTCTTCCTCTTAAAAAATTCTTGCATTTCTTTCTTCCCGAAGTGTCTAGATCGCAATTGCCCTTGTACGCTTTTGCAAGATTCTGTCCCTTTTTCGGGCACCTCATCATGAATCCCAAGGGTTTCGATTTGCATTTTATGTCCAAATCCTTTTTTGCAAAAATCTTATGATTTTTGTTTGAACCCTATGATTTGATTCATAAATCTTACGTTTTATATGGTTTCTACAATTCACTACGGTTTAAATAAATTCAATTAAGATTAGTTCTCTAATTTGTTATGTTTTTTTTATACTTAGTTTTGCCAAGGGAGACTTTTTTTAAAGTCCTTACTAGAAAATGATTTATTTATGTTATTTAAGACTAGAAGTCGAGTTTATTTTCCATCATACGTAGGTTAAAGAGCCATTGGCAACAGAAGCCATGGGTGCCGGGACATTCACATTGAATATAACGAGGGTTAATAGGTCCGTTGCGATTAACACAGGGATCGTTCAAGCGTCAATAACCTAGACTATTTTTTCTCAAAATCCGTTTTTTTTTATGTTTCGAGAGATTTGTTGCCGAGGAAGATTTTTGGTAAGCAAATCCTTGGGTCGACGAGGTATGTCTCTGGTAATACAAGGGTTGGGGCTCCTCCTTCGGAGATTTCCTTCTCTCGAAAGAATTCACCTGGTCTTGAGAGCCCATCAATGCATCCAGATTTTAGCTAGGAGTTTTGATCGAGTGTACATGTTACCGGCATACGCAACACCCAATCTTGGAAGATTGCCTGAAGAGAGTAGATATGTAAAATCAAGCATGGCAGAGACGGGGACAATGGTGCCCCTTGACCATTGGAGTGGTGGGAAGGAGATGGAAAAGAGAGACGTGTAACGAGTCTCGGGAGGAGTTTTACATAGATGAGAGAAATAGAGAGCTTTTACATCGAAAAAAATCGATGTGTTTTTTACTTCGACCATTGGTGTAAAACTCTTTCTTTTTATCAGAAATGATAACTTTCATTAGAGATAAATTAACCTAAAATACAAAATTCAACCCTTATTAGAAAAGGTTGATCCAATAAACATCAAACATTAAAGCACTGCCCAAAAAAGACTCTCCCTTACAGTCCCTTGTTTTGCTAGGGCGTCAGCAAAACCATTTGTTGATCTCCTTACCCACTTGAACCAAACACCCACCTCCCTTGTTATGCTAAAAATTTCCCTTATCAGCTGTCTATATTGCCAAATTCCCAGCTGCCCTGATTGTATCCACCCAATTACCAACTTGGAGTCTCCCTCTATCTCAATTTGTTGTAGCCCCAACTGTTTGGCCAGTTTTACACCTTGATGTAGTGCCAAGACTTTCGCTCTTAAGGAATCTCCAACTCCTATTGGACCTGAAAACAAAGCCATTATCTTGCCTTAATTATCTCTGAAAACACCTCCTATACCAGATGGGCCTGGATTACCTATAGAGCTTCCATCAAAGTTCAGTTTCACCCTTTGTTATGCCGGTGGGTACCAAACTTCCTATATCATAGCTTTGGAAGTAGTAGTAGATGCCACAATACCCCAACTTCTATAAATGTCTTCAACTGAGAAATCCTTAAAAAGATCACAGGATTTCAACCAATGGATAAACTTAGTAGTTATTCCTTCCACAACCTCTTCCTTGGATCTACATCTGCCTTTAAAGATCCTATTATTTCTTTCCTCCCACACTGACCACAATACAACAGCTCTAGTGGCTCTCCACATAATCCTTCCACGAACCGTTGGTTGCCTATAAAAAGTTGGATCAAAGAGGTTCACCACGCTTGAGGAGGGAGTCCACCTGTAGCCAAAGAGAGAAGAGAGCCAAGACCAAATAAAGAACACAAAGGGACATGAGATTAGTAAATGTGAAATTGTCTCACCAGAACCCAAACAGAGGCAACAAACATAGGGGGAGAGGCACATATTTGGCCTCTTTTTCTGCAATAAATCTAAGGTGTTGATTTTTTGGAGTACCACTTCCCAACAAAAGGCCTGAATTTTAGGGGGTACAGGGCTACCCCACAACTCCTTTGAAGGAAAGTTCCCTACAAGGTTATACGTCTGAAGCAAAATGTTATAGAAAGAAGAGCAATTGAAAAAACCAGAAGGGGAAGGTTTCCAAATTCTACTATCTCTACAGGACTGATCAAGAAAGACTTCCCCTAACTGAGTGATCAAATCATCAACCATCCCCATTTCAGAATCCCTTAGACCTCTTCTTAAGCCCAAATCCCAAGAGTTATCAACAAACACTGAAGACTTTATTTCTAGCGCAGACATCATATTTGAAATAAGGAAGCATAAGAGGCAAAAATACCTTGAATAGCTTTCCAAGGAGAACACTAAGAAGCCCCAGGGTCGAGTCCTGCATCCCAGCCATTATCTACCAATCCATGAATACTAACAATCAATGTAGACCAAAGTCTGTCATGCTCCATCGGTAGTCTCCAAATTCATTTCCCCAGCAAAGCCATGTTTCTTAATCTTATATTTCCTAACCCAAGGCCTCCATCATCCCTACTCCTAGAAACCACCTCCCACTTCACTAAGTGATCCTTCTTAGTATCCCCTGGTTCCCACGAGAAATCCCTCATTATCTTCTCTAACTGGTTAGCTACTTTCATCGGTACTCTAAAGGTAGACAAGAAATAAACCGGCAGGTTGGCTAAGGTTGACTTGATTAAGGTTATCCTACCCCCTAAAGAGATGTAATTCCTCTTCCGATTTGCTAACCTCTTGGAGAATCTTTCAATTACGGGGTACCAAAAACTCTCAACCATTGGGTTCCCTCCAACTGATAGCCCTAAATATTGTAAAGGCCAGCCCCCCACTTCACACCCCAAAATCCTAGCTAGGGAATCCACCTCCTCTCCACCTAGATTGAGCCCTGCCACACAACTTTTTCCCCAGTTCACTTTAAGATTGGACTTCCTTTCAAATTGAAACACTAGACTCTTTAAGTTCCATAATTCCCCTTCCTCCCTGTCACAAAACAAGATGATGTCATATACAAATTGTAAGTGTGTGACCACCACCACCTCCCTACCAATCCTCCAATCTCTTATCAAATTGTTAGCATCGGCCCTCAAAATCATGGCACTCAACACATCAGCTACTAGGGTAAAGAGGAATGGGGACAATGGATCTCCTTGCCTAATACCCCTCTTTGCAGGAAAGAAACCCCTAGCTACACCATTCACCAATATTGAGAAATGACATGAAGAAATGCATCCCTTTACCCAACTGCACCATCTCTCCCCAAACCCTTTCCACTTGAGAACCTCTAGTAAAAAATCCCAATCCACCATGTCATATGCCTTTTCAAGATCCAATTTGCAAGCCAACCCCTTTTCCTTTCACCTCAACACATTCATTGGCAATAAGTATTTGATCTACAATTTGTCTTCCTTCTACAAAGGCCCCTTGATACGGTGAGATTAGAGATGGGAGGATCTTTTTTAATCTTAGCGCTAGGACCTTAGAGATGATCTTTTACATGCTTCCCACCAAGCTTATAGGTCTGAAATCCTTTGGTAGGAGATCGTCCTTCTTCTTAGGAACCAAGGCAATAAAAGTTGCATTTGCTCCTGAGTTAAATTTGCCTCTCTTATAGAAGTCTTCAAAAACCTCCAACAAATCCTCTCTAATTATCTCCCAACAATCTTGATAAAAGGCCATCGAAAAACCATTAGGCCCAGGAGCTTTAGCTCGATCCATGAAGAAGATTGCATTTCTCACTTCTTGGGCCTCAAATCTTCTTTCCAAAGATTCCAATAAGAGACTATCTTCCACCCTCCACTCCAAGTCCTCTAAGCTCTCACTAGGTCTTCCTGGGTTGTCATACACTAATTTGAAGTGATTAACCAAAGCTTGAGCTATATCATCTTCCCTTGTCAGCAATTGCCCGTCGCACTCCAATTTTGAAACATAACTCTTCCTTCTCCTCCCATTTGCCAACAAATGAAAAAACCTTGTATTGATGTCCCCTTCCTTTAGCCATTTGCACCTGGAATTTTGCCTCCAACTTATCTCCTCCTTCCTAAGAAGATCTTCCAGATCCTGTTTCAAATTCCATCTTTCCACCATACCCTCTTCCCCCAGCCTTCTTTCAGCTCCTAGTCCATCTAGCTCCTGCACTCTTTGACTGATTTCCACTTTCCTTTGCTCTAATCTACCAAAAATCTCTTTATTCCAAATCTTGAGTCTAGCTTTCAAGAGTTGTAGTTTCTTGTAAAACCTATACCCCTTCCATCGGAATTCTACTTGGTCCACTTCCCACCATTCTTTTACCTTAGCTAGAAACTCTGGATGAAGTAACCACATGTTTTCAAACCTAAAAGGGCACGGGCCTCCATCTAGTCTTTCTTGAGACAACCTGATTGGGCAATGAACTGAAATAGGTCTCGACAATGCTGTAACACCTAAAATCCCCTATTCAGCTTCCCAATCCACTGTAAAGAGGAACCTATCCAATCGACAATAGGTAGGGTTTTCTTGGAAGTTTGACCAAGTAAAATTTGCTTGCTGAAGAGGGAGGTCCCACAATGCAAAATTCTCCACAAAGATATTAAACTTCCTCATGCTAGATGTAATCCTATGACTGGGGTTATTGGACTTGTTTAAGAATCTTATTACGTTGAAATCCCCACCCAAACACCAAGGGCCATCCCACAAACCCCTAACAGCTGCTAGTTCTTCCTAGAAACCTTCCCTTTCCCTGTAAGAGGTGGGACCATAGACATTAGTTAGCACCCAAGCTCACCCATCTTCCTTTCTCTTCAATTTTATTGACACCGAGAAGTTCCCAACTAATTTTTCTTCACACTCTCAGTCTTCATTTCTCCATAAAGAAATAATTCCCCCTGAAGCTCCACACGATTGTGCAAAGGCCCAACTCAAATTTCTTGTTGACCAAATGCTCCCCACCCATTTCCTGTCCACCTCAGACAGTTTTGATTCTTGTATTAAGACCACATCTGGATTTTCTCTTCTCAAGAAGTCTTTGATCACTCGCCTTTTCTTTGAACTCCCCAAAACCTCTTACATCCCAGCTTATTAACTTCATGGACAAACATTTCAGGTAGCCCCAACCAAACCACCCTTTTTACTCCTTTTTTCTATCCTTCCTACCCCCACTCGCTTTATCATAAACCACCCCACTCTTCAACCTCTCCACCTCACTCAGCTTTTTCTTCTTCCTCTTCTTAGAAAGCTCTCCTACCTTCTTACTAGACTCTTCCACCTTCTCATTTCATTCTAGTTTCTTGCCTGACCCCTTCTTCTTTTTCCATTGTCCTTTTGATTTTCCACTGTATCCACTTTTCTCCACTGTATTGGGAAATTGAATAATCTCCTCCTCAACCCTACCCTCTTTCACATTCAGCTCCTCTTCCATTCTGATTCTAAATAGTTCCAAGATTAATTCCAAAATTTTGTCCCCTAGTTCTCTCTCTTCTGCTTCTGAATTTATCTCCCCCACTACCTCTGTCACTTGTCCCGAATCAAATGAATTGGCAGACTTTAAAGCTGGGCTGGAATCACCTGTAGGCCAGACACACACAGGACTTGGGGAAACAGAGTTAGTAACCAAAAACTGAACCTGAAAACAATCCAAACCTTGGGAGGAAGAAGACGCAATATGAGTTGCTGTTGGAGTCTTATTTCCAGGCCCATCCACTTGAAGTTTAAGATTGGGCCCACCAGTACCCCTCACTTCTACCGTTGGCCCATCCTTATAATTTTGAACCTGACCCAATCTTTTTAAAAGTTTAGTATTGGTTCCCTGACTGCAGGCCTGGGCCATATCAAATGACAATCTACCTGGTTGCTGTTCCAATCTAACTCCACCTGTCCCCACCTTTGGACACTTGTTCAAATTCAAAAAGTCTTCTGACAGACTTTCTCCACCTTGGACGTTACTACCTGAGCAAAAGTCCTAGTCCGATCCTCTGATTTGCCAATTAAAGTGGAAGACTGGGGTACTGCTTTCCTATCCCTTGCTTTTACAGTTTCCTTCCCAGTGTTAACTCGAACCTTGGAGGCCATGTCATCTTCGTCTTCCCCACTCCTCCCCAATCTCCACCATCTAGCTTCTGTAGAAGTTGCAATCCAAACCCTGAGTTCTACATTATCTGAAGTTAAATCCAAAGACCTTGGGATAAGCTCTGGCTTTGCTCCAGCTACATTAATCTGCATGGCACTCAGGTTGGAAGCATCAAAGGAAACCATCTCGCCTCCACATAGCTTCGCAACTTTCCTGAATACCTCCATCTTCCATAGATGGAAAGGCAACCCAATAATTTTCAGATTGATAAGTTCTGTGGGTTTCACCAACTGTACATTGCATAAAGGCTTCCATTTCTCCATGTAGAGAACACTGATGTGGACCCAACTGCTGTGGTCCCCACTGTGTTCGTATGGCAGCATAGCATATGTTTTGTTTGTTGTTAATGGTAGTTATTTCAGTTTGTTGTTACAGCTTGTTATTTCAGCTTTATTATTAGTTTATTTGCTATGTAAGCAATAAGGGCAATTCATCCCTTTTACAATTAGTCAACATACATAAATATTAAGAGTGGGTCGGCAGATCTGATTGATCAACCCTCTCTCTCTTTTCTAAATCCCTTCGTGTGCTTCTTCTTTTCTTCCTCTCTTCTTCTTCTTTTCTTCTGAAATCTCTCATTTTTTTTTCTTTCGAATTCAAGAATGATTGTAATCTTGATCGACTACTTGGTATCAGAGCAAGGATTAGGGCTTCTCATGTGAGTCTGATCCAGCCAACCACATGAGAGTTGCCTAGGGCTGGAAGATTAAGAGGATCCCTTTTCGGCTGATTCTTGGAGGTTATCAGAGACTGTAACAGCTGTCCAAAGAGTGGATTGTGTTCTTAATAATCAGGAAGAATCAGAGGAAGATAAAGAGTCCAAGATCAGTTTCTTTATCAAGGCTGAAGGTGGCGATCAGAATTTCTATTCAAAACCTAAAACCAGTTGCAGAGAAAGTCTTATGTTAGTCTAATTAGATTGACTACATGAGAATTTCCTACGTTTAGAAGATTTTCAACAAAGAAGGAGGATCGGTTGATTCTTGGAGGCTACTGGTAGTGTGCGGCTACTACTAAGAAGGTTGTAGAAGGCTAGGAGAGTTCCAGTAGTCAGGAAGAATTAGAAAAGGCTTTAGATCCCCAAGATTAGGATTCTGCATCAGACAGAAGGTGGCGGCTAGAGATTTTCTTTCATAAAGTAAGTTTTTTTTTGCTTGAGAACAACCTTGAAAGAATCATCTTGGTTTATTCTGAGAGGTGTAGCTGGAAAACCTTTTTTTCTTTCTAGGGTTTTGAGAGAAAACCCTAAAATTCAGAACTATTGTTAGTTTCAGATCAGATTTTGAACTGGTTTCATACAGAATTCTGTTTTTCCTTATTCTTTAGAAGACCTAGGCCGGTTGTTATCAGTTGTTTAGGTGTTGTTTTCTATTATAGTAGCTTCAAAAGTTTTTTATTGTTAATTCTTGACCAAGAATGGAGTTCAAGAATCAAGGGAAGGTGTTTTGGGGACTAGAAATTCTGGTAACATGCCTGAGAATGCCTTTCAGATTACAACTGTGAAGTTTGATGGATCCAATTACTTAGAATGGGCTCAATCGGCTATGATGGCCATTGGGGGTAGAGGAAAACTCAGCTACTTGTTGGGAGATGTGAAAGAACCAACTAAGGAGGACCAAATAGGTTCAGGAGAACTATTTGGTTATGACATGGCTGTGCAACTCTATGCAACCACATATCAACTGGAACTATTTGTGGGCAAAAATAGCCAAGGAAATTTGGGATGTCATGAAAGAGACTTACTCCCAACCCCTTAATGTTGCTAGGGCCTATGAATTGAAGTGTGAGGTTAATAACCTTAAGCAAGGAAAGAAACCAGTCTCGATTTACTTCTCTACTTCGAAATCTTTGTGGCATGAAATTGACCACCTAGGAACACTTGAGTGGGAAAGTCAGAAGGATGCACAGACTCATAGAAAGCAAGTTGAAACTAATAGGTTTTTGAATTCCTAGCTGGTCTGAATCCTGACTATGATATTGTGAGACAGCAAATACTAACAAGGGACAGTGTGACCTTATCTCAAGCCTATGACTATGATGTTGGGTAATAGACTCATGTGCATCTGACCATATGACTATCTTGCCATCACTGTTCACTACCTATCACTTATTTTCTGGTAGAAATAAAGTGTCCATTGCTGATGGTTCCCTTGTTCCCGTTTCTGGCAAGGGAGACATCAAGTTGTCTAATACCATTTCCTTATCTTCAGTTCTACATGTTCCTAAGCTTGATACTAACTTGCTTTCAGTCAGTAGTATTACAAAACATCAGAATTGTTCAGTAACTTTTTTCCCTGACCGATATATTTTTCAGGACTTGGAGACAAGGAAGGTGATTGGAACTGGCCATGAGACGAATGGGATCTATCTACTTGGAGAGAGTTCTCATTGGGAAGATCGTAAAGATAGGAAGTCTTTTGTTTCTCAGTCTGTTAGTCAGGTTATGCTTTGGCATAATCGGTTAGATCATTTATCCTTTCGGTCTTTGAAGAGTTTGTTTCTAAATTTGTTTGTCTGTTCAGATGTCAAATTTGAGATGTGAGAGTTGTGAGCTTGCAAAGCATTGTAAAACATCTTATTCCTTGAGTAATAAAAGTAGTAGTAATTCTTTTGATGTTGTGCACACCGATGTTTGGGGACCGTATCACATCCCTTCTATGGGGGGATACAGATATTTCATGTTGTTTGTTGATGACTATACCCGTTTTTCTTGGGTTTACCTTATGCGTTCTCAAGATGAGGTTCATGCTCTGACCCAGATCTTTCATCAGATGATTTTAACCTAGTTTGGGGTCAAAATCAAAATCTTCAGATCCGATAATGCGAAAGAATACTTTACTAAGCCATTAGCCTCTTATCTGCTTGATCATGGGATTATTCACTAGAGTACTTGTCCTTATACACCACAGCAGAATGGGGTTGCTGAGAGGAAGAATAGGCACATATTGGAGGTGGCTAGAAGCATTATGTTTAACTCCAATGTGTCTATCCTTTTCTGGGGCGATGCTATTCTTACAGCAGTGTATCTCATTAATCGAGTTCCTTCACGGGTTCTTGACATGAAACCCCCCTTTACCCTTCTATACCCCGATATAGAATTGTTTATTGTTCCCCTTAAAAGCTTTGGTTGCACTTGCTTTGTTCAAATTCTTGGACCTCATTGTTCCAAATTTGATCCTAAGGCCTCCAAATGCGTTTTTCTTAGTTATGCACAAACTCAAAAGGGTTATTGCTACTATGAACCTACTTCTAGGAGGAGATTTGTCTCGATGGATGTTACTTTCTTTGAGGAGGTACCCTATTACCCTAGGGTTTCTCCTCAAGGGGAGAGTAGTGAGAGTGGGGTTAACTCATCAAAAGTTCTTTTACCTGTTCCATTGAGTGACGAGGCATGTAATGGGGAGGGTTGTCAGAAGTGTCAGGATTTGAGAGTCTATCACAGGCGGTGGAGGTAGGTTGATTTCGGTCATCAGCAGTCTAGGCCAGCCCTAGTTCCTTCTGTGGATCCAGATCTAGGTACCACAATCCCTTTATCAGATCTAGGTCCCCCTGAAATACCTTCCACTGTTGCTACTTTACCTCCTTTGGATGACCTTGACCTCCCCATTGCAATCCGTAAAGGCAAACGGCATTGCACCACATCCACAACTCACTACATTTCCCAGTTTTTGTCCTATGATTGCCTATCCCCCTCTTACAGGTCCTTTCTTACATCCATTGCTGATATTCCTATTCCCAGAACAGTGCAGGAAGCATTGTCAGTTCCTGAGTGGAAAGAGGCAATGAAGGTTGAAATGGAAGCCCTTTTGAGGAATAATACTTGGGAACTAGTTGACCAGCCTAAAGAAACCGGTTGGATGTAGATGGGTATTTACTGTGAAACATAATGTTGATGGTTCCATTGAAAGGTATAAGGCCCGGTTAGTTGAAAAGGGATTTACTCAGACTTATGGTATAGACTACTTGGAGACTTTTGCTCCAGTAGCAAAGATGACCACTATTCGAGTTCTGCTATTCCTTGCAGCCAGTTATTCTTGGCCCCTGTTCCAGATGGATGTTAAAAATACCTTCCTCAATGGAGACTTATAGGAAGAAGTCCACATCCAATTACCTTCTAGATTTTATGATGCAGAGACAGGTAATAAGGTTTGCCGGTTGAATAAAGCCTTGTATGGACTAAAGCAGTCCCCCAGAGCTTGGTTTGATAAATTCAGACAAGCCCTTGAAAAATTCGGCTATGTACAGGCCCAGTCAAACCATACATTGTTCATTAAAAGAGTGGACTCTTCCTTGACTTTGCTTGTTGTATATGTGGATGACATTGTAGTGACAGGGAATGATAACAGTGAGATTGAGTCTCTTAAACAACTCCTTCATCAAGAATTTGAGGTGAAAGATCTGGGAGAGCTACGGTACTTCTTGGGTATTGAGGTTGCCAGATCTAAACATGAGATTTTTATTTCTCAAAGGAATTATGTTATAGATCTATTAGATGAAACTAGAAAGTTATGTGTTAAGCCTACAGATACACCTATTGAACAGAATCACAAGATCAATGCACAGGGTGGAGAGCCTCTTGAAGACAAAGCTATGTTCCAACGGTTGGTTGGAAAACTCCTCTATCTTTGTCTCACACGACCGGACATCAATTATGCAGTCAACGTTGTCAGTCAATTTATGCACTCTCCTAGAACTACTCACCTCCTTGCAGTTGAAAGAATATTAGCATACTTGAAGAGATGTCCAAGTAGAGGTATATAATTCAAGAATAATGGTCACATGAAGATAGAGATCTATACAGATGATGATTGGGCTGGGAGTGTTGATGACATAAGATCTACCTCTGGATATTGTGCCTTTGTAAGAGGTAACCTTGTCTCCTGGAGGAGTAAGAAACAAAGTGTTGTTTCTTGCTCTAGTGTTGAAGATGAATATAGATCTATACTAATGGTATAGCTGAAATCCTATGGCTGAAGTCATTATTTGAGGAGTTAGGTATTGCTTATGAGAAGCCCTTAATGTTGTATTGTGATAATCAGGCTGCTACTAATATAGCTCATAATCCGGTACAGCATGACAGAACTAAGCATATCGAAGTCGACCAACATTTTGTCAGAGAAAGGGTTTCGCCTCAAGAAGTGTTTCTCCCGTATATCACCTCCAGCATGCAGCTTGCAGATCTTCTTACCAAGGTTGTTCCAAGGAATGACAAATATCTATTCCCAACTTGAAGGGGAGTGTAGAGAACACTAATGTGGACCCCATTGCTGTGGTCCCCACTGTGTTCGTATGACAGCATAGCATATGTTTTGTTTGTTGTTATTGGTAATTATTTCAATTTGTCATTTCAGCTTTATTATTAGTTTATTTGCCATGTAAGCAATAAGGGCAATTCAGCCCTTTTACAATTAGTCAACATATATAAATATTAAGAGTGGGTCGGCAGATCTGATTGATCAACCCTCTCTCTCTTTTCTAAATCCCTTCGTGTGCTTCTTCTTTTCTTCTGAAATCTCTAATTTTTTTCTTTCGAATTCAAGACTGATTGTAGTCTTGATCGACTACTCTCCAACACCACCATACCTTGCTCTGTTACAGCCGAAACAGTAGAAAAATCCAGAGGAATCCCCTGAAAATACACTACAGCCTTGTGGTCGTCAAAGGGAGAAATCTGCAATACCTCTGTAGTCTTCAATATCTGTTGGACTTCTTCACCTAGTCTCTCCCAATCTTTTACTTTCTTGTTTACCGAGAGGACAAGTTTAAGCTGCCAATCCTCTTTAGGTTTGTTCACCCACAATTTCACCAAACCTAGTCCAGCATCAATCTGCAATTTACTTTCCATCCCTATCTCCTCCTCTCCTGGGATCTCCCTGAAAACTTTCCCTGACTGCCCTTCAGATTGTTCCTTAATTTTTTGACCATCTTTTAGGGCACTTTCTCTGTCCTTAGTTACCACCATTAACTCCTGAATTGCTTCTGCTAACTGGTCCATCCCGAGGCCTCCCTCCCTTCAGGGAAACAGGTAAACTGCTTCAGCCCCTCACCAAAGTGTTCCTGCACTCCCGAAATCCTCCCGTACTTGTTCTCTTTTCTTTCAGCCACATACTTCCTGTTCTGCTCCAATAGACAGCACCTCCATTCCCTTGATTTTTCTGTTATTTTAGCTCCATCAAGAACTCCTTGGAACCATGGTACCGCCCTTCCTTCAAGAAGCAAAGAAGCTTTCCTCGATTCTACAATCTTTAGAGAAAGTCCATTTCTAGTCCAGATTTCTTCCAAGATGAAAGTCTTCGCACCCACCTTCAACACTTTCTTCCATCTTTTAGCTTGCAGGAACTGACCTTCCCTCCCTCTTTCCAAGCTTACCCCGCTGACCTTCCCTCCCTTCATGGAATCTCAAGAACCTTTGAACAGAAGAGTAACCCGGTTGGTGTAAAACTCTTTGTGAATGGAGTTTTACATCAGTAATCGGTGTTCTACTACACTCCATCCAAACAGCTGTAAAACCGGACCAGAGTGTAATATTACACCAGTTCGGTATTTACGCCGCAAACAAATGAGACCTTAGGAAAAGAAGGGGAAAGGGAAAGGTTCAGTCAGTGGTTTGATCAGGTTGAGACATTAAGGGTATGAAAAGGAATTTGATGTTTTCAACCAGGCTCCAAGCCTCCAACCAGGTGAATGCAAGAAAGCAGTTTGACCATGGCATTACACTCTCAAGCAAGCATCTACACTGATTACTACTATCAAAAACAGGAAGTACGCTATAAATAGATCCTACAAAGTTCTGCCTTCAACGATTGAATCATCATCACAAAGCACGACAATAGTCCTTCCATTTTTCTGAAATGGTGCAAAATGTTTCGCCAAATCTCTATTTTGTTTATTTTCAGCATAAATAGCACAGTAAGAACCTAAACCCTTAGGAAGAAACTGAAATCAACAGAAAAATTACCGTTTTGGGCCCAATTCCTTTGAAACTACAAAGCTCAGCCTTGATTTCTTCAACTGACATGTCTCTCAAGTACTCCATGCATAATTTACCCCTCTTCTCAAGTAGGCCTTTCAGTAATTGCTTAATGCAAGAAGTTTTTGTCACGGCTAGACCACCACATTTTATGGCATTTTCTATACACTTGGGTTCGGCAGCATGAACCTTCAGGAAAACAACAATAAATTCAATTTCTAAAGCTTTCCTTTGTAACCATGAAACTTTTGTAACAGAACCTAAAATGAAAAATTAAAATAACATGGGTTGCATAACAACATTGTGTGTATGGGTGAGGGATGGAGAGAGTAGTTTGATTACATCTTCCCAAGTTTGGAAAGCTGATTTGAGAGAAGCGAATGCCCTTGCGGAGTTGGCTTCGGTAGTGTTCTGAGAGAGAAGAGTGCTGACGAGACCGTCCAAAACGCTCTCATTGCGAGATTCCAGAGGCGTGGTTTCTGGGCAGGAAAGGAACTCATCTCCTTCTCCATGTATGGGTTCTGATTTCACCAACGGAAGAGGTGAGGAAGAAGCCACACCAGGTCCAGGAGAGTGTCTAGCAGTACGGAACTTGGTGAATTCTTGAGGGAAGCCATGTAGGGCCAATAAATCGTCTCGAACAGCTCGGCATTCTTCTGGGGTTGGTCGAGGGTATGTTGGGTAAGGTCCCTCGGTGCTCTCGGAAGCCGCCGCGTTTTCGGTTTTGCTACACTTTGATTTGTTGGGAGATGGTTCTTTCGGTTGGTTCTTCCTTTTATCACCACAACTCTCCATGAAGATTGAGGACGCAGCTTGCCAGCTTCTTTTACGAGGGATTATAATTTATATGATTACATCACAGTTTGCTCCAAGGAACCGCGCGTTCGGGAGAATGACGGTTATATTATAATTGAAATTTTCACTTTAGTACTGAAGTTTGGGGTAGTGTTTAAACCTGTCTGTCACTGCATTATATTCAAACTTCAAAAAAGTATCAAGTTGATCCAAAATCGTTGATGGACGTTAAATATCATGTACTGATTCTTCTATTTTCCAACACCCCGTTCATTCTTTTGCTGAAGAGAACCCATCCTCATATATAAACATACACGAGTAAGTTACTATGAGAACATTATCTCTTATGTCGTGAGCGTCATGGGTTTCTTGCTTTTTTCTGATATTATGGCTTAAGATCAAAGAACAACGACCAAAGAAGATGATGAAAGCCCCTACAAAAAACTACAAGATTCCTAGAGCGGATTTTGAGAGAAGTTCCAAAGCATATTTCTCAAATAACAGATCGAATAAGACTAGGTGATGGTGATGATGATGATGATAATACCGTCTTATGTGTTATGGTGTTTTTTTATGGAACTGTTGTGGTCTCTTTGTTCTTTTTCTTTTCACCTTTTTTTTTTGTGAATTTTAATGTAGTGCAACTCATCTTTTTGTCGGAAAGAAATAGAAAAAGTAAATAAAAATGTAAACTCAACTTTTCTTGATCTCTTTGAATGATTGATGATCGATCAGATGAGCGAATTTGCAACATCTGAGCAGTTTGAGAACCCTCGTTTCCATCTTCATCACTTGATGGATGGGTGAATAACATAGAATGTTATCGCTCCTTTAGGGTCTGTTTGATTGCTGAGAAAATTGGAGTAAGAAAGAATGGAATGAGAAATGTCGGGATGACTCAGTTAGTTTTAATGTGTTTGTTTGCTGAGAAAATTTTTGTGAGAAAATCCACTTTCTAGTGTTTGTTTGCTGAGAAAATTTTTCTCAACTAAAAAAATGCGTGTAATTTACTTTTATGACAACTTGCACCCCCAAATGTATGATACATGATTGAACTTGCCACATGGCATGATAGTGTTATTAAACTTGCTCATTCAAAAATTTTACTTAGAAAGAGTAAGAAATGCTTAATTATTTGGACTTGCTCATTCATCGTATAATTTGTTCATAGGTCTACTCAATGTACTCATCCATAAAAAACTTGTGCATGCATTCATAAAATAGTCTACTATAAACTATAATTGCTCTATTATTTGGACCTATTGGTACATCAAAGAAGTTGCATTCAATAACATATTTCATTCAAAAAGTCATACATACATTAATAAATCATTTGAATTTGTCTTTAATCTGTAATTAGTTCATCAATGCCAATAGTTCAACCTATTCATTCCATGTAGCCATAATCATCCATATACCAATAAATCCATTTGTGGTAAAATATAACCATTCATTCTACCTAAGTAGATTGACCATCGCAAAAAAAAAGGGACAACAATCAAATTGCCAATGCATCCCCAAAAAATATACAAAATGGACACAAAATGAACCCAAAAAAGATACAAAACGATCAGCAGGAGTGGAGGGCAGAGATGAAACACTGAAGGCACGGATCCAAGTCTCAACTCCAAGCCTCTCTACCAACACTTCCCCTTCCAACATCTCAAAGCTTGCAGACATCCCAGCAGGAATTTTCTTCATCCATTTTGAGTGCCTTCTGCATGCTTCTGACAACAGGCTGTTTAACTGTGGGCAGTTACAGGAATAAAGTACAAAATGTAAGAATTCACGAACAGATAAACGTTTTTTATAATAGAAACACAGAGAATTTATTAAACTAAAGACAGATTACAACACTCAAATTAAACAATCTATATTCAAAAAGCAATTAAAACCCACCTCCCAATTCAACCATAGATAGACTAAGAAACATTAAAAAAACAACTTTCAGAACAATTCAGAATGGGCATCAAGAGCACCTCTTTGACCACGTTTCCAAATAGAGGAATCTGACTAATCTTTCGCTCAATCACCTACCATGTCAAATATGAGATAAGAGTTACTCTTTTCCACCAATTCTTAGACCAGAAGAAAATGAAAGACACTTGTGGGAACAATTTTTATAATCCTGGGTGGACCTGACTCGCCATCAAGTCCTTGTGACACTATAAGAAACGTATATAAGGAGCATTAACACCAGTAAAAGGTTTTGCTTTTCTGTTTAAGAAACTATAAACCTATTTCTACCATACAATCATGTTTTTAATCATTTGACAAGAACCTAAAGTCACTTCAGACCATTTGAAATTTGTATGTGTGTGTGTATTTTTGTTTTTTTGTTTGTTTGTTTGTTTGTTTTTTTTTTTTTTTTTTGGGAGGGGGGGGGGGGTACCTGTATTGAAGGAAAAAACAAGATTTGCAGCTGCCCCTATAGTAATAAATATATTGCTTGCTTTTGATCCCGGAATGTTGTAATCCCTAGTAGGGGTGTTTATCCCTACAAACAACAGAAGAATTATTAGAATGAGAATACACCATAGAGAAACCTTTCTAGAACTGATAATATATGAGTAAAAAAAGGAAGAAACACGTAAACATCAAGGGGAATGTATTTTAGTCAATTTTTTAACTCTAAAAACACCTTGAGGCATACCTTGAACATCATTGTCCTCTTCCCAGATGAACCTCAAAGGAGAAAGTAATGAAATCTCAAAAGAAACTGTATTCAATTCACTGAAATTGAGCTTGTACAATGGTCTATTTATAGGCACTGCCCAACTTTCCTACAATAGTAAAATTAGTAAAAATAATAAAACCCTAATTGGGCTAAATCTTTCCAAAACATTGTATTTTACTAAAAGAAGACTTTCTAATCAAACTCAGACTCATAACAAACTAAAATGAAAAGGATGCCAAAGCTTACCATAAAATGAAAGTTTTTAGAAAAATCCCCCATTTGGAGACCAAAATGATGGAACTTGTCAGCATGTAGTGCTCATAGAGACTATCATTTTGACTAATGACATGTCAAAAATGGATGCCTGGATAAAAAATTATGGACATTTGAAGATTCAGCACCTGTTTTGGCCTCTTTTCTTCTTTTCTTTGTGATCCTAGGCCTCTAAAAACTTTTCAGCAATTTGTTCTACATCAAGGTGGAGGAGAGGAGATGAAGAAGTTTGAATGGTTTGTCAGGTGGGGCTAACTTTTGGGAATTGGGAAATGATGCCGGCTCATCCACTAACATGTCCTCCCAGACTAAATCTCACACCTCTCCAAGCCCAACCAGCTCAATTATGACTTTGGCCTTTAAAAATATTTGATTGAAAGATAAACTTAAATGTCTCTTGAAGCAACCAAAAACCCCAATGACAGACTGGATTTGGTCTTCATGCCTCCAACATGCAAAAGAAAATCTTAGTGCTACTTAATTAAATCAATTTCCAACTAAAATGGAGAGATCTACACTACTTCCCCTTGCAAATCCAAGATCAACATCACCATCTCATACGCTTTTTTAACCTTTACCTTCTAGGGGTAATCACCCTAATTTCTGACTTCCCCAGAGAACAGTTATTCTCTTTCATATTGCACACGGTCAAGATTAATGAAATATAGCACAGAGCCTCAGAGACCACGAGGCCTTTATCTTTTTCCTTTTTAACAAGGAACAAAATAAGATGGATAGGTACCAAACTTCTCTTCAAGAGTCTGGACTCATGCTTTACTGTTGAGTTTTCAAGGTTGTAATATAAATCAAACACTGATGCTACTATAACTGCCAAGCTGCCTATATAATATAGTTCAGCAACTGATATTGATATTGTTTTAGAGGAGTAGGCCATATCTAACCATCGCAAAGTGTAATATCCATGTAATATCCTAGTTCCAAGAATCTTTGTGCCTAGAGGTGCGAGTTGAGTTGCCCAAGTTCAAGAATATCAACCTATGATACCTGGATAGCTGTACAAGGATGTTGTATGCCGTATCATGATTCATGTCAGATACTTCAATTTTTACTGTAAATTTCATATCCAATCCATTTGTGCCCTTTCCATATCCAGGTAAAATAGATTTCAACTACATCAGGCTAAGGCCCATTCAAAATTTGACAAATTCTTAACTAATCCAACCCAAGTTGCATCCCTAGTTGGGCAAAGGTTCTAATGATGTTTCTAATTTTAGGTGAAATATCTGATGCAAATTTGTACTTCTCTCTTTAACACTCTTAACACTCCTTCCATTTCTAATAGCTAAACTCAGAGGGCTCACACTATCCTCAGCCTACTTTTCACCATTCATGTCTCTTGTTTACTAGTGCTTAAATATTTCTTTATTAACACTAGCTCATAATTATCTAAGTTTTCTCCATGTTTCTTTATTTCACATCTCTGTGCAGGAATCTCCATAGAATTTTGCTACCTTAGTCCAAGTGCAGTACTTCCCTTCCCCAATATCCAAGAAAGCAAATCCTGCTTAGAAATTAGAATCCAAAACAACAAAACAGCAACATACATGTTGGAAGAATACTAACAACCACAAGTCTTGCACTAGAACTAGCACAGTGCCAGAGAGGCTGGGGATATCAGAACCAAATTGAGAAAACTGATTCAATATTGGAAGTACTAGAATCAGGTATCCATCATGACAATGCACATAAAGGGAGTGGGACATTACTTTGTACCAAGCAGGATACAAAAGCTAGTCCTTGGTCTCAAAGAATGCCCATCTCTTATTTGGCACTGTAAAAATGGACAAATACCAAGAGGATAAGAAGGTAAAGATACAGTTAAAAATGTACTCAATGATTTTATGAGTGTGACATTATTTTGAACAAGGAAGGTCATGATAACTAGAATATACAATATGAAAAAATAAACATCATTTCTTTTTTAAGATGAAAAACAAAGATAATTAAGGAAGAGAATTTACAAAATATTTGACATAATTAAACTTTTACAGTACATAACTAATCATAGGACATAGAAGCACCTACCATCTTTAAGCGACAGCGTGAATCCTATAATGATATATATTAGACTGAAGAATGTTGAAAATCCAAGCCAAATCCTTAAGGCAGACAAATGCGGTATGCCGAAAGAGCTCGCATTGTGCAAAAGCATACTCAGAACAATATCCACATACTTCTCATCCACGATTCTCCAATAGCCATCAATCTCCACAGCCGAAAGAGCTGGCAGACCAGCTCTCAATTCCTCATCACTAGCTTGTATCCTGTCAACTAAGTCCTCCCATCGAAATAAACCCGTCTTGTCTTTCTCAATCTCCTCCAATTCCTCCACATCCATCTCATCTTCTGGTCTGTAGGGGTTCTCCATGAGGAGCAATTTAAGCTTATCCAGCTTGGGAGCAACTTCCACAAGTTCCATAATTCCAAGTGCCACTTTGAGTACCGATGCAACCACTGGCTCATCGCTAGCAGTCTCACTCGACTCCGACGGATCTGATGGAGGAACGAGGAACACAGAATTGGAGGTTCCGACGAACTTGACGGCATAAGTCTTGGACGACGTACAAAGAACAGCTTCTTCGTCGGACTGACCTCGTAGACTCACTCTACAAATAAAGAACCCTAGAACTGAATACCGAATCATAACCCAAGTCGAAGAAACTGCAGAGATACAGAAAAGAAATATGGATGAAACCTAAAAAATCGAATTTGAAGAGTTGAAAACTCATTGCGATCACCTGTTGTGAAGGATATCAGGAAGCAGCTTCTCGTCGATTTCAAGAAGCATAAGATCATCATGGGGCCCAAAGTGGGGGTGATAAGCGATCGAGATTGAGGAGTTCGGTTGAAGATTTAACACTGCTTTAGCTCCTCCTTTCGTTTCGTGTTCCATCTCTCCCTCTCAGAGCTCGCTCTCTCTTTCTCCCTCTCAGAACTTTCGTTTCGTTACTTAATTTTGGGATCCGCGTCTCTCATGTTTTTCGCGCAAAACAGAATCATTCGAAAATATTTCCTTTTCTCATCTTTTCTCAGCAATCAAATAGACCCTTGGTATTCCGTATAGACAATCCAACGCGACAATTTCTCTTGGATATTAAAAATGAAAAATTGCGGATATTTCAAAAATTGAAGATGCAGTTCAATAGGTTTTTCTTCTTCATGAGTTTCGCATTGAGGGAGAACTTCCAACATTTCACTCTTGACATTAATTAAAAAGCCAGAAAACGCTAGTGGTTTTACACATCAATCGGTTCAGTCTCAAAGTAAAAGAGAACGAACAGTTGTACATGTCACGATGGACTTCACACTTTTTGAAAGTTTGGATACTGTAGTGACATATTTGAAATTCAAGTACTAACTTGACAATCCCCAAACTTCAAGGTACTAAAGTGGAATTTTTCCATACCGAAATCAACCCTATTTATGTTTTTGCCGGTCAATGATCAATCATTTTCAAGGAAAAATTGTAATCAAATTAGATTCAAGTATGTGAATTTATATTGTCCCTTCAAAAAAGATTCAACCCGAAAAGACAATATTGTCCCATCAAGTGTTGATAACATTTCCTCCAATTAGGAAAGTTATTTATGCCATGTTTGATTCAATTCTTATCATTTCTCATTCTTACCCAAGATAAAATTCTAAAATAGACAAGAATGGGTAAAAATAGGCAGAATGAGAAAATATTGCTATGAACCAAACATTTTTTCTTAAAAATGAATTATTTTCACACTGTCAAGTGCCCTATATTGCTCATTTTCATTCTAAAAAAAAAAAAACATGTTGGTATTTATAAACCACCAACTTAGGTCTCCAAACTATTGGCATAGATGTTTACTGGTGGATGGGCGACGATCAATGTTTATTAGTTGCCATAGATGTACTTTTATAAAAGTACTTTTGTAAAAGTGATTTTATAAAAGTACTTTTGTCAAAGTGCTTTCGTAAAAAGTACTTCCATAAAAATGTTTTTTATAAAAAGTACTTTTTTTGTAAAAGTGATTTAGTAAAAGTAATTTTATAAAAGTATTTTCGTAAAAATGTTTTTATTAAAATGCTTTCATAAAAGTACTTTTATAAAAGTGCTTTTATAAAAGTACTTTCGTAAAAGTACTTTACTTTCACAAAAGCACTTTTCATAAATTTACTTTTATAAAAGTGTTTTTTGTAAAAGCATTTTTGTAAAAGTATTTTTGTAAAAATGCTTTCATAAAAGTGTTTTCGCAAAAGTAAACATCTATGGCAGCAGCTTTGTAGGCAAAGTTTCATTAAAGAATGAAAATGAGCAAGATGGGGCATGATTATTTTTCATGTGATAGGCTACTCAATTTTTGTGCTATGGGGCTGATTTTTCATTATAAAAAGAATGTGGCCCAATGGCAAGGATTTTGTAACCAAACACTCTAATGTTATTCATTCTTGCCCATTCTTGCCTAGAATGAGCAAGAACTAAAAGAATGAGGCCCATAGCAGTGAACCAAACATGGCCTTGTAATCTTCAGAGAATGAACCAAACATAGCTTTAAATGACAATTCAACAGGGAATGGGGGAAATTACCATAGGCTGCCTCATGAGTCATGACGAAACTGTGGACACCAGAGTAAATAGGGGTGGACATGGGCCAAAGCCAACTGGTCCATGGGATACTTCCAGCCCAGAAACTTTTGGGCACCCCCTGGTCCCAGAAACTTTTGTAGGTAGGTTGCAGAATACCAATTGTTGTCTAAAGCCTAAAGGAGAAGGGTGAGTACAATACCCATTTTGGGCTACTCCTATACCTCTCATTTAGTGCCCCTTTGGGAGGATTTTCATGCAGTGGCTTATGGCATTGCAGGGTAGGCCTTACATAGAAAGCCTTGAAGTCATGTTTGGTGAAAAACCTGAAAAGCCAGTGTCCCTCATTAACTCAACACAATGCAGCTCTATATGCCAGCTCTCCAAGAATGTAACTGGCAAAACAATTATGTACATAGAAGGCATCAACCCAAATGTTTGAGAAGCAACAACTGACTGAAAGAAACAGTCATAGGGCAAATGTTTGTGATATAAAATAATTGGCTACTTACTAACAAGTTGGAAACTTACAAAGTTCCGTTCAGATGTAAATATCATGATCCAATTATGTTGTACATCACTGTTTCCCTAAAAGGACTGTTTTCCAGATTTTTCTCTTTATCTTAGAACTTCGCAGGCTAATTTGGAGCTTACATGAGGCCAGCTACACAAATCCTGTTTTCTTAATGGATAGCTGCATAAATCCTATTTCATCATTCCATCTATGAGACATCCTGTGCCAAATTGTTAATTATCATATCCTTTCTTGCTGCATCAGCTTATGTTCTTCTCAGTCTTCCGGTAGCTCTTTTAGATCTCCTAAATTCCCAAAAAGTGCATTAGATATCAATTTGCTGCTTGGTTGGTTTGTTTCTTCTACTATAACAAAAACAATCTGCCTAGTTTATTAGAGAGCAAGTTGGTTGATCTTAGTTGGGCCTGAAATGGATAATACTTTCAAATACCATTGACACATGCTTTTTGTGTGAATGGTACAGCCCATTTTAGTTGATCTTAGTTGGTACATGACAAAAACTAGCTATACGGCACATTTTAGTCCAATTTTTCTTCTCTTCTCTTGGTAAGATCATGTTTTTCTCCAAGATTCAGCAACAAATGCAACAACTGAATTTAGAATCAAGGATCTCCTACATGTAACCCTCCTAAAGTGACTGAAATTTTACAGAAAGTCGTTCAAGTGATGTAGTATGATACCTGGATATCAGTACAAAGGTGCTGTATCATGCCAAATACTTCAACTTTTATTGTAAAATTCATATTTGATACTGTATCCAGCCATATGCTTGCCACATCCGAATAACATAAGTCTAGCTATTAGGGGGTGGATGGGTGCCACATACCTCACTACCAAGATTCTGGAGGTTTTTGGCATTCTATGCAACAAATTCTCTCCTAGATCCTCATAAGCATGAATGAGCAATTATATGGCCAAATATCAAAAGCATGAACGAGCAATTATATAGCCAAACATTAGAAGCATGAACGAGCAATTATATTACCATAAGGAATGTTGTATATGGACCATTACTGCACATAAGTCTCAGTTTGGAAGGAGTACAAATACAAATATGTACAGTGCAAATACATACGAAAATAATACAAAATACAAGGTTTTGCACTCTACATGTTTGTATTTGTACTCCTTCCAAACTGAGCCTGTAGAGAAGATGGGCCAAATGGCCCATAGGTTGTTTAGTCTTTCTTGTTATTTATGTTTCTTTTCTGTAATGGGCTTTATTCTGGGCCCATCCTGTCTATATTAAGTTCTGTGTAAATTCTTGCCCAATTAGGGGCCTCCTTGTAATTATTCAAATATATCTTAATAAAAGAGTGTTAGGGTGTTGAGAGAGGGAATGTTCGAAACTCTCATTCTCAGACCCTCATTGCTGAACTCTCAAGCTCTCCTCTCTTCAGTTTCTTCATGGTATCAGAGCATATTTGAATTTGAATATCCTAGGGCTGGAAGCTTAGTCATGTACTGCCTGATTCTTGGAGGTCATTGGACGAGCCCAAGACTAGAATCTCTTGGTAAAGTGGTTCGGTGGCCAGGAAGAATCAGAGAAAGAAAGAGGGGAAGAGAAACAACTCGGTTCTGTTTATGAAGATCGACTATGTTTGGACTGTTGGAGTTTGAACTGTAAGTTGTGCTCAGTTTTCTAGTTGTTCTGTTTTGAAGCTCGACTATGTTTGGACTGTAAGTTGTGCTCAGTTTTTCTGGTTGTTCTGTATTATCTTCGACTGTGTTTGGACTGTTGAAGTGTTTGAAAATCCTAGTTGTTCTGTACTATCTTCGACTGCATTAAATCTAGTTTAACCCAGAAATTTCTAGGCTGTTTTTCTCTTCTTCTTGGACTGTTAAAACCTACCGAAACATCCTTGTAACAAGGTTGTGTATTGTTACTCATATTTTGGCTGGTTGTACGAACTGTTTTTTGGGTCTTTTCTCTTCCTTGACAGTGGGGTTGTCTCTATTGCCCACATTGTGTTTGTGAAAAGGCTTGTTCAGCAATACCGATTGGTATTTACTCTTCTTGGCTGAGTGCACAGCTTTGAAAAGGTACTTCGGCTGAATACACAGTGCCTAGGAGTTTCTGATTACTTCTTGAAGGCTGAACTCAGAATATTGTCTTCTTGTGGTCGGCTGAACTCTGTTATTGCTTGTCCTCATTCAGTATATTTGTATAAGTCATCTGAAATCATATTTAAAGTGTGTACATGATGTACTCCTCAGAGTTTGAAAACAAAAATGGTGCTGAATATGGACTGGTTCAGGGGACTCCAAGTGATTCCTTATTGACTGTGACCACAGTTAAACTCGATGGAACTAATTATCTAGCATGGTCACAATCAGTAAAGATTCATGTTTGTAGTAGAGGAAAGTGGGGATTCATTTCCGGGAGTAAGAAGGCTCTCCCAGAAGATGATCCATCTTACGAGAAGTGGATGCAAGAAAATTACACTGTCATTGGGTGGCTTATGAATTCAATGCAGCCACAAATCAATCAACACTACCTATGGATGAATTCAGCAAAAGAAATTTGAGACAGTGTTGCGAAAACCTATTCACAAAAACTCAATGTGGCCCGGGCATATAAATTGAGAAGTGATGTAAAGAATTTAAGGCAATGGGAGAAACCTCTCATTGTATATTTCTCAACCCTGAAGTCCCTATGGCAAGAGATTGACCTAATAAAAGTTGTAACTTGGGACACCACCAATGATGTAGAGACCTACAGAAAATTGGTCGAAAGGAACAGGGTATTTGAATTCTTAACTGGACTAAACTCAGAATATGATATCACAAAACAAAATGTTCTTTCCAAGGAGTGTGTCTCTTTGTCACAAGCTTATGCATTGGTGAGTAGTGAAGAGAGCAAAAGGGTTGTTCAGGTTCAAGGGGCTAATATTAATGATCACTTTGCCAATTGGAGAATTAAACCCAAAGGGAATGCTGGAACTTCTGGTGGCATAGGAAAGAAAGAAGTTATATTGAGTATTTTAAGAAGCCGAAACACACCAAAGACAAGTGTTGGAAATTACATCATAATCTTGTTCCCAGTCGGTTTCAGAAAATGCATGATAGTAAAAGATCAAGAAATGCAAATATAACTGTTGGGCCAAATAGTGAAGAAATGTCTGCTTCTGCATAGTTGGCAGCCATAAGAGCAGAATATGAAAAGTTTGGGAAGATGATCAGTCAGCTGAGTGATGTGACCTCTTCTCCCAACCCTTCAGGCAATTCTTTTGTTGCTTCAGCATTTGCTCATTCAGGTATAAGGGCTTCTGTCAATCATGCTACCACTTCAGGTAATCTCAAGATCTCTTGGATTATTGACTCAAGTGCTTCTGACCATATGACCAATTTCTCTACCTTATTTGTTTCATATGACTTTCTTCCTGGACGGGATAAAATCACTTTAGCTGATGGTTCACTTGCCCCTATTTCTGGTAAGGGAACCATCAAGGCTACGGATTCCTTGTTCCTACCTCCTGCCCTTCATGTACCTAAACTAAATACAAATTTGTTGTTTGTAAACAATTTAACCAAGTCACTAAACTATTGTGTAACCTTCTTTCCTTCCTACTGTGTTTGGGAGTGGCCATGAGGCGAACGAAATATATCTGCTTGATACCCCAAAACAATGCACTGATCATCTTGGGAATGCTACTCTTGGATTTGTTTCTTCAGAGTCTGTTAGTCGGATTATGTTGTGTCATCATCGTTTTGGTCATCTGTCTTTTTCTGCCTTGAGTCATCTTTTCCCTGAGCTGTTTAAGGGAATTAGTTTGTCTAGTCTTCATTGTGAGTCTTGTGAATTATCAAAGCAGTGTAGAAACAATTATCCTTTGAGTAATAAAAGATATTCCTTTCCTTTTAATATTGTGCACTCTGATGTGTGGGGGCCTTAACACTTACCTTCCATGAGTAGCTATAAATATTTTATCCTGTTTATTGATGATTTTTCTCGATTCACTTGGATATTCCTAATGAAATCACGTGATGAAGTTCCAAGACTTATAAAACAATTCCATGAATTTGTTCTAACCCAATTTGATACCAAGATTAAAATCTTCAGATCTGACAATGCAAAATAATACTTTGAGAAGAACATATCCTGCTATCTCTCTGACATGGGTGTCATTCATCAAAGCTCATGTGCTAGGACCCCAGAACAGAATGGGGTTGCTGAGAGGAAAAATAGGCATATTGTTGAAATTGCAAGAAGTATCTTATTTGCCTCACATGTTCCTACCAGGTTTTGGGGTGATGTTGTTTTTACTGCTACCTACCTTATAAATCGTATGTCATCCAGGGTTTTGGGGTTTAAGTTTCCCTTCCATCTTTTTCATCCAGATAAGGACATTTTTCCTGTTCCTATTCGTGTCTTTGGATGCACCTGTTATGTATATGTTCCAAGTTTCTAAAGGCATAAATTTGAACCCAAAGCTCAAAAGTGTATCTTCCTTAGTTATTCCCCCACACTGAAGGGTTATTATTGTTTTGATCCAAAGTCTGGCAATCGGTATATCTCAATGGATGTCACCTTTGATGAGCTTTCCCCCTTTTATGGTTCATCTCCAGAAGGACATTGTCCACAGGGGGAGGATTTGTCACAGGTGTTTGCTCTTCCTCTCCCTGTCCCTATTGAATCTCTTGATGTGTCTGTTTCTCCTGTCCCTGTTGAGTCTCTTGATGTGTCTCCTTCTCCTTGTCCCAATACTCTACCTCCTCATCCTATCCTCAATCCCAATGTGTATCAAAGGCACAGATTCAGAAATGTGCAGGTTGTTTCTCCTACAACACATGAACCTCATACACTTTCAGTCACAAAAGAGACAACAAATACTGTTTTAGCACCTTTGGATTCATCTTTCCCTGACTTGATATTCCCATTGCTGTTAGAAAATGAAAACGGAAGTGCATTGCACACTGCATTTCAAAGCACCTTTTCTACAGTTTTCTTTCACCTCCATACTTTGCCTATCTCTCTTCTGTTGCTTCTCATCCTATTCCCAGGTCTGTGTCAAAAGCTCTTAAGATTCCAGAGTGGGGGATGCTATGAGATCTGAAATCGATGCCCTATACAAGAATGACACATGGAAAGTGGTGGATTTTCCTGAAGGGAAGGATCCAGTCGGTTGCAAGTGAGTCTTTACTATCAAATACCGAGCTGATGGCACCATTGAAAGGTACAAGGCCATGCTGGTTACAAAAGGCTATACAAAGACATATGAGATTGATTATTTAGAGACCTTTGCACCTGTTGCCAAGATGACATCTGTGAGGGTTCTTCTATCTTTAGCTGCTCACTTTGACTGGCCTCTTTATCAATTGGATGTGAAGAATGCATTTTTGAATGGTGAATTACATGAGGAGGTTTATATGTCTCTTCCTCCAGTGATGTATGGAACTGATATGAAAGGGAAGGTATGCAGGCTGAAGAAATCTCTTTATGGACTGAAACAGTCCCCTAGAGCATGGTTTAAGAGATTTAGAACAACACTTGTTAACTTTGGTTATGTGCAGACACAGTCCGATCATACTCTTTTTGTGAAGAGGAGTGGACCTCTGGTAGTATACCTCATTGTGTATGTAGATGATATTGTAGTGACTGGTAATGATGTTTTAGGAATTCATGATCTAAAATCTTTTTTCCATACAGAGTTTGAGATTAAAGATTTGGGGGACTTGAGATACTTTCTTGGTATAGAAGTGGCTCGATCAAAGGATGTGATTCTTATCTCCCAAAGGAAGTATGTTCTTGATTTGCTCTCCGAGACTGAAAAGATGGGTGCTAGACCAGTTGCTACTCCTATTGATATGAGTCATAAACTCTCAGCCTCAGAAGGGGCATTGTTAGAAGACAAAGGAATCTTTTAGAGACTTCTTGGGAAACTTTTGTACCTATGCATGACTCGGCCATATATTGCATATGCAGTCAGTTGCATTAGCCAATTCATGCATGCTCCCCGAGACACTCATATGGCAGCAGCAGAGATAATCCTATGTTATTTGAAGGGCTCCCCAAAAAAGGGCATTCTGTTTACCAAGCATGGTCATCTGAAACTTGAAGCCTACACCGATGCTGGCTGGGCCGGAAACATTGATGACAGAAGATCTACTTCTGGGTATTGCAGCTTGATGGCTGGTAATGTTGTTTCTTGGAGAAGCAAGAAACAATCGGTTGTTGCTCGGTCTTCGGCTGAAGCAGAATACAGGGCCATGGCACATGGAGTTTCTGAATTATTATGGCTAAAATCCTTTATGGAAGAATTTGGAGTTGAATATGACAAGCCAATGATGTTGTACTGTGATAATCAGGCTGCCATCAACATTGCTCACAACCCAGTGCAACATGATAGAACCAAGCATATTGAAATTGATCGACACTTCATTACGGAAAGGGTCTCTTCGAGTGAAGTGTGTCTTCCTTTCATCATATCTGAAGGACAGTTGGCAGATTATCTCACCAAAGGCATTCCCAAGGCAAAACTTCAACATGATACCAGCAAGCTTGGCATGATTGACATCTATGCTCAGTTTAAGGGGGAGTGTAGAGAAGATGGGCCGAATGGCCCATAGGTTGTTTAGTTTCTTCAGAGCCTAATGAATTTCTGAACTGTCCCCTAGGGATTTGTTTTATTCCATTTATTTGTTTATTTTTAATAAGCAAAGACTATATGTATGCCAAAAAGTGAAAAGGATTCAAAGAATAATGAGAAAACTGAAAACCAGTAGCAAAACAAGCACCAAAACAAATTTAGAGTTTGTTTTAATCTACTACTACTACAGACACACACATATATAGTCATAATCTTTTATAATATGATGACATAGGGCTATATGATGAGGACATTGACACTAATATGAAGTGTTAGACTTGACATAACAACTTCAGGAAACTCAAAAGGCAGACATATCAGTACAATTCATTTCATATTCATGAAAATATGTCTCTAGTACTTTGACATTATAATCTCTTGTTACTTGTATCACCAACCTTTTTGCAGGGTTTCTTATTGATAATAAGAAAAACTATATCAAAAGAAAAAAAGAAAAGAAAAAGGAAAGCATAATAGCTTGATGTTTGAGAACCAGGTTGTGGTATCTTATTTAGTTGCTAGAAGACTAAACTTAGTGGGGGAACAATAGCTGAAGGGGCTTGAGTTAGTGCTAGCTAATCAGGAGGACAAGGTAGCAATGGTAGAGAACTTGAAAAGATTCTTGCCTGGTTCAAAATCTCTCAAGGTAGTCACCTGTCTAAACATTGAGGCAAGTTCTAATACTTATTCTCTCATTGTGATGGAGGCCTCAAATAAAGAAGGGGAGAATGGAATTTTCAATGTTGGAGAAGAGAAAGACTAGGGAAGCAAAAAGAAGAGAAATTTTTTTAAAGTGGGTGAAAGGGTCGAGCAACAATAAAGGGTGTACAATAGAAAGAGAAGCAAAATAACATTGATGAATGAAGGAGTTGGGGTTGAAAGGGCAGAAGTGGAAGGACAAGAGGTATTGGGAGGGGGGGGGGGGGGTAAAGGAGGCAAATGCCGTCGACGGAAGGGTGGATGTTGAACAACCAGTAGAGAGACAGGTGAAGGTTGGAAAATCACTTGGCTTATTTTTTCTGGCGGGGGAGAGTGTGGTTAGAAAGTTAATTAAACATTTTGAAAGGAGCAGGGAGGGGGCGAGGTGTGGGACGAAGGAGAAGGGAGGGAAGAGGATTTTGCTGAGTAAGAGTGATGGGAATTGTCAAAAGAGTAAACGGGGGAGGGTGGGGGGACGAAGGAGAAGGGAGAGAAGAGGATTTTTCTGAGGAAGAGTGAAGGGAGTTGTCAAAAGTGTAAAGAGGGGAGGGTGAAGGGAGTTATCCTGGAAAAAGTTGGGGGTTTAAGTAAAGGAAGAAGAAGAGTTTTGTTAAGGAATATGGTGAGGAAATAGAGCTGCTTGATTTTACACAAATTAAGAAAAAAGACCTTGGGGACAGGTTTGGGGAAGTGTTGGGATTTCAAATTTGAAATTTGCACAATATGATCTGATCTGTTGTATTCTATTGTTTTTTCTGTTGTTCATGATGTTCCAAGGTGTTGCCTTAACACCTGGTCAGATTGTATCTTTTTTCCTTTTTAATGAAAATTTTTACTTTTACTATCAAAAATAGTAAAAGTAAAGTGTGATAGGTAAGGAATGGGAACTAAGGATTCAATATATGAAAAAGAGGTTCAGATCTGTAATAGTCAAAAAAAAGGAAGAGAGAAGAAAGTTTACAGTTCAGACTTCTTGAGAAAAAGATAGAAGAGAAAAAATAAGATCGCACTCCTACCCTTAGTAACTTCGAAACAAACTTTTATTCTATTCCATTGTTTCAACTCGGAAATTGCAATTACAATGTCTCTGTTCATAGAAATTTCAATAATTTAGTCCAACAATATACTTGTAAACAAAATGAACCAGAATAGAAATAACTCCAATGAAGGAGATCAGTGATAATAGCTTCTTACTTTCACCTTTATGGTTTGTATAGGTTTCCCTACCTTTTTCTTCAAGCCAGACACAGCATAAGGGAAATTGAAAGTCAACACTCTGATATTCAATTAATTAGTCCCCCTTATATCCTTTTCAATTTCTAGATGCCAAGGAGGCAAAGACTCAAAGTATCTGCCGCATGAAGTCCAATAAAGCATTTGCTGCTATGATTAATAGGGCTGCAACTTGCGTGGCTCAGGTTGAGCATTTGCAAACAACTGAATGGGCCTAGACCCTCTAGGCCCCATGCTATGTCGACTTGCACCCATAATGATCAAAAGGGAATGACATAGGGATTCTTGCTATTTGGTGAGTCCTATTCCAGACATAGGAAGGGAAGACGTTCAGTAGAGTGTTCGAAAAGGCTCAACCAGTGAGTAATCCATCCAGAGTAATTATTCCTTTGAAATGAAAATTCTCCCACTGTTAGGAAGGAGGCCATCCTTGGCCATTATGGTAAGTACATCAAATACTTCATTCATGTTCCCTTCATTATGATTTATCTTGACAAGAGCCTTTGTGATCTCACCATCAGGAAGCCTACACAGCTTTAGAATATTTTGTATCACTTTACTCATTTGCTCACTCATTCCTTCATTGAAAAGTGACTTAATGAGAGCAATAGCAGTTATAGTATTAGGAACAAAACCAGAAGTCACCATTTCATTATATAGATCAAGTGCCTTTCGTATATTGCCTCCCCTACAATGACCATGTATAATGATATTATAGGCTGCCTCATTAGGCTTCCAGTTTCTCTGAGACATACATTTAAACACTCGATCTGCTTCATTCATCAAACCCTTCATGCAAAATCCCTTTATGAGAGCCAGCACACACTTAAATTCGGCATTACTGCAATGCCCCATCAAAGTATCATATGTGATGTCATTTGGAATTGACTCTTCATAAATCAACCTGAATAGAAGCTTCTTGGCTTCCTTTGTCCGAGCTTGCTTACTTAAACCATTTATAAGCACATTATAGGTAACAACATCAGGAAGGAACCCCTTTTGAATCATTTCATCATGTAGATGGAGAGCCTTTTTAACATCACCTTCTATGCAGTAACCATTGATCAGAGTTGTATATGCAACTTCATCGGGAGACAGACCTATGCACAACATCTCATGGAAAAGATCACAAGCTTCAGCCAGTCTCCTTTGATCACAGAGACCTTGAACTAGTGCTGAGTATGTAATTGCATCTGGCGAAACACCCTTCCTGACCATCTCATGCTTCATTTGGAATGCCTTTTCTAAATCCCGTTTTCTGCAAAAACCAGTTATAACTGTACTGTAACTTACCACATCTGGGTTTAACCCTTTAACCACCATATCTTGAATGACTCCCAAAGCCTCATCTAGTCTTCCTAAAATGCAGTGTCCATTGATTAGTGTGTTATATGTTACAATTGAAGGTGAGAAGCCACTCTCAGTCATTTCATTCAAAAATTGATATGCTTTATCCAATAATCCTTGCTTGGAAAAGCCGTCAATCAATGTGGTATAAGTTCTCTCATTAGGACAGAGGCCTCTTATGCGCATCTGATCCAAGAATTCCATGGCTCGATTTAAGTTCCCAGCCTTGCACATGCTATTTATCAATGCAGTATAGGTAACAACGTTTGGGTACAGACCCTTCATCATCATCTCAGCATGTATAACAAGTGCTTGATGGACATTCCCTTCCTTACAGTACCCACTAACAAGTGTATTATAAGTAACCTTATCTGGAAGCAAGCCCTTTCTGTTCATTTCTTCTAGAACATCACTCGTTTCCTTCATACGTCCTTTTCGACACAATCCATTGATGACCACATTGTAGGAAATTAGATTTGGCTGCAAACCTCTTTGAGATATTGACTCGAACACCCTAAAGGCTTCATTGATCTTCCCCAGTTTACAGTAAGCATCAACCAACGTGTTTAAAGTAACTACATTCGGCACACAGCCCTTCCTCTCCATTTCACTGAAAACATCTAGAGCCTTCTCTAATTTCCCTACTCCGACAAAACCTCGAATAAGAATATTATAGGAATACACATTTGGAGAAACATTAGACCTAATCAACTCTCCATACAATTCCTCCGCCGACTCAACGGAACCTTTAGACCTGAATATTGCATCAAGAACAGAATTGTATGACAAGACCCCTGGCACAAAACCAGAAGATTTTGCTAAATTAATAACATCCAAAGCTTTTCGAATCATGTTCAAGTGAGCATATGACTTTACCAGGAGATCGAAGACAGAGGAGCTGGAATTGCAGAGATGGTAAGTAGATTTCAAACACTCAAAAACCGAAGAACCGACTGCTGCATAGCTGTCAACTTCGTGAGAGACAAGCTCTTCGGCTAGTGTTTGGGCAGTCTTGTAGAGTTTGAATCTGATTAAGCTGTGGAGGGCAATACATTTGCATCTGAGGTCGAAGAAATCCCGGTTGCGTGCCCAATTGACGAATTTTAAGGTTATAGTTTTGTCGAATTGGGATTTGAGTAGGAGTTGGGAAGCTGCTTGTGATGTGAAATGGGGAGAGAAGGAATCAAGTTGGTCGGGGTATCGTTTCAGAAGGGTGTAAGCTTTGTCCGAGAGAAGTGCATCGGAGACAGAAGAATAGAGGGAAGAGAACGAAGCTCTTGAGGATAGATCTGGACCGCCTGGCTTCAGGGTTCGCATGTTTGCTGGTTAACCAGCGCAAAGTTGTTTGATACTCGAGTTGTTGAGAATTTAAAGCGTGAAAAGCAAAGCCGCGACGAAGGATGAATACTGTAACTACCCCTACTTCTCCAAACTCTTAGCCAGAGACATCACCATGGATTCCGGTCATGAAGTCGACCACCTTTTTCAAACTTCAGGGCTGCGTTCTGTGATTGAATTGAAGTTTTGAACAACTGCAACTGCGAGGGAAGGAAAGAAGACAGTGATTGAAATGGGCCCAAATTAATTGGATCCATCGAGTTGGGCTGGCATCTTAAGCCAAAAATTAACTAACAGAGCCTACGAGTTACGACCTTGCAATCGGGCTTGACCCTTAAGCCGAGAAATAAGGGTCCATTTGGTTCTCGCGAAGAAGGGTTTATTTGAATTGGTCCCATTCCGGGTAAAATGGCGTTCCCCATTTGAGGGAATTTGGCTGCGTTTATTTGCAATACAAACGTCAAACCGGGTTATTTGGGTTTGTGAGCGTTATTGTCATACAAATTTGAATCGTGAAAGAGAGGAAAAATGTATTCTGTGACACTTTGGTATTGTGAATGGAATGCAGTTCTGTATCCATTTTTTTTATACAAACTTGTATTCTTTAGAAAACTATGTAAGCAAACTTGCTGAATGCATCGTTTGAGCGAGAGAAATCCCATCTTCTCTGGTAAATTCTTCCCAATGGGAAGACCTTTTGTCGAGGGTTTTAGTCTGTCATCATACACAGTCGACATTCTTCTCTAGACCAAGTGTTTTTCCTTCCAGATCCGAGTTACGTAGATATGTGTTAAGGATCAACCATTTTTCAACTATTTTATTTTCTATTTATTTTTTATTTGGAACTCAAATGCAATCGTCCATATGCAGATCTGTGCTCTAAAGTAGAAAGTAGGGTTATTGGCCTTTTTTTTTTCTTGTAACCAAATCGGTACTACCAGTTTTTGAAAAACCAATAACTAGAACTGAATTCAATCAGTTAATTGATTGACCAGTTCGGTTTGTCAGTTTTTCGGTTTTTTAATTTTTACAATATATATTATAAAAATATATATAATATTATATTTTAAATAATAAATAATATATCATATATTATAAATATATATATGTATGTTTATATATATAATACATATTTATTAATTTATAATATATAAAAATAATATATATAATATAATATACATAAATATATAGAAATATATGTATATCGATCAATTCGGTTAACTGATCTTTCGGTTTGGTTTTAGTTGATTTTTTCGATCAATTTGGTTTCTCGGTTTTTTTTTTTTTTTGCTCACCCCTAGTAGAAAGTAATTCATGTTAAGATATTTCTTTTCATCTGGAACTCAAATCGATTCGAACCGGTGATCCGTTTTAATTATTTTTTGGGTAAAATATAAAAACCTCCCTTAAAGTTTTTGATAATCATAAAAACCTCCTCTAAGGTTTTACTTTAAAATAAAAATCCCCCCTGAACTTTTAAAAAACTCAACAAATACCTCTTTTTCATCGATGACCCAAACAGAAAAATAGTCAAGTTACAAAATTGCCCCTAATTAATCGTTAGGGCATCTTCAATGGATTTTAAAATGCCAAAAATACCCTTACTCGAGTTTTGCACTAAATATCTATTCGGCAACTCCAATCACAAGGCCTTTCCTTTCAGTTCTAGCCTTCCGCAACCACTCTTGTTACCCAAGATTTTGGAAGAGACGGAAAAGGAATTTAGTTCCATCCCTTGCATTTGATATTTTAAATTGCATCTCTACAAGTTGAAGTTCAGTAGTTTCAACTTTGAAACTTCTCCCTATGACTATTATTCTTCTAACAAAAAAAAACCCTAATTTTGTCATCAATGAGTAACCTTGTCAAAGAAGCAAAAGAGAGCATCCTCCCTCATAAATTTCTTTGCTTTTGGTTGGACTTCTGGATCATTTAAAACCTGAAAAGGCATGGCAATAGTTGGGAGAGTGGGTGGAGAGAGAAAACTCGCCCTTGCAAACGCTTTGAGGCCTTTACCATCTCTCCTCTGACACATAGTTGATTCCAGGTGTGGTAAGCTCATTTTCTACAGAAGCCCAGACAAGCCCCGTTAAGAAAAGAGTGAACAAATAGGACCCAACTGGGTTTCTCCTGAATTTTGAATCAGTACTATGGAACAAGACAAAAAAAGGAAGATTTTGATTGGAAAACTCAAGATGAAAACAACAAAACAAATTGGGTATGTTTTTTCTCTGTTCCGTTGAACTAGATAGAGTTGCAAAAAAGTGAGATGTTGATTAGAGGATTAGAAAGAGTTTTATAAAGTTTAACCCTCTTTCTCTTGGTGGGGTTTGTTTTAGTGCAAAAATTGGAGAAAGGGGACCTCTTTGATAAGGTTGCAAAAGTGAGATGTAAATTTCTATGTTTAAACTACTGAGTCTTAGAAATGAGATCAAAGAGAATACGAGGGTCTGTTAAAGAGAGAAGCTTAGCTAGGATTTTACTGGAGACATTTCAAAGTCCAATTGGCTATGGTCGTGACCTTTTCTGTTTCTTTATTCCAAATCTATCTTCAATAGATGATCTCAACTTTTAGGATCCCAGAAACGAGTTGGATACCCATCTCAAATTCTAAGCATGTGTTTTTTTCCGTGGATGTTTCGTGATAGGCATTTATCAAAATGCCACTATGTCATCGCCAAATCAACATTTTTCTCATCATGTTCATCCATACACATTAATATTAAAAAAGTGGGTTTTTATTAATGTATGCACCAACCGTTGGGGGAAGCTTTATTTTAACGCTTCCTCCAACGGTTGAGCATTTAATCACTCAACCACTGATGTGGTGCCTAGTTGTTAATAAACGGTTTATCAAGTACTTTTCTCAATTTTGAAGACAAAAATCAAGTACAAATGTCTATTTAATAAACGGAAGCTATACCAAATACATACTAAATTGCAGACGCAATTGCTACTTTCAACCACGAGATTGATTCAGGTTTCAGGCCTTACAATGGACTTGTTATTTCTTTATATGCTCTCATGAAATCTAGAAACCATGAGTTGGTTCTAGTAGTGTGTAAATGAAGTTTTAAGGGTGGGAAAGTGCATGGTGGTTGAATGCTACCTTTCTTCTCTCTTCTCTTCTCACTCAACCAAATCTCACTCCTCACTCACTGTCACAAACTCATAGGCAAACACTCTCAGTTCTCACTTACCAAATCTCACCCAACGAACACTCTCACCGGCGCCACCAGTGAACTTCGACGGTGAGTCCTCTCTCTCTCTCTCTCTCTCTCTCTCTCTCTCTCTCTCTCTCTCTTCATGGTTCATCTTCTCACTTATTCTCAGAATCTCAGCTCAGGTTCATTTATCAGACACGAACTCAGATACCAACAAACTCAGGCACTGGCGTTGAGTCCTTTCTCTCCCTCTCTTGTTAAGCTTGCCCTTTTGTTCTATTATGAAACTATTATTTTCCCTTTCTCTTTGCTATTACGATTTACGAAATTACTCTAGGGATTTTTCTTCTAGTTTCCCCTTTTGTTTATCCTGTAAACAAGTTTACACAATCCGAAATGTTGTATTTGGTAGTCGTTGTTTATCATGTAAACATGTCATCTGATCTCTCACTCTGCAGAATTTGATAAACCAGTTAACCCAATAGGATTAGAAACAAAAGGCAGATAAAAATGTCTAAATACACACACACACACACACACACAGATTTCTAAATAAAATGAGGAATCAATACTCATTCTTTTTGTATGTTGGTAAGTTTTAAATGGGTGTAAGAAAGCTAAAATTGTGTGGTTCTGCATTTCTTATGTGGTTTGCAGACAAGGCAAGATCTAAGAGGGAATTTTGAAGAATTTTGAACTGGGTTTGTTTCTTCTTGAATTTTATGAATTGTATTTTTGTTGGTTTGTCTTTTAATAGGTGATTTGAACTCGTTAACAAAAAGCCATCTTTTTGTTAGGAGGCTCGGGCTCGGGCCCAAGTTGTAGGCATGTTGGTCAGGCCAAGCTCGGGCTCAGTCCTAACAAAATCCTCTTTATGTAGAGTAAAAACCCGGCCTGAGCCCGACCCGACCTAGCCCATGAACGGGTCTGCTTCTAAACTCTATATAGTTGTAGGTGTGGGAGATTGAAAGATAAGAAAGAGGACATCAAATGGGTGGTTCAGGTTAAAGTTTCTTTTTAGGGTTATTTTAGCAAAATTATACATGAAATCATATACAAAAGGGTAAAATGGGTATTTTGAAAAAGCTAATGTATAAGTAAAACATTTTTCGTTTGGGTCAATGAGGGAAGGGAGGTATGTGTTGGATTTTCCAAAAGTTTAGGAGAGGTTTTTATCATTGTTAGAAACTTTAGGTGAGGTTTTTATATTTACTAAAACTGATTGTGTTTGCCAAAGATGTAGATTTGTGTTCAATCGTCTTCCTTTTCACATTTTTTAGGGAAAATTCTCGATTAGTGCCCTATACTTTGGGCGTAGTGCCATTTTGGTCCCTGAATTTTAAAATGCAACAATTTAGTGCCTGAACTTTCAAAATGTGTCAATCCAATACCTGTTGTTAACCAACCATTAGCTGGCACTTGAAAAGACAAAAACACCCTTCAAGTGTCATCCAATTCTCTTTATCAACCATCCAAACGTTGACAAAAAATGAATTGATGAGGGAAGATTTGGCCCTCCATTGACGTCATGACACATGGCATATCAGAACAGCTGGACTACATCCCAGCATCACCTAGGCGACAACTTGTCTTAGCCAAAATGGGGTCTCAGTTGGCGTCTGCCTCTGTCACCGACTTGGTGACCTGGCGATCTGCCTCTATCGCCGGCTTGGCGACCCACCTCTCTAAAATTTTGTCAGTTGTCTCTGAACATTTTGGGATCAAGCCGCATAATTGTAGGCCTTATCCTCATCCTGCTCGAATTAGAGGAAAATGGTAAGCCTTATTAACTGGCATGTTGTCCCCCTTCCAAAGCGGAACGAACCCCTATGTCATGGGCCGAGGATTCAAGGAGCGTTTCGTGAGACCCACAGCAACCCAACTATATAAGGGCATTAGCCCCTGAGACCCAGGTAGATGTGCAATTTAGTTCTCGCAGCTCTCCAGCTCTCTCACATTTAGATATCTAAAAATCTCTTATTCGCTAACTTAAGCATCGGAGTACCCACCCTGGGTAAAGCAACCCGGGCACTCTGACATTGTTTCCTTGCAGGTCGCATCAGAGCCACCCCTCTAGCTCGTCACCACTCAGTTAGGCATCAAAGCCACCTCTCCAGCTCGTCACCACTTAGCTAGGCATCAGAGCCACCTCTCCAACTTGTCACCACTCAGTTAGGCATCAGAGCCACCTCTCCAGCTCGTCACCATTCAGGTAGGCATCAGAGACACCTCTCTATCTCGTCACCACTCAACTAGACATCGGAGCCAACTCTCCAATTCGTCACCACTCGGTTTGGCATCAGAGCCACATCTCCAGCTCGTCACCACTCAGTTAGGCATCAGAGCCACTTCTCTAGCTCGTCACCATTCAGTTAGGCATCCAAGCCACCTTCTAGGTAGGAACCATTCAGCTATGCGTCCAAGCTACATTCCAGGTAGGGATTATTCAGCCAGGCATCCGAGTCACTTGCTAGCTGGGAGCTGCCAAAATGCACATCATCAATTGGCATTGTCTGTGGAAAACATTACAGAAGGCTATGTTCTCACCCGATTCTCTAGGCCTCAAGTAATAACATCTTCAAGCAACAACAATAATGCTTGATCGAAAGAACCCCCTAGGGGGCAGAAGCAAAATGATTAGACCAAATGAGTTTTCACAATCTTGCCCAGACAGAATCTCCCTAACTAGGAGGCCACCCCATAAGTCGAGCTCTACGTGCTCTCTGTGAGAGTTGACGGCAAACAGAATGTGAGGCCACCCCATAGGTCGAGCCCTCCATGGTTCCTGTGAGAGTTGATAGCCAACAAATTGCGAGGTCGCGCCACAGGCCGAGCCCTCCATGCTTTACGTAGGAGTTGATGGCCAGCAGGTTGTGGAGCCGCCCTTGCAGGTCAATCCTGCCGAGGTGATGGTGTGTTTGTAAGCTAAGGTGTTGAGAGCAAAACTAGACTGTCAAAATTCTTGGAGACCTGGAGACCTGCCGTCGAACTAGTGACCTACTTCTGCCGACCTGGCGACCTACTTCCACCGACCTAGCAATCTGCCTCTGTCATTGAGATGGTGACCTACCTTTTTCGACCTGGCAACACACGTAATCAGCTCAAACGAGCCTTGTCAGCCCTATTTGTGAGGTCGCCCCTATGGGTTGAGCCCTCTGTGGCTCCCTCAAGAGTCGACGCCCAACAAACTGCAGTTGCCCTTGCGGGTTAAGACTTTCAAGGTTCCCATGCGAGCTAGCAACCTGTAGTTAGTAAAGCTGCCCTCGCAGGTTGAGCTCCTTGTGGCTTACCGTAGGAGTAGACGACCAACACCTTAGAGGACTGACATAGTGCAGCTGTGACACCGACCGGCTATTTAAATTCCAACATTGACACACATATCGCAAGGGCAAGCCAAACCGCTTTCGACACCAAGGACCCCTAAGCCGACCTTGAAATATGTTGATGATAGGCCAAAGGACCTATGACGAAGCACAAATCTACTCCCTTTGTTGAGCTGATCTCAGCTTGGGAGTGGGGGACAATTGATGAGGGCAGATTTAGCCCTCCATTGACATCATGACACATGGAATATCAGAACAACTGGACTACATCCCAGCATCACCTAGGTGACAACCTGCCTTAGCCAAAATGGGGTCCCAGCTGGCGACTTGCCTTTGCTGCTAACCCGGTGACCTACTTTTACTGCCAACCTAGCAACATGCCTTTGCCGCCGACCTAGAGACTTACTTATGGTGCCGACCTGGCAACATATCTCCGCCACCGACCTAGTGACTTACTTATGGTGCCGACCTGGCGACCTACTTCTGCCGCCGACCTGGCAACCTGCCTCTACCGCCAACTTGGCGACCTACTTCTGCCGCCAACCTATCGACTTGCCTCTTCCCAGTTGTCTCTGAACCTTTCGGGATCATGCCGTGCAACTGTAAGCCTTATCCTCATCTTGCCTAAATCGGAGGGAAACGGTAGCCCTACGTCATGGGCCAAGGATTCTGGGAGCATTTTGCGAGACCCACGGCAGCCCAACTATATAAGGGCATCAACCCCTGAGACCCAAGTAAATGCGCAATTTAGTTCTCGCAGCTCTCCAACTCTCTCACATTTATCTATTTTAAAATCTCTTATTCGCTAACTTAAGCATTAGAGTGCCCACCTCAGGCACACTCTTGCATTGTTTCCTTGCAAGTCACATCAGAGCCACCTCTCCAGTTCGTCACCACTCAGTTCGGCATTAGAGCCACCTCTCTAGCTCGTCACCACTCAGCTAGGCATCAGAGCCACCTATCCACCTTGTCACCACTTAGTTAGGCATCAGAGCCAGCTCTCCAGCTCATCACCATTTATCTAGGCATCAGAGTCACCTCTCCAACTTGTCACCACTCAGCTTGGCATCAGAGCCACCTCTTCATCTCGTCACCACTCAGTTAGACATTAGAGCCACCACTTCAACTCGTCACCACTCAATTAGGTATCAGAGCCACCTCTCCAGCTCATCACCATTTAGCTAGGCGTCCAAACCACCTTCCAGGTAGGAACCATTCAGCTAGGTGTCCAAGTCACATTCCAAGTAGGGATTATTCAGCCAGGCATCCAAGTTACCTACCAACCAGGAGCTACCAAAATGCGCATCATCATGAATAGTCCCAAATCCTTGCCTCTTCTATTCAAGAAAGTTGGGGTCGCGTCTCAATGGGCATTGTGACTACAACTTTCTTGAATAGAAGAGGCAAGGATTTGTGATTGTTCATTTTTTTATCAATGTTTGAATGGTTAGTAAAGAAAATTAGATGACACTTGAAGGGCATTTGTGTCTTTTTAAATGCCACTTAACTGTTGATTAATGAGCTAGTTAACAATAGGTACTAGATTGACACATTTTGAAAGTCCATGTTTTGAATTGTCACATTTTAAAGTTCAGGGGCCAAAGTCACACTAGGCCCAAAGTATAGGGTACTAATTGGGAATTTTCCCTTTTTTATTATTATCTAGAACTCAAATAGACTATATTTGTCCAAATCAACTATAATCAATTTATAAATCTAAGCTCCAAATTGAGTGTTCCGATCCATTTTAAGGGTTGAACCAATGTTTTTGAACCGTCGTTGACCTAGATGGTCGGAACATTTTCGTTTCACCCCTGACCCGTTCTTGGGTGAAAAACCATTGACTTTGTCAAAAAACTACTAGCCCAGGTGGTCAAACTATCGATTCGTTTGACCTGGACAGTGGTTTGTGGTTTAAGAAATTGCAAAGAGGGGAGAAACTAAGAGTCTAAGTATGAGACACGAACTCAAATCTGATATCCAGAGAAGAAGAAGAAGAAGAAGAAGAAGAAGAAGAGAAATTGACCTCGGATATGAGATCTGAGAAAAAAATGAAAAATCGATCTCAAATCTGAGATCTGAGAAAAAAATAAAAAATCGATCTCAAATCTGAGATCCAAGAACTCATATGATCATTCTCAGATCTCAGATTTGTCATATGCACTGTTACCGCCATCGTCGTCGCCAGTGAGCGTCGAATCATTCTCCTCCTCTTCCTTCTTCTTCCCTCCTTCCCTCTTTCTTTCCTTCCTTTCCTTTCTCTCCTTTTCCTTTTTTTCCTCTCTCCTTCCTTTATTTCTTTCTCATTCGACAATAGACTCTCTTCTTCGGTTCTCCTTTCTCATATACAAGTATATAACCATTTGCTATTTTGCCCTAATGCAAACCATTCGAACAGTTTGACCTAGATAGTCAAACCGTTGACCCGAAAACTGGTAGCTAGAATGGTTTCATTTTCAGGTCGATTTTTAAAACCTTGGGTTGAACAATGAAGATGAATTAATATAAACTCTTTTTTTTTCTTCGTTTTCTTTATGTTTTCTCATGTTTAAATAAGCTTTCAACATGTTCGTTTGTCTTCAATTATCAAGTAAGTCTATGCTTGTCCTGAATCTTTTTGTGTGTTTGCTATTTTTCTTATATGATTTCATACTTCGTTCCTTGTAATATATGATAGTATGGTACTTGTCATTCCTCATATGAAGAGAGAGAGGAGATGGAATCCCCTTTAAAAATTTGTTTGGTTAATATAAACTTTGTTGGTGTTCCTGTAATGTTTCCCTATTACAAAGGAGATGGTATCCCCTTTAAGGTATTTTGGGATTATAGATAAAGGAAAATTCTCCATTAGTACCTTGTATTTTGGGTCTAGTGCCACTTTGGTCCCCAAACTTTAAAATGCGACAATTTAGTACTTAAACTTTTAAAATGTGACAATCCAGTACTTATCGTTAACAAGCCGTTAATTAGCCATTACGCGGCATTTGAAAAAGATACAAATGCTCTTCGAGTATCATCTAATTTTCTCTACAATCCAAACATTGACAAAAAATTATGTTTGGAAAGAATAAAAATACATGCAAAATAATACAAAATACAAGGTTTTACACTTTACATATTTGTATTTTTACTCTGTTCAAACTGAGCCTAATGGTCCAATGACAATGTGAATCTTAGGAAAAGAAGGGGGGAGGAAAAGGTTCAGTCAGGGTCTGAAAAGGAATTTGACTATTTCAACCAAGCTCCAAGCCTCCAAAGTTCAACCAGGTGAATGCAAGAAAGCAGTTTGACCATGGCATTACACTCTAAAGCAAGCATCTAAACTGATTACTACTATAAAAAACAGTCGGTACTCTATAAACAGATCCTACAAAGTTCTACTTTCAACGATTGAATCATCACAAAGCACAATAATAGTCCTTCCATTTTTCTGAAATGGAGCAAAATGTTTCGCCAAACCCGTGAGGAAGAAACTGAAGTCAAGAGAAAATTTATCGTTTGGGGTCCGATTCCTTTGAGACTACAAATTAAGCTCGGCCTTGAGATTTCTTCAAGCTGATTTGTCTCTCAAGTACTCCATGCATAATTTACTCCTCTTCTCAGACAGGCCTTTCAGTAACAGCTCGGCATTCTTCTGGGGTTGGTCGAGGGTATGTTTTGGTAAGGTCCCCAGCCGTGTTTTGGTTTTTGCTACACTTTGATTTGTTGGGAGATTGTTCTTTTGATTGATTCTTCCTTTTATTACCACACTTCTCCATGAAGAGGCAGATAGGAATTGGGGAAATTACCATATGCTACCTCATGACGAAGCTGTGGACACCAGATAGGGATGGACATGGATGGGCAAAGGCAAAATGGTTCATTGGATACTTCCAGCCCAGCATGTCTGGGAGTGAACTGGGCCCAAAAAATTTTAGCTAAACTGAAATGCTGGTTTGAGCCCAGCAGAATATCAGTACATGGGGCCCACACCTATCACAGTGGGGCCCATGAATTTATTGTTACTTGCCAGCGTAGAACCTCAACATTAGTTCCACAGGCAGCCGAACAGCCATCGTGTTCGGTCAAACCTTGCTCGTTGTCTAAAGGAGAAGGGTGAACACATATGGCGCTCAACAGAGTCCGGATCTCCTGCCTACATTTAACGGAGTTATACATGGAGAGCATCTCATCCTCTATATAGAATTATGCAGGGGGAGATATTTCCAATTCATGAGAGGTAGTGTAATGTGAGTAGGCGTGGGCAGAATTATTGTGAGCAAGAGATTCGAAGTCCGTTCAACATTAGTCTTGAGTTACTTCTTTGCCTCTCATTCAGGGAAAATTTTGGCTGCCTACCCTACAGGCCGCCTATCAACCTCCATATGGCGCGTGTCTAACAGTCTAAAACCATTATAATCTAAGTTATCTAACCAGAGCTAAAAAGATTCCTATTACAAATGAAAATAGTTTATTCTAATATTTTTTACCAAAAAACACTATGATTTTTTAAAATATCTGAGTGAAACAGTTTTGCCCGCTGTGTTGTTCGATAGGAGTTTTCCACAGTCTTTGTGAAAGATTGGTAGGATCCATCTAATGGACGCCAAGAAGGGTGCAGAATGGGGGGGGGGGCGAATTTCAAAAAAAAATTCCTACCTTCTTCTAACTGGGAATCATATTCCCTAAATTTAGAATACATTATTCAATGATCCTATTTGAACCATAAAAAAACCAGATCTGAACCAAAAGGAAACAAGAAGGATTATACCTGATCCGGAGAAACAATATCTCCCAAAGTCGGTGTTCACGCCCAAAGAAGAAACCAAGATCCGCTCTTGCTGAAGATGACACAGCTGTGAATGGAACGGAACCAGCAGGGTGCGTCCTACACACTGGATTCTTCACAAGAACCCTCTGGAAACCTTGAACACCGAATCATTTTGTCTTTCTTGCAAGACTGTTGTCAAGAACTAATTTCTTGACTTCCTATTGCTGCAAAGATCCAATCTTCCAATAGGATGTGGCGGCGGTTGAAGGAGGAGAAGTCTAGGGACGAAGAGGGCAGAACTGTCTCTTCTCTCTGGAGTCTGTGAGAGATCAAATCTCAAGTTGCAGGATGTGTTTCTTGCTTACTCAAACCCCTAGTTCGAAATCTGATATTTCTTCTAGGGTTTTCTCTTCTTTCTTCTTGATTAAGAAACCTCCCAATATTTTTGGGACTTATCCCAATCCAAATCTATATTTGGATAGGGGATAATCTTAATTCTATCTGCAGATTAAGTTAGTTTACTCCTGATCTTATCAGGAGGTTACCAGATTCAAATCTAATTTGAATTTGGTCTCTTAGAGTGGATAAAGTTAAAGACTCAATCATTTTACTAACATTAATCTCAGATTCGCCCCATGAACTGGTGATCATATCAGCCCAGTTCGAAATGGGCTTTTGGCCCATTAAGTGTTCAGTGTTTAACCAGTTTCCAATCTGCTGCCCAGTTGGGCTTCTTTGTATGGCGTGTGACTCAAGCATTGATCTACACACCAGCCACATGGGTTCGGCCCAACCTTTATTACAAGGCCCAGCCGAATTCACTAAAAGACTCAGTGACCCCCTTGAGCCCATCACATGGACCCTATGAGCCCAACACTTACATTAAGTGGTCCCTAGGCCAAGCCATCTTATAAAAACCCAGGGACTGTGGGCAGGTGCAAGATTAGCCCATCAGGTATGATCCTAAATGGTTTTACACTTAACCTCTCAGCCCTTAATGATCAAGCACTGCCCGACAAGAGAAGACCTCTCTCTCGGCTGCAAGGAACAGTACCGCACTCTCCACTCACATGGATCCCGGGAATTAAAACATTTTGCAAATCTTTTGAAACCATACATATACATGTATATATATATTAATTTTGCAAAACAAAATTCCAACGATCGAAATCAACTGCCGACAATTTGGTTTCCATCAGAGAGAGTGCATTCCCGATCATTACCATTGTCCGACAAAGGGGCTGATCCTGTCACTATGACCACTCACTCAGATGAATTCTCAGACTGCCCCAACATGTCCAGGTTTTGACCCCCACTAAGGATCTCATTGATTGACACATCAAAGACAGCCCGATCCGACACCTAGTGATGTGTCATAATCGAGTATAAGGGTCAGGTGTAACTTTTCAGTTTTGCCAATCTGTCTCCAAGGTCTAGGGCAGTACTGGAAATCTGGTCCGGTTCAAGGGTTCAAGCAATCCCATACTGCATGTGCCTTGGGTTTTACCCTGATGGCCGAAACAAGCCATCCCAACACTTGGTGGCACATCAGTATCAGCCTTGGCAGGATAAATCTCCCCAGACTTATCCAATGGCTGTGAACATTTAAAACTAACACAAGTTTCTATAAGTGTCCAGTTTTAGGGTCTTACACAGAATTACACCAAACAACATGAATCAAACATGCACTTTAATTTATTTCCACTAAATAACAAAAGTACATCAAATCCGATTGAAGGTAAGGGCATACAAGACTGTCTAACACTTTGTCACCTGACCTCATTCTAGCCATGAAAGAGATTGATGACCATTTCTTCAACTCATTAGTGGGACATTAGTCGGAGTTGCAGACTTCGGAGGTGGTGTTGTAGTTGCATATCCATTTTGTAGTTCCCTCTAGGTTGCTCTGTATCTGGCATGGTCTAGTATTAACTATGGTATCACTTTCTTGAACCCAATTGTTCTTTCTAAGAAAACTTCACTCAAATTGTTGATTAATAACTTGTGAAGATCTTTTTTTAATCAAATTGTTGACTAATAACTTGTGAAGATCTTTCTCTTTTACTGTGAACTCCTCATTACTAACTCTCTTTTTTTAATCATTCTCTCTCTCTCTCTCTCTCTTCATCATATTACAATTTGTCTTGTCATTGCATATCTCCAATTTCATAATAGTTCTTACATTTGGAGACATTGTTGAGTGAAACATGTCTGGTTCTAGGTGTGCCTCTGCATAAATCCAGGCTGAGATTGTTTTTTTCTTCTTACTTAAGTTCTCTTGTTGTAATTTTGAAATGCTTTCATTTTTTTTTTTCGTTTTTTGGATGAATTCTTCTCTACGTTTAGAGGTGCATTTGCTCAATGATCTTTTTGCAATCTGTTTGTAGCAACTAGCAACAAAGAGATGTAGGTAACTTTTATGGATTTTGTGTTTCTCCATCTTGGCTTTGATCTTTTAGTTAATCTATCCGATTAGCTGATTTTTATTTTCATCGATAGGTGCAAATAATTTAGTCATTTGTAAAATTTTATTTTAGCATATAAAAAAAACTTTCATGGTCATATATTTAGACAAAGGTGGTGGTGGCTGATCTGATGGAGTTGGGGAAGAGATGAAGAAGAGATGACGAAGAAAGGGGCAAATGGGAGAGATGACGGAACATGCGGAAAAGATTTTATAAAATAAAAAATGTCTTTTATTTCATAATAACGGATTTAGGTTTCGTTAGTTATGTATTAAGTTGAAAATAAATTTGCCACGTGTCATATGGAGGTTGATATTCCTGTCGCCTGTCGACAGCCAAAGTTTTCCCCTCATTTAGTACTTGAAAGTTGAAAAGCCAAAAGGCCCTTGTTAACTTCCCAGTGAAGCTACTTATGATAGATAGCTTCTCACAGTTCAATCAAGAGTGAAGCCCTCCCACAGAGGCCCATATTAACGTGAAAGCACTTTTACCCCTGTAGAAATTCGCAAATAAGGACACCCCTAATCCCCTTGTTACAAAGACGTCTATATTAGAAATTGCTTAAGCTCATTGTTTATTCGTTTACCAAAGAAGGAGAATGTAAGTTTTTCTTTAATTAATATAGCATTCCTTTTATGCTTAGCCGGTAAAACAAGTCTGAACCTAAAAGCAGAGAGAGAAAATAGAAACTTGAGGGAAACTTCTTTAAAGCAAAAACTAATAATAACCACACCATTGATACATATGCTCCATAGCAATTCATTAATTCTTGCTCGACTTATTTGATGATATTGGATGAAAGAACTCCGATCCAAAGTAAATTGGAAACCTTTAAAAGGCCATGTTTGGATGAAACAAACTTTCCCTCATCTTTCCATTTATCTCTTATTTTCTATCAAACCAAACACAACCTAAGAATAAGAATAAGAAGGACCTGATGCCCAGCAAATTTTGTATTCTAATCTTACTCGAGAAATTGCTTCTGTTTTCATAGTTGCATTCATACTTTCCACTTCCAGTTCTAGAAGAAGATGCTTATCAAGGCTCAGTATGGAAAGAATACAAATACATAAAGTGCAAAATCTTATATTTTATATCCATTTGTGCTGTGTATATTTGTATTTATACGCCTAAACAAACGATAATAACACTCAAAAAGTCTCAAAGTCGATGGAATCCTACAAAGAACTGTGAGCCCATTTTTAGATTCCGCACCCTTTTTTCTACAAACAAAATGTAGAATACCAAGCCCGTCCCCCGAAAGAGAGAAAAAAAATGGTAATCTGAAAATAATCTCAATTCTCAACTCCTGCCCTATTTACTATTTACATCCTTTCCAAGTTCCAACAAACTCAACAAATGAAAACGGTTCAAAGTTTCAGTCTTTCAGGCACCAAAAAAAAAGAAAAAGGAAATAAGAATGCTGCCGTAATTACAGACAGTGGCAAACAATCATAAGTTCAAAACGTTGTTGAATTCGAACCCGACTCGTTCTTCCCGTAACCACCAAATCGGTAACGCGTCCGACTCATTGATCCTGACTCCAACACGTCCTCCCAGTCTACCTCCTCTTGTTCATCTCTCCCTTTCATCATCTGTAACATTCTTCTCGCCTTCTCCCTTGCTCTCTCACTCCCTCTTTCTTCCACCTCCCTCAACACCTGCACCGCTCCCGCTTCCCTCGCTAACCCTTTAAACCTAAAACTCCATTGACTCAGGGCGTATAGCGCCGCAACACAGTTCTCCCGAGTCGCCTCCGACTCGAACTTGTAACCCCTCAGCATCCCCACGAAACACTCAACCGCATTGGCATCGAGCATCGCCGTGCGTCCCTCCTCGCACGCCGCTAAATTGCACAATATAAGCAATGCACGGCTTGCCAAATCCCCCGCCCTCGCCATGGTTAAAAGCGTCGGGATTGAACCCATTTTCACGAGTTTTGTGCGGTTGCTCTGAACGAGTGAGAGGTGATACAAACCTAGCGCCGAGTCGTGCCGAGCCCGCTCGCTCTCGGACCGGAGCAGGTGCAGAAGCGGCGGCAACGCCCCCAACACCCCTATCGCCGTTTTATTGTCATCGTCAAGCGCCAGGCTGAAGAGGGCACCGGCCGCGTGTTCCTGCGCCTCAGCGAATCCACCTTTCAGTACATCGATCAAGGGTGGTATAGCCCCTGACCTTACGATCTTCACCTTGTTGATCTTCTCTAAAGATAGATTCACCAATGCTGCCACCGCGTTTATCTGAATAGTAGAATATCGTGATACCAGGAGAGGTCGCAGGGCTGACAGCAATCGAGGCGTGCATAGGCTAGCCCTAATTTCTTCTTGGGTTCTCGTTACCTTCCTTAAAGAGATCACGGCTTCCTCCTGCTCGAATACCTGAGAGCTCTTGAGCTTAAAAACGAACTCGTCGTCGTCAGACGAGTTGGGGTTTAGATTTTCGTCGTCTGCGGTAATTTCAGACGAGGACGAAGAAGAGTAACAAGAGGGTCGAGTGGAAAGAGGTAGAGGCGTACTGGGAATCGTAATCGTCACCGATTCCTCCGAGCTAGTATAGAAGTGAGTCGGCCGTCGATTTACTTCGGTCTCCGCGTGACTAAACTTAACGGGAGGTTTCTCTGCAACCCCTTCCAGCAGCTCCTTTTCAGAAGTTCCTAGCTTGGCATCCTTTTCATCTTCCTCCTCTTTCTTATCGTGCTCGCCCTGTGATTTTTCTTCCTGGGGCATCATTAATGCACGAACAAGTTTCTCTGCGGAGGCATACTCCATGGATTTTGGTCGTTCGACGCCAGAATTATCGCACCAGTTGAGAATAGTCGATTTGAAGGCGATGTTGGGAATTACCGTAGAGAAATCGGGCTTGGAACCGTCTAAGAGGATCGGTGTAAAACCCAATTTCTTACAAGCATGAACGCAGTTCCGCTCGAATGTCTGACCTGAAGCAACAATTACAGGATCCGCCATTAAAGACCTAGAAATTGGACACACAAATTCCTTCGGGGATTGCTTCGCTTCGGACTTCAAGGCACCCGAAGAAAACCGGTGGAAAGGGAACCACTTGTGCTTCCCACTCTTCATCTATGCGATTAATCTTCCAATCTATTGTCTCTCTTTGAAGTTTATTTGATGGAAGCTCGAGTGACTCTTTTCGAAGTTATTCCAAAAAATTGAGTAAAAATCTCAACTTTTTTCATTGTTTCGATGACAGATCGAACATACAAACAAACATATCGATTAGATGAAGTCAAATGAATTGCAGCGCCGAAAATGCAAAAAGAGTCTAGAAGACGGATGTTATCTCTCTGATAATCCTGCACAGATGAGGCTGAAGTTACCGTAGATCAAAGTCTTCGGGGTGTTCCGCGAGCCTGCGACTGCCTGCAGGGTGCAGTGATAAAAGTTAGCAGGAAAAGACGCAGGGGTGTTTGTTAATTTCCCGTATTACTGTAACTTTCAACAGAAACGATATTACGTTCAGAGGCCACAAGCCCGCAATCTTAACGACTTATTTATTTACCTGAGATTCGTTAATTATTTACGGAACTGCCTTCTCTAATTCCTTATTTCTCTTCCGACTACCGATGATACCCTCGTACAAGGCTCAAAATAACCAAACATGACATTGTTTATTTCAAACCTTGACCGTTTCCGGACGCCGAGTTTGACCTTTTTGGGCCCTTGCTACGTGGGAAAGTATATGGAAATAGGTTTGATTATATAGGATAGCTGTTGGACTGAGTGATGTCTGCCACGTGGAAGGATCATACTTATATCTATCCTATTGGAATCTGTGCATTTTACCAACGTCGATTGATTATTTTATCACAGAAGTAATTCTGAAATTACAGCCCCTATAGTCTATTAGTAGTCCCCTATAAACCGCATCCTATCTTACCGCCTCATACTCTGGAAGAACTCCTATAAACCGCATCAATTTTGAGGTGGGCTGAAGAGCCATTCCGTAGGCTTTTAAAACTGACCTAGATAACGAATCGATCAAGGGTCTGATTCCCGAGTCGAACGGTTTTCCGGTTCTAACAATAAAAATTAAAAAAAAATTAAAAAAAATGGTCAAAATGGTATGGTTCAATCTTCTGAATTAGTGATTTGTTGATCAAATCAATGTTTTTTTTGGCCAAAATTCAATTTTGACAAAAAACGGAGCTGGTCACCTAATTGGTTCCTGATTTTTTCAGTCCAATTGTTCGAACCGAATAATCGGCCCGTTTTGACAAAAAAAAAATAAAAATGTCAAAACTGTTAAACGGTTCGAATGGTTCAACCATCCGGATCAATAGTTTGCTGACCAAATCAACATTTTTTGGCCAAAATCCAGTTTGGGCGAAAAAGGAATCGGTCAGGTTTTTCCGGTTCGATCCGGTTTTGAAAACCATGATTCTTCATGAACCTATTCAGCCCACCTCAGAATTCTTAGCTTTACCATACAGATGGGATGAATCCTAACCGTGGATTAATGCTAAATTCACAAAGAATATGTAATTTATACGGAAAAGCATGGATTTGCCCAATGCATATTTCTGATTTACACTGTTGGGCTATAAGCATTCAAATGGACCGACATCCACACTCTATGCACCCACGCCTGCCCGTGAATTGGCATCAATTCCGAGCTGGCACCTATCCCGACCGTACATTGAACCTACAAATTATGACACTGGGGGTATCGGTGATTCTCCCTAATTTATAAGGGGGACCATAATTTCAGAATTCTGCAGTGTAGTTGTACTTCTCCGTTATGGGTTTTTAGCATATAAGGGAAACTTTTGGGGTTTAATACCAATGAAAGTAATATATTTAAAAAAATTTCAAAAATATGTTAACTTTTTAAAAATAATATCAATAAAGGACAAAAACATTATTCATCTTCTTCTTGCCATTTGTTCACCAGAGCCGCCGTCTGCAGCCACCTTTGCCTTCGGCCACCTCCGGCAACATTGTTAGAGGCGGCGGGCGACAGTAAACGACGACTCTGATGAACAAATGGCAAGAAGAAGATGAATAGTGTTTTTGCCCTTTATTAATATTATTTTTAAAAAATTAACCTATTTTTTTTAAAATATATTATTTTTATTGATATTAAACCCCAAAAGTTGCCCTTATATGCTATTACCCCTTTTTTTTAATGGATTGATTAGCTTTTATACAAAAAAAAAAACACTTTTTTTTAAATAACAAAAAAAGGACACTTACGTCATAATCCATTCCTTTCTGTTCCTATTACAAATTTTCTCCTATTAACGCCTTGAAAAGAAATATCGTGTGAACAGAAATTAAGTAATTACGGTGAGAATTTTATTATGATGGAAAATAATCATATAATAATTTTTATTGATTCTCCGCCTCATAAATTTTTATCTGTTTTTACAGTTGCGGTCAATAAGTGAGAAAGGTATTGAAATAAAGAGTGATTTATTAAAACACCCACATATAGCTTCATGGATTTACGAAACCACCTATCCGTTGTGTTTTATTAGAATACCCCCTTATATACATTTGAGCAAATTTAATAAAAATGAAGATATCAATTTTCCCCTGATAAGACACAAACTTTATTTAGTTAATTTTGTTTTCTATACGGAAAAATTGTAAAGATACTATTGAAATAAACAATCATAAGATTTCCACTTAATTAGATGATCATGTCACTATTTACAATAACAAAACAAAAACCTCTTAGTGAAAGGTAAACTATGAATAGGGTTAAGTAAGTCTATGAAATTATAGGGATGTTTTAATAAATGACCTTCAAATAAAATTGTAGGGTATTGTATAATAGGTGGAAGTTTTGGTAAATATGTGGGTTGAACAAATTATAAATTTTTAGAGCTCAAATCAGTCCCCCACAATGTTCCACAACACATCTCCGCTGTGTATTGGAAATATCTCCCCATGATAATATTAAGAATGATGATATCATCTCATCATTAAGAAATATTTTCAATACACAGCGATGATACACTGTGAGATGTTGTGGGGGGCTGAATCGGTCTCAAATTTCCATATCTACTGTCAGATAAGACTATAATGAATCACGTTGGGTTTCTTATGTGAGTATGTAAGTTATAATAGGATTTCATTTGTTATTAGATGATATTAGCTAATTTTCTATTTTAAATTAAATTATATATATTTTTTGAAGAAAAAGCCCTCTTTTGTGTGAGGGTTTTTTACATGTGTTAGACTTTGGTAACAGTTTTTATTATTTTTCCTCATCAAAAAGCACTTGGGAAGTGTTCGATTCGTGATTATATTTGTGTTTCATCCGGTTGATGAAGATAATCAGTGTTTTATATTACTATTTGTATGTTATTACTGGTTATAAAACTTACAAAGTGGCCTCTTTTTAACACAACTTATTGTAGATTTTTCAACCAAATAATATGGTTTCTTGATGTAAACATAATTGGCAGTTACATGTCGTGTCTGTGTGGTACACCAATATGGCTACTGTCATAATGCTTCCTTTGATGATGATCATACCAATACCAACATAAGTAGATAGTGACACTAGATGTATATATGAAATATATCATAACTAAAAAATGAATCATATTTTGTGGTTCAAAGGAAATGTCATTTCAAAAAACAAATATTGGTATGGTTCTAAAACCATGCCACTCTTATTTACAACCATGACCAAACACTACCCTAGAGGATTAATATTTTCAGTATTTTCATAAAATTGTGTGAACTGTGTGATGGATAACGGAAATTGATGGAGTAGAAATAGTCTCCAGTAAACTCCAAACACGTGGCAGCTTTGGAACACTCACGCCTCTGCCTACAGGTGCTCGCCTCGGCCAATTGGTGCCACCTGGGACCGACAGCTCATGCGCCTAGGGCTCACCATGGATTAGTAAAGCTCGCCTCGAGCAACTTGATCAAGAAATCAGGCCCCTGTTATGGTACAGGCGCCTGATAAAGAAACCATTTCTTTTCCTTTTTTTTTTTTTTATTACTTCTTTAACAAAAGCTGATTTAGAAAGTGAAAATTTGACATTGTTCAACGTACAAGTGAAACAACTTGCAACTTGGTACAGGCGCAGGGACCTTGATCACGTTCTTCGCTGGTGGAGCATTTAGACAATTAGACTCAAACAAATAATTTGGATAAAATCAAATCAGATTTAATTTGTAATTAATTAACATCGTGCCCAATTAATCTAAAAGAATGGGCTCACATTAATTGACGTATCAAAAAAAGTCTAAATTCTAAAAGAACGGGCTCACCAAAAAAAGAAAGTTTTTAAGGTGAACCTTTAATTTGAAGTAGGAATAAATTAGAAAATATTGGTAACATTTGTCCTGATTTGTAGGGTTTACAGCAAGGTGCCAATTCTAACAGGTAAACACCACATAGGACACATATCAATCAACCGTTAGGGGAAATGGTTCATCGAAGTATGAACCGGTGGAGTCCAGATTTACGAGACATGCCTGATTTTTCAATAAATGCCTAAATCAAACATTCATATATAGGCATTTGTTAAAATACCTATGTGAATCCGATGTGATATCGTTTTTTCTAAAAAACGGCCACGGTTCCAAATATATTCGTAATAGAGATTTGGATTCGAATAACACCTACACAAGGGTTTGAGGTTATGGGTTATATGGGTTGAGGGATGGGTGGTTGTATAGCCCATGAAGGAAATAAAAGTTAATTGCATATTTGCATATTAGTATGTTGTAATTTAGGGGTAGTTTCATTTTAGTGTCTCCACTTCAAAATATGTTATTGCAGTACCTGAATTTCACAAATTGCATCAGTTTAGTCCCAGTGCTTAGCATTCCATCAGTTATCTTGTAAGATTTAAATTATTTTAAAATTCCAAAATTACTCTTTACATAAATTATACAAAAGATTATCCTCTTATTTAAAAAAAAAAAAAAACTATTCGTCATCTTATTCCTTAATATGCCAAAAAAATAATGAGAAAAGACTGCTGCAACGCCTATTCTCCCCCCACTATAGCTACCACTACAAAAACAACAGTATCTTCACAACTAGTCCATAGATTGATGCTAGATGTGAAACTTCAAAACTTCAAATCATCGAAACGGCAAGTGATAAAGAATAGATTCGATAGAATAACATCAAGAGTAGAGAGAAAGGAGTTTTATCAGTTCCGTTAATGTATTTGATTGTTGATGACAACAAAAGACAGTTTGATAATTTTATTACCCATTGTAACGTTGGTAACAGTGTTGGACTAAACTATCAATTTTTGGAAGTTCAGCTACTATAATGACATGGGTACTAAACTGAAACTATCCCTAAAATATAAGGAATTAATTTACAATTTAACAAAAAAAAAACATTGGTACTACACTAACTTGACCCTATCATGCTAAAGTTAGGTTTAGGTTGAGATGGGGTACATGCTCAACCTATATATCACGTAACTTATAAGTGATGTCCGGTTCGAGCTAGAGCCAACGTGGACACATAACAAATGATCCTATAACTTGGATGAACAAAGATGGAAAAATGAGGTAGTGCAACGAACAGATCTGCAACCAAAGTTATAGTCAGAGGCATGAGGATGTGGTCCCTGGGGAAGACATTCCGATGGTCAAATAAATAGAGTGGCAATATTGATTGGCCTGAGTTGTTGAGAACAAGCTGATCCTGGCTGGGGTGAAATATGAGAGCAAGAGGGCAAGAAGTTGTGAGAGATCTTAAAGATGAAAAACCTGAGGGGAGATGCCTTAAATAGCCACGTGTCATAACCGGCTGGATTACACTCCATGTCTCTCGCACATCCTTCCTTGAAGAGGCCGAGATCAGGATGTTCATGATCGGTTTGGATGAAGTAGGCATAAAATTGTAAACATGTTCAATGAACACTTAAAATTTTTTTGACGTTTGTCTCTTAAAATACAAAAAATTAATATCCACTTTTAAAATTTATCAAAATATTTATCAAATGCTCATTTAACATATTTACTTTTTGATGTATGTAATAATACATCTTGACCTGTCCAGGGTGTCATATAGTTTTATTTGTCCAGACAGCTTGATTATGGCCAAGGTTATCGGATGGGCCCAGTTGCTTTGGTGTCCACATAACGAGTATAAACGACTGAGATACGGTCAATGAGCATTTAATTTTTTTTTTTACACAGAGAATGTCAAATTTGAAATATTATAGAGGATATGTGGGCTTTTTATTGTTTACTATTGTAGACTTGATTAAAATAATCTTCCATATCTATACATCTCAAACATTGAATGACGGCGGTAGATTTTGGATTTAGGTTTTGGAAGGATCGAGTTCCCACGATGCACGAGGGCTTTGTTTGGTAAAGCCAAATATTCCACTTGTTTTTCGCCATCACTAAATTATTAATTATTTGACCCCCAAAAAAGCAAGCTATTTCATCTCCCTTTGTCTTAATTAAAAATAAATTCTAATTAATTAATTGCTTAAATTAATAATTATTGCTCTAATCTCTGCAAAAGCTTTATCACTTATCTTGTTATCTTTCTCTAAGACACAAAAGAAAAAAAAAGAAAAAAAGAAAAAAAGAAAAAGAAAGTATTAAAGTAAAGCCCTATAAGTGTAAATGGTGCCCCAAAACTTGATATCTGCTGATTGGGGATGAGCATCGGTTATGGTGTGTGGGACCTAGACCCAACATAAACTCAAAAGTGAACCAATCACTCCACAATGGGTTACTTACTGGTTAAGATTTGTAGGATAAAAGTTGAAAATATTTTAAGCTGCGATATAGTATACAGTCCACTAGCCCCCGGTTTTATTTGGTAACAGAGATAGGCCGATGGGGCGATGGGGGCTTAAACTGTTAAACATCTAGGATATGTAGCCAGCTAAGCGGTTATGGGCCTCATCTCCAGGTGTCCTGTTACGAATACATCTGCATTGAATTGCAGTGGAACTGTGGAACTGTGGAGATGCATAAACTAGATAGAGCTTCACATTTTATACACAATCTATTCCAAGTTATGGGCTTATGGCACTAAAGCGTCCACGTGTTCCCTGTTGCTAATACATTCCTTATCTCAACTTGCCAAATCTGATGAGTGCCAGGGACCCATTTCCATGTGCTAATTTGCACTCTGCCGACTGCCGTGCCGTACTCATCATTCATCCGCACCAATACAAATGTATGAGTGCAAATGTGCATTTGAGAAGTGAGTGCGTGAAAACTGTAGCTTATTTCCACTTTTACTTTTACTTTGAGCGTAAAAATTATCAATAGCTTTGTGCTCTCTCATCTCATGTAAAATAGTTTTATTTATTTGTGATTAAGGTGATTTGGCCCGACCTTGTAAAAAGGGGATATGTGGATATGATTTGACCAAGAGATGATAATTTAGCCTAACAAGTTCAGTTTGCAATAATGGAGTTCGCGTATTCAGTCACCTCGAGATAAAGGCCACGGCTTAAGAATCATCTCAAAGCAAAACCACCTTGATGCAGGTTTCACCTCAGCATCGAGGCAAATCAGTATTCAAGCCAGTTCGAAACTAAAAGGCCGAAGTACTAGTTTGGAACCAACAACTCGAATTGACACGTAACCGACTCCTGCGTAACCAACTCCAGAGGTCTCTCCAACGACTCCCGAATCCCTCGAGATCATGATAAGTTAACAGACCCCGACCTTTCTGGGATCACGATAAGCATTTATCCTCACTCCGCCGGAATTGGAGGAGGAATGAGATAAGCCTTACCTGTATGTTGTTCCTTCTAGGGCTGTTCATAAGAATGCCCAACCCAGACCGACCCAACTCGAGTCAGTCGGGTTTTCATTTGTACTGGTCGGTTTCGAGTTGGGCACATACAAAAACCGATATCTCGAGTCGGTTTCGGTTTTGACATAAAAAACCAAAACCTACCCGACCCGAATCGAACTAGCATTTATTCTACTAGTTTGGTAGTTCCTACTTCCTAGTTTGAGTAGTTTCCTAATTCCTACCAGTCTTCTAGACTTCTACTAGAAATAGAAGGCCCATTAGGCAATTACAATTAGAATTCAATTAATTAGGTGTTCTGATTTAGTTTTTTACCTAGATTAGGCAATTACAATTAGAATTCAATTAATTAGGTGTCCTGTTTTAGTTTTTTACCTAAATTAGGCAATTACAATTAGAATTCCTACTAGAACTAGAAGGCCCATTAGGCAATTACAATTAGAATTCCTAGTTTCCTACTAGTCTTCTAATTCCGCTTTTGTCTTCTCTTAAAATCTTCTATTCTCTAACTTAACTTGGTTGGTCCGCCCCCCTCAACTCAAGTCCTTAACTAATTCAGAGTTTATTCGGCTTTGTACAGGAGCAAAACCGAAACTGACCCAACCCGACTCAAACCGACCAGGTCGGTTTGGCCTATCAGTGGGTCGGTTTAGGTTCCCACCTCTGGTAACTCGACTAGGTCAAGTCGGTTGGGGAAATCACATGAAATCGACCCAACCCGACCCGTGAACACCCCTAGTTCCTTCGAAAGTAGAGCTAACTCCATCTCCACATCCCGGATATCCCGGAACTCTTTCATGTACCCCACGAATACTCAACTATATAAAGGCTCCAACCCCGATGGCATGAGGTACATGTGATTTCTCTGCTCTCTAGCTCTCTAGCTCTCTAGCTCTCTACATTCTCAAAGCAACTTCAGATTGCAACATCTTACTAACTTAAGCATCGGAGCAACCTCGCTGAGCTAGCCACCCCGGGTTCTTTGGTCTTATTTTGCAGATTTACCTAGCTCACCGTCCGACTGGAAGCCAGATCATCCTCCAGCAGGGAGTAGTCAGATCGCGCAACATCAATTGGTGCCGTCTGTGGGAATCACTACAAAAAGCCTTCTCCACAATCAACAGCTCATTTGAAATCAATGGCATCTTCCAGTCACGTCGGACAGAGCACTGAAATGAACGTCTATGGGGGGAAACCTCAATTTCCATCAGTGTGCATTGGTCAGTTCACCATACCGCTCATTGTGGCTGGGATCCCAACACTGACTGCACCACAAAGTGCTACATAGGTAAACGCCCCACTCCCTCCAATTGTGGGCGCAACCTTCGCTGAACCATCTGTGGTTCCCCCCGGAGTCGGGCAGTCCCAGTTCGATGACCTGCACATTGCATGCAGGCCATTCAGGTCCAAATGCAGCAGGCCCAGCAGTTCCAACAATACCAACAACATGTGCTTTATCAGTACTACCAGCAACAATTCCCTCCACTGCAGCAAAGCCAATAGCCGGTTCCACCTCGGCACCCAACAACTCAACATAACCGACCTTGTGTCCAGAACACTCGGTCTCCCCACTGAGGCGAGGAGACTTCCCAGATCCCACTTCCTCTTGGGAGCTAAGTCTCACCTCGCGGCAGGAGAGACAGACAGATCACTATGTCCACTTCACAAGGCAATATCAGAAATAGGTCCGGAGACACATAGTCCAATAGAGCTACTCTTCCTCGGCGTTCGCATCAAGAAGGTGGATCACTCGCAGGTAACCGGTTCGGGGTGCTGGCCGCGAACTCAAAGCAAGGCCCTTTTATCTGCGACAGTCAGCATCAAAACCCAAGGAATCAAGAGCTACCTCGCAGTAAAGCAGTACTAGACCATACAGAGGTTAGCAGCACCAATGTCGAGCTGATGAAAAAGCAACAACGAAGACATCGCAAGGCACGCCGAACTTTAGCTCAGAACAACCAGCTCACAAAGCCAAACCAACAAGAATAGGTTAAAGGTAAAGAAGAGGCGAGCTCGATAGCCACAAAGACCGACCCTCTACTCTCCGGGTCGTCCCCTTTATCTCCCGAGCTCTTGGCAACCCCGATGCCTAAGGACTTCAAGATGCCTCCCCTTGACAAGTACGACGAATCTTTTGATCCTAACGATCACGTGGACTCCTTCTAGTCCCAGATGCATCTAGTTGGGGCTGACGAGTCCTGCATGTGTGTAGCTTTCTCCACCACATTCAAAGGAGTAGCTCACACATGGTATTAGAACCTCGCGCCAGGATCAATCAAGAGTTGGGCGCAGTTCATAGAGTTATTCACCTCACACTTCATCACCAGCAAGAAGTGTCCGAGGTCCCAAGAGAGTCTCTTTAATGTGGTTTAGAGAGAAGGGGAGTCCATCAGATGCTACATCAAGCGCTTCAACGACACATGCCTGCAGATCCCCGACCTAGACCCAACGGTGAGACTCACGACAGTAAAGAAGGGCATAACTCATAGGGAATTCAAATGGCACGTGGTAGCCAATAAGCCGAAAGATATCACAGAATTCTTTAATCTCGTCGACCAGTTCATTAATACCAAAGAAGAGATGAACCAGAGGACCGATAATCCAGTAGAGAAGAAAAAAAGAGAAGGTGACAACACAAGTAATGACGGAAATAAGAGAAGAAAGAGTAAGTCCCCGACCAAGGGAGGAAACAAATCTGGGAGCTGATCTCCTTCGCGATCTTGCAAGTCAAGTCAGTGCTCCAGAACCCCACTTGTAGAAATGATGAACTACACACCCCTCAACACTAAGTGAGGAGAAATCCTGATGGCTATCAAAGACTCCTCCTTTGTTAAGTGGCATCCTAGGTTGAGGGGAGATCCCGCCACCAGGAACAGGAACGCTTACTGTCACTTTCATAAAGACTACAGACACAGTACAGAGAATTGTAGGAACCTCCTTGACGAGATCGAAGAGCTCATCCGTCGCGGGTATTTGAAAATTTTTATACAAAGAGAAGAAAGAAACCAAACAGACCGGCAGGGGGACCAGAGAATAAATGCTCCCGAGTCCAGTAACAGACAAAACGAGCAGCTGCCACGTCAACTGCCCAAGGAGAGACCGATTTGCGGAGTAATCAATATGATTACTGGCGGGTCCATCATCGCGGGCTGCACTTTTATAGCAAGTCGAACTTCAGTTCGTGAATTAGAGAGCGAGGTGCGAAACCCACCAAAGCGACCTAGAATTGAAGAGCCGATCTACTTCACGAAAGATGACGTACGCGGGATTCAGTATCCTAATGATGACGCCCTAGTGATAAAGCTAAGGCTCGACCAACATTACGCCTTCAACAAATTCCAGCTCTAGGAAAGCGATATCTCCTTTACTTTTACTTTGAGCGTAAAAATCATGAAGAAGGTAGAGCCAAAGCTCCAGGATAGCGATCTCTGCTCTCTCATCTCATGTAAAATAGCTTTATTTATTTGCTTTTTAAAACTTCAAATATTGGTCTTGGGGTCTTGTCTCCATTCCATTATAATTTAATTGGATAAAATAAAGAAGGTAGAGCGAAAGCTTATTCTTTAATAGATGCCGGCTTTATATATAAAATCAAAGTTTGTGCATGATGTGTTTGTTTTGATTGGCGTTCAGTTTTAGTTTCATTTGACAGCCTGTGCTTCAATGCAAATGATGGTTAGTTTTTCCCTAACGTCATAGCCCAGTACTACTCCACAAGATATGATACTACTTTTATTTTAGGTTGTGTGGGGTGGGTCCCAACGATGAATAGGAATATTTCAATTTTTATTTTTTCTTGCGATGTGCAGCTCTGGGTAAGGTTAGATCCAAACACACCTCTTATAAACTTATCAGTGTGAAATATAATATAGAATAACCAAAGTCCCCAACACCAGATACAAGGATAACGAACATGTGGTTTATGATGGTGGGGATCTGGTTTGCTGTTTATGATGAGTGGGTGATAATGATTTTAGCCGCAGTCTCTTACATCCAATATAGATGCTCTCAAGTTTGAAATTTGGGCTTAGGAATGTCAATGGGCCGGATTTTGTACAGGCTAGCCTCCACCCGAGTCTGATCCAATATTTTTTGGCAAATGAATCTGATCCAATTTGGCTTCACGAAATGTATTTCTCAAAACCCACCCTGACGGCCTGACCATATGGCTTTCAGTCTGATACTGATATGATCCAGTTCATGATTTATTAATTACAATTATTTTTTTGTGTTTTATTTTTAAGGTTATGATTTATTAATTACACTTTCGAGTGCATTTTTATAATACATTTTGAAGCCCTAAGAATCATTAATTTAAATTAGAAATTTGATTCGCGGAGTCTCAATTTTATATTAATTATCCAGCAAGGCAGCAATGACCCATAGCAGTACACATCTTGTGTACCATTCGATGGCATGTGATGTGCACATGGGAAAAAGCTTTTCCTTGATAGCTTGATGGTTTGGCGCTGCCATCCTTACATATACCCCACCCATCCCATCAAAAGTTTTCTTTGGGGCTAATACCTTAAGTGTCTTAAATAATATGGCTATTAGGAATGAGGATCAATGTTCAACTAGAAATAAAAAGGTAGGGATGAATTGGATTTATAACTTGTATTTAATTTCCTATTACTTTTCTGTTATATATAAACAATAAATAAATAAAATAATACAAATAAATAACAAGTTTTAATTATTTGATTAAGGTATGTAAAAATTACATAAATTATTAATTATTTTTTACCTAAAATTCAAAATATTATTAAATTCAAGACTTATTACATAAAATTTATATGCTTTTCATGCAATATGTGGGGTTGGGGAGGATAGGATTTAGCCTAATATCTTTACGGGTTATAGAATCCCAAAATCTGTCCCCTTACCAAAACCCATCCTTCAAGCAAAAAAGCCTGTCCCATCGGAGAGGATACCCACCATCCCCTTCACGACTAAAACATGCAATGGGGTCAATGTAAAAACCAATAAATTCACCACGTTTAAATATTCAATTAATTACTCATTGTCACTAATACATGGGTTCTAAGTATAAGCTTTACATTTTTTTCTTAGTACATGAATGTTAAGAATTTTTAAAACATATTGGAATATTAAAATTTGTATATTTATAAATGTTAAGAATCAAAATATTAGTTTCTTATATATTAAGATGCACGTTCATCTTAATGTATTTTATTTTTTATATATAACATTTTTCAAGTGTGTTTTGATATTTTGCATTTCATATAAATGTATTTCTTGTACATATTTACCTTATTTATAGTTATTTAAAACTTACCTTCAGTGTTATATTGGATTTACTTGAGTTTCCCCGATGTATTGATGTGTATCTCAATTTTCTACTGTATTCATGCCTATCTCTATACATCAATACTTTTAGCCTTGGGTGAAAGCACGGTTTTTAAAACTAGACCAGAAAAATCGAGAATCGATTATTTGACTGATTCCATTTTACCTCAGAATCATTATTTCACCAAAAACCATTGATCTAAGCGATCAAACCGTTTAAATCATTTAACAGTTTTGACTGTTTTTTATTAAAATGACCATCCATTCAGTTTGAACGGTTAAAACATTCAGCCCATGACTGGTTTATTGTCCAATTCAATTTTAAAAACCTTAAATTGGCTGCTGATTGTTCAAAACTCAATTTTCAAATTACAATTTATTAGCATTCAACCCTAGGTTAGCCATGGACACTATCAATACTGTTGCATGGCCACGGGGAATTGATGGGGACACAGAGGGCATTGTTATAAACCGTGCTTCTCTATGGTCAATACCTAATTACCTATATTATAACCATAGGGAGTGTATAAGCTCTCTATGTTTTTCCAGTTTCTTGTTTTTCCTTTCTATTACATGTGACATGACTAACCACTACAGTCCACCTACCCCCCTCTCTCTCTCCTTACTTTTTTCACTCTATTCTGCTCCATAACAATTCCTTTTAGAGTCTTATTACTTTATAGTCAACATCTTACGGGTGTTTATATTTGATGGCAAACCAATCACCAAGTCATGCCCATCCAACCGATTTAGTAAGCATTGCAAGCATAATTTCTACACTTTTAGACATGTTAAACTTAGAAAATTGTTTTTTTCAATAAAGTTTTGGAAAGTGGATCCATTGAAGATTTGAGGTCTTGCATTTTTGGGACAAGTCAAAGAGAGGTTTTATGCTTTACACTGAATAAGAGTCTTGGAGTTTCAAAGATTTGAATATTGATTTCTTTTTGGCTCTTTCAATCTTCATCTTCATCCTTCTACTACCTGGTTCACCTACGGCTGCAAGTCTGCAACTCTCAAGGCTTCTTTCATCCACCATTACAACTACAAGTGTTGTCATTTTCCTCCTCTGTTTTCAACTCTCATTTTCTCAACTTCTCATGACTCAAGCATCACATTCATAGGTTAGTATTTTATTTTTTTCTTTAATGTTTTTAAATTTTAACACATGTTAAATATTGATATATTTTATTTGTGTTTTGTTTGAGCTTTGAAAAAAAAATCTAGTTATTTATGATAAAAACTAAGGCTCCATTTCAAAGGAGTACAAATACAAATATGTAGAGTGCAGAACCTTGCATTTTGTATTACTTTATATCTATTTGTACTGTACATATTTGTGTTTGTACTCCTTCCAAATTGAGCCTAAAAATGTAAAACCAATACAAATATAATACAATGGTACAATACTTAATTCAGTTTTGTATAAATTTAAACATATATTTGTACAAAAAAAATCAGTTTTGTATAAAAAACTAATCTGCTTGAATATAAATTTCAGTTTTAATTTAAATATATATTTTATATTTAAAATTGTTAAATATAAAAATTTCAGTTTTGCATAAAAACTAAAAAGAAATAAACTTAAATATACATAGATATTTTAGTTTTAAATAATAAATATATATCCAAAAAATATATATTCTGAAATATATATATATATATATATATATATATATATATATATATATTAGTTTTAAACTAATAAACTGGTCCAAACAGACCCTTCATGTTTTGATCGGTTTTGCTTAATGATTGGTCGGGTCAATTGAAGAAAATGTGTTAAACTGACCCACCCCGACCCCTGAACAGCGCTACCGGATTTGCTACTCAGACCGACCTCACAGCATCTAGCATATAGTACCTGTGCATATGCAAACAGTCTCCACTAGTACAACTGTACAAATAAAATAACTAAATTGTCTTAAATGTGTCTGCAGGCTTACTGGTAAAGTTTCCTGATGGTTGTAGTGGAGAATTGGGATACTCTCCAAACTATTCCATTGATTGGGCGGGCTTATTTGGATTTTTCCACTACACTTTTTGACAAAAAAAGAAAAGAAAAAGCACTGCTAGAATTTGTAACATGTGACTGTCATTAGTTTCAGCCTGTTTTTAGCAGTAACAAACAATGATTTCAGTTCATTTTTATATTAGAGATTCCAGTTAATACACGACGGGAATTTGTGGTCTGATCGTGTGTATGGTTCTCTCGTGTTGTGTTTGAGCGTAAAAAGCCACTTTACTTGCATTATAAAGCTAAGTATGTGGTTTTGAATGGAAGTTGAATAAAGCAAGGATTATGTAAAGATGATGGATTTTGAATCGGAAATAGACATCATTTACTGATAAACTGACCTGACGACCGACCACCTGAGCAATATAATGCACGCAAAGCTCACAAGTAGCAAGCTTTAACTCCAAAGCAAAGAAGACTCACCAGCTCCATCAACCCTTTTGGTAGGGTCAGACTGCAATTTTTGCACATGTCCTGTGTGTGATGCAAACATCAGTGACCAGGCTGAACGCTTTGTCCTTGAAAGATTCTGCCACCCACTAAGCATGGCAAAATGCGACGTAATTAATTGTAGCTAGAATTGGGTCACTGGACGTGATGGGTTACAGAAGAAAAGTATATTTGTTGCCATTCTATTGCAACTCAGTGAATGGAAGAGAGACGGTCGGGAAGGGCAGCTTTAAGTCTTTTCAGATATAGTTTATGGAAAAGCACAGACAGATATCTCTTTGTATGTATTTGTTTTGTCGCTTCTACTGACTTTCGCAAATTGAGAAGAAAAGTCTTTTGTTTAATTTGTGGTGGTCTTGAATCTTGATGCGATCGCCATATATAGAAACTGATAGAGACAGTTTTCATTATTTTGTTTATTTAATTGGCTTATTTGAAGTGAAAAATATACGTCATCATCTTCATTAATTCTTGTTTCAGTTATATCGGGTCACTTACATGAATCATTTTTCGCTATTAATTGCATTCTGTTTAGCGTCATATATATATATATATATATATACTTAAATCATTTTTATTAATCTTACTCAAATCTGTATTTATTATTATTTTTTGTTTAAAAAGATTATGCATCTTAATAATATTAATTCATTTGAAACTAGGGTTGTTCATAAGTCGGGTTGGGTCGGTTTACTGAAAATTTTCCAACCGGTCTGATCTGGTCGGGTTACTTGAACTTGAAACCAAAACCGACCCAGTGTTAAGCAAAACCAACCTAATCGGTTTGAGTCAGGTTGGGCCGGTTTGAGTCGGTTTCGGTTCTAAATTCAACTATGCTTGACAAAAACTCAACTGCAATATATATGTGGGGACTGTGGCACCACAATATGTGAGGTAGTAAACGTGAGAAAAGCCATATTTTTGATAAACAGAATATACCTCTAATCCACAGTTTAGACTTTGGAGAGGAGAAGAACAAAACCCATATATACTAATAATGACTATTATAGAGGTATATATCTTATATATCTTTTCAGTCCCTTTGATTATATATTCATTATGAAATTTAATTGTCTTAATTAAGATTTGGGTGAATTCTGTAGGGAGACGGACTTAATTAATTTAAACTTCATAAAAGGACAATTAATCGGTTCGGTTCATATTGATTTCGGTTTTCACACAAAAAAATCAAAATCGACCCAAACCATTGGTTTATGATATTTTACAACCCAAAATCAATCGATACTGAAGATAACCCGGCCGACTCGGGTTGGGTTGGTCCGGATTTATCGATTTGATCGGATTGGGCCTGCTTCAAAGAAGTTGAAACAGACAAGTCGTTCAAATGACTGATTGACAGCCAATTTGAGCTCTTTGGACTTTTTGTTTGACAAGACTATTTGGATGAACTAAGAACAATGAATTTGGCAGCGGGGACAAAATTAAAACACCAGATCTTGTCTTCTATTTGCAGAATTCTTTATTTCGTGTTTTCATGGTTTATGACACAAAATTGTATAATTATTCATTGTCCTCTATAATTTGCCCTTATACACTTATTTATTAGTGATAATCGATTCTCTTACAAATTTTTTGTTAATAACTGTTTCGAGTTTTTCTTCAAAATAATGCGAATATTTGTAACTCCTTCCAATTGCTCTTCAAATTATGAATCTCACCAATTTGATCCAAAAATGATTAACCAAATCGTGTCCTTTGGAAAAAGATGTTGCATTTTCTTCCCATTTTTCCAAGTGCATGCATTCTAGGGGGTGCAATTCAGGTGGCCTGGATCGAGTTGAGGGTCAACCCAGGCCAACTCTAAAGGTACATACTTTTGGGTTGAGCTTAGCCCAATTTGAGGTCAAGTTTAAATTTATCAATCCAAACTTAATCTAACACAATTAGAGTTGGTATTGGGTTGGGTCAGGCTGGTTAGGCTGGGCTTATTTGGGCTTTTCGGTGAGTTGGTCAGATTTGAAAGAATTTATGAATATATTTTTAAGCAATTATCTTTTATTGGGATTTATAGTCTAATTTTGAAATATAATTTATCATAAATATGTATAAATTTTATTTACAAATATACATCTACATATTTTATACAAGTATGTATAGATATATAATTAAAAAAGAAGACATTTTTTATATGTAAAAATGCATATATGTATATATTTCTTTGAACAGCCTCAGGGTTGAGTTGGACTGAACTGTCTTGTTGAGCTTGGGCCAACCAAGACCTCAATCCAAGACCAACCCAAATTTATCTTAGGCCTAAATTTCTTGCCTGAAACCCAACCCACAGCCCGAAAATTCTGACCCAATCTGTCCAAAAACTTGTGTGGGATAGTGCCAGACTCGGGTTGGGCCCAGCCGAGTTGCAGGCTTGCAGCCCTGGTGCCTTCTTGTCAAACTTAAAGAGCTTGGATGCCTTCCTCCAGACTTTGATCTATATAATGCATTTGAGATGCTTCAAGCCTCTTGTATAGAGATGAAGAAATGCTTAAAGAGGGTTAGGTTCATTTGAAACCCAAGCTGCTTTTGGGATTTCATCCAACCAGTCCCCAAATTGCTTTTTATTATTGTTTAGGAGAAATTCATAAAAAATTAGGTATTCCTCTTATTTTTCTTTCATTTTTTTTTTATTTTTTACTTATAAAGCTAAAATAAAATCTTCTTTTGTTTTCTATTTTTCTATTTATTCTCTTTAATTAATCATTTATCAATTGGGGGTTTTGGACAACATTCATTCCTAAAAGCAGGAAGAAATTATATTTAGGACAACGGGCATAATAACCTCATAAATAAGAAAAATTGGTATGAGAAATCTTGTGCACTATCTTCAGTAATATAGGAAATTGAAATAAAATCACTTTTTTTTTTTTATACTTTTCCCCAAACAAGTAGAAAAACTAGATGCAAATAATCGTTCTAGAACTTCCCAGAACAGTTAGGAAGGTGCTTCCTGCTTCGCCCATGCGTTTGGTAGTTTGGGAGAGACGTTGAATTTTCCAAGAAAGAGAGTTATCTTGCGACCCAAGCCAAGAGAAAAATCTATATAAATCCGAGCTCCGCACGACCAACAAGGTTATTAGCTTATTAAAATACCATCTTCTTCCTTCTAAAACAACCTCTGCAAATTTCTCAGCGTTTCTTCATACACCAATTGCGACAGCGAGAGCTTCATGGCAGGAGGAACAGAAGCATTTCCGGATTTGGGAAGACATTGCCAACACCCAGATTGCCATCAGCTTGATTTCCTTCCGTTTAAGTGCGATGGATGCCGACTGGTATTTCGTTTACCCCCACCTTCTGATGATGTTTTTAACAATATATAGAAGATTGCTAGATATATTTCGAATTGTTTCTTACTTCTCCGAATTTGTCATGTCACAGGTTTTCTGTTTGGAGCACAGAAACTATAAATCCCACGATTGCCCAAAATCTGACCTCAACAGCAGAAAGGTTATAATCTGCAACATCTGTTCGTCATCCATAGAAACGACGGGAAACAGTAAGGAAGACGAGAAGGCCATTTCAGAAAGGCACGAGAGGTCTGGAGACTGTGATCCATCAAAGAACCGTAAGCCCAAGTGCCCAGTCAAGCGTTGCAAGCAGATTCTGACCTTTTCCAATACCAACACCTGTAAAATCTGCAACCAGAAGGTTTGCCTGAAGCACCGATTCCCTGCTGACCACGCCTGCAAACAGGCCGCCTCCATCCTGGCAACCGCTCACAGCGGAGGCTCTCCTCCCAATCCCTTCAACAAGTTCTTAGTCGCTTTGTCTGAAAGAAAAAATCATGGTTGCGGTGGGAACAGTAATTCCAAGGGATCTTCGGACAACCCAGTTCGCCCCTCCTCATCAGTTAAAGCCTGTTGAATGAACAAATTGATAATTATTATTGATGGATCATTCATTTGTGTTTGGCTCTTAGATTTTTTTTAATGGTTATGTGATGGAGAATGACATGTTGATCCACATCCCACATCGTCTAGGGGTGGATGTTTGAGGAGACGAGATTAGTTATAAATAGAGTATGGTTCAATGGGAAGAGACATCTCTGCGCTTGGGGCAATGACGCAGCTAGTGAGGTTATAACCGAGGCGCGTCAATTGCTGGTTGAAAACTATTTCCAAACCCCCTCTTTAGCCTGGGTTTGGCCCTGGCCATTGAGAATTTCTGGAAGGGCTTCCTTCGGGGTAAAAGCCCTACAACTTAGTTCAAAAGTTGTTCTGTGATCGTTGTAGAATAGGGAAATATGCCTCTTGGGAAATTGTTTCGTTTGTCAGTTAAATTCCGCAGTGATACGTCTTACATGTACAATCAATTCAAACTACAAATTGGTAACTCCGGCCATCGATAAACATTGCGATCATTAACACTTTACTTCAAAGTTTATTCATTAGAAAAATCACCGTCTGCTTGCACAGTTGCGACCGCACCACTTCTATCCACAACACTTGACGACTTCGTACTTTAATAATATTGATCTTCAGCACATTACCCCAAATAATCTGTTGCAATATTTGCCTTTTGGAACTTGTGGGGCTGCAAACGGATCAAAATCCAATCGATTAGTGGTGATAGGTCCAAATTTGATTTGTTTATAATCGAATTTGAATCAGATGATGTCTATCTATCGGATATCTAGCAGCTTCAAATTGAATTAGGATCATAATCAGATATTAAATAAATTAATATAAAAAATAAAATAAAAAATGATCAAAACATTATTTATTATTAATAAAATGAATTAATATTATATTTCATGAACAAAATGATTTGAAAATTATTTGTATGAACCTTGAACCTATGTAGTTAAAATACAAGAACCAGACCATCTTTACTAACAACCTAAATTAAATTTCACATATATATAACGAGTATATATTTTCAAATTGAATCAAGTCCGACCGGATTTGATAAAGCTGAAATAGAACGAATTCAGAATTCAGATACCATTTGCAGCTGAAATAGAGTTGTTTTATGGTTTGCGAGAGAGAGAGAGAGAGAGAGAGAGAGAGTCCAAGTCATTCTTTAATAAAAGCTGAAATAGAAAGGAATTCTTTTATGATTTTATATTTGAACTGCTCATGGGCTAGCTTCCACCCCAATTTAAAAAGAAATATACGGTTATGGGATCAAGTAGACATGTACAGGATTTCTGAAAATGAGGTTCCTACCATGCACCCAAAAAATACCACTTAATCCAAGCTTGTAATCATGGTTGTTGTCGTTTGAGACGAGGCAAGACAGCAAGGAGAATCTTCTTCCTCGGACCCTGCAAACCCCCATACGTCCTCCATGAGAAAAGCTTATCAAACTTCAATGAAAAATGATCAAATATAACAATGACGCAAAGAGGTATTTCATGATGGCCAGGTGTATTTTTAACTGCTGACATAATAACAGTGCAACACTCGACCTCATTTAAGTACATTCAGACATTTAGGAGTGAAAACAAGCTAAACTTGCCCAGCTAGGCATGGGCTCGGGGCTCCTGAATTAACACTTGAGCTCATGCTCAGGCTTGGCTTACTTTCAACAAAATTTTGATATTATGATCATTGGAGCCCAAACTTGAGTCCATTCTGAGAGGCGTATAACTAATACTTGCATTTAATCATTTGCAACATATTAATTATAGATCATATATCTTATGTAGTATCTAAACATGGCGAGATTAAATGAGCTCAGGCCCACCCAAGACTTGTTTAGCGAAACAAGGGACAGGCTCCCACACGAACCAAGCTAGTGGGCTCATTGACAGCACTAAGGCTGCACTTGGCATTCCTTATTGCAAAAAAAGAGATAAGTCCTTAAAACAAGGAATGTCAAATGCAGCGTAAATGGATTACAGCAACCAATCTACCAAAGGCAGGTAGAAACATAGATAAAGAATCTCTTCAAATACCTCTCAGGCTGTTACTAAAATGTTGACCGGTGTTCTTAAATTGGTTAAAATGTCAACCTATGTTAAGAATCTTCCCACCCAACAATTAATTATATACAAGCAAAGAATAAACTCAGATCTTAACGTTTAACATCACACATAATTTCCTGCTAAAAGTGAGGTTTGTAGTTTTGCATAGAATTTTGTTGCACACCTCAACACTGTCAGAGGCAGGTGACTGTTGCATGCAGATTGGGGTTGAATGTTTTGACTGCTGCTCCAAAGACATGGCTGATAGCTGGGGTCGAGGCATTGTGGTCGCATCATGGACCAAGTAGATGAGGATTTTGGCTCTGGTCTATACTAATTTTAAGAAACATGGGAGATGAACTCCCATCTGTTGTTTTCAACATTTTATGTAGTGAACCTGACAGGGATGAGAACAGTTTTTCTGAAGATGAATGATGAAGCAGTACTCTAAATATGAAGCAAAGTGGCATTATACAAATGAGGGGTAGGTATCATACCCAGTTTCCATCCCCCAGAGAAAGCAACGCAAAATTGGATTGTATTAGTATTTCAATAAGCAAGAAATTTGGTATAAATGATATAAAAATATGGGTTCCACTATGACAATGGAAAAGCATGATACCAGAAAATTTTATAACCAATCAACTGGTATATAAAAGTGGTAACCAATCAGGTGATATTCATCAAAATTGATAGGGGTTTTGATTGGTCAAAGCTCTTCCAGTATCATACCTTTCCAGCATCATAGATTCACCTAAAAAATATAATGAATTGAAAATACATACCATTGGTATCCCCATCTCCTTGAGGTCATTGTCTCCCATCTGCTTCAGTGCAGTCATGTCCACCTGAATATGAGATTGAAAGCACATCTGATATTAGCAAGAAGAAATAACCTTGCCTAAGTAAATTCTATTTTTGCATTGGTTTCTAAGTTCATAGAATGAAAAAGATATAGAGTTCAATGTTTCACTAATTTGTTTAAGACTTCAGGTGAAAAAATCTGATACCAACATTTAGTAAGAATGACAACAATTTACGTAAAAATCGTCATACTCATAAATGAAAAGGGAAATAGGGTTTGCCACCCTTTACCACCATAAATGGTGACATCATCTCAGGAAGGTTGGATCCCAATAGCTGTTTCCCCACAGTTATGCTTGTTTGTAATTCTATCCTTTTTTTTTTTTTATAAATAACATCAATTCCATTAAAATAATGAATAGATACAAGAAGATCCCCATAGAGGCGCAAGGAGCAGCCTCTCCAAACAGCAAATACACAAACTACAATAGAGAAAACATGAATGTTGAAATTAAAACAATAGTTACAATTGTGCCCAGAACAATGTTTCCCTATTTATCCCTTGTTTTGCCAAGACATCAGCAAAAGCATTAGCTGATCTCCCAACCCATTGTACTGTTATAGACATATTTCTTGTCAGCCATTTGAATTTCTTTAACTCATTTTTGTAGCCCCAAGTGACATTCTCCGGATTATTTAACCAGTCCACCACTGTCTAGTCTCTCCTTCAATCAGAAGCTGCTCCACGCCCACTTCTTTTGCAAGAAGCATTCCTTCTATTGCAGCTAGCAGTTCTGCCCGGATAGAGTTCCCAACTCCTAAAGGGCCAGAGTAGATTAAGACAACCTCTCCAACCTCATTCCTCAGTACACCCCCCATCCCAGAGGGACCCGGGTCACCCTGGCTACTCCCAACAAAATTCAGCTTCAAAGAACCAAGAGGAAGGGGGACCCAGCTAGTCACTGCCCTTCCCTTGTAGGAGGAATAGCTTGCTACCAACTTCCAATTCTTCCAACAATCAGCAAAAGTAAAATGGTTAAATAATTCTAGAGCCTTTAACCAATGTAAAGACCTGGACAAAATGCAGTGCTTTAGGGTTTGACTGTTTCTTCCTTTTTCTTGGAAGATTCTGGCATTCGTTTCTTCCCATACTGTCCATTACAATGCTGCTCGTGAGCATCTCCACATTTTCCTTCCTCTTTTTTGGGGCCAAGAGAAGAAAGAAGGGTTAAAGATTGTGCTTACTTCTGCTGGCATATCCCAACTAGACCCAAACAAAGATAGAAGCCAAGCCCAGAGCTCTGCAGTGACACTACAAGATAAAAATAGATGATTACAATCCTCACCATGAGATTTGTAATTCTATCCTTTCTAGTTTTGCCACTCATCCATCTCAACTTGCTTCAAAACTCTGGAAGTCTTGGATGCATTGCTCCAGTAAATTCAGAAGCTTCTTGTCCCCTCAGATTATACATGCCTGGCAGCCTAAGCTACACTTGGTCAACTACCCAATTACATACGGACCAAGTTAGAGAATAGAAGAGAAGACAAAAGTTATCAATAAAATAGAAAGTCAAACCGTTTTATAGAAAGAAGGATGAAATATTTATATTTCAAGAAACTTTCTAAATTCTAATCTAGGTAAAAAAGGATACCTAATTCTAATTGTAATTGCCTAATGGGTTGCCTATTTGGTGTAAAAGACTATAGAAACTAGGATAAATACAATTTAGGTAAAAAGGACACCTAATTCTAATAGAAGACAAAAGTTATCAATAAAAGTTAACAATAAAATAGAAAGTCAAACTGTTTTATAGAAAGAAGGCTGAAATATTTATATTTCAAAGAAACTTTCTAAGTTCTAATTTAGGTAAAAAAGGACACCTAATTCTAATTGTAATTGCCTAATGGGTTGCCTATTTGGTGTAAAAGACTATAGAAACTAGGATAGATACAATTTAGTTAAGTAGGAACTAGAAGACTAGTTAAGTAGGAACTACTGAACTAGAAGACTAATTGGTTCGGTTCGGTTCGGTTCGGGTTGGTTTCAGTTTTCATACAAGAAACTCGAAACCGACCCGGTATATCGGTTTATGAATTTGCCCAACCCGAAACCAACCGGTGCTGATGAAAACCGGGCCGACTTGGGTTGGTCGGGTTGGGCCTTCTTATGAACAGCCCTAGATTTTATGATCAAATTCAATCATTTATTTCACTCTATTAATATTGTAAGTCACCATTTGGCTACTATTTCTAGAACTTTTTTTCCCAAATAGCAGTGCTGCATCATTGCATAGGCTCTCCTAAGATGATCCGTCCATTATCAGACACATGGGGTTTTGACATTCTGTCAATTCTTGATGGACATTTCAACATAACATTTTACTTCATCTACTTTTTATTTTACATAAATAGCTAATATGTACAAGTGATGCTATTCTTTCTAGAAACTATTATTAAGCAAAAAAAAAAAGGACAAAGTAATGCTATTCTTTCCAAGACTGATCACAGGCTCATGTTTTCTTTCTTGTCAAGTCAAACTCCCAGACATGCTTCAAATTCCATTTCCTGTGTCCGTGTCCAAGCAGCGTTGCCCAAGAGTGGTGTAAACCTAAAAGAAAAAAAAAATCTTGAAGTAGCTAATCTTCTTCAAGCAATAATCTAGTTCAGCTGGAAAACAATGTGACTGCAAATTAAACAGGCTTCTCAACCCAAGATACCGAAGATCTAGAAAACTTTGATGGGTGAACAAAATGATTTTACCCACAATTGAGAGAACTTGCTACCTTCATTAGTGAACAAATCCAATGGAAATTTATGGATAGCATGTTTTAGAGTTAACATTATTAGTTTTTTCCAACTGCCTCCAATAGGCTGAGACTTCCAGAAATACAAATAATTATAATTGATTGAGTAAATCTAGTGCAATGGACTTCTTCACTTTACCATTCATCAAGGAGAGCTATCTTAGGATTTCAAGTTTATTATTGACACTAGAAGCAGAATTTACCAAACTAAAACAGCATAAATAAGCCTATAAAAAATGTCAATTTACAAGTATTTAGGGGGAACAGGTTACTTACTTCCTCAGCCTGAAAGAGAACAGCATATTTTCCCAGACCCAGTGAATGCAACAGGCTAGCAACACTAGGTGGTTCCTCACCCTACATAAAACATATGAGAATATGCATTAAGGGACCAAACCTCAACACATGATAAATTACGTAACACCAAAAGGCAGCCCTTGAGGAAAAGTAAAAATTCCTAAAAAAGGTAAAAGTAAAAAATTGTATACTTTTGTTAATGAACCAGGAAATTCCAAAAAGCAAAACTCCTTCAGTATTACTAAATATTAGAACATCTAAAAAACCACCAAGCAAAGCATAATGAGATGTAAGCCTATCTAGCTGCAACAGACTCAAAGAACAGAAGGCAACTGGTCTTAGGCATGTAGTGATAGGTATAAGAACACACCAGGGGCGGAGCCAGGGGGTGGCAGAGGGGAGACATGACCCCCTATGCTTTTAAGATCCCCATAATACCCATTGAAACCCTACTTAGATTTTTTTGAAGATAAATAAAAAATAAACTTTATTAAAGAAAATATTAAAGATCAGGGTGATAAGACATCAACCACCAAACAACATACCCACACTTACATCTAAACTCCTTAGGCATAATGTGATCAACCCTTCAAACAAACATGACATCCTAAAAATTCCATCCCAATTACCATTACCAAAACCCAAATTCTATATCACAAAAACCCCTACCACATAGCCCGAAAATAATCAAACAAAAATGCACTTAGATTTTGGCCCCCCTACCTATGTTTACTAGCTCCCCCCCCCCTCCCCCTTCAATAAAAAATCCTAGCTCCGCCACTGAAGCACATGAACAATTGGAGGATCAGATTCTCTTGGGTTCCAGTTCTCCCAAATTGAAGCATCTTATTGGTTTGGTGTTGGAACACTCGCACAGAAAGTAGAAATTGCAAAACTCAAGATGCGGATCTAGTAAGGATATTTCCATTTTTAGCCTCATCCATGGGCAACACACTAACAGTTAAAGTAAAGATAATACTTTTGATGGCAAAAGAAATAGAGATCTAAAAAAATAATTTTTATGACAACAAATTGTCCTTCAAGTTCAAGAGAACAACAACCATGACCTTTTCCTTAAATATCAATGTTGATATGAATAACCATCATGCAAGTGCAATTGCACTAAAGTACAATTGGCGTTTGCAATGTTACTATTATCAATTCAACACCAAACCTGTGGTTGCCTCCTTCTCTGCCACATAAAATCTATAACTATTCAAATCACACCTTTTCTTCCAGAAAACAGCATGCTCATATTAGTAGTGTCTAATCATGGTTTGAGTCTCAAAATTGGATTCTGTTTTTCTTTTTGGGATAAGTTATAATGTGCACTACTTCATCTAGAACATTTATTTGGTGAATGGCACAGATTGCAACTTCAAGAGGTCATAAAAATAAATACAATTCTATAGAAATTTAAAAACTAAGAATAGAACCAAACCCAACTTTTTGATATATAAAAATTCATCATACCAAATGCACCCTCACCAAGTATTTAAAAGGAAAGAAGGAAATAAAAGAAAATGTTCGAATGTTAGCATGCCTTACCATGCATGAACTCTTTTGCATGATGCCATTTGCTGGAGGTAGCCAGGCAACTGGTTTTGCAGCTTCAAGAGATACACCAGGTTTTGTCATAAGTGGCATATGACCTGTAGGCCTTGAATTGTCAAGAACTTCTTTGCTCATATAAGCGGAGGGTCTTGAAGCATCAATTTGCCTAATTGATGAAGCTTGCCGCAGCTCAGCCATACTCCTTGGAGGGGAAAAACCCCTAGAGTTACCTAAAATTCTATCTGGAGATCTGTGTCGCAATACATCCATACTCCAGGCAGAGTATGATTTCCTCAATGAATCCATGTGGAGCAAATCATCTGCACTCCTTGTAGGGGGGATCTGCCTCAAAAGGTTAGTGGCCTTTGGTGCAGTCGTGCAGTGGTGAGTATCAATTGCCACTGCACAATGTGCTGTCCTTGACAACTTTTCACGAAGGTCCATGTTATTTTGGTCACCACCATCACTTCTAGTTCGCCTAGACATGTGTTTCTGCATGAGCTTGAACCGAAGATCATCTTTACCCACCTGGGCACCTTTCAACCATCAGTGGAACCAGAGTTAGTAATAGAGACAAACAATTTTGAAACAACAGGAGTGCAGTGATATTGCGATCCTCATGAAATGGATAGACTTGTTTGTTACCAGCTAAATCGTTTCTAGTTGGACTCCACCTATTACTATCATTCCTTTGTCTGCAAAACACAATAAACCATCAATTTTGAGATCCAATAAGCCACAGTAATACTGTACAGGGAAAATAAACATAAATGTTCAGAACTCGTTCCTTGACCAGAACCATCTACATATACTACATATGTTACAAAAACAAACCCAAGTCAAGGGATAAATGATGACTTTGTTTTCAAGGATTTGATTTGATCCAATGTTGAAGATGGTGTTAGGTAATATCAAAACCCCACTTCAAGTTCTTTTTCCTTTTCTTGTTGACCACAAACCTTTGGATGAAAAAAAAATTCTCATAACATTTCTTGAGTGGCGAACGCACCTTTTATTTTTAGGTTGGTTGCCATACAGCATGGGATTGTCAAAATTACTTCCTAGTCTCTCTCTTACGGATCGCTTACTCCCAGAAGATGGAACATAATCAGAACGGACATTATCAGTTACGGGTCCTGGTCTCTTAACGACCTGCAAAAATGCCCAAGCACTCAAATCCTCTCGAAAATAAGTAACTTAGTACTTAATTCATTTCCTAAAGCATATAGATTAAAAAGAAAAGAAAAAAAAAAGGTTTTCTTTCCATTTATAGTTGACACCTTCAGTCAAAAAATTCCTAACCTCCTCGAATTTCAAGAGAAAAGTAAAGTTCAACGATTAACTCAACTCAAAGGCCAACAAACAGCGAATGAGCGGACTAACGCAGTTAGGGTTTGATCATCAACAAAAAAATCGAAAAATCCATTAAGAACAGTAATATATACAGCATTATAAAAATAACAACGAAAGGAATAGAAGGAGCTCAGCTTGTGAAACCCTAGTTTCCGTAAAAAAGATGAAGAGAAAGTATACTTAGATACCTGACCAGTACGCCCCAGGGTTATCGTGACCTGGGGCGGGGGCCTCGACATTTAGCTCAGCTGCGGTTGACTTTCGGAAACCCCGAAACACCTGGACAGGTTAATCTACCAAGGCTACAAATGGTCAAATAAGATAAGAAACTTCACCACATCTCAAATCAAACCAGACTAAAACCTAATAAGTCATCATTGGGAAGAAACGAGAAAATAGAAACCAAAAGAAAAACGAAAACGAGAGTCGGGTCTCATGGAGGAGGAGGAGACGAGAGGAGTGAGGAGTCCCACTTTCATATTCTTGGATATATATATATATATATATATATATATATATATATATATATATATATATATATTAATGATTTTCAAATAAATTCGTCGGCGACTCCTAATCTCCTACACAGAAAATATTTCCAGCAGAAGAAGAGACAGAGAAAAGAGAGCCAAAAAAATAAACAGAAAACATAGCACAGAGAGAGAAGCGGGAAAGAGAGAGCGAGAGAGACTTGTTTGCGGCGTTGGTCCTCTGCGGTATAACTCGGAGTCCGAGAGGGCAATGGGCAAAAGACCCTAGCCGGCGGTGAGGCTTCTGTTTTCTGGTTTCTGAAGGGTGTTAGGGTGGGGTGAAGCCCGAGGAGGTTCCGAGGAATGCTCTGCATTAATGAGACTCAAATGCCCCTGAAGTTGATGATTTTGGTAATAAGGATTAAAGGATATTTTTGTCTTTTCAGGGTGAACGATCTTCTGTATTGGTCGCTGGAAGGGTTCCGTGGGGCCAGGTCCTAATCAATCAAACGATCTCTGTTGTCTTCTATGCGAAAAAAAACTCTTTCGGTACCATGTTTCTCCGGTGTCATAGATTTTTCCATATATTGTCAACTGGTAACATCCCTGAACGATGCGCATTGTGTTATGCCACGTGGAAGAATCTGTGACAGGACCAATAGATTAGGACCTTTAAATTGCCACGTGTTCTTTTATCAATTCATATGCTTCAATGCCTTTTACCCCTTTTTAATAAAAAATAATTTGCTCTTTACCCCTATTTTAGCCGCCGACAATTTGGGTGAACGTACTCCGAGCCTGATAATATATTCCAGGCCGGGGTTGGATTGGGCATTCGGGCCAGAAAAAAGGGTGCAATTTTAGTGGGCTTGGGTTTTTAACTAGATTAAACAACGGGGTAGCCCATCCCCCAAACCTATAAACCCCCTAACCCAAGTGCAGGTGGGGTTCTATCCCAATTTCCAAGTCTCTGTTATAAGCAGCAGAAGATCTTATCAACCAATAGATTGGCACCTTGATTTAGGTGAGCTTGGTTGAGAGTTAGGATTTATTCCTCATAAAGCGCTCCACACCAACCTTGGCACGTAGGCTTGGTTGAGAGTTTGGATTTATTCCTCATAAAGCGCTCCACACCAACCTCAGAGGCCGTTGGAGCCACACATCTGAAACATCTTCGAACCTACATGTTTATTCATGAAGTGATGTTACCAATGCATGGCCTGCATGATGGTGTAAAGTTGGTGTGAGGTGTGATGGTTAAATCCGAATTTTTGGGTTAGTATATGTTAAAATTTGACCCAAAACTGTGTAAACTCTTCAAATCTAATATCTGACTTGCATCATAGGCTTTCTCGGATAAGTTAATAAAACTATTTTTTTCTAAATATTTAAAACTTAAATGTAAATTATATTTTTAAGCCTAATCTAAATTTATATTCAAAAATTACAAAAATTTATAAATATTAGGGTTCAATTATAACACGAGAAAGACAATTCTAAAATTTTATGACCAATCAATCAGTTATCAATATCATAAATGCATTAACAAATCAGGTGGAATTTATCAAAATTGGATTTTAATTGGTCAAAACTCTTCCGGTACCATGTCTTTTTGGCATCATAGATTTTCCCTAAAATATTATATATAAAACATATTATATTATATATATCAAATTTCCAGATCAAATTGGCTTTTGGGGCCCAAAGATTTTAGCAATCAGGCCCGAGCTACATTGCACGCACGCCTGGACAGAAATAATAATCCCTAACAAAAACACAACTAAGTTCCAGGTGGTAGACGGGTAGGGCTGGATCATTTCTAGGCTCCAGCCCCACTCGGAAGACTGGGGGCCTGGGGCTTGCTAACAAAATGACCCATTTTTAAGTGACCCTCAGTAAGTAGTGTGAATGGACCAGTTTTGGGTTGAACCCTATCCAAATCAAAATCAAATTGGACAGATTGAATGGATCAATAAGACATTGAATTAAACCAGTCGAGACTTAATGGTGCAAAGTATTTATTGGATTGGATTGGACCTGATTCATCCCTAATGGGTTTATATTAGATTGAGTCGGCTTGAGCAATATCAGGTTCATTGATAGAAGATAAGAATACAGGTTTTAATTTTTTGGTTGCAAGGTTTTAACTTTTGTGTCAAAGGTGGTCAGGATGTGACCAACGCTTGTTGAACCATTAAGGGTTTCTTTCGAGCCATGAACTAGTGCAAAATGCAGAAAACCCTGGAATAGACAAGAAGAAATCAACTTTTTAACTCGGGCACCCTAATAATCCTTTAAATTCATTATTGGATTAATTCTCACCAGGCCAGAGTTGAATGTACAGAAGCGCATCCCAAGAGGAATAAGAACGAGGGTAGTGGTAAAAGTAAAACAAAGGATACATGACACTACTTTCTGATTTGGATACAATCATACATACAAGTGGGCATATTGCTCAAGTGAATTTAATAAACCGATGGTTACATATTTGCTGTTGCTTCCCTGATTTCTTCCAAGGAGATGGCCTGAAAAGAAAGAAAGAACTTGAGCGATATCGATAATAGCAATAAACAAAGAAATTATGAGAGCATTTCAATCCCATATAAAAAATGCAAAAGTAGATGTCCGATTTGTTCAGTTATTTTTTAATCTGATAACAGGTAAAAATAGAGGAAAGATAAAGAAATTATGAGAGCATTTCAATCCCATATAAAAAATGCATCATCACGAGGATCCATCATAAACCTTCATTGCTATATTAATATTATAAATTTTAATATAAACATTTAAACTCATATGAGAAATTTATTGTGAATGATAAAATCACTTTACAGATAATTCATAGAAGCAAGACTATCAAAGTGAAGAGGAACAACCATAGCAAGAGGGAGGGGATGATACTGCCAAACCTATGATGCATAGTTGGGGAACTTGGACAGCAGGAAGCAACAGTGTGACTTGACATTTTCAGAGAATGATGTGGGGCTGAAGTAGAAGAAAAAAAAGGGAAATCCATCCTTTTCTCTAGTTTACATGGGCCTTCACGTAGCTGAAGTGAAGGTCACCAATTGGATTTTCAAAAGTCCATCTGAATCCAGTCCAATTGCAGTGGCCTAAAAAGTTACCAGTAAACTCAAGTCTAACAAGTCATTGAGTTGAGCCAAGAGTCCATAAAATTCAGCCCATTAATACAATCAACTCAAGTGATCCTACATGATTAGGATTTAATTTTCCTAATCAAATCTTTGATTGGTTTCTGAATATATGCTGAACAAAGGGTGGATCCTCAAGATTTACTACAGATCTTCACGATATTCTGAATAGATTTTTAATTGCAAGTACTTTTATTTCTATGTTTAAGAAAATCGATTATTTTGTAAATCTTAGAAGATCCACCATGTTTCTCTATAAACACTCCACATAATTTCTTGCTTGAGCTACTGAATGAATTATGAATGAATGAACAAAGAGTTTTCTCTATTGATGTGTTTGGTGCTGACTCCTAGAGAAACCTAGTGGTACTGACTCTAGTAAGGTCTACCTTAGTTTACAATAGGTATTTATCTATTTATTGAATACAATGCCTGTGTTCTCAACTCAACTCAACTAAACCTTGACCAAACTATATAAGGTCTGTTACATGAATCCTGTTCCGTCATCCCATTCCATTTAGTGGATTTTTTTTATGGTAACAGCATTTATTGATTAAGAAAATAATGAAATAAGTACAAGTATCAAGCCATTCTATGACCTGGATGGTCTATTTCACCCATCATATATTTCACTCTATCATTAGTGTTTTCAGATTTTTTCCCATTGATCTTTCTTTCTGCATTGCTAAATTATGACCCTAGCTCTTATTTGCTCTCTTATCAGCCTCTTTATCTTTCTTAATTTATTTATAGCTCCTGTCATTAAGTTTTTGCAGTCCTTAAACAACATAGTTGTATCTGTTTCCCTTTGTTTTCCTGATTTTTAAGATGCTTTTTAGTTCTCTTAACCACTTTAGTTGGGTATGCTAAAGCTAATCTCAAATGAGAGCTGAGGGCCTTGTGGTCTATTATCAGCTTGATATAAATCTTTTCCAGCCACTACTATTGCTTGGTGCAATGACAAAATCTTGGGATGACAAGCATGAGAATGCAACCTCAAGTTCAGTGTGGCCATTTTGTGCAAAAAAAAAATGCCAAACATTAGGTCTATATCGAATCTATCCCTCCCAAGACCTTGCATTGCCAGGACCATCATTGGGTGATGGCCCTTTTGATATTGATTATTGTTTGGGGGTCTGACATCAAGAACCAAAACAAAGGCATGTGATTTCAAGTGACCATATGTTTAACATTGTATTTGAAATGGGAGAGGGAATAATTGCCAGATTGACACATAGCATGGATGGTTGTATTATAACTTAAGGTATTGAAAGAAAGTTTAATGATGACAAATGATGACACATAAACATGATTATCCCCATTGAATTTCATAAACATCTTCATTCTCATCGACAGAAACTCAATGCTAATTTCTAACAGGTCATGGAACCAGTACAAATCAGTGTTTTCAACCCATCATTGACCAGGATGGTCAGAACGATGATAGAGTGACCTGATCACAACTCTGGCTCATCTCAACTTCTAACCTGCTATATTAAAAAGAATCACTGACTTGGTCAATGCTCATTGACCCTCCTGACCTTTTCAAAAGGTCACCAGTTTTTTGTATCATTTTTTTATTTTTTTTACAATGATGACATCACAGGTTGACCTGTTGACCCAGACAGTTGAACAACTTATTCATTGGCCCAATGGTGAGCGCAGTTCAACCTCCAGGCTGGGATTTAATACACTGGTATAAATTCGTTTATGCAATACCATAAGGTTGAATACCTTATAGCAACAAGTTGACAACATGTGGAAGAAAATAGTGTCTACCTAACCATAAATTCACTAACAATTATAGTTTCTGATTTATAGACAAAGGAGAAAACTAAAGATATCTGGTCAATAACATAAATTCAATAATAACTTATTTTAGAAGTAATACAATAAAAGGTATGACCATATGAGTAATGCAGTTGGGGTAGAAGAAGAAGATTACCTGCTCCTTTCCAGCAAAGTCATTGTCAGGTGTTAGGAATAGCATGCAATGGCACTCCTTCCTGCAAAATGACGTTCAACTAAGAAATACAGACTAGATGAAATAATTAAACAATAAACTTATGATTCATGATCTAAATGATGTTCAACTGAGATATACATACATACATACACACATATCTGTGTGTCTGTCTATTTTCATTAACCCAAGCAAAATAACCCCCCCTCCCAAAAGAAAGTCAATTTTGCAGTTTTTAGTATTTGAAGCCTTGTAGCTTCATTTTTGAACAAACCATTCATTCAAAGATAAATCTCATTTCCTCTACTTCCACAGGGAGCTCTTTTCTTATCATTAACCTAACACTGAAGCCTGATCCCTTTGATTAATTGTAAAGAACTGAAGATAACATGGACGAGATGCGAAAAAAAAAAATCAATCGACTGACTAAAAAAGCAAGGTAGAAAACAAATACACGATGACTATATATACTTAACCTAGAGTATCTTGGGAAGTCAAAAAAGAGGCATGTAATCAGGGGAAAAGATGAGTGTTGCTATATAATTACAAATCCATGTCAATCAGCAGCTTTTCTTAAGTTATTGCATTCTTTATCTCTGCATACAATTTTCGCTCTTATTGTGTATTGCATAAAGTTGGTAGTTGACTTCTAAGCAGTTCCAAGTACCAGCCACAATATCTTGTTTTCCTTTCTTTTGCTAAGAAGATCTTTCACTCAAAGCTATTTTGATATCTCCGACCTGACCACTCTTCCATCATGTAAAGATTATGCATTATTATTTCTTTCTACCATAAACAATTTTAACATCTCCAGTGCAATCAAAGAGTCTTCTCCTTTGAAGGCAAATACCTAATTGGGCTCTCTCACCCTACATGTGTTTTTTCTTTATAAGACAAACTGTGAAACAACCGTACACTTTTTTCCTTTTTTGATTGGCAACTTTAAACTTCATTTAGGAAAAATATAAGTATATAAAACTGCCAAGCAGCCCAGTGATGTGAGAACTATAACCATACCCTTTTTACTTTCATTTTATTTTAGATTTTACATAAGCTAAGTTATAAATTTTACCCACCAATTGAACAGTCAATATAACTCTCCCCAAAATAGCTAATTTCTGTTGACACCCTCCTTGGCCAAGGTATCAACAAAGCCATTTGTTGATCTATGAATTCATGAGCATGTGATGTGTAAGGGACTTGTTATTGCTTTAATCTCCATCTCATGTACTACACAATGCCAGCTTCCCATGCTGCCATTTCTCATCCATCCCACTACTACTCTTGAATCCCCCTATAACTAGAGTTATGATATCTAGTGATCTGCCTAATGGCCCTAATCTTAAACTGTGTAAGAGTGCTAATAATTCTGCTCTTGTAGAGTTTCCAAAACCAACCAGTCCTGGGAAAATAGCTTTGATGTGATCATTGCAGTCTCTAATAACCCCTCCAATACCTAAGGGTCCTGGATTATCCAAGCTACAGCCATCAAAATTTAACTTGGAAGCAATATTTTGGGACAAGACCACAGTATGGACCCATTGGGTTTTGACATAAAAGAGTCAACCATCCATTGTTATATTATTATATCCTCCATGGAGAAGGGATGAAAGGACTTCAAAGTCTTGACTAAATGACAAACTTTTACCACTATCTTTTCCAATATCCCTTCTTTATGCCTTGTCATATTCAGGAAAATTCTTCCTCTCCTCCCCAAAAGACCAAGAGCAGCTGCCCTAGCACATCTCCATAGTATTCTACTACTCTCCCTATTTTTCTTGTTGGAGAGAGAAAAAAAGTAGGTTTAAAAAAGTAGCTGCCCTTGCCTTATATTCTTGTCAGGTCTTCTTTTTTGTAATAGCTCACAAGTATTAACCTTTTGATGAAAAACCTCTCAATAGAAAGCCCTTTTTTTAATTTATCACAAAAAAAATACCTCATTTTTTGTGGCACAGGACAATAGGCCCAATACCAAATTTCCTTCATCAAATACAACAAGGAGGTACAGGAGAATAACCTGGAAGGGCAGGGGGATCAAATTCTAGAATCAGAAGTAAACAAGCATCCTGACAAAGGGAAAGGAGCTCCAAGACTAAGGACCAAACATGGGCGTGCACTTTTTTCTGTAGCTTTTTCTCTTTTTCTATTTGTTGGTGGGAATCTGGGATCATGGTTATAAATCTATAACAAGCGTGCATTTTCTAACCTCCTGATTTGCATCTTCTAGTGTTTGGGAACAGTTCTTTGCTCTAGTTGGTCCTAAGTGGATGGTAGACCCCTCCACTTGATATAAGAAACTTCTTTTTACCTTCTTTCTTCTCCCCTAGAAGAAAGGAGGGGTAATCCTTTGGAGATGCAGACAAGCAACAATCATATGGACTACTGGGAAGAATAGCAGAATAGGATGTTCTTTGATAGAGATCAAGCCGTGTAAGATGTAAGTGATCTGATAAAAACCAGAATCATCCATTGGGTAAAAGCTAGGAAGGAATCTGCAATGTTCTCCATGGATGATATTCTTAGAAATTGGTCCACAGCGCCCATTTAAGGAACAGAAGCACTTCAGAGTTGACCCCCCCCCCCGGCATAACATCTTAAAGTGGAGTTTTGATGGAACTAGCATTGGAAACCCAAGGGTATCAGGAACTGGTGATGCTATTAAAAATCATGAAGAAGATAACCCAGTGGCATATTCAGACTCAATAGGAGAAGGAAATTAAATGAAAGTAGAATTTTTAGCTGCACTCCAAGAATTAAGCTTGGAAAGACCAATGACATACAGAAATCTGGTTGTGGAAGGAGATTTAATAACAATTATCAGATGGCTAGAAAATGAGTAAATATGATCAAAGAAAACAACATCAGATTGGAGAAAATAGGTTTTCAATGTCAGCAAATATCTTGGAAGCAAATTTTGCATGGGTGCCACAGTTAGCAATCAATCTTGCTGATTCACCAGCCAGAACAGGAAAAACATAAAGTATTTGATTTGAGGAGGTAATCTTTTTGACTAAAGGAGGTACTGCTTATACCTTAGGGCTTTTGGGTAGTTTCTTTGGGGAGAGCAGCAATGGGCTAGTTCTCTTTTTTTTTTGTAGACTAATCTCTTTATAATTTCTGTATATTACCTTATTTATCAATAAAAATTTACAGTTACTGATAAAATAAAATTCAATCAAATAATCTTTAGGTGGGCAAAATAACCAATTTGTTATTTCTTTTCATCAGAAAAAACAGCACATGTTACATTAAATAATATTTTATTACAATCTTTATACATAAAACATTCTCAATACTCCCCCTAACTACATAAGGCACTATGCATAAAACAGTTGTCCGTACGCTATTTCCACTCTTTAGTTAAAATTTCCCAAAGTTATTAGTCATTTTCAAGTGACTCTTAGATAAATTGTTATGAAAACTGCCAGTTATTTCAATGTTGTTATCCACATGTATCAAAATGTGCCTTCCTAACAAGAAACGTGCTCTTCCATTCAAAGCCAAAAAATCACGATGTGAAGCACTTTCACTAACCACAGTGTTGCAAATGCACCAGAGCTGAACCAACTGATTTCTTGCCTCACCAAAAAGACATTCACTGTATATGTTTTGTATATAGTGCTTTACACAATGAATACAATACACTACTCTAGCTCTAGTTAAAAAAGCTCTGCTTAAGTTTAAATTTTTTTGTTATGATCACCACTTCCAAGTAGTAAAAAGCAGACAGACCCTCACTAGAGGAAAAAAAAAACCACTTGGAGCTTTACACACACACATATGAATTATATTGAGATAGGATATGCCAAGCACATATATGGTACAGAACCAAAAGAAAGCCAAAACTCTCAAACAGCCATGAAAGGAAGATATGGATGAAGCCATAAAAGATCTCTTCTAGATCTCACCTTGGCTATTCAATATCATTGGCCACTCTTGGCAAGCATTGATAAAGGACAATGCAAGGGGTGGTATCATTTCTGATATAGAAAAGCTGTCAAGATTCCAACATTTCACCTGTATCACCTTTTGTTTGACTTTCCAGAGCTGATCCTAACTTCGATCTTTTTAAATAGCTCACAAATCTTAGAGTTACAAAGAAGAGAAAATGCTTCCACTTTTTGGATTTTTCCTCCTAAAAGTCCCAAATAAACAAAATATCATGTCATCGTTTTGACCATGAAATATCCTTCCAATGTTTAATTGTCCTAAGTTCCTCAATTAGTACCCACCAAAGTTTTGATCTCCTGATCCATAGGAAGCAACCCTAGTACATAAGTAGAAAAAGATTGGGACAGGTGAAAACCACTAAAAGTCATGGAAAAGTACCATTATAGCTAATATGTTAAAGAAGTTTTGAAGAGAGAATCTTATATGTAACAGTATAACTCTCTTTATTAATCATGACTGGAACAGACAAACAACTATCCTCAAATATCATCCCCCCCCCCAAGACCCACAATACACTGAACAAGGCAAATTTGTCCATAAGAATCTTTCCCTTCTTCATTCCTGTTTGCCAGTGTCCAAAAGGCAAGTCTGGTTCTGTTTTTTGTGTAAACTTGAGTGAATTTGCAAAGTCGTGGATGGAACAGTCCAAGTGTCTCAGTCTGACTAGGTTTAAAATGCCCAAAAAAAAAATCCAGTACTGTTTTTCTTTTTTCCAATCCATGAATGCAAACGAAACTCCTATATCTGATCCCTACCTAACATTCATGCATTCTACGAAGTTAATTATATCAATAAGGGCTGCATGGTAAAATAACTTTATCTTCATAACTAATAGATGCTTTCCACTAGGACTGTCACCCAAAAAGGAAATCTCTAGGATTATATAGAAGAAGATACGTATACCTTTCCCTCATTGGAACACATGGACAGTTCCAAAACCCCTGCCCTGCCTCTGCAGCTTTGTCATCATAATGCCTGAAACATGAAAGGTTAGAGGTTGACATGTAAATATACAACAAAATCAATACTTGATACAATGCAACACCTATTTTCAGCAGTCAGGAACTAATTCTGTTCAAATAGGATTGGTTAGAATATTTACCTACAAGGGCAAAGTGGTGCGCCAAGTGAATCTTTATGATCTGCCAATCCCTGTGTAAGTTCCACAATAATAAGCAATCATATTCAGTTGCATCTTCAATGGATGTGGGAAAAGAAACATTGATGAATACAAATTTTAAAATACAGTTTGTGGGTCAAATAATACACTAAATCACTTTATGGAAGAAACTCATTCAATCTTATTCCTTGTTTAGTGGTAAGAGTTACAAGTAACTCCTATTCCATTAGCCAGCTAAGTAGGTCATGATATTGCATGTGTATAACTATACCTACATTGATCATTCAACAATTTCCCCAGTGGTATAGTTGTTAAAAAAATGCCATTTTATTGAGACAAAAAAGCCACTTATGTCAATTAGAAAGACCAAATATCTCCTGAGCACCCATTAAATGGAAACTCACAAGCAATTAACATCATAGTTGTTGGAGAAAATTTCTAGGTTCTGAATGCATTAATTTACTTAAGCATGAACAGTTCTACACAAAAAAAAAATACTGAAAAACTATTTAAAATAGACAGAATGTTTAGAGTCGATGCATGTTAAGTCATGGCTCTTCAATGCACCACCAATCAAAACTTACATACCTTAATAACAACAGAAGTGACTCCTTTATCAACACAGAAATATGTTCCTGATTTACGAGCATACTGCTCTGAGAACTTCCTCATTATTTCAACAGACTTCTCTGAAGGCTCCACTGCCAAAAAAACGAAAAAGAGAAACATCATTATGTAACTACGTTAAAAAGGCAACAGATCCACCATAATAACAAGGATTCAACAGAATCTCAATTATTAGATCTTGAAAAACTTGTGATTAATTAAACCTATAAATTTACGAAAGCTACAGACTTCCATGTAACAAAATTATACAAGAGGAACATATTTTTACAGGCATTTATCCACATGTCTACCGATGCAAAAAACTGCTTGTTCTTAATTACTACACATGCTTACTGCATTTTCAATGTCTTAGAAAAAGAAATTCTGTAAATCCATAAGTATTATTATCTCCTCCAGCTTCAATGACCATTAGACAGGAAGGCCTTTGAGGTCCTATAAGCTGGACTTTGTGTAGATTCTTTTTCTTTTTCTTTTTCTTTTTTCTTCCATTATTACTCCATATCAAGATTTGCAGAATTTTCTTCATTTAAGGTCCATTCGAAGTCTCTTTAGGAAATATGTTGGGCTTCTGTCCTTGTATGTTGTTAATTCTTTAAACCAGCACTGCCAATTTGCATTCAGTTTTATTTTAAAAGATTAATGTTTTATGGTTCTTCCTAAAATCCTATTGTAATTCCTCTAATTTGCCCCTTTTATTTCATTTGGTTCCATTTCTTGCAGAATTCTACAGTTTATATAAGTTTACAAGACTTGTTTTTTCTTTTTCGCATAGAAAATAATCCGCGAATAGAATCAATTCAAAATCTATGAAAGCTAAAAGAAAATCATCCTGTCTCCACGTGATTCCGAACTTCATCATCTTCTTTCCTTCTTTTTTCCCCTTTCATGTGCTCAACGGAAAAATGGTTAGCTATTGCCTATTGCATATTTGCATTTGCCTATGGACTCTGACACAAAGTCGTGTAGCTAGATTTGAATGAGAAAAAATTGACGCATGGGAGCAAAGAGTAATTCGAATCGATAAAAAAAAAGGGAAAAGTCAGTGTATGATGGAACCGATTTGGTGCAAATTAGACGCCTCTAAAGAAATCATTGATTGGTTCTTTACCTTTCGCTTTCGCCCGTATTACATGGCGGGAGCGATTTGGTGGTGGAGCTGCGAAGCTTGGGATTCCCACGCTGTAAAACGACGCCTGAACGGTCATGGCGACTTCAACCGAAACTCACTCTCTCTCTCTCTCTCTGGTATTCTACTCCGCTGGCTCTGTGCGTGGGCCTTCAGGCAACAACAAATTAAGAAAGGAATATTTTGAGGAAGCAGCGATAACAGTGTGAGAAAATTTAGGGGCCTATCACCACTTCTTTCGCCCAAGAATTGCTAGAAAAATCTACCGTATTATCCATCCTTGGAAATATCTGATTAGATTTATTATGACCCTCCATCATGGAAATATCTGCCACGGTGCTACCAACAACGCGCTCCCAACAAGTTTCAACCGGCCATTACAGCCGGAGACCGGATATGCTCTCACACCTGGCGCCTCACAGGCATATCTTATCATGCATTGGGAACATTTTCCGTACTTATTAATTATAATTCATGGGAGATGTTCTCAATACAGGGTGGATATGCCTGAGGTGCCCATTTGTGATGAACAAATCCTGTCACCTATTGCCGTTGCCGCATATTAATATAAGATTGGGATTTGCTCCTCACAGATTGCGCCTCCCATTCACCTTACAAATGAATGCCTCACAGGCACATCCAACGTGCATTAAAAATATCTCCCGTGAATAATAACTAACAAGCACAGGAGATGTTCCCAATGCATGGTAGAATATGCGTATGAGGTGCCTATGAGGAGCATATCCGGTCTCCATCCCGCCTTGTATTAGCAACATGCGCCTCCCACTCACCTCACAACCATATCCCACCTTGTAGTAGGAACATCCTCATGGATAATAAATATAAATATAGGAGATATTCCCAATGTGGGACAATGACATGTTGTGAAGTCGATGTGAGGCATATTCTATGAGGGGTAGATTCGGGCTCATAAATATATTGGAAACGAGTCTGGATATGCTCTTCAATGCTCCTTACACCAACCTGATCCATAGTTGTGGATTCGGACAATACACTCAGGGATGTAGTTGTGAGGTTAGTGTGAGGAGAAGATCTCAATTCATTAGAAACAATACCTTGCTAATATGATTTACTCAACTCCAATTCTGATCCATTATCAATAATGTCCCAACTAGTTAAGGGAAAATTCCTTATTAGTACCTGTATTCTAGCCCTAATGTCATTTTGGTTCTTGAACTTTAAAACATGACAATTTGGTACCCAAACTTTCAAAACGTGTTAATTTATTACCTACCTTTAACCATCAATTAAGTGGCATTTGAAAAGACACAAATGCCCATTCAAGTGTCATCTAATTCTATTTATCAAACATCCAATCGTTAACAAAAAATGAACAACCCCAAATCCTTGCCTTTTATATTTAAGAAAATTGGGATCACCAAAATGCCCATTGAGATGTAATCCCCAACTTTTTTGAATAAAAGAGGCAAGGATTTTGGATTGTTTATTTTTTTTTAACGATTGGATGGTTGATAAATAGAATAAGATGATAGTCGAAGGGCATTTGTTCTTTTCAAATGCCACTTAATTATTGGTTAACGACTGGTACTAGATTGGCATGTTTTGAAAGTTCAAATATTGAATTGTTGCAATGATCTATTGAAACAATATTGAAAGTGTTTTAGTGGTAGTAGATTCCTACCCACCCATCTTAGTGTGGAATTGAGATATTGAATTATTTATGGGAGATCACACTCTTGAGTTTGATCCACTCCAACCCAAACTTTTGTATTGTTACACTTGATTCTGGTTGGACTTGGGGCCTTCGGTAGCCGTAGCTTAAGCCCATCCGATTTTATCTCATATATTTTATCTTATGTATGCTCCATACATTATATTGTTTTTATATAATTATTTTGGATGCACAAAAAGAAACACATGTAAAAATACATATTTATTCTTGCTCCATTATCTCAATCATGCATTCTTCTTGACTCTCTCTCCTTCCCCTTTCCACCACTCTCAATTTGTGATCTCAGCACCCTCTCTCTTCATTCCTCTCCCTTCCCATTGGGTTTTCTCTCTCTCTCTCCTCACAACCACGTCTCTCACTTTTTATAACAACCTAACTTCTCTCCTTAATTAACTTAATGTATGTTTTATCCTTTCCTTCACTTCTATCTCTAATTCTCCTATATTTTCTCCACTTTCCCATAAAAATAGGGCCATAATTTATTAAGATTTGGTTTTCCAAATCCAACAATGTTTATATCTATAGACATGATTTCAAGCAAAGAGAGGTGGGAATAAGGGGAATTTGATGTTTCCTATTTATTCATGGCATCTTCCAATATCGTTAAATAATTTGTTATTAAATAATCCATTAGTTATGAAAATTATTACAAATTTTTGGAAAATATTCTACCAAAAATTATGAAATAATTATTTCAGAAATAATCCATTATTTAACAAATATTAAATAATTTAATAATCTACCAAAAATTAATAAACAATCCATTATTTAATAATTTTTTGTTATTAATAAATGTTTAAAATTTCAACATGTAGAATAATTTACATTAATCATTGAAATTTAATAAATTTGTATTAGTTTCTTACAATAATAATTTATTAATAAAATATATTATTAATTAGTGTATTTACTAATTTATATAAATTCAATAATTATAGTTAGCAATGATAAAATAATTTAGGGAAACTCTAACTAATAATTCATAAATATTTTTTAAATAAGTAATTAAAGAATTAATAAATTAATGTATGAAAAAATATTCTCCAAAACTATTTAAATAATATATCATTATTATTATTCAACTAAATAAATATTAAAAATTTAGGAAAATTAAATTAGGAAATTAATCTATCAAAAACCATTTCATAATTATTTAAATAACAATATATTATTATTATTACAATAAATAATTATTAAATAATTTAGGAAAATTATTAAGTCTATCCATACTGATCTAGACCACTTGGTTGACTTCCGACTATACCTAGTTTTACATTAATTAACAAAAAATGGTTTACTTTTAATTAGACCTGTTCATGGGCCCAACCCCCAAACGGGCTTGCACATAGTTATTAGCCCACAGGCCTAAAAGCTCGAGCCCAACTATTTTACGGGTCAGGCTCAGGATTTGTCACAAAGCCCAACCCAACTTATATATATATATATATATATATATATATATATACCGAACCCTTCTCATATTTCGTTCTTTCTCACTCTCTACTCTAACCAGCACCACCAATGACCGACAGTGAAGATGGGTTGTAGTTCCAGTGAATAAAGGAACTCAAAACAGGAAGATCATTGCAAGAACGAAAGACTCTTAGAAAGTGTAACTTGTCCATGATGGCAAAGCAGAGGATGAAAGGAATAGAGAAAGCAAAAGTAAGAGAAACAACACTGGTCCTAGTGTAATATTCAAACTTCTAAACCTACGTAATAGCTAAAGCCAGAAGAATTCAAAATGTAGGAACTGGGTAAGAGAAAAAGCTAGAAGAAAAAGAAGGAAACTGCCTAGAAAATCTAAGCAGGAAACAGAACAAGAGAGTTTCTGCAGGTCTCACAGAAATAGGTTTCTCGAAAGAGAGTAAGATTGTTTGTCGTTTGAGTGTTGACGAGTGGAGTGACCAAGTCCTCTCTGTCTCTGTCTCTCTCTCTCTATTCTGTAAGTCGATTCCTCTCTCCCTATCTCTCTCAGGTTTTGGGCTTTTTATGAGGGTCGGACTAGGGCCCAAGTTGTAGGGTCGTTGGTCGGGCTGGGCTTGGGCTCAGGCCTACAAAATTTATGCTAATGTAGAGTGAATGCTCGGCCTCTGCCCAGCCGATGAACAGGTCTACTTTTAATTAAAAGCAATGTAGTTTACCATAATTACATTAATTTACTATAATTACATTTACTTGGATTAATAGTAAATAATTTACTTTAATTTATTATTATTGTAAATAATTAATTTACTATACATTACTACTAATCAATAGAAATTTCAATAATTTGTTAGAAATTATCATAATATATTATAATTTATTGTTATTTAATGTACTATTAGTTAATTAGTTAATTAGTTATAGAAAATTATTAGAATTGTAGGGATGGCAATTTTCCCTATAAAATTGGGGCCCTACACTGCTCTACCTAGAATGGGGCATGTTTTTTCAAATCTTAAACAAGGACAAGGTAGAAACTTGGTGGGGATAAGGAAAATATTTTTGCCCAGAATCTGATGGTAAATTAGTAAAATATTCATATATTTAATATTGATTTTTAAAATATCACTAAGTTTTCCTCGTATTCTTATAATCCTAGAATCCCATAATTTCATTTATAAAATACCCCCAAATTGTCATAATCCAATTCCTAAAATACCCTAAAATTCCCATAAATCTTATTTGTAGAATATCCATAAATTAGATTTTTTTAGGTGGTTGCCTCAAGATGGGGAAAATTTGGGGATTCCCCATCCCCAATGAAGAATGGGTGCCTTGCCCCGAACCTTGCCACTGGGGTCGGGACAGGAATGGAGTAGAGTGTCTTGACTTACGGGGGTGAGGAACAAGTAGGGGTGCCCCATCCCATGCATCACATAGGCCCCGTTGGTAATAATATATGTATGCATATATTTTGTAATGATATTTTCATATATAATTCTTTTATTTTATTTCTAAATTGTACTAAAAGCCCATATAAAAAAGTAGAGGTGCAAAACATGGGTAAGACTCGTAAGAGACAATCTGCCCAAACTTGACTAGACCTGTTTGAGTCCAATCATGATTGTGTTGGCAAAATGCTTTCTCCCGGTGTGTTTGGTTGTAGTGAAAATTTATTTGCATTAATACAAAATTATCATAGTGCAAATGATTTGGTTGCAAATTTTGATTTATTTTTGTTTCAAAGTTTACATTATGTTGTTTGGTTGCCACTTGCCATAATGAAGTAAAATAAGGCCTAAAGCATAACAAAGTAAAATCCACAATAAAATTAAATCAGAATTTGCGTTCTTTTCATTTGCACACCCATGCATTTATGCTAATGCATATAAAATTATGGGAAAATTCCTAATCAGTACCCTGTACTTTGCCAGAGTGACAATTTGGTCTCCAAACTTTAAAATATGACAATTCAGTACCCAAACTTTCAAAATGTGACAATCAAGTATTCGAACTTTCAAAATGTGACAATCCAATACCTGTCGTTAACCAGTCTGTTAATCAACCATTAAGTGGCATTCAAAAAGTCAAAAATGCCCTAAGAATGCCATCTAATTCTCTTTATCAACCATCCAAACATTGACAATAAAATAAACAGTCACAAATTCTATATTCTTCTAAATAGTCACCAAAGTTTTTGAATAGAAGAGGCTAGGATTTGGGACTATTTAGTTTTTTGTCAATGTTTGGATGGTTGATGAAGAGAATTAAATGGCATTCGAAGAGCATTTTTGACTTTTCAAATATCACTTAACGGCTGATTAACGGACTGGTTAATGACAAATACTGAATTGTCATATTTTGAAAGTTCAGGCACTGAATTGTCACATTTTAAAAGTTTGGGTACTCGATAATCACATTTTAAAGTTTGGAGACCAAATTGTAACTTGAACCAATGTACATGGTACTGACCAGAAATTTTTCCTAAAATTATATTGCATTGTAACCAAATGGAGTGAGCCAGGCTCCATTCTTTTTCTCCATCAAATTAAATACATGTAAAATATTTCAGTCATTATTTATTCCTACCATTTTTCTATGTCTCTATGAGGCTACACAACTTGAGGGTAGCCCTTCCCCGGTTCCCCAAACCCATAACCCCCGAACCTTCTGCTACAACAATCTAGAGGCCTTACCACTTTAAAATAATAACATCATTTTTTATTCCTTCTAATTTGTTTTGAGGTAAATGGCAAGGAAAACAATTTGATATAATAAAAGGAATGAGAGTATAACTCAAATATTTTAGCACAAAATTTCTAATACACTTATGAGCCCATATTTAAAATGGGTAAAAAAAAAAAAGATAGTTAACATTGTAAATAATAAATAATATTCATAAAGTGTTATGAGCTTTTAATATATTTACTTTCATGCGGCACTACGAATTTAGAATATTGTGCGAATTGGCATTGATTGATAGAAAACTAGTATAAGTACATGTGCTATGTACGTATGGAAGTAAAAGATGAAAGAGTAAAAATGAAAACTCTTATACAATATGATACTAATAAATATGTGATTTAACTTTTAATTATGATTTGCATGAGAATCAAGGCAAATATCTCTAGGTGTAAGGAAGGGGTCCAGCATGTAAGTTGGCATGATTTTTTTTTTTTATGAAGGAAAAATTGAAAGAAAAAAGATTGAAAAACGAAATTACAATGAAATTGAAATTGAAAAAAATTTAAAGTATATAATTATGAAATAATAAAATGAAATTGAAAAAAATACAATACTATATAAATAAAATTAAAAAAAAATTTACAATGAAATCGAAAAAATTACAGTGTACAAATAAAATTAAAAATCAAAACTTATAAACCCAAATGTGTAAACCTAAATTTCGTACTTTTCATTGTTTCCATTTCATATGAAAAAAGGCATAGAAGAAGGATGGTTTTCAATTTTCCATGGATGTAGTCAGCATGTATGCACATCTATTCCCTACATATACATGTGCACATATTCACATGCATCGACATGTATACGCTATCTGTATACACATCTTTTCATGTGTTCATCTTTATGTATTTTCCCATATATATATGTGTGCAGGAACACACAAATGCCTGGACATATAGATGCATGAATGTCCGAAAGTACATGCATGGGTTCTATACTCGTGAGTTGCGATCACCAAGCTGGTGTTTCGCCTGTGAATTAAGATTATTCGAAGGACTGTAGCTTAAACAACACCACTAAATCTCTGTAGCCCAAAAGAAAACCAAACCCTAATTTGAGAATTGAGACAGCTCCTTGTCTTAGGATGACGGATATAATTAAAATCTCGCAAATTTCGTATCATCGATTTCATGGATGAAAGAGATAATTTCACAGTGGATTAATCACAACTTTGCACCCAAAAATTATATACCATAAACCTGCACCAACGTATTATAACATTCAAACCAAGCAAATAAGAGAGAGAGAGATCATATCATGCTGTTCTTCACATACACACGTTACCATATCATCATAATTAATCATGTCTTCTTAATTAATTTCTTCTTCTTCAATAACCTAAGCGGAAGCCCTAATATTATAAAAGCGTATCTAAGTCTAACAGGAAGTAGTACGTTTTACAAGAAGAAAAGAAACAAAAGATTAACATACGCAAAACTTCCAAAGTTGGGTGATTTGCTTGTCCAGCAAATGATCGATCGGACCGAGATGCTTGATTCCCCTCCCCTAGAGAAAAGAGAAGTGGTGTTGGTCAGGCTTGAAGAGATGAAGGACAGTACCCTTCATTCATTCAATCCAGCTTGGAATTAACCTGCAGGAGGTTTCTTTTCTTCTTCTCCTGCAATGTACCCATTTTCTCTTTCTTCTGTTTCATCTTCGTCTTTTTCTTCTTTCTCTTCTTCTCCTTGTGACGATACTGAGGGTGAGGGTGAGGTTGGTGGGTGATAAAAGAGTAAGTGATAGTTAGGAAGTAATGATAGCGAGAAAGAAGAGTCACGGGGAGAGATTGGTGAGGAGGCGGCGAGGTGATGAGAGGGCATGATGATTGCTGTTGAGTGTTGGAGTTGAAAGGAGGGAGAAAATTCAAAGTATTTCGTGCTATTCTCAGAGCCTTTGATAGCTAACTAGCTCTCTCTCTCTCCACAGTCTCACATGGAGAGAATTATCATGAAACCCATGACCAAGCTTCTATCTTTTTCGTGCGCCTGCCCACCTAAAATAAATTAACTCCAATTTTATTCTTTTATTTATACCATCAAAAAGACTGTATGTGACTCTTTTGCCTGTAGACAGACAGAGAGAGAAGAAAATTGAAATGCTTTATTGGGTTTAGTAAAAGAGAGAGAGAGAGAGGCTTTTAGGGTTTAGTGAAAAGCTAGTTAGGGTTTGTTTGTTAATAAAAAACAAGACAAAATGCTAGTTGTCTCTCTTTTAAGTTTCAAAAACCACTCACTTTCTACTTGACCCTGAGAGATGTACAAAATTGAATAATGAATTCAGCTTTTTGTTTTACTTTCTTCCTTGGTTTGAAATTAATTGGCTTTTTTTATCCTAATTAAACGAAATTAATAGGCATTTTTTCCATGGAGAGGCAGAGTCATATAGGGTTTAGAGGTTCTTATCTTTTTAACCTCAACATAAAAAAAAATTCCATCTAATTATTCTATCTATTCCTCTGCTTCTGTACCCTGAACCAGTGAAATTCACCCTAAAATCCCATCTGACACGACCACGTTGATGGTCTCTATGCCCCTGAAACCGTTGAATTATGATCTGACAAATATAGAGAGTGGAGACAGAACTCACAGAAGTGAGTACCCGAAGACTCAAACCTTTCTTTTTTTTTTTTTTGATTTTTCCTGAGTCCACCTCCTCATAAATGAGCTGCGGTTTCACTATCTTAACATGTTCGCCCTCAAAAAGACCACCACATCCAGTGATCATCATCATTACAAAGACAAGTGATTGTCACCTTCCTTGCCTGAACCGAACCTTATATACTTGTAGTTTATCTCAATGGTAATCAATGGTAGCTTGTGGTTGAATCGGACAATTAGGTCGGTTCACCTATCACCACAACAAAATTTTGAGTATGTATTTAAATTTTAATTCATCCCACTTTGTTTTGCAAAAAATGAAAAATAAAAAAGGCATTGACTTGGTCAACAACCAGAATACCTTACTAATTGAACCACTAACATATTTGATTAGGTAAACGACCATGGGTAACACATTAGTTTCTTTTTTCTTCTTTTTTTTTTGTATTTTTAGCCGTTTTCACTTTAACAATAATAACTCATTTTTCAAAATTATTTTTATCTATAAAGAACATATAATATTAAAGACATGCTTAAAATTTTTATAATTTTATAAAAAATTATATTTTTATTTTTAGTATGTATTTTTATGACATCACAAGTTGACATATTTGACTATATATAAGAAAAACATTATTTCACTAGCTTTTTATAACATCGGTTTTTTATCTTAGGATCAAATCAACCAGTTGACTTGTCACCCAACTAGGATTTTGGTTTCATTTACCACCAAATTACTTGCCTACAAAAAACCATTGAATTGATTGTATAGTATGATGACCCATCTAGTATATGTTTGGGATGCTGCAGATACAATACCGTTTTCTCAGAAAACGGTGCTGCTGATGTGTGGGTTGGAAGCACTCTTTTCTAAGAAAATAGTGTCTTCTTCTATATTTTTTTTTTTTGGAAATGTTGCTGCTAGGGTAGGACGTTTCTTGGAGCAACAACAAAGTTTTCTGTTTGGTGCCAATGCTCCAGGAAACATTTTCAGCACTGGTACCTATTATCCAGTGCCACATCATGCCCTTGTCACTACCACCTCATGTCCCTGTTGGCAGCAAAAAGTTGTAGCTCTAGGAGACGCTAAATTCAGCACTACTCCAAACCACACCTTCTTGATTTCCAAGGCATGGCTTGGAGCACTATTTTTTATGGAAAAATGGTTCCAAACAAATAGGCATTTCCTGGAGCATTGTTTTTTCGGACATGGCGTTGATGTGTCACTGTTTTCTGGGGCAATGACAATGATGCCAAACAGATGCCTAATTAAACCATTGAATCATTTAACATAGTTATCAAGGTGATGAATTAAACATCAATTCTCTTTAATATGAAGAATATAAAATATTAAAGATGTACACACAATTTTCTATAAATTTATATATTTCTAGAATTTCATATATTTTTATTATTTAATTATCACATCATGGGTTAACCCATTTGACCTAAATAGTTGAACTGTTGACCCACCACGTAGATGGAGAATTGCTTTATTTTTTATTGATTTTAAATTTTACATTCTATTTCCATTGGTAATAAAAGTTATTATTTTTGGTAGATATAATAAAACTTATTTTTATTGTCATACTTATTTTTGTTTATATGATTAATATATAATAATAGAGGTGCCTCTAAAATTGTTCTTTAATTTTATGTTTTCCATAATTCTTTGTATTTTTTCTATTTTTAACTATGACATCATGGGCTGACCCATTTGACCCAAAATGGTTGAACTGCAAACCCACCACCTAGATGAAAAAAAAATATATATAATTCGTGTTAATTTTAAAAATATATAGATTTTTAATGATAAATAATGGGGTTTAATACCTTAAATATGGGACTTAAAGAGAGAGAATTGAATAAACAAAGTAGTAATTTAAAAGAGAAAAAAAAGAGAGGTATTTTAGTCAAGAAAAAGTCAAAAAATATGACCTCATAGATATAGATTTTTTGGGTTGGGCCTCATGCCTAACTCTTAGATAAACCAAGCCAACAGAATTTAGTCAACTTGAACCGTATCTTACTACATACTTACATTTGCATAAAAATATAAATGTTATTATCTAAAACCCCCCTTCACTTTTCCTCAATTATCTTAAATTTATCATAATTTTTCAAAACCTCCATGACCCCTTGTCAAAAAATTTGTGATCTAAAACTTATGCTTTGTGAGGTCACTATTAGTGACCACTAACAGAAGTTGTCTAGCTAGGCCATTATTTATTTTTAATGATAAACTAACCCTAATGCGGTGTTAAAAATTGTTTACAAAAGAAAACAAGTGAAAGGACAAAAAATTAATATATCTTCTTTTATCCTTTCCAACCCAAAGGTCCCAAACCCATTTGGATGAAGAGATAATGAACCTTCATATAAGTATCTTATATGGATGTGTAATATAATAAATCTCATCATCTCACAATTTTCGTTGGCAAACTAGGGAGAGGTAGTACAGTAATTTTATAAGAAGCATTCATCTCCTAACAGTAGGTTTCTGACAGGGGGTTTCTACAGGCTGTGGAAAGTCAGGGTAAGTTTAAGAAAGTGAAGGGGCGTTTCAGTAATAACCCAAAATACTAATTAATTGTTTAAAATGCTAAGTAGGCTTAAGCAATTTTTAATATATTGGGCCTAATAAACCTTTCTAAGCCTTCTTAATCTTAGGTCTTAACTCAACTTTCATTACATATATTAATTTTATGTTTTATTAGAATTTGTTTGTTGATATTTTTATTGGTTCTTTAAGTATAAAATTCAGAAAAAAAAGTATTTGAAATGACTATAGTTTATTATAATGACTTGTAATAGATCGTTTATGGGCAGCAAGATATGGGTGGCAAACAGAGAGGAGATCAAGAATAAAATATTCATAAAACATAAAATATGTTATCAAGGTTTTAGTATTTCCAATTATGATTAAGTAAAGTGATTATTTTAAATGAAATAAATGATAGTATGTGGTGGTGGCTATACGATTATCATGTATCCAAATAAATTAATGTATGAGATAATCATAAAGCTAACCCTAACCTGAGCATCAACCAGATCTGAAGTAAAGTCATGTTCATAAATTTCAACCCTAACGCTAACCCAAGCATCAATCATACCTGAAGTAAAGTCATATTCATAAATTTCAACCCCAACCCTAGCCCGAGCATCAACCAGATCTGAAGTAAAGTCATGTTCAAAGATTTCAACCCCAACCCTAACCGGAGCATCAACCAAATCTGAAGTAAAGTCAGGTTCATAAATTTCAACCCTAACCCCAACCCGAGTATCAACCCAATCCAACCCAACTCAATCTTTTCAGGTTGGGTTTGGGCTAACCCCGCCCAAGTTGCAGCCTTATTCATTTAAGTTGTAGAACCGGATGTCTACCCAATGGGAATTGTTGTAAAACCAAATCAAATTGGAATTTTGTTTCGGTTTGACATGTGTATCCCTAATAAAATCTACCCAATCATCAAATTTGAGCTTTAATTTGATCTTATTGGAAGAAGAGTTAGGTTCCAAACAAGTTGTGTTGGAGACTTGGGTGTTTAGATAAGAGTGGATGAGCTATTATTTCAATAAATCCACTAAAATTTTATATTTATTTTTGAATCTTTTATTTTTTTGAAATAAAAACAAATATAAGATAACTATTTTAATACTGAAAGAATTAGTAATTTTGTTCCTGTAAATGATTTCTATCTTGGGAAGTTAGATAATTAGATAAGAGTGGCCCATCATCCACGCCTTGCGAGCGGTAGTCTCCACCTACCATCTGGCGATGAAGTTCCCTATAGACTTCGGAGTCGGAGTGATGCAAGGCGATCAGCTCGAGTCCCGCAAGTGCTACGTAGATGCCCTCAAAGGAAAGACCAAGGTAGCAGACGACCTCGAGCTAGAGCGACCCACTAAGCAGTTTGTGGAGTGAGTCGCGCCTACCGAAGAGACCATCCCCATCCTGGCTTCGGCAGAGGACCCAACTCGGGTACTTCAGATCGGCTCTTCTATTGAGGAACCCTTGTGATCTCAACTGGTGAGTTTCTTACTTGAAAATTTAGATGTTTTTGCATGGTCAACTGTAGAAATGCCCGACATAGACCCCAACATTTTAACTCATAGGCTAAACATTGATCCTGTAATTAGGCCCGTCAGACAGAATAAACGCAACTTAGCCCCAGAGTGATGGAGGGCAATCAACGAGGAGGTCGGGAAGCTCCTTGCAGTCGATTTTATCAAGGAGGTTCATTACCCAAGCTGGGTGACCAACCCCGTTTTGGTGAAAAAGGCCAATGGTAAAGGGCGCATGTGTGTCAACTACACCGACCTGAATTGAGCTTTCCCAAAGGACTACTTCCCACTTCCCAGGATCAACCGTCTAGTGGACGCGACCTCGGGACATGAGTTGCTGAGCTTCCTGGATGCCTATTCGGGCTACAACCAGATCAGGATGGACCTAGCTAATGAAGAGAAAACTGCTTTCATAACCGAGTTCGGCCTGTACTGCTACAAGGTCATATCCTTCGGGTTGAAAAACGCTAGGGCCACTTTTCAAAGACTTGTAAACAAACTATTTGAGCCACTAATTAGAAAAAAAGTAGAGTGTTATGTAGACGATATGGTCGTCAAAACCCAATTTTCACATGAATTAATACAAGATTTGCATTCAGTTTTCAAAATTTTACGTAGATTTAATATGAAGCTAAACCCCAACAAGTGTGCCTTTGGTGTCACCTCGGGTAAATTTCTAGGAAACATCGTTAACCGGCGAGGCATTGAGGCCAACCCGGACAAAATCAAGGCCATCCTAGAAATGAGACCACCCCGAAAATTAAAGGAGGTTCAGAAGCTGAACGGCCGGTTGGCTGCCTTGAGTCGCTTTTTGTCCAAGTCAGCAGATCGTTGCCTGCCTTTCTTTAAGGCCATAAAGAGCAAAGGCTTTGAATGGACTAAAGAGTGCCAGCTCACGTTCAACGAGCTCAAAAGGCACCTTGCCAGCGTCTTAGTCTTAACCCGACCCGAAGTGGGTGATGTTTTAGAGCTATACCTCTCAACAAGTGACGAGGTGGTCAGGTCGGTACTAATAAGAGAGGTAGATCGGGTCCAACGACCCTTCTATTATGTTAGTAAAGTGTTGTAGGGAGTAGAGACAAGGTACCCAGAGAAAGAAAAGTTAGCCTATGCACTGGTTATAGCAGCCCGAAAGCTCCGCCTATACTTCCAATCTCACACCATCGTTGTCCTTACCAACAAACCTCTGAGGCAAGTTTTACTCAAGCTCGAGGTCTCGGGAAGGTTGACAAAGTGGGCCATCGAGCTCAGCGAGTACGAACTCCAGTATAAACTGCGAACTGCAATCAAGGTCCAAGCCTTGGTAGATTTCATCGCAAAATGCACCTTTAGCTCCGAAGTCCCCAGGCCAGTGGAACACGAGGCCCCCAGTACAGGAGAGCTCAGAGTTCCCGGGCCGGTTGAACTCGAGCGCCGTAAAGTAGCAACCAGTGCAGCATCTCTCCTAGTTAGGCCAAGCTCGAACTGGGATGAAGAACCCTGGATCCTTCACGTAGATGGCTCGTCAAATTGGCAGGGCAGCGGAGTTGGGATCATTTTGTACGGACCAAGCGGTGTGAAACTGGAATACGCACTACGCTTTGAGTTTGTGGCGTCCAACAACGAAGCATAGTACGAGGTGCTGCTAGTTGGGCTGGATCTGGCAAAGGAAGTGAAAGACAAGCACATCATCGTCTACAGTGACTCCCAGCTCGTGGTCAATCAGGTTCCGGGTGAGTATGAAGCTCGCGAACCAACCATGGTAGCATAGTTGGCCAAAGTAAGAGGGGCTCTGCTCAACTTCCGGTCATACTTCATCTAGCAAATCCCGATATCAAAGAATACTGAGGCCGACGCCCTATCACGGTTAGCCAGCACGGGAGATAACACCATGAGGACTGTGTATATAGAGAACTTGCCTCGGCCTAACATTCTCAGGGGGGTAGAGGAGGTCGCTCCCGTCGTTCAAGTGGAGCCGAGCTGGATTGATCCGCTCATGAGCTTCCTGCTACACGGGACCCTTCCTGCAGATTGTAACGCCACCAGGAGCGTAGAGCGTCAGGCAGCCAAATACGTCATGATAGACGGACGGTTGTACCAAAGATCCTACACGCTCCTCTACCTGCGCTGCCTGCGATCCTCTGAAGTGAGCTCGTCCTCCGCGACACTCATGAGGGCCTGTACGGTGGTACCTGGGGGGTAGAGCCCTCGCTCAGAAAGCACTATGACAAGGGTATTACTGGCCAATGATGAAAGCAGATGCGACCGAGCTTGTCAAAAAATGCGACATGTGTCAGAAGCACGCCAACATCCATCACCGGCCTATTGCCGACCTAAAATTCCTCACTAGCCCATGGCCATTCGCACAATGGGGGGTTGACCTACTTGGGCCATTCCCACCAGCAACAGGACAAAGGAGGTTCCTAGTGATGACAGTTGACTATTTCACAAAGTGGGTTGAAGTCGAACCTCTCGTTACAATCACGGCCCGGAACATGCAAAACTTCTTTTGGAAGAACATAGTGTGTCATTTCGGATTACCTCGGGTACTGATCTCCGACAATGGTAAGCAGTTCGAAGACATCAAATTCTAAAACTGGTGCCAAGACATGGAAATCCGACAAAACTTCACTTCAGTCGCACACCCTCAAGCAAACGGTCAGGCAGAGGTCACGAATAGAGCTATTCTTCGCGGGTTAAAGGCACACCTAGACCGAACTAAAGGACTACGGGTGGACGAGCTGCTCAGTGTTCTATGGGCTTACTGAACCGCAGAGAAGACTGCCACAGGCGAAACCCTCTTCAACCTTATATACGGCACCACAGAAGTCATCCCAACCGAGATCGAAGTCCCTTCACTACGGCTGGAAGCGTATGATGACAAGGCGAACGAGGACGAGATACGTACCAACCTTGACCTACTTGATGAAGTAAGGGACCTCGCATACATCAGGACCGCGGCCTACTAGCAGAAGGTAGCTTGGTACTATAACACCAGGGTCAAGAAGCAGAACCTCCGCGTCGGTGACATGGTACTCCGTAAAGTTATGGTACCTGAGCCCGGTGTTGGCAAGCTCGGGCCGAACTGGGAAGGACCCTACCGAGTCAAGTGAGTGCTCGGGGAAGGAACGTACGAGCTCAAGACCCTAGAAGGGAGACAAGTACATCGGGCGTGGAATATTGTCAACCTAAGACAATATTACCCATAAATCATCGAACTGAGTAGACCACGAGTCGCTCCTAGAGCCTAAGGGCCAATTCGCCGGGCTAGCAATGACCTCGGCAACACGAGACCCAGCCACCCCCTTGGCAGGGGCAAACTTTAAGAGAATGGACCACGAGTCGCTCCCTCTAGTCTAAGGGCCAACATGTCGAGCTAATTGAAGACCTCGGCGCTATGCATGACTTGACCGTCTCGCCAGTATAGGCTTAGTATGCCAAGGACAAAAGGCGTCTCGGGTACGAACTCCCTGACACTTAGCTTAGCTCGGTATACGTTGATAGGGGTAAACACCAACCTAAGTAGCCAAGTAGACAGGTCGGGCACGCACCTTACTATGTCCCCCTCGGCATATGTTGTAAAATCTTATGGTCACCCCTACTAAGTACAGGGAAACAGTTTGGGGTGACAATGGTAAAGGGACGCCCACCTCAAGAACTAAACTCGCTAGCTCGATAGCTCGGGACAGGACAAACACTTCGGCAGAAGAGAATTACACAAACACTTAACAAAATATGTACTTTCATTACATAATATGTGCTTTCATTACGAAAACCTCAGTACAAATGATCAAGAAAAGGAGAAAATAAAACTAAGCTTGCCGGCCCAGAGTACAAGAAACACACAACTACTTCGGAGGCTTGTCGACTTCACTCGGAGCCTCTTTGGGGGTGTCAGCCAAGTCGGTAGCACCAGCCTCCTCATTGCCACCCTCCTCTTCGGGTGTGTTAACACCAATACATTATTAATTGTTTTTAAGCAATAAATAGCAATAAAAAAATCAGAAATTGCATATTATTCAAAAGATAAAAAAATGTGCATTATGAAAGAAGCAAAAAGCATGGAAGAACATCACAAGACTATTTGGCTAATGGATATTACTCAATGCATTATGAAAGAAAGAAAAAAAAAGTATCACAAATTATTCACATTAATATTCCAAAAAAAAATTCAGAATATGCAAAAACTAACAAAAATACCAGTAATTGCATATTATTGAAGTAATATTCAACAAAATCCAACAAAATGTTTGCACTAAGCATACAGATCATTATATTGTGCAAGAACACCCGAACAAACATGTAACAATGCATTATTAATTTATTATTCAAATCAAGGTATTCGATAGATGGGGCGAATTGATAGTGTTTCAGGCCTTTTAATTTTTTTATTTTTTTTTGCAATCGGTTCAGGGGGCCGGTTTATTTTTTTTTGCAATCTGTAAATACAGAGAGATTGAGAGAGATAGAGATGGAGTGTAGATGCAAGAGAAAAAGAAAAAAAACGATGCACGTACAGATCGTTCTTGACCGTTTGATATGTCTCCGATTGCCTCCTCTGTTGAACCTGTCACCGCAATTAATAGTCTCCCTGCATGAATAGGAAACACAAAAGGGTTTTCTCCATAGTGGGGGCAATATGTGCGTTTTGAAATTTTTAGGAACAGATTCGTCCCAAAAACAATTAAAATAAACAGCCCAAAACTTACTTATTTTTTAATTACTTATTTTTAAAATAAACATTTATTCCCGACTTATTTATAAAATAGAAATAAAATGCTCATTCACTAAAATAAACAAATAATAAACCATTCACTGTCATCACCAACCGTATGAGGTCGGCTGTACCAAGATTCTATTGAATCCATTTAAAAATTAAACTAATGATGTATCTGTAACTCATTTGAATCGCATGGGAATTAAAATAATAATGTATATATCATGTTTTTTAAAACTGATCCGTAAACGGAACCGTTCTAGGCACCGTTTTCTGTTCGGTGGTTCAACTGTTCGGGTCGAACGGTTTGACCCATGATGTCATAAATAAATAAAAAACAAAAAAAAATATTTATATATAATAAAAAATATTATAGAATTTTAAATAAAATACAAAAAATACACAGAAAAATACAGAAAAAAAAAAGAAAAGCTGAAAACCAAAACCAAAACCAAAACCAAAATTGACCGGTTTTCACACATGAAAACCAAAACCACCGGTTTATGATTTTTTACAACCTAAAACCGACCGGTGCTGAAGAAAACTCGATCGACTCGGGTTAGGTTAGTCCAGGTTGGTTTGTAGGGTGTGAGCGTTGAGAGGACTGAGGAGGGAACTCAGGAAGGGTTAGAATTCTAACCCTAAAGCTAAAGGGATTCGTTGGGAACTTGGATTATAATAGGTATTTTATTTTTTGTTTTTTTATTTAAAACATTGAAAATCAAAATACTAACCCGCGAACCACTGCCTTGGTCGAACGGTTTAGCGGTCCGACTACCCAGGTCAACGATTTTTTGACCTTTTCAACATTTTTTTTACAATTTCCGGTTTGTAGTAAAACCGGACCCGGGGGCTTACCGGTTACTAGTTTTTCGATCTGGTCCGGTTTTGAAAACCATGGTATCTGTAACACATTTGAATTGCATTGGAATTAAAATAATGATGTATTTGTAACTCATCTGAATCGCATGGGACTAGCTATGTCACATCAGATTGGAGGTATCAACGTGGACAAAGTTTTTTCCTTTTAATGATTTACTAGCGGAGGGGGCTCTGCATTGCAGGGGCTCGCTCATAAACTATCAAGCTCGAGCTCGATTTGAGTTAGAGACTTGAGCTCGAGCTTGAGCTCAGCTCGTGTCAAAAGCTTGGGAGTTTGAGTTCGGCTACCTTTGATTGTAGGTCTCTCAAGCAACTGAGGTGCCAAGTCAAGGTCTCCTTCAATTGTCGATGTACCAAATCGAGGTCTCCCTCGGCTGCTGAAGTGTCGAGCTGAGGTTTCCCTAGCGGGTGAGGAGTCGAGCTAACGTCTCCCTTAATTGATAAGGTTCCGAGCCGAGGTCTCCCTCAATGGTTGAGGTGTCGTCTAGCTTGAGCTCGATTCGACTTAGAGACTTGAACTTGCTCAGAAGTTCTAACTCGACTAGGCTCGAACTCGACTACCTTTGATTGTAGGTCCCCTAGCAATTGAGATGCCAAGCTGAGGTCTCCCTTAGTTGGAGAGAGTAGAATTTTTGTAATTTATAAGGAGAAAAAGAGATATGGCATTCTTGTAATTTGTAAGAAAAAAGAGAATGAGAGTTGTTAGGAGAGAGAGTGGCATTCTTGTAATTTGAAAGAAAAAAAAGCAAGAGAGAGAGAGAGAGAGAGAGAGAGAGAGAGAGAGTTGGTAGAGAGTGGCATTCTTATAATTTCTATGGAAAAAGGCAAAAAATACGGTTAGATTCCATTTCCCTAATAGGCCTTTCTTATGTACACATTTCAGCTTAATATATTTATATAGATTCACTAAGACAAAATACAAGCCATTCATCATCATAATCATTTAAGCCTTATCTCAAACATATGGGATCAACTATCTTAATCCTATTTTTCCATTCACAAATATTGATGTTATTGATTCACAAGCACAGGTTGATTTTATGGTTGTGTTTGGTTTGAAAGTGAAGGACGCAATAGTTTGGAGAGAAACCGATCACAAGCTTTAGGAGGTGTTGTGTAGTGTGGATGAGAAATGGTGGGTGTAGACTAGTCCACACCACACCCTGGGACTAATTCACACCACACCACAGTTTACAGCTGTTCTGAATTGTGGACAAATTGTGTGGATTGGACCAGTTCACACCCACGATTTGATTCCATATATCTCATGTACATTTTATGAATGATATACACAATTAATCATAAATATCTAATTTTTGCATTTTGTATGATAAACATTTCAAAAAATTACATCAATGAATTAATATTAACTAATAAATATTAATTTTTTTTTATAAAACAATAGTAAAAAAATTATAAAATTATAAAATATATATTAAATATTTAAAAATACCATTTCATTGATAAAAACATTAAAACACCCACAGTGGTATTTTATAGTGTGGTATGGACTAATTCACACCACAATTTTTTGATTCCATATATCTCATGTACATTTTATGAATGATATACACAGTTAATCATAAATATCTAATTTTTGCATTTTGTATGATAAATATTTCAAAAAAATGCATCAATGAATTAATATTATCCAATAATTATTAATTAAAAAAATAATTATAAAATTATTAAAATAATTATAAAATATATATTAAATATTATTTCATTGATAAAAACATTAAAAATTTTAAAAGTTTAAAATTTTAAAAATTAAGTAAACAAATAGCACCAAAGAAAACCCTAAGCAAACTGATAACAACAAGCACAAGTGGTGAAGGTTCTTATCCAACTCCACCAAACAAATAACAACAGTGTTATTAGAGAGGAGTTAAAACAAGAAGGTTTCTGGTTCTTGGCTACTACAATATAAATTATAAATTGAAAAGAAATCATCTTGGACAATAACCTTCAATGAAAATTTTCTTCTTGTGTTGCAGTAAAAAAAAATAAAAAAGCTTTAATGTAGGATCAAAACAAATGGTATAGGCGTAAAATCTCCAACATCTATATATGCATACAATTAAGTTAAGTGTAATATTATAATATTAAAATACAAGGGTAAGACTAGGCTCAAAACCATTTAAAAGATTTGAATATCAATACCAAGTTTACTTGCTACTTCCGGCAAGCAAAACAGTAAGGGAAGGAATAAGAGTGAGAGTGAGGCCAGTTTGGTTTTGGTCTTCCCCCAGCAGTTCAACCACTTTGAACACAGTCTTCTGTAAATAGTACTCTAAACGTACTCTAAACACCAAAGAGAAACCAACAGTTCAATCTTTTTCTATAAATAGTTCAACCACTTCGTCTTCCCCGCAGTAGTCAATCTTTTCCTGTAAATAGTATTCTAAACATACACTACTATACACCAAAGAGAAAGCAAAGTAAACAGATCGAGTTCCAACTGTACAGTACTTTACGCCATAGCGAAACCAAACCAAACTCACTTTTATTGTTTATCAATAGAAACAAAACCCACATAAATGCTTTTTTGCAGCAAAAGGATTTTTGGAAAACTGAGCTAACATTATTTTCTATGCGATACAGAGAGAAACGATATTGTTTGACAACTTGAAGAATTACCAGCAAAGAAATAGAGAAACGAAGAGCGGAGACTTATGGTCATGTTAGAGTGTGAAACAGAGAAACGGTGAGCGGAGAGATACTTACCGGTGGAGAGTTGCAGCGGTAGAGAAGCTTTCAAGGGAAATGTGAAACAAAGTATGATTTCATAAAAAATTGTGAACCATAGGATAAAAAATCTATCGTGAAACAGAGTATGGTTTCAGAAAAAAATTGTGTAAGAAATAGTTAATTGGTGTATAATTCTATTTTCTAAACAAAAACGGAAATGTATTCTCCACCCCTATCACTTCTAATTATTTTTATTTTTTTTTTCTGTTTGGTTTTCAACTAAGATTTTGAATTCCTTGAATTTATTTAGAATATCAGATTTTTTATTTAATAAATAAATAAAGCCAAATTTTAAAAATTCATCTATAAAAGTCACAAAGTACTCCGTTTTCTATGGGTTTTCACATTAAACATAAGAATGAATGATTTAATTTCTTAGCCTTTCCCATTAGTTTTTTATGCATTTTTCCTTACAAGCAAGGTTCACAACTTTTAAAATCTGTCTAGGTAACACATCTATGTCCATCAGTAACTAATAAATAATCCAAAATCATCTTGATGTGACAATCCACTGTGACTTTTACCATAACAAGAAAAAAGAGTGTGGGTAAAGGAGAGGAGGCCGGCCTCTCGGGGCTTCCGTTTCCAAGTGGGAAATGTAGGTCATCCCTTAAAATATTCAAATATGAAAAGAACTATCAAGAAACGAGAAAATACTATGAATTATTATCTTCCAGCAGTTGTAGGTGGGATGAAGATAGCTGGTGTGGGAATAGGTTTTCAAGCCTCTACCTCCCTATTATCATTGCTATATTACTGGTTTGGTAATATTCTATTTGTTCAGTATAACCAGGTAGAATAGCTATTGCGAGATGATTATTAGCCTCCGGGAAGAGTGTGGTTAACTTAATTGTCCATTTGCTTTGCAGTTAGAATCAAAATTTGAATTAGAATTAAAATTCATTGGAATTGAAATCGGAATGGTTCATTCCCATAGTCTATTTGGTTCAGACATGAATGAGAATAAGAATAGGAATTGGAATCAGCAAGAATGAGATTTTATTTTCAAGGGAATTAATTTTTGGTATTTTAATATTTTTTAATAATTTCTAGTTTGGGTAATTTTTATTAATTTTTGGTATTTTTAATAATAAAATACAATTAGTTATACTTTTTAATAAAAAATATTGTTAATTTTTAATATTCTTAATCATTTTTAGTATTTTAATTATGTTTAGGTTTTCTAGAAATTTTTGGAAATTTAATTAATTGTTGGTATTTAAAACTATAAATTAATATTTTTTATTAGCGTTTATTAAGGTCACAACTCATAAGTTATTTTTCAAGCTAGGACAAAATTTTAAGGCTTATGGGCTCGGGCTTGGGCTTTCTCAAATAAGCCCGACCCGATACTATTACATATATAAAAAAGTACTTATGCTATATATATATCTAATATAATAAATATAGTAAATATTATATATATGCTTCTTAAATTATTAATAAATATCAATTTACAATTAGGAAATATACATTAGTTTATTAATTTATAAAATTATTATTAAATTAATATAATATTAGTTTATAAACTATACTGAAAATAAGACATTTTTTGTATAGATTGGGCTTCGAGCTTGAGCTTCAAACTCTATATAAGGGTTGGTCTCGGGCTCAAGATCTAGGCCCGATGGTCGGGCTGGTCTCGGGCTCAAGATCTAGGCCCGATGGTCAGGTTGGGCTTGGGCTCGGGCTTGCACATTTTCTATTGATGAAGAGGCCTATGTTAATTATAAAACTATGATTTTTTATAAATTAAAATTTTTATAATTCTAGTCTAGTATAAAAAAATATAACATTTCTATGTATATTAATATAAAATTTGTTATTTAAATATTATATAATAATATTTACCATATATGTATATAACTTCAAAGTTGAGCTTATTAGGGGTTGTTTTGCTTGGGTCCTATCCTCTAAATCCATCATTGGACTCTAAAAGTTTGATACTCAATTAGACTTCAGATCTGATTATCCCTGATAATGCGTGGGCATGGTGCATATCTTAGTTAGACCTAACTCAAAAGAAAATAGTTGCTAGAGCCTACAAATTTATAAGTCTAATCGAGTTAGGTTAAGTTATAAACGATTTGTTACTTTTATTATTAATTAATAAAGTATTGTAATTATTAAAATATAGTAATTTATGGAAATTATCATATTTTCAGAAATATTGCTAATTTCTTGGATAAAATTAATTAAATATAATTTTCTACTATTTATAGCTTAAATTATAACTACTATTAATTATAGTTTAAAAATAATAATTATTAATTATATTACTATTAACAGTTAAAACACATTATTTTTCTCAATATTACTCAGTATTTTTTGTAATAAAATACATTATTTTTAATTAATTTTAGTATTTTAGTTAAGCTTTAGTTTTTTTTTAGAATTTTTGGATTTTTAACTAATTTTTGGTGTCTTTTCATTATTATGTAGTAAATTTTGCATATGAGTATTTTTCAATAATTTTAAGTATTTTCATCATTTATTTTTGCATATTAGTCACTACAAAACTAATTTGCATTTGCCTTCAGTAAAAATAAATTAAATAACTAAATAAATACCATAGTTAACAAAAAATAAAAATAATTTTCAGTAATTTTCAATCATTTATCTATTGGGTATTTTTTAATAATTTTTGGTATTTTTAATAATAAAATACTATTAATTATACTTTTTAATATAAAATATTGTTAATTTTCAATAGTTTTAATTATTTTTAGTATTTTAATTATGTTTAGTTTTTCCAGAATTTTTTGGATTTTTAATTAATTGTTGGTATTTTAAAACTATCAATTAATATTTTTTATTAACGTTTATTAAGGTCTCAACTCATAAGTTATCTAAGAATTTTATTAAAATTTTCAATTATTATTTTTTATATTTAGATTTCTTTTTTTATTAGCATTTATTAAGTGGAATTGAAACACATTTTTAATATTTAATAAGTTTTGTTAATATTTATTTTTAGTGAAAGTTTACTGGATTTTTAAATTAATACTTTTTTTATTGTTAACCTCAAACTATTTATATTATTTGATTTATATCATGGTTTTCAAAATCGGACCGAACCGAAAGAAGTGGGAACTGGTTAGGTGACCGATTCGGTTTTACCCCATAACCGTTATTTTTCCAAAAACTGTTTATTTGGTCAACAAACTGCTGACTCGGGCGGTCAAACCGTTTGAATCGTCCAATGGTTTTAATTTATTTTTTATTTTTTATTAGAATGGGCCTTCCGTTTGACCCAGAAATTGGACCTCTGATCGGTTTATTGTCCGGACCAGTTTTAAAAACCTTGATTTATATTATTACTGTTCTCTCTCTCTTCTCTTAAATGTAATAATAAGATGCATTAAAATAAGAGGCCTTGGAAAACCAAATGGTCCCTTTCTCTCAAATGTTTTTTTTTTAATGTAATATTAACATGCAAGAGGCCTTGGAAAATTAAAAGCTTTCTGATAATGTGTAGGTTTAATAATCTCAAGATAAACAATGATTTTGTTGTATATTTAAAAAAAAAAGGATATATACTTTTCTCAAAGATATATATATATATATATATATATATATATATATATATATTATAGATATACATATAATATAAAGAATATATAATAAAAAGGTAAGCAAAGCTAACAGGTGAGGACTGAGGACTCCGCATTTGCTGACGATAAGAACGCTATCCATGTCTATCGATCGATGAGATATTCTCGTGTTAGGTTGGTGGCCAGGTGGAACAGAGGAGACCGCATTTCGTTTGGACTTTTGAGTGACCCTCCCCTCTTAATCAAGTTGACAACTTATCATATTGATCGATGTGGACAAATAACAAGTCGTATGCTTTCGTCCTTCCTTGAAGTAGTCATTACTTGTGTTTGTATAAATTTTACAGATGGAAGTAGAGACTGATGATCATCTGTATATAAACAGGAAATGGCGTGTGGATAGATTGCAAAATTTTACAACTTTTACTACCTAGGAATTAGAGGTAGAGATGGATAGTAGTGTTCCCATGGTGGCCCTCAGCTCTGGTTACCTGATGCCGCTCGTGGGTATGGGCACGGCATGTTCTCTCTTTGATGCTTCCGAAGCATCCAAGTTGCCCATACTCCGCGCAATCCAGTTAGGTTACAGACACTTCGATACGGCTGCCATTTACCAGAGCGAGCAACACTTGGGTAAAGCTATAGCCGAAGCTATTAGCCTTGGCCTCATTCAATCTCGAGATGAACTCTTCATTACCTCCAAATTATGGTGCAGCGATGGTCATCATCATCTTGTCCTCCCCGCCCTTCGCGAAACTCTACAGTAAGATGGATCTCAACATAAAATCAATTACCGGCTGCAGCTGAACTCGTTCATCTTAATTTATTGTTATTGTTTACAGGAAGCTCCAGTTGGAGTACCTTGACCTCTATCTCATTCATTTCCCGGCAAGCTTGAAGCCGGCCGGGAAGAATGAAATCCCACCGCAGAAGGAGGTAATTGTTGCAATGGATATAAAATCTGTATGGGCAGCCATGGAAGAGTGCCAAAGGCTTGGCCTCACAAAGTCCATTGGAGTTAGCAACTTCTCTTGCAAGAAGCTTGAAAATTTGCTCGCCATCGCAAAGATCCCTCCTGCAGTCAATCAAGTGAGTGATATAGCTAGGTCTCCTTTTTGCTGGTTTTTAAAGGTGATTTATAATCGACTCTCTCTCTTTCTCTCACTCTGACCATAAAGGTGATTTCTGATTTGATCTCATCATCAATGACTATATATATGCAAGGTGGAAATGAACCCTCTTTGGCAACAAAAGAAGCTGAGAGATTTCTGCATGGACAAAGGGATAGTTGTGGTCGCTTATTCTCCTCTGGGAGCCAAAGGAACTTTATGGGGCAGCAACCGAGTGATGGAGTGTGAATTGCTCCTTGAGATTGCCAGAGAAAGAAGAAAGTTTGTCGCCCAGGTCTAAAACTTGCTTATTTAATTCAACTAATTGTTTTTCTTTCCCCTTCTGTTCTGTTTTGGCCCTCAATTACAGTGATAACACTGCATTAATTATCCACCCCCACCTAAACCTTCGTCTAGTAGTTACTTGTGATGGCTGAGAAACAAATAAGACGCCGCTGATGCTGGAATGGTTTCAAGTGGTGAATTGCAGATCAGTCTGAGATGGGTATACGAGCAGGGGGTGGGTTTGTTGGTGAAAACCTCCAACGAGGAGAGGCTGAAGGAGAACCTGGATATTTTCAATTGGGCGTTGAGCGATGAAGAATCTGAGAAGATCAATCAGATCGCACAGAGTAGAGGAGTTCTGGGATGGTGAGGTGTAAAGAGTGAGACCAGATCAGTTCCTCACATTTATATGTATGTGCTAGCGGTATGAATGCCATAAGCATTTGCATTTCCAAACGGGTCATAATTACAGCACAGTGCGAAGTTCCTTCAATTTTGCACTGGTATATGTATTTGTCCTGTTTAGATGGGATAGGTGCAAATCGCAGTACAAGTTTAATGTTATTTCGTTTTTGTTTCGCAGACATAAAAAGATATAATAGAAATCTACGCCTTTTTTCTAGTCTTATTGACCAAAAAGATTTTGCAACCATTTTGAAGGCATGCAATCGGTGCAAAGTTGGTAACTATTTTTTGAAAGAAAAATTTGCACCCATTTTAATTGCAAATATTATGGTACGTAATTGGCTGCAAATTTCCCTTCATTTATATGGCTGCAAGTCGGGCCAGGTTAAGTTGGGTTAAAGCCAATCCTAACCCAATCCTAAGATCTAAACCCTCAACCCAAAGTCAATTTCGGGTTGAACCCAATTCAACCTTCTTCCCATCCCTTAAAATTTCATAAAACTTCTTAATCTTAGGTCTTAACTCAACTTTCATTACATATATTAATCCTATGTTTTATTAGTATTTATTTGTTGATATTTTTATTGGTTCTTTAAGAACCCAACTCAACCAAACTCAATCTTTTCAGGTTGGGTTTGGGCTAAGCCCGCCCAAATTGCAGCCTTATTCATTTAAGTTGTAGAACTGGATGTCTACCCAATGGGAATTGCTGTAAAACCAAATCAAATTGGAATTTTGTTTCGGTTTGACATGTGTATCCCTAATAAAATCTACCCAATCATCAAATTTGAGCTTTAATTTGATCTTATTGAAAGAAGAGTTAGGTTCCAAACAAGTTGTGTTGGAGACTTGGGTGTTTAGATAAGAGTGGATGAGCTATTATTTCAATAAATCCACTAAAATTTTATATTTATTTTTGAATCTTTTATTTTTTTGAAATAAAAACAAATATAAGATAACTATTTTAATACTGAAAGAATTAGTAATTTTGTTCCTGTAAATGATTTCTATCTTGGGAAGTTAGATAATTAGATTTCCTTTTGCTCTATTATAAGTAGCAAGTAGATATATGAATTGTTTTCAAGAAATTGTAAAAATAAAAGAAAAAAAAGAATTCATATGTTTTACAATATGTGATTTGTGAAGATAATGGTTTCATGTGAATGAATTGTTTCTAAGTTCACAATTTTAGGAATCATTAAAATAAATATGAATTAAGACATTTTTTTTTTTAATTTGAACCATTTAACACTTAGAATTAGATAATTAGTTTAATAGTTGAATTTGAACATGAATATGAAAGTTGGATACTTGGAGTTACCATTTGAATGTAAATAAGATAGTTTATGAGTTTATGATTTTGAAATATTTATTTCTTAGATTTATTATTTCCTACGCCTTTTTGTCCTTTTAAAATTCTAAATTACTATACCTATAAACATAACACTTTTTTGTGCTTCATATGTTGAATTTATAATGGATTTGAAATTTTAAAGTAGGAAAGTTAAGATACTGGTTCGATGAATAATTTGTCAACTTATAAACTTGTAATTATAACTAGGGGTATAATTCGCCGTGGACTAGCGCCCGACCAACCTTGACTCCCACCAAGTGTGGGAGATCCTGAACTCTTCTCAGGGCCCGGATTCCTCCTGAGTCCCGAGCTCTTCTTTTCTAAGAAGGGAGTACCTTGGCTTTTGGCTAAATATCCCGAGGGAGAAACACCTCGGGGCAGCACCATCGAGATTCCTGTTCGAAATTACTTAAGGCTCGCCTCCAATGCGGGTACCTGGGTAGATGCAAGAGAAAATAAATATGAATTAATAGTATTGACCGTGTGATGTCTCCAATAGGCTCACTTCCAATGGAGTGTAGATGCAAGAAAAAAAAAAAAAAAGGTACAGGTCGTTCTTGACCGTTTGATGTCTCCGATTGCCTCCTCTGTTGAACCTGTCACCGCAATTAATAGTCTCCCTGCATGAATGGGAAACACAGGAGGGTTTTGTCCATAGTGGGGGCAATATCGGCGTTTTGAAATTTTTAGGAACAGATTCATCCCAAAAAATATGAATTAGTATTTATTCAATAAACATTTAAAATAAACAGCCCAAAACTTACTTATTTTTTAAGTACTTATTTTTAAAATAAACATTTATTCCCGACTTATTTATAAAATAGAAATAAATGATCATTCACCAAAAGAAACAAATAATAAAACATTTACTGTCATCACCTAAGCGGCTAAGCCTTCTACCAACCGTATGAGGTCGGCGGACCTAGATTCTATTGAATCCATTTAAAAATTAAAATAATAATATATCTGTAACTCATTTGAATCGCATGGGAATTAAAATAATAATGTATCTGTCATGGTTTTTAAAACCGATCCGTAAACGGAACCGTTCTAGGCACCGTTTTCTGTTCGGTGGTTCAACCATTCGGATCGAACGGTTTGACCCGTAATGTCATAAATAAATAAAAAATAAAAAAAATTTATATATAATAAAAAATACTATAGAAATTTAAATAAAATACAAAAAATACACAGAAAAAAGAACAACATATGAAGCAATAAAAATAATAAAATATAGGAAATACAAAAAATACAGAATTTTTTCCAAAAAATATAGAAAATTTTCCAAAAAATACATAAGAAACAGGGGCTGAAGTACCTCCTGCAACTAGTGATGTCTGTGCACAAAATTATGAGAAGAAAGGGGAGAGCTTAGTTAGTGTTCCTAAAGAAAATGAATGGGACAAACTTTTGCGTGTGAGGTGGGTTTGCCGCCGATGGGCTTGGGTGGTTGGGCTTGGTCACAGGCAAGTTCCCGGTACAAGCTTACAAGTGTCGAGTGCCATTGCAAGTTCGCCGTTCGCCGCTGCAAGTGCTTGTGAGTCTTTTCGCCGTCAGACGCCACTGCAAGTGCTGGTGAGAGTGTCTTTTCACCGCTGCAAGCTCGTTGGTCATCATCGGGTCGGTGTGTGTCACCGTTAGATGCCGAAGGTGATGGCTAGAGCTGTTCACGTGTTGGGTTGGGTCCGTTTACTGAGATTTTTCCAATCGACCCGGCCTGGTCGGGTTACCTGAAATTGAAACCGAAACCGACCCTGTGTTAAGCAAAACTGACCTGGTCGGTTTGAGTTGGGTTGGGTCGGTTTCGGCTCTAAGTTCAACCATGCTTGAGCTTGAGTTGAGAGAATGAGAAGATGGGAGTTGGGAGAGCCAAATTGTATTAGAGATTGTGCTTGAGTTGAGGGGCTAAGGGGGACGAACCAAGTTAGAATAGAAGCTATCAAGAAAATAGAAAGTCAAACTATATTAAGAAAGAAGACTGAAATTTGTATATTTCAAGAAACCTTCTAATCTAAGTAAAAAATGACACTTAATTCTAATTGTAATTGGTTGCCTATTTGGTGTAAAAGACCATAGAAAATAGAATCCTTTGATTCTTTTCTTTAAACTTTTACAAAAAAAATCATTTTCTATTTGTCTTACAATACTTGCCATTAATGTCATTCCTAAATAGAAGACTAAAAATTAAGTTATGTTGTAACTAGGATAGAGACAACTTAGTTAAGTAGGAACTAAGTTAGGTTGCCATTACTTTATTGTAGGTCTCTCAAGCAGTTGAGGTGCCAAGTCAAGGTCTCCTTCAATTGTCGATGTGTCAAATCGAGGTCTCCCTCAGCTACTGAAGTGTCGAGCTGAGGTTTTCCTAGCAGGCGAGGAGTCGAGCTAAGGTCTCCCTTAGTTGATAAGGTGCTGAGCCGAGGTCTCCCTCAATGGTCAAGGTGTCATCTAGCTTGAGCTCAATTTGAATTAGAGACTTGAACTTGCTCAGAAGTTCTATCTCGGCTAGGCTCGAACTCGACTAAACATCATGGATTCAATTAAATCTACCCATCCAGGACTTATGTGCAATGCCATATCTTTCACTAGTTGAAGGAACAGCTTTGATACTCTTCAAGTTGGGAAGTAACTTTACAAAAAGAAATTTTTTCAGCAGAGAGAGACTTTCATAAAAGTCACAGCAAACTAATAAAATCGATCAAACTTGCAAGTTGTATGAGCTTTTACCTTTCTTTCTTTAAATAAGGACATTTAGGTGTCTTTTCTTCTAATTGGAGTACATGATTCCAAATTAATGATGATCGTGAAAAATTAAACATCAACCTGAACATTATTCACAAACTATTCAAATAATCTGCATCTAACCCCTCCAAGTGGTAAAGTTCATGAGCTTAGCAATATATCATCCATTACTTCAATGGTTTATCATTTGTGTGCTCAACCATCAAAGAGTTTGTCACAATTGATAACCCCTTACCCCTCCATCAAAACCATTTCCCAAGGATTCAGAAGGGTAAAACAGGCTTCCCTCTCTTAAGCTAAAACTATAAATTGAGACTTTGCCTTTGGAATTGGTAGGATGAAGTGAGTCTCCACTGCCAGAGACAGGATTCTTACTTGCATAAACCAAGATAACAGATTATAATGCACACAATTCTTAGCGGTGCCAGAAGGGTTACTCTGCCACTAAGAATTGTGGCACCGCCAAGATAACAGCCTCCAGGAAAAGGCAACGCTTATTCATCGACTGAAAAAGGGTAACTTTCCAACCTTGGAAAAAACGCAAAATTTTAGATACCCACATTAGACAATCAAAATTTTTTTTGTTAGAACAGGCCGACCGTTCAAACCGGTAATCGGACCCCTGACCAGTTCGGTCATCGGTTCATTTTTAAAAACCATGATCAAAGCAATCCAAGAAAGCCTCATTGGCAAGTAGTAAAGAGAACTTTCTCAAAGGAACTAAATGTTCTAAGCTAACATATTGTTGTGATAGCTTAAAAATATTATGATATTGTGATGCTGATTTTGCAGGGGATGTTGACGATAGAAAGTCAACTACTGGGTATGTCTTCCTTTTTGGAGGAGTAGTTGTTTCATTGGCCAGCAAAAAGCAAGGATGTGTTGCTAAATTCACAATGGAAGCTGAATTCATAGCTTACAACTCAGAAGTTGTATGAATAAAGAGATTTCTAGAAGACTTCAAGATAAGAGAGTTGCAAAGCGATCCGGCTCAAATATACAATGACAATGGAGCTGCAATTCAAACGACAAAGAATGGCAAAATAGGCCCCAAGGGAAGACATATAGAACTTCAGTACAAATATCTATTTGATATCTACGAAAAGAAGGAAATCCAAGTAGACTATGTGCCTACAAATGGTATGAAAGTAATACTTTCAAGAGGCACATTTACAGTTTGGGTCTCAAATGCTAGCAAATGTCTCTGGGCATAAATGGCCAAGTGGGAAATATTAGTGTGAGTGGCCAGATGCCATCAAATTGATAACCTTGGTGCATGGATAAATCATACGGCCGATGGCTCAGCCTACACCAATGGGTAAAAATGTTTCTACTGCTAAATAAAACATAGGTCTTATATATATATATATATATATATATATATATATATATATATATATATATATATATATATATATATATATATATATATAAGACCTATTTATATATATATAAATAAAACATAGGTCAAATCTGTATTCTTTGGCTTAGTATCCGAGCGTCAGTCAAGTGTTTTATGTGCCCTCTATCAGTCTGCTGTTAGAATGATGAGGGACTAACAATTATTGCTTAAAACGAGTTAATTAAAGATGGTTATGTTTTTGACTCCAGTGAAAAAAACTTGGAAGAAAACTAGTTAAAACTTGCCGAGTAATTGACTGTTTCAAATTCATCCCTTTACTCTGATAAGTTAACTTGATTACCACTCAACTGGATCAATTTTGCTGGTTTCCCACATCAAGCCATGTCGTTTTTCTGTAGAGAAAGGCCGCCATTCACGATTGAACTTGGGGTAGATACCACTTGTTTTGTAATTTGTTTTCACATGCATCGCCAACAGGACTCAGTTGTGCTCTGGAGCAGGTGGTTCATTGTGGGAGAGAGTTGCACAGGGTAGAAGGCCGAGTGAGGGATATAAAAAAACCAAAAAACAGAACCACCGCCAAAGACTTTGGTCGGAGTAGACAACTCATTTGTTCTGAGAATAAACTTCTAGAAAAAGCTCGTGGGACCTCAAACTGCTTTGTTCAATTACGATTCAACTCGAAGGAAGCAGCCCTACGACTAAAGCATGTTTGAAATGCCGGGGATGAGAGACGAGAGGGAAGAATAAAGAAACAAAGTTTGTGGAGAGAGAGAGAGTGGGGGAGGGGAATGAAGGAAAAAGAGGAACAGAGAGAGGGGGGCGGCTTGAGATGGGGAATGAACGGCAATTGAGACTTGAGAGCCGGCTGTTGCAGCAGACGAATGTACCGTGGTTGGGGGGGCGCGGAAGAGGAAGGAGATGTATTTCTTGAGTTTCAAATTTAAGCGGGTTAACAAAATTTGATAAGTTTTGACTTTTGAGTTGCGATTGCCGTTAAGTACTTGACTATGTTAATTTTGAATTTGGAATGAAGTGGTGCCGTGGATACTCCTTATTGGCAGGGACAGACGATCCGGACAGAGACCGCTTTCTGTGCACTGGACACGTGAACCCGCCAATCACAAACGCCTACATCAGCGTGTTTAAAATTTACAGTTCAACGGACGTTTATCCGTTGGTTAAAGAATCCGGTTGAACCGGACACAAAAAGACAAAAACATAAAACACACCTTACACTATTCTTCTTCCCATACTTTCCTCCGCCAACCCCTAGCCCAGAAGCATCCACCTGCGATCGACAATCTCACTGAACACAGAAGCCATTGGCGGCGGCACGAAATCAAGTTGATGCGTTCTCTTCCTCCTCCTCCTCCTCCTCTTCCTCTTCTTCTTCTTCTTTTTTCTTGAGAAGATGACCGTCTTTGCCGCCATGAACGCAAGAATCATGGGTTCTGGCAAAGAAACTGTCATTCTTGCACATGGGTATTGGAGGAGATCAGTCTGTATGGAACAGAATCCTTCCATACCTAGTTCAACGTTGCTGTGTCTTAGTCTTCGACTGGTGCTTTTTCAGGCGCCGTGGCCCATCTCAACCTCTTCGACCCTGATAGATATTCACCATTTGATGCTTTTGCCAACGATCTCATGCTCAGATATAGGAGCTGAACTTGAGCTCCTTTGTATTTATTGGGCACTCTGTGTGAGGTATGATAGGATGTGTTGCGTCCACTAAAAGACCCGATCTATTCAAGAGGTTAATACTTCTTGGAGCTTCTCCCAGATAAATATCCTCTCGCTCACTCTCTCTCTCTCTCTCTCTCTCTCTCTCTCTCTCTCTCAGATTAAGTTTTGTTTTTTTTTTTTTTCTCTTTGTGTTGATCTTAGTTACTTGAATGCACAAGACTACGAAGGAGGATTCGAGAGATCAGTTGTTGAGCAAATGCTCATTACCATAGAGTCCAACTTCAGCTCTTGGGTTCCAAAATCCGCCCGTCTTCTCATAGATGAAGAACACCCTCTGGCCTTGGAGAAGTATGAGAAATGTTTGGGAAGAATGAGGCCAGAAATTGCGCTTTCATTGGCTAAAACTATCTTCCTGAGCGGTGTACGAGATGTGCTGGAGAGGGTTCAGGTCCCATGCACCATCGTTCAGACTTCGCACGACTCTGTAATTCCGATATCCGTCGTTCGCTACATGCAGAGCAAGATCAAGGGCGAATCGACACCGGAAATCATTGAAAACGATGGGTACTACCCGCAGCTGACGGCCCCTTGTTGCTGCTTGATGTTGTTGCCTGTTGGTAGAGTCATCGGCGTTAGTTTTGATGACAAGACTGATCTATTATTTCCGGCAGCCGACGGTACCTCTGTTGCTGCTTGATGTTGTTGGTAGAGTCATCGGCGTTGGTTTTGATGACAAGACTGAGATATCATTTCCGACAGCCGACGGCCCCTCTGTTGCTGCTTGATGTTGTTGGTAGAATCATCGGCGTTGGTTTTGATGACAAGAATGAGCAACCATTTCCGGGGTTGGTTTTAATTCTTCTTCTTATGTTTTTGTGTCCGTTCAACTGGATTCTTTAACTAACGTCCGTTAAGGTTAATAAATTTTAAACACGCCAACATGTGTTTGTAATTTCCGGGGTTGGTTTTAATTCTTCTTCTTATGTTTTTGTGTCCGTTCAACTGGATTCTTTAACTAACGTCCGTAAGGTTAATAAATTTTAAACACGCCAACATGTGTTTGTAATTTTAAACACGCCAACTGGATTCTGACAATATAGTATAAATTTTAATATTATACTATATTGTCAGAATATTCTGGCAACCATTACCCTCGCTTAGACTTGAAACACTTGTTCAGGTATTCATTGAACGTCTTTACTATATTATAGTTAGGACGTCATCACAAACACATCTCCGCCGTATATTGGAAACATCTCCCGATATTTATCTGAAATTACTATCGGGAAATGTTACCAATACCCGGCCGGAATGTGTCGTGGGACGTTACGGGGAACAATATTGTGGGGGGCTGATTTTGTCTCTATTGCATCCGATTCCGTTTGTTCAATTAATCCTTGCTTAATAAAAGTATACACTTCAACGTGGCCGATCTCGGATATCCGTTCAATAATTGATCATTCTAAGTACAAGACTCAGAACAGCAGTAAATCAGGATATCAAGTGCTAAAACATAAATCAAAGAATGCAGAAGGTCCACCCAAAGTGCATTACTTTGACTACATGCTCTATTTCTTGGACTCTTTGAAGTATGTACGTAGGTTGTTTGCATCAAGGTTTTTAAAATTGACTCGCAAAACGAATTGATCAGGGGTCTAGTTCCCAGGTTGAATGGTCAATCAATTCTGAGAAAAAATAAAAAGTCAAAACGGATGAAAGGTTTGAATGGTTCGAATAATTCAATTGCTCGGATCAACAGTTTGTTGATTAAATCAATGTTTTTTAATAAAAATCTGCTTGTAGAAAAAAAAAAAAAACAGAACTAATCACATAACCATCTGGTTTCGATCCGATTTTAAAAACCATGATTTGCATATCAGCAGGAACAAGCACTTAGCTCATTAACTAGCTAATATTGCAATGGGCCGGTTACAACCCACTTTAATGAACCCTATCACGTCATGATTGCGTTAGCTTTAATCGGATTTTCGATTGGAATCAGATTGAAGTCAGGCATTTCCACCTTAACCAATGATTTAGTAGAAAATAAGAAATGAGAGATTAGTGGAAAAGTTCTTAACAAAATTTATGAAATTAATTGTGAACCTTTTCCAACTCTCTGTTTTTCTCAAACCAAATACAGCAAAAGGATATTATTCGTGATATGGGATAGATCAGATTTATCTCATTTTATTTAGTCTCGTCTGGTCATATTCGGGTTTGAATGACTTCACATTTATTTAGGCCCATTTGCTTTACAGGAATAAGGGTCGGAAATTGGAATCGGAATGGATTATTTTGATTCCAATTATTTGACTGAGCAGAATCAGAATCCCATTTCCATTCTTGCTGGAATGGCTATTCCCTCAAATGTGAGAATAGTCATTCTCTGCCCTTCTCTTTGGAATGAAATCCCATTCATGTTGATTTTGTTTTTTTTCATTATCATTCCTATCTGAACAAGACAGATTAGGGAATAAATTATTCTGATTCCAATTCCAGATATGAATCGATCCTTAGCCATTTATTTTGAAATCAATAGCAAGGTTTTTAAAACCGAATTGGACAATGAAGCATTCAAGGGTCCAGTTCTTGGGTTGAACGGTCTGATCATTCGAGCCGAACGGAGGTTTGTTCTGACAAAAAAATAAAAAACGGCTAAAAATTATTGAATGGTTTGAGCGATTCAACCGCCCAAGATCAACAATTTGCTGACCAAATCAACGATTTTTGGCCAAAAGACAATTTTGAAGTAAAATGGAAGTGACTAATTCCTGATTTTTTCAGTCCGAACGTCCGATCTGGTCTGGTTTTGAAAACCATGATCTATAGAGCAATTTTAAACTTGTGAGCCCATTACTAGAGAAGTTGAACAATTAAACTATCAGGCTGTGTTTGGGTTGAAATTTCTGTTGAGTTGAGGATAATGGACCCACGCCCAGCCCAGTACAACCTATGTCGCGCATGCATTGTAGAAGTCCCACGTAAGTAATAAATCGGATTAGAGCTTTCTTATCCATGCACAACTTGACAGGTATATGAGCTAACTAAACACAGAAAATCTCTCAGATTAAATTGTTGTAACTCATCTCCTTGATTACCTATATTAATACAACAATTGAGCCACGAAGGTAGCGTTCGGAACCGCTTATATCTATTGGGTTTCCCTCTTATGTGGAGGATGGCCCAAGAAGCCCATGTGGTATTTTTTAGCCCATGGATGAGGGTATTCTTGTTCAAATGAAAATAGGAAAAGGAAATAACCTTTTAGTGGTGTTGGTTGCCAAAAAGATTGAGAGAAGAAGAGAAGAAAAAGGAAGAGAATTCCGTGTAAAAACGGAGAGAGAAAAAGGAACGGATTCTTGAAATTCCAGTCTGCGCAGTTTTTCATCTTGTGCTCCAATCGAATGTCATTTGTGGTCCGATTGAGCTGAAATTTGCAGGCATGTTTGCGACTTAAGGTTCTTCAGTCTGAACAGTGGAGATCTGGTTTGTCTCACTGGTTTGTGAGATCTGAGTCCGAGAACAGTACCTCCGTTTTGGGTGAGATTTCTCCATTATCTTGAGATATTTGTTAGTTTCCAAGAAACATATTTTCTTGATGATTTTCTGATTATATGCCTCTAGTTTTATCTAGAGAGAACCCTTTTTCAAGAAAACGTAGTATACTTGATCTAGTACATTCAGATGTGTGTGGTCCTATGAAGACAAAAACTCTATGTGGTGTCTGTTATTTTGTGACCTTCATAGATGATTGTTCAAGAAAGTTATGGGTGTACACTTTGAAGAGCAAAGATCAAGTGTTAGACGTGTTCAAGCAGTTTCAAGCTCTAGTTGAGCGACAAACTGGAAAAAATTGTGATGCATCAGAACAGATAATGGGGGAGAGTATTTGGGTCCTTTCGATGAATACTGCAGGCATCAAGGCATTCGACATCAAAAGACACCTCCCAAGACTCCTCAGTTGAATGGTTTGGCTGAGAGAATGAACAGGACTCTAGTTAAAAGAGTAAGATGTCTTCTTTCGCAGGCTCAGTTGCCAAGATCTTTCTGGGGTGAGGCTTTGAATACAGTTGTACATGTTCTAAATCTCACACCATGTGTTCCTCTTCAGTTTGATGTTCTAAATAGAGTTTGGACTGGCAAAGATGTTTCTTATGATCATCTGTGTGTTTTTTGTTGCAAAGCATTTGTGCACATCCCAAAAGATGAGAGGTCTAAGCTTGATGTGAAAACACGACAATGCATCTTTGTTGGTTATGGTCTAGATGAATTTGGGTACAGATTATATGATCCAGTTGAGAAGAAGCTAGTTAGGAGTCGTGATGTTGTGTTTATAAAAGATCAGACTATAAAAGATGTTGAGAAGACAGAAAAAGCAATCCATCAATACAGTGATGATTTGATTGACTTGGATCCGATTCCTTTATCAGCACAGGCGGAAAATACCCAGGATGATCAACAGGGTACTGATGATGTAAATGCTCCTACGCAGGTCGAGATAGATCATCAAACTATTGATCAGTTGCCAGAACCAGAAATTCCACTCAGAAGGTCTACCAGAGATTGACGTCCTTCCACACGGTATAATGCAAATGAGTATATATTATTGACAGATGAGGGAGAGCCTCAATGTTATGTAGAAGCCATGGAATATAAAAACAAGGCACATTGGGTTGGTGCTATGGAAGATGAGATGCAATCTTTGTATGACAATCACACGTTTGAGCTGGTAAAGTTGCTTAAGGGTAAGAGAGCTTTGAAGAACAAGTGGGTTTATAGGGTGAAGCAAGAAGAACATACTTCACAACCATGATACAAAGCCAGATTGGTTGTTAAGGGATTCAGTAAGAGAAAAGGTATTGATTTTGATAAAATTTTATCTCATGTTGTGAAAATGTTTTTCCATACGTGTTGTTTTAGGCATAGCAGCTAGCCTGGATTTAGAGATTGAGCAGATGGATGTGAAACTATATTTCTTCATGGTGAATTAGAGGAAGAGATCTATATGGAGCAACCAGAGGGTTTCGAGGTAAAAGGAAAAGAGGGTTATGTTTGCCGGTTGAAAAAAAAAAAAAAAATTTTACGGTTTGAAACAAGCACCCAAACAATGGTATAAGAAGTTTGAGTCAGTTATGGGGGAGCATGATTATAAGAAGACTACTTCTGATCATTGTGTTTTTGTGCAGAAATTCTCTGATGATGATTTTATTATCTTATTACTTTACGTTGATGACATGTTGATTGTTGGTAGAAATTCTTCAAGGATTGAGAATTTGAAGAAGCAATTAAGCAAGTCCTTTGCCATGAAGGACTTGGGACCAACAAAACAAATTCTTGGCATTCGAATTTGTCGAGACAGGAAAAAGAAAAAGTTGTACATGTCACAAGAACGGTACATTAACAAGGTACTTGAAATGTCCCATATGGATAAAGCTAAAATGGTTTCTTCTCATTTATTTAACCACTTTAAGTTAAGATCAGATCAAGGCCCTTCAACAGATAAAGAGAAGGAAGATATAGAAAATGTTCCATATGCGTCAACAATAGGAAGTTTGATGTATGCAATGATATGTACAAGGCCAGACATAGCTCATGCAGTTAGAGTTGTTAGTCGTTTCCTTTCAAACCCAGGAAGAAAGCATTGGGATGTAGTTATAAATTACAACATTTATAAATTAATTGTGTTCATTAAAATGCTGTATTTATATAAAAATATTAATATTTTTATTAATCTATTAATTAACAGTTTTTAAATTGTTAATTAATGTAATTTATAATTTACATTGCATTTTAAATATTATTTAAATTATATTTGAAACTATAAGTAATATAATTAAATTTTAAATTGTAATTAAAAGTAATTATATTTAAATTTAATTTAAGCTATAAATAGCAGAAAATTATATTTAATGAACAGCAATTAGGCAAGAAATAACCCAAAATGAAGTACCAATAATTTTGTAATAATTACCAAAAATTATCCAAGAAATTACCAAAAATGGATTAACATGATATCTAATAATTATGATAAATTGCCAAAAATTAAAAATAAAAATATAACCATTGAAATTACTTTTTGTAAATATGTACTAACTGTCAATAATTTTCAAGAAATAAATGTAATTGGTTCATAGTAATTTAAAATACATTTGTTTTTTCGCATAAATTATAAATTATCTAATTTAAACATTACAATCCTTGCCTATAATAATATTATTTTATAGTGTTATAATGAAAAGTAGAAAAAAAAAAGTGTTTATAACAAAACAAAACTCTACATTGTGACTTCCAGAAAAACCTACGACACACTCAGCTTTCAAAATTTCAAACAAAACCTTTTTCCCAGTACTGATTTTTTTTTCATAGAAGAAGAAGAGATGTATTAATTGATGCCTGAAAAGTGCAAAAAAATGGAAAACAAAATGAAATAACCAAAAAATCAAATTCTCGATCACTTTCAGGCTGCACTCAGTAAAGCTGGATGAGGAGCTTAAAACTGTAGAGTAATAGTTTGTGAGCTGTCATCCTTTTTTTCTTTTAATTAGGTTTATAATTTAACCAGTGTGAGACGCACCTTTTGCATATTTTAAATTGTTTTAAAATAAAATTGGGAGTTAACATAAGGAACGGTGACAAAGGATAAACCGTGAAATTAAGGACTTCCTTGTGAAGTATCACAATTTTTATTTTTTGAACATCCATGACAATGATTTGGCCATGTCCATGACCCTTGTATAGATCATCGATTATCAATTAGTTTATATGATGCATTCCCACAACAGAGAAATGATAAGAATATTTCATCGAATGATTTCAAAAAAAGAAAAAAAAAAAAAACCAATGACAATGAAAATTAAATAAGCCAAAAAAATGTTTACCAAATAGGTTGAGGCATGAACTGAAATGCAAGACAGAGAAAAAAACTAAGGTTGTATTTGGTTGCAACGTAAATAAATTTGTATTAATTCAAAATCAAGAGTGTAAATGATTTTAGTATAAATTCTGATTTATTTTTGTTTCAAATATTAGAATTTTTTGTTTGATTGCAGTACAAATGAAGTAAATTAAGACATAAAGCAGAATAAAGTAAAACCCAAGACAGAATTTGCATTTTTTTTTCATTCCAACTCTCATGTATTTGCACTGGTGCAAATAAAATTACACTTAAACCAAACGCATCCTAAAGATTAAAATGGAAACGTATCTCAAAAAACCTTCCCAGCTAAAGATTAATCAGGCCAAAATCACAGTCGCATGCAGAACCTTCCCAGCTAAAAGTTGAATTTAATTATCGGGACCGATTATGGTTAAAATTATGTTTTTTTATTTAAATAATGACTTAAAATTTAAATTTTAATAATATAACTTTAATAGTAATGATAAAAAAATATTAAATTATTTATATATTAATAAAATATTATATGTATTTAATGATAAAATAGTTGATTCTAGGTCTAAATAGGCTAAGGACAGACGAATGGGAGCTGATCCAATTATTAATGGGGTAAAAAACAGTTATATATAACTGATACATGCTGACATGCATAGAATGTAGAGAGGTATTCACGATGTATGGCTAAAATTAGTGTAAGGACCGTGTCAAGACCAATTTTGTGAGGACGAAGCGTGATATATGTGCCAATCAGGAGGCTGTTTGGATTTGGCATTTCTTGCTCTACTTGTGGTGAATAACCATTAATTGTTGAAGTCTCCCTCATATGTGATGTAACAATTTGTATAAATCAACCTAAACGTTTGGAACCGAAACGAAAATGATAGTATACATAGAAATGCCATAACCTTTCATAGTTAAACCCCTTCTATATTGTCCACTGGCTAACTGGTTATTCAAGTTTACACGGAAAATCAATACTTACATAGAGAGGAATGGATAGTATCACATCAGCCGAAGCATGCGCAGACAAGGATGTGGTTGAATGTATGGGTGTCAATTTCACATGATTTGGTCCAATCTAATCCGGTTCAATGTGAATCTATTATAAATGGACCAGAGTTCAATCCAGTCCAATGAATATTTTGGATTGATCCAATTTGATGTCAGGACCGCGCAATCTCTTGAAATTCGTTTTAATTTAGATTGTTTCCAATTCAAACCTGGTCTATTGACACCTATATTCTTGTCTTATATCCTTAATATTCTTATCTTATATCTATGGGCCAAATTTTGGCTTAATCCAACTCAATCCAATATGAATTCATTACGGATGGAACAGGTCCAATCCAATCCAAAAAATACTTTGGACCATTAAGTCTGGATTGATCTAATACAATATGTCTTATTCATCCATTCAATCCATCCAAATTGATTTTGGTTTGGATTAGGTCTGACCCCAAACTAGTCCATTGACATTAGACCTGTTCATGAGTTGGGCTTGTGCTTGACTTTTGTCAAAATTTGAATGGGCCCGGCCCAACACAATGGAAAGTTATGCCCAAAGCCCAGCCCATAAACATATATAATTGACACCCTTAGAATATGTTTCGCATCAATGTTGCAAATACAATTCTCAGAACACGGTGTCTTTTTTTTTTTGTTTTGAAACATTGCTACCAAGTAGGATGTTTCCTGAAGCAACAACACAACCTTCTGTTTGGTACCAGTACTCCATCTCTGTTTTCAGCATTGTACCCATTATAGAAAGTTCATATTACTAGCACCTCATGTCATCGTTGGTAGCAACAAGATCCAATCTGAAAAAGTGTCGAATTCGGCATTGCTCCAAACCATGCCCTCTCGATTTCCAAGGCATGGCTTGGAGCACCATTTTTAATGAAATAATAGTTTCAAACATATTGACGTTTCCTGGAGCATTGATTTTCCAACGTGACACTAATGTGCCACCATTTTCTGGAGCAACGGCATTGATGCCAAACTGACACTTAGTTGAAAGAGCTCTACACGTTGCATCATTAATGGACACTGGGAGATCGTCATCAAATCAATCAAAACACAGATCTCCCATCCACTAAACATCAAACATATCATCAAAGACATCTTGGTGCGTGTAGATAGGAGGGGCAAGAATTTAGGCCCCGTTTAATTTGCATGAATAGAGGTCTGGAATCGGAATAGGAATGGGCTATTCCGATTCCAACTATTTGGTTGGGCGGAATCGGAATCCCATTCCCATTCCTGCTGGAATAGCATTCCCTCCCCCTCCCTTGAGAATGAAATCTCATTCTTGCTGATTTCAGTTCCTATTCCCATTCTCAGTCCTGTATGAACCAAATAGACTATGGGAATGAACCATTCTGATCTGAATTCCAAAGGATTTTGATTCCAATTCAAACTCTGATTCTGATTGCAAAGCAAATGGACAGTTAAGTTAACCACACACTTCCGGGAGGCTAATAATCATCTCGCAGACCTGATAGCTAATCTTCTTGTTATACTGAACAAATAGAATATTACCAAACCAGTAGTATAGCAATGATAATAGAGAGGTAGAGGCTTGAAAATCATTGCGGTTGCACTATCCCACACCAGCTATTTTTATCTTCCAAAGCCATTAGAACCAATGATAATGTTTCACGTTACTACGTTAGTAACAAATTCATAGGTCCCACTGTTAAAAAGTCGAAATCCCATGCATTTTATTACTGCCGAGGAACATTGGAAGAATGACCAATCAGCCCTAATCAGAATTTTATAGCCTCAAAGTATAGGGGGAATGCATCCTGATCATGAATTGATGCCAAATTCACAGGTAGGATGTATTTTATAGGAAAGGAGGAGAGGGCTAGGGGGATGGAATTCAGAATTCTGCATCGTATGTATCCATACTTATCCCTATTTTTTATTATTAATTCGTTCCAAAGCCAAGCTGTTCAGCAGATCAGGTAGGCACAATTGTAGGAATGTTAAATGTTTGATGAGCACTTAAATTTTTTTTTTAACACCTATCCCTTAATATTAGTCTGGATCGTCTGTCCCCAGTGGACGGAAAATTTTCTGTTCCAACCAATATAAATTGAACACGTCCTTCATTCGCTTGAAGCCAAGAGTCAACGGAGTCCAGGCTTTAACGTCAAAAGAAATTAAATCTCGTTTGTTGGTTGTTCTAAACTTTTAATTTCTTGCCTTGCCCGCACAGATTCATTCCATCTCAAACCTCTTTCTCTCTCTCTCTTTCCCCGGTCACCTCTGGTTCCGTCCTTGCTATCGACCACCAGAGACCACTGCTACCAACTGATAGAGGCTGCTTTCAACTGCTCGACGCGACCCTCTCTCTCAAACTTCATTCTTCTTCCCACCTACATCTGCTGGAAGAGAATAATTCATAGTATTTTCTCGTTTCTTGATATTTCTTTTCATCTTTGAATATTTTTAGGGATGGCCTACATTTCCCACTTGAAAACGGAAGCCCCGAGAGGCCGGCCTCTTCTCCTTTTCCCACTCTCTTTTTTCTTGTCATTTTTTCCTGTTATGGTAAAAGTTATAGTCGAACTTGACACTTTGGTGATTTCTACTACTTTCTCTCAGTGACAAACAAAGCAGGTGTTATGCATTAGCTCACTGCTTTAGGAGTGAGAAGGTATCTATAGGAAAAGATGGGAGAATTCTGTTATGGGGGGGTGAGAGAAGATGGTTTGTACCAACTTTCTATTAATAATAAGATTTCTACTACTTCTACTTATGTTGATTGTGCTTTGTCTATTTGTTTAGACTCTTACAAATGGCATTTGAGGCTCAGACGCATAAATAGAGACAAACTAAAAAGGATGTGTGACAATAGTATGTTACCTCAAAGGGACATAGATTTTAAAACTTGTGAACCTTGCTTGCAAGGAAAATGCATAGAAAACCATTTGGAAAGGCTAAGAAATCTAAGGAACTCCTAGAAATCATTCATCCTGATGTTTGTGGACCACTTAATGTGAAAACCCATAGGAAGATGGAGTACTTTGTGAATTTTATGGATGACTTTTTAAGATTTGGCTTTATTTATTTATTAAATAAAAAATATGATATTCTAGATAAATTTAAGGAATTCAAAACCTTAGTTGAAAACCAAACAGGAAAAAAAAAATAAAAATACTTAGGAGTGATAGGGGTGGAGAATACATTTTCGAACTATTTGATAATTTTTATTCAGAAAATGGAATTATACACCAATTAACTATTTCTTACACAACCCCAACAAAATGGGGTGGCTGAAAGAAGAAATAAGACCCTCTTGGACATGCCTACATCTATGCTAAGTCATTCGAACTTAGGAAACCAATTTTGGGGGGAAGCTTTATCTACCGCAGTTTACATATTAAATAGAGTCCCTACAAAGATTAATAAACTAACTCCCTATGAACTTTAGGCAGGTAGAAAACCGATCTTACAAATCTAAAAATATGGGGATCTACTCCCTATGTTTGGGTACTTAACCAACTTAGAAACAAATTGGATCCTAAAAGCTTTAGAGCAACATTTATTGGGTATTCTGAAACATCAAAAGGTTATAGATTTGTGAGACACGAATCTAATGGTTCCTTTGAACTAGTTGAAAGTAGGGATGCTGAATCTAAATAAAAGATTGTGAAGTTGATCCATTAAATTTTACAAAGGCAATGGCCTCTACTGATCATGCAAATTGGAAAATAACCATGGACGAAGAGTTTGACTCGATGGTTAGGAATCAAGTTTGGGATTTAGTAGAACAACCCAAGGATAAGAAAGTTATAGGGTGCAAATGGATACTTAAAAGAAAGTTAAAACCCAATGGGTCAATAGATAAATATAAAGCAAGATTGGTAGCAAAAGGCTACACACAAAAATAAGGAATTGATTTTGAAGAAACTTATTCCCCAGTTGCTAGATTTACATCTATTAGAATAATACTTGCTATGGTAGCCTATTTTGATTGGGAACTATTTCAAATGGATATAAAAAATGCATTTTTAAATGGAGAACTCAATGAAGACATATATATGCAACAACAAGAAAGGTATATAATAAAAGGGGAAGAAAGAAAAGTGTATAAGCTAAAATAATCATTATATGGATTAAAACAATCTCCTCGTATGTAGTATTACACTTTTCACAATGCCATTATAAAACTTAGTTTTGTTCCAAATACTTTTGATCACTGTATATATGTCTTGAATAGTGGGAGTTCCATTATATTGTTATTTCTGATCACTGTGTTTTTGTGCAGAAATTCTCTGATAATGATTTTATTATCTTATTACTTTACGTTGATGATATGTTAATTGTTGGCAGAAATTCTTCAAGGATTGAGAATTTGAAGAAGCAGTTAAGCAAGTCCTTTGCCATGAAGGACTTGGGACCAACAAAACAAATTCTTGGCATTCGAATTTGTCGAGGCAGGAAAAAGAAAAAGTTGTACATGTCATAGGAACAATACATTACTTTCTCTCGTGGAGCTGTTTCGTGGCAGTCAAGGTTGCAGAAGTGTATTGTTCTTTCTACAGCAGAGGCAGAGTTTATTGCAGCAACAGAAGCTTGTAAAGAATTGTTATGGATGAAACAGTTCGTAAGAGAGCTTGGTTTCAAGCAACAGAAATATGTTCTGTTCTGTAATAGTCAGAGTACTATTCACTTGGCTAAGAACTCAACATTTCATGCAAGGTCAAAGCATATCGATGTGAATTATCATTGGATAAGAGATACTCTAAACAACAAATTACTTGAACTTGAAAAAATTCACACAGATGATAGTGGCTCTGATATGTTAACAAAGTCATTACCAAGAGAAAAACTTGAGGTTTGTCACTTGATCGCCGGGTTGACGAATTCCTCCACCTAGTCGGGAAAGGGGGAGATTTGTTGGGTTTCCCTCTTATATGGAGGATGGCCCAAGAAGCCCATGTGGTATTTTTGAACCATTGGATGAGGGTATTCTTGTTCAAATGAAAATAGGAATAGGAAATAACCTTTTAGTGGTGTTGGTTGCCAAAAAGATTGAGAGAAGAAGAGAAGAAAAATGAAGAGAATCCCGTGCAAAAACAGAGAGAGAAAATGAGCGGATTCTTGAAATTCTAGTCTGCGTAGTTTTTCATCTTGTGCTCCGATCGAATGTCGTTTGTGGTCCAATTGAGCTGAAACTTTGTAGGAATGTTCGCAACTTAAGGTTCTTCATCTTGTGCTCTCTCTCTCTCTCTCTTACTTTTTTTTCTTTCAAATTACAAGAATGCCACTCTCTCTCCTACCAACTCTTGCTCTCTTTTTCTTACAAATTACAAGAATGCCATTTCTCTCTTTTTCCTTATAAATTACAAAAAATGCCACTCTCTCTCCAACTAAGGGAGACCTCAGCTTAACATCTCAATTGCTAGGGGACCTACAATCAAAGGATAACATATGCATTGCATCCATCACAGCTCCCTTGCTGCCGAGAAGCAGGTCAACATATGTTACATATCCATAAATTGAGATGACCAAAAATTTCTCTCTCCCCATGCTAGGACTTACAAGTAATTGGACCAGCCAATTTTGTAAAAAACAGGCTATGTAGACTAGATTGTTAGTTGTTGGGGAGATCTAAATCACATCTTCGATTAGTATTAGCTTTTACTCTTTACTAGTCCTTATCCTTTGAGAATAAAAGTTTATCTTATCTTTTCCACATTTTATGCCATTGTAAAAGAAGAAAGAAACAAATAAAAAATGAAGTGGGAATTATTGCGATGTCGAAAGGTATTGTTAAGAATTACTTTATGTAATGATTGTCTTATTTCTACTAGGAAGTAAAAACAAAAAAGATCAATTACCATGATCTTGGAAAGGGGCCTTCTTGAAGAAATGATAGTTTGTCATGTACAACAAAGGGTAAGCTTTCTAATAAACTTATAGCTTTGTTTTCAAAGGGAATTTGTAGAGTTTAGCTACAACAAGAACTGGAATCTATCTAGATGAAATACTTCAAACCTATTACTACAAATCAATTAGATTCATTACTACAAATCAATTAGGTGTATCAAGGATTGAAGCTTACTCATATTTATGTGGACTCGTTTGATTTACAACTATAAATTTTACAATGCCATTTTGTTTTTCTATCTCCATGGTGGCTTTCTCTTGAGGTCCTTATAATTTGACATTTGTGGATTTGCTAGCGAGCCAAATTTAGCAAATACATGGCGTTTGGTGACATGGACACAGTTTTTTAAGGCGCTGAATTGAGGCTAGTCAATAGGCGGCACCTTGTCGCCTAGTTGCCTAGCTGGGCACCTAGGCATCACCTAGGACGATGGGATTTTTTGAATAAAAACCATGAGTCCTATGATAACTGCCTAGGTTCCATAGCAAGTAGCAACCATCTTTCACTATTAATTGTATATAATCTTCATAAAAAATGTATAAACTTCATTTAAACATAGAAAATTAACATATAAAAAATAGAAGAAAGAAAAGAAAATCAGTATGTGTTGATGGACAAAATTTTGAGTTCTTCCATGCTTATTATTCAAGGGTTCAAGACGGTATGCATCACGATTCAGCCCTAACAGATAAGAAAAATAAAAGAAAAAACGAAACTAGTATTTTAACTCAAACTAAATAATTTAGTTTAATAATGTTTGTTTTATTATTACAACCTTAGAAAGTTAAGAATACAAAAGTATCCAAAAGCACTGTGTAAAAAATATCTTGGAGACTAAATGAGGCGACCCTCCATGAGTGCTTTATTGCGTAGGCATTATTTTTCATGTTAAGCTACCTTGATATTATTTGATTATCATAATTACGTAGTATATCCTAGAAGTAGTCAATATTTTACATGACAGTGGGTTGTTCTTGTATCATTTGGTGTAGCAATAGCAGACATGCCTTTGCTTTGTAATTTGTTTTTCATTTTGTTTATAGTAGCATGTTTGTGCTTTATTGGTTGATAGTAGCACGTTTGGGGTACCATAACAAGCATGTACTCACCATGTGGACTAATTGACACCAAAGAACCTAGACATACAATGAAGTTTGGTTTTAAATTTGATTACTAGCATGTTCATGACTTATTTGGAGAGTCATAAGAAAGCGTTGTGACCATGTGAACTCATCAGAATCAAATCACCCAAGCTTGCACTCATTGGGTGGTTTGGTTTTCCTTGATAAATAGCATATTAGTTTTTTATTGAATGGTCACAAGAAAGAATTGTCACCAGGTGAACACATCACATGGTGAGTGTTTTATTTGCTCATAGTTATAAACAAAAGGTACAGAATTTGTATCAGGTAGGAATGTAAATCATAATTACAAACAAAGACATGCAAAACTGAACCAGATGCAAAATTTATATCTGGTTTTTTCTCTTCAACCAAACACAGCCAAACTGTTTGCTGTCTGTTTAGAGTTTTGCAAGAAAATCATGAATTTTCATATTAATGATGGGAAAGTACCTAGGATCCAAACCTGTCTATGGCGATTTCAAACAGACAAAATTGATGGCTGTGTTGCAAGAACTGAGGGTCTTAGATAAATCTCTATGTTACAACGATTTGGTGGCAGAATGGGATTCTAGGGTAATTGTGAGATGGTTTAAGCATAATTGTACGCTTCATAGATATAAAGGTATCCTATAAGGAAGGTAAAAGGACTGGATGGGGAGCCGAGAGTAACTTTTAATTGGATTCAAAGATCAGCCAATAAGCTTGATAAAGTTCTGGCAAGACAAGGAGTGATCAGGAGTCTACTATGTTGGGGGGAGAGGGGGAAGGGAGTGGAATCATTTCACTAGTAAGCTAAAAAATGGAAAACAGGGGTGGATGATGCATGCTAGCCTAAACACAAGGGTTCTTGGCATACTCATGATTTTATGCCATTCTTTTATCTAAACATTAATAAAATTTCATTTTTACTGCTAAAAAAACTTGCCTATTTTTTGTGATGCCCTGGTTTCACACAATTGAACTATTTACTGTGTCAAGATGGAAATGCCATTTTTTATCATGTTTTACTCTGACTTACCATAAAATATGAACTGAGTTTATTAATAGTTCTTTACTATTGACGGATATCCTATACTTTTTTCCAGGAGGAAAATTTCTTTTTAGTGGGCAGATGGGCTACATTGATGGGGGTAACCCTCCCCACCAACCCTGAAGCCACCCAATCCCGGGTGAAAGTGGGATTCAATCCCAAGTCTCCCCCACAACCAGAAAGCCACCTGGGACCTTCATTCCTGGAGAAAATTAAGTGGGCAGGAAGAAGCAGTTCACTTGATGGGAGCTTCCATGTTATAAATATGCTCAGTAGGGTCTTAACCGTTTCTGATATTCCCAGTTTTGACCTATCATTTCTTTCTTATAATGGTATAATTTTCTCCAGCGAAAATGCATTTTAATTTCAAAATGGTATCATCGTCCTTTGATATATGCCAAGTATAGAATATAACTGAAAAGTGTTTTTCATTGCAGTAACTGGGAAATGGTTTTTCAATTAAACAATACCATGATTCAGCAACTTTTGCACCAGGGTCCCAGGTCAGTCCTTTGTGTGTTTGTATGATGTTTGCTCAAATTAACTATTTGTGACCTTTATTGCGTAAAGGCCCTAAACTATTCTATCAGAAGCTTTCTGCAAACTTTTAAGGGATGACTTATACATCCATTACTAGTTTGAGGTCATGGCTTCATTCATCCTAGTACAACCAATATATCTTCTGCTGTATGCATGGGAATCACATAGCCCACGTGGACAACAAACTGCTATTGTTTGCTTAAAATGTTATCCTACTCCAAGGAAGCATCCTCAACAGCCTGGTATACCAACAAAGGTACCTCTGTAAATGATTTCCATTTTCCTGACTAATATTTGTTTCAATTTCATTGTTTACTTGGAACCTTGAAATGGGCAAGAGTAGATTAGAAAACGTTCTCAATCAATTTGTTATTTAAATTTACTAATAACTTGCCTGATCATGCGGGACTGAGCTTTACTAGGTTTAGTGCTTCTCATGCTTCTTAATGAGTTACCTAATACAGTTGATTTTGCCATGGAGATGCTTTTTGTCAATTACCTTTCCAAGGATGATGTCTAAGGTTGGTAATATGGACAGGGGACTGGGGTTTTTAGTAGGCTCACTTATTGCCTTCTGTTGTGCTTTTTGGGGTCTAGTGTCTGAATTCCCCTCCCCCTCCTTTTTATGTTTTTTTTTTTTTTTGTTATTGCATTTTTCTCCCTTTTATTAGATTCATCAATCAATGAGGGAAAGGAAAACATTATCAGCTACAATCCCCTTGTAATTTGAATATCACTTGGGAACATCCAGCAGTAGGAACTGGACTTGGTGATTACAGATTTTAGTTTTGCTACATCCATCCTTTCCAATAACTAGAAGAAAGAAATAAAATAAAAGTTGGTATTGATCCAAAAAAAAGTTGGAGATGATTGTTGATGAAGGAAGATTTGGCCCGATCTCACAGTTATGCGATACGTGGCAAAGGCAATAGATCGGCACAAAAGCAAGCCTAAGGCGCGAGCACCAAGGGAGAAACCAGCGGTCAGAACTCCCTATTAGAGGCCCGAACTCACCCTTGGCCCCAAACCAGAAAGTAATCTGAACTGGACTACATGCAACAGTTCGGGACATGCTTCGCCAAACTGGCCTGCTTGTAACAGTTCGGGACATACTTCGCCGAACTGGCCTGCCTTGTAACAGCTCGGGATACACCTCGCCAAACTGGCCTGTCGTGCAATAGTTCAGGATACACGTCGCCGAACTGACCTGCCCTATACATATCTCCGAACTCAAGACTTCGCCTCACTCACCACTCCACATCGCCCTCAGGGCACCGAAACCAAACAAACCGTACTATGCTTGACACCAAGGAAGTCCGTATCCAAGGTCGGCGCACCTGACTGATTTGGGATCTGACACTTGATGGCCGCATTCCAAACAGCCACTTGCCACCGCCTCCTGACACCGCCATCTCCAGTTAGAGAGACGGTTCCAACAAAAGGTAGTGACGGTTCTGTCCCAGCAGAAAGGATGATGCCCGAATTGACAGATGCAAGGGTAATCATACCCGACCTGACAAGGGCCTCGGAGCGAGTGTGCGAAGTGATTATAAAATGCCCCCTACCCCCAACAAACAAGGCATGTGAACTTTGCGCTATCTGGTCTATACTTTGCCTTTGAGAGATTACTAACTTGAGCTTCGGAGTTATCTCACCGGGTTCCCCCCAGAGTTCCCTCATCTTTCCAATTTCAGGCTCCCCATCGCTCCAACTCAGAAACGAAATCGTTAACAGCTAAGACCGGCCGGATTGCACTTCATCAATTGTCTAACCATTTTAAATGTCACTATAGTTTTTCTATGTCTTGGCTGCTTCATAGATTTTCTGTTTTCCTGTTGTCTTCTTTGTTTCTTCCCAACAAATCCCTACGACCCTATCCAAGGAAGGAGTGGGGGAATTAATTAGTGTAGTTCATAACCCACTCATGACCTGGGGATTGCTCCCCCTCAAAACCTCTAGTTCATAACCCAGTACTCATTTTGTTAAAACATAAACTCTTTTGATAGGGCAACCAGTATTGTGTGAGCTGGGCACAATCTTTCTCCATTTCATATAGAAATCATAAAGATATCCAAACCAAACAACACAAATTTGAATATAAGCAATCACTTTTTATAATAATATAATACGAGTAGGAATAAAATAATACACGGTTGGAGGAACATGCCAACTTGCCACGTAGTAGATTAAACCTTAAGTTTGCTTCGAATTGTATATTAGAAAAAAAAACTGTTCATTAATAAAGTTCTCAATTGTCATACTGATTACAGAGGGAAGAAATAAAATATATTTATCCAACATCAATAAATAAGTTATTTAATATAATTGCAATGTGCCTAAATCTAATTTTAGTACAAAAGTTAGAAAAAATAAAAGATGGAAACAATAAAGGGCTTCATTTGAAAATTTATGTCACCTGAATAGCAATTATGGACTTCAAAATATTATTTGGTTGGTCAATAATGCTTTTTAATTAAATTGGGAAATGTGCTAAGTTAAGCAACTCTTTTGTTTGTAATAAGGAAGAAAGATTTCCAAATACTGCGGAGTCGGAGACCTCCCAATGAAGTGTGAACATGCCAATGTTTTAAACCAAACTCCAGTTGATTTATTGTTTTATTGTTTTATTTTTTTTTTTCCAAATACTGGTGTGTTCAAATGTGTCCTGATTGTCCTACGACCAAATGAGATCTTTGTAATAAAAGATGGAGAAATGATGTATTGGCTATAAACTAAGGAACTGACTAAATCGTAGCTTGATCATCGATCATCCAAAGAATCGAGACAATGGTCCGTTTCGTTGTCGAGAAATAATGGGATGGGAAAGGAATATGTTTTTCCCCAATTTTTGCATCCAGTGTTCGTTTTCCGAGAAATAGTATAATCAAATTTCATTTTCCTGTGCTTGTTTTCTAAGAAACAAAACGATGTGGAAGATGCTTATTCAGAAAAGCATGAGCAAAGACCCATAACACTACAGACCGAAGGGGCAGGGGAATAAGTAATCAAATATCCATAACGATAAATCTGGAAAAGAGAGGGAGCTCCTACCATCCCGCAGTTGAATGGAAATATTTGAACCCTACAGACAAAAAAAAAAGTGGATATGCATGTTGGATCTACAATGTACACACGTAGATCTGTAGAAAACATAGCTTGATAACGTAGAAACAATGGCGTTTAGTTAGCGAACTACCGTGTATTACAACTGATGGGAAAGAGAGTGACAAAGCCAAAAGGGGGAAGAAAATAATTTCCAGGGTTTAGGAGTTATAGATCTGGCCTTACCTTGGTTGAGACAGCCCGACTGTTGTCGAGATGTTGAGATAGTGAGATGATGACTCCAGTCATAGTCGAGACAGCCCGATATTTTTTTTCTTAGGCCCTATTCGTTTGCTTTGAAGTCTGACATCTGAAAGTGTAATAATTACATTAAGAGGTATATTAGTATTGGTGAATTTTTTCCTCTAAACTCTGAATGTAGAGAATGTTGTTCAAAATTTTGAATTTTGAATTCTGAAAACTATCAAATATCCATTTTGACCCCATATATGAGAATTTTTGTTTGTCTTTCTGGGGGTATCATTGGAAAATAAAAAGTTGTATGATTGCACTTGAAAAGATAAGAGATAAGAAGAAACAAACAATCAATTTTCTCTTAAAGCTAAAAGATTCCTCTTAAGAGATAAGAGATAAGAGGAAACGAACAGGCCCTTAGTGTTTTCTCTTTCTCACCGGGGTCGCACCATATTAGCGTGACCCCACATCTTAACTTTTGAGAAACTGCATACCACATTTTCGCATCTCATCAAAACAACCAAACGTGTAAAAGTGGAAATTCCCATCCCAGTCACAGCAACCAAATGCACCATAAGGGTTCACATGGTTTAACGCATTGTGAATTCGTGATCACTTCCACTTGATTGAGGCGATGAGTGAGAACCGTCTTAGTAATCAAGATTCAAGAACATGTTTGCTATATATTAAATCCACAACTTGTTTGTAGTATGACATTTGCACAGGGATGGAGACCAAGAAGTGAGAAACACAACACCTTGATCAACTGCTTGATATTAAGTTTGCCGGGTGCCACTAAAATATGTTTTTCTAAACATCTTGGTAAGCTTTAATCAACATCAATGCATCATCACTTTAAGAAAGAAAGCAAAAGCAATCATCTTTAGAGCTAGACAACAAGGGTCCTTGATGTTTTTTTTGTCAGGCTGTGATGTTAGAGTGAATGGGTGATAGCTCATTTTGGGCTTTTGGCCTGTTCAATGTTAGATCCAATAGAGAAGCGACCGTGAAATAACTAAGCGAAGGGTTGAACATAAATTGAAATTCTTTTGCATCAAGATCTTAGCAACTTGAAGGCTGTTTGATTAAGGTGCGTCTTTTCATGCCAAAACGGGTTGAAAAATGGTCGAAAACTTTATTTGGAGCTTCTCAAAAATAGCCCAAACCCAACTTCCCATGCCTTTTCGACAGCTAGATCTTTTCCCAACCAAACAAGAAAAGACCAAGGTGCATTATGTCGGACTTCTAAAAAGCTGACAGCCCGTACAAAAAAACGTGCCAAACGAGGCCAAGGTAAAGGAAGCATGTGGTGACCAACCACAATATGCCATACATCCTCGATTATCACTTATAGATTATTGAGGGTATTTCAACAGTCATCCTGGTGGTTTTACATTCGGTACCCTCATTACTTGACGCTTTGGCACACTAGTCTTTTTGTTAATACACTTATTTGATAAAGTGATTTTCAAGTAATACTTAGTAGGATAAGTTCGTTTACTTGCATTTTTTAAATCAAATTCATCTAAGTATTTCATTTAATAGGGACATTTTTTATGAAAAAATTTACAATATTTAGGTTATGTTTGGTTCCTTAGGTGTTTATTAAAAAATATCGTCACATCATTGCCACATAAGTGTTGGTGTTTATTAAGCATCAAACCACTGTTTTGTTTCAATTTTTATCAAATAAATACTAAAAAACATAAATTATTTGATTTATGTGTATGAAGCATATGGGGAAATGTCAACATCTTGTTTCCCCCAATGTCTCAATGTTTTTTGAAATGAAATGCTTATGTGGCATACTTTATAGAATATTAGTTTGAGGTGAAAAATAAGAAACATTCAAAGCGGCTGAACCAGCTTATTTGAATCTTCACCTTACGCTGTTCAGCCCTCTCAAATGGACTTTAAACCATAATATTAGAGATTTGATTTCTTCAAGTGGGTGAGATGGTTAGGGACAAAACACTTCAGTTAGATGGGAATAAAGTACTTACGAAAGATCCGAACTTGTCTCCAAAACACTCAGTGAAAATAACAATATTTTGATACATAGATGGCTTTTACGGTTTTACCTAACGTCCCAACAACTTATAACTAATTAATAAAATGATCAAAACTTTTGCCTTGATAGAATCCTATTGGCCGATACTCCACACGATATTATGTAATGTAAAATGTCTAAAAGTCGCAAATCTGAGCTCAATCTTGATGAGACTTTAATGCCTTTAATCTATTGATTATATACTATGGTTAATAAAATGCAAAAATTAATTACATTGTTATTACCGTCCAGAGGAATTTCTAAAATTAATTACTCAGCTTGGATGGTTTGTTATTAATATTATTTTAATATTTTCTATAAAAATAACAAAACTAGCATGCATATAAGAATTAAGTAATCAATGAAAACAGTAGTCAACATTTTAATTTTGGGTGATTGATACGCATCGGCAATAAATTGAAAAATAAAACAAAAAAATAGTAGAGAGGATGACCTTAAGGCTTAGTTTGGAAAGATTATAAATATAAATTCTAGAATGAATAACCTTATATTTTGTATTATTTTGTACTATATATATTTATATTTATACTCATTCTATTCCAATAATAAATTTATGGGCCTTATTGTAAAAAACACAGATCCCATAATTATCGGAGCATTTTGTTTGAAACAGCTGATCCCTATCCGCCCTACCCGCCCTGAGGAGGAGTTCAGATGTGTTGCCAACAAATGCTTCCAATAATGTTCCAACTATTCATTACAGTTTCACATTGAGAATATCTCCCCTTGCGACAATTGTTAGTGTTGATAGCATATCCCTACCCCTCCTGTGGAGGGCAAAGATACATCACATGTACCGAAAAGGGGTCTGGATCACCTGCCAACAATATATATTCCAACACTCTACCAAGGTATGTGCTGTGTTAGGTATCACCTGCTGTAAAGAATCATATGCAATAAGAAATACGAATTGAATGGATATGACTTAAAATTTGTATAAGATGTTACGGAAGTTGTTGGCAAGAGAAGATAGCACCGTTTCCCCAAACCTCCACCTTCTTTAAGGCTGTGTTTGGGGGAGGGGTGTCTTTTTTAATGGGCTTTTTTTGGAAGCTAAAATCTATCCCCCGTCCCCCAAAAATCCCCGGGTTAGCTTTAGAAAAGAAAAAGAAATTCTCTCCTCCAAAGTCCAAACACAGCCTTAAACCCTTTAAAACCACCAAATTAAGGTTGAGTAGAGTACGAATTTCAAATCCCCCCAAGCACACGAAATGTTGATGAGTCAAAGGTCGAGAAAAACCTCGCTCTCTATTCACTCACTCAATCACTTTTTTACAGATGGCTCAAGGCAGAAGAATATTTAAAAATTGATACGGACTAGAGAAGAAGGGGAACCAAAAGCTGCCAGACCTTGATATCACAGTCTAAACTGCCACTGTAAAGCTGATAACAAGTAACAGAAGAATTGGTAGTGTTAACATAAGCAGCTGTAGACGCCGTCAAGCACTTGATTGGTCCTCTGTGTCCTTCCAGCACGGCCAAGCAGCTGTAGCTTTTCTCAACACCCCTCTTCCATATCCTAACCGTTTTATCAGCCGAACCGCTGCATACCAAATCTGACACCACCGCCAAGCACAGAATTGCCTTGGTGTGTCCCCTGAGCGCACCCACAACCACCATTTGACCTCCGCCACCACCATCGGCGGCACCGCCGTTCTCTTTCTCCCACACTATGATTGATCGATCACATGCACCGGAATACAACACAGACCCATCAGTATTGAGTGCTAATGCATTAACGGCGGACTGATGTTTCTCCAGTGTGGTCACCAACGAGTGCTTCTTGTCGGCGGGTAACTTACTCCACACCTTAATTTTCTTGTCGGCTGATCCAGTGAAGACGAACCCATCATTGGACAAGGCCAACGCATTGATCGCGTCGTCGTGCGCGCTCCCTACCGACTCTAAACACTTGAAGTCGGAGGTTCGCCAAATTTTCAACGTCCGATCCCATGAAACGGAGTAGAGCCGTGAGCCATCTCTAGATAGAGCGAGTGCTGAAATGGTGTCGACGTGATGAACCCAGGTGCATCTTTTGTGCCGCCGCACTTGAACATGGTTCTTAGGTGGGAGGAATCGCATAACGCGGTCACTGAGGGTGGGAAGCGTGGCCAACCGCCTATACCTGTACTTGCCTTGGTGGGTCTCCTCGTTATAAATTCTCCATACACGGATCTTGTGGTCCTGGTGGGCGCTGAATAGTTGGTCGCCGGAGACCACAAGAGACTTAACTGCGCCCTTGCCGACAGAAACCACGTTGTTGGTCAGAGACGGTTCTTGGGCATCAGCGTCAGCTGCTGCTATGGGTGAGTACCGTGGCCAGACTCGGATCTCTTCGTCAGAGGAGCCGCTGCAAAGGAACTTCCCGGCGAGGACGAGGGAGAAAACGTAAGAGGAATGGCCTTTGAGGGTGGAGATGCATTGACAGTGGGTAGTTGATGATAGTTCCTGCTGCTGCTGATGTTGTAGGCGGTGGTGATGGTGGAAGGATAATTGTGAGGTGAGGGAAGGGACGGACGGTAAGCTGGGCTGAGAAGAGAGAGAGATTGAATTTGAATGAAGGTGATTAGACGGAGATTGTGATTCGTTATACGAATTGCAGGCAAAAGGACATGACACAATTCCCATATTCTCAAGGGTTCAAGCCAGCGAGAGGATGGGAAGAAGAAATTGGGTAAGATATTTAAAAGGGAGAGAAGAAGAGGAATTCTGAGGAGAGTCATAGGAGGTGGGCGCATTTTAGCAAAACAAGTGGATCAGCTCGGAGAGTAGCGTATTTAGGCAAAAAACGGTGTAGGAGTAGTCAGAGTAGAGTAGACTAGTCAATTTGGTGAGAGAGTCTCTCTCTCTCTCTCTCTATCTATGGTTCTATTATTCCCAGGACCAGTTGGAAATCTAGAACAGTAAGATAAAGATGAGTATCCTGATTCCTGAGTACACTAATTCGCATATACAGAACTCAGAGTACTTATTCAGTTATTTATTATGTGGGCTTTCTTTTTCTGGGCTGGAAAGTTTTTGCTTCACATCAACGAGGGAAATTAAATAGTCGCTAGGCTTATGTTTGCACTTTGCAGAGCAGAGAGGACTGAGGAGGAAACTGGTGGCTGCCATGAGAGGGCTCCATCTAGATGGGCATTCCCATGAAAAGGGTTTGCTTTTGAGGATATACATGAATATTATTTTCTATTTATTCATTGAAATGATACAACAGGAGGCCTTACTTCACCCACCACAGTTTCTTTTCAAGTCTCGTGTATTAAGGCTATGTTTGGTTTGATAGAAAAAGTAAAAAAAAAAAAAAGGAAAGGTAGAAAAACCTTTACAAACATAACCTAATTGACAAAATGCCGGACAATAAAATGCCATTAACTCTTTGCACTAATTTTTCTTATTTCTTAAGTTTTGGCTTTTGCGTAGAATAAAGGGGGGGGGGGGGGGAAACTTAATAGATCTTCCATGTGTTTTTCCTCAATAATAATAACAATCAATGAAAGAAAAGAAAGGTGATGGTATGTCTAAGAACCATTTTAGAAGTAGCTGGACAGAAATTGAATAAACAAAATTGCCCAGTAGACACTTCCATTTGAAATTTTTTTCTCCCAGGATTGTTTTCAAAGATTCTGGTCCTCATTTAGGGTTGCAATTTGCAAGTGGTATTTCAATTTAATCCTATTAAAGGTGATCCGAATTCGATCCATTTATAATTGGATCAAATCTGATTCCATCCCTATTCGATTCGGTTTGATTTAAACATTTAAAATTTATGTTGTATCTACAAGTAGAGTTGGTCTTTGAATGTTATATGTTATGTTTTTACTAAATTCTCATAGGTTTAAGTTCCATATAATTATTTTATTAATAATATATAACATTTTGATTATTTTTAGTCTCATTTATTTACACCGTTTCATATTCGATTGCATTCCAAATTCGATTCAAAATTGAGACATCCGATACATAATATATTATTCGAATTTGAATATAAGCAAATCAAATTTGTATCTACCTATATCCAATTTGATTCGGTCTGCAGCCTATCCACATTCTCTAATTATAAGGGAAAACTTAGTGCATGTTTGGCAAGTCTTTTCGAGAAGATCTATTACAAGATCTGATAGTTAAAAGACAGGGGTGAACTTTGGCAAATAAATCTTGGAAGATCAAAGATTGTTTGGTTGAAATATTTTTCATATATCTCAGTAAAGACTATGAAAGTTAGAAGACTGTTTGGTAATGTGATGAAAATATGTGTTATGTATATATAAATGCCTTGTGTCTGGGCCAATAAACGTTTCATTTAACACGTGGGACCCATACACATTTTTTAATTTGGGCTTACATACCATTGGTAGACATGTATGTGGGGCCCACATACATTTTACATGGTGGGCTTGACATACCATTGGTGGGCATGCATGTGGGGTCCATGTGTGGATATGTATGTGAGGCCCACATACATTTTTGGGATTATAACAGATAAGGGCAAGTTTAGGGCCCTAATATCAATAAAATAAATACTTTCAAAAAATTTCAAAAATATGTTAACTTTTTAAAAATAATTAAGGGCAAAAACATTGTTCATCTTCTTCCTCTTGCAATCTATTCATCAGTGCCGCCGTTGCCTCTGGCAATGTCTCCGCCTATCTCCACCCACCTTTGCCTCTGCCTCCTGCGGCGCTAGTGGTCATTCCTCTGCCCAATGCTGTCACCTCCGCCCACCAGTGCCGCCGTCGCCACCACCTATGCCTCTACCCACCTCCAACAACGTTGGCGGAGGTGGCAGCGTTGGCTAGAGGAATGACCACTAGTGTCGCTGCCACCACCTCTACCTCCACCCACCTCCGGCAATGTTGCCGGAGGCGGAGGTGGCGGCGTTAGGCAGAGGAATAACCACCAGCGCCGCCCACCTACGGCAACGTTGCCAGAAGTAGAGGCGGAGGTGGACGAAGATATGCGGAGGCATTGTCAAAGGCAGGTGCTGATGAATAGATTGCAAGTGGAAGAAGATGAACAATGTTTTTGCCCTAAATTGATATTATTTTTAAAAAGATAACATATTTTTGAATTTTTTTTAAAATATTACTTTTATTGATATTAGGTCCCAAAAGTTGCCCTTATTTGCTATAATCCCTACATTTTTCAAGGTGGGCTCACTTTTCTTTGGTGGACATGTATGTGGGGCTCACGTACATTTTACAAAGTGGGCCCAACATACCATTGGTGGACATGCATGTGGGGTCCATGTGTGGACATGTATTTGGGCCCCACATACATTTTTCAAGGTGGACCCCATATACCATCGATGGACGTGTACGTGGGGCCCACATACATTTTACAAGGTGGGCCCAACATACCATTGGTGGACATGCATGTGGGGTTCATGTGTGGACATGTATGTAGGGCCCACATACATTTTTCAAGGTGGGCCCCATATACCATCGGTGGACATGTATGTGGGGTCCATGTGTGGACATGTACGTGGGGCCCACATACATTTTACAAGGTGGGCCCAACATACCATTGGTGGACATGCATGTGGGGTTCATGTGTGGACATGTATGTAGGGCCCACATGCATTTTCAAGGTGGGCCCACATAACATTGGTGGACATGTATGTGGGGTTCACGTACATTTTACAAGGTGGGCGGTGGGCCCGACATACCATTGGTGGACATGCATGTAGGGTCCATGTGTGGACATGCATGTAGGGCCCACATAACATTGGTGGACATGTATGTGGGGTTCACGTACATTTTACAAGGTGGGCGGTGGGCCCGACATACCATTGGTGGACATGCATGTGGGGTCCATGTGTGGACATGCATGTAGGGCCCACATACATTTTACAACTTGGGCCCCACATGCTATTGGTGGACATGTATGTAGGCCCACATACATTTTTCAAGGTGGGCCCCACATAATACCTAATGCGGGCCTACATACATTTTTCCAAGTTGGGCCCCACATACCACTGGTAGGTCCCACTTATACATTCAAATAGTTTTTTGTGGAAAGATAACCCATTTTCTCCCAATCGTGTGCATCGTGCCACACGTTTGAAAAAGACAGGGCGCTAAAAGATTGTTCTGGAGCTTTTTTCCAATTGATATTTTCATTGTCAAATAGGAAAAACCCATAATTCAGGCTTTCGAGCTTCTAAACAGCCCGAAGCCCACGCGGGAAGACTTGCCAAATGCGGCCTTAATGTGTCCATATGAATAATTCTATCTCCCTCACACACACACACACACACACACACACACACGCAACATAAACATAACCGATGGTGTGCAATCTGGTTGCTCCTAACTAAATGGAAGCTCGGATGTCGGTTGCTTAGGTGGTCGATAGAACTGTAAGACAAGTAAGATCAGAGAACTCGGGGTGGCTAACTCGGTGTGGTCACTCCGATGCTTAAGTTAGTAGTTGATGTATACGAGCTGTAAGCTTTTGAGAGTAATAGCTAGTAAGCAGTAAACCGCACGTACCTTGTACAACTGGAGTAGACACCCTTATATAGGTGATCTTCCGTGGATCTCACAAAACACCTCTGAGATCCTTGGCCCACGCCGTTAGGAGTCTGTTCCACCTCGAGAAATGGATATCGTGCTAATCGATAAAGCTTATCGAGTCCGTCCAATCTGGGCAAGATGAGGATAAGACCTAAAAACGTGCGGCATGATCCCGTAAAGCTCGGAATCAATTGGCTAGCTACTAGATATTGACTACGTGTCACCTAGGTAATTCGGGGCACCTCGAGCTGCTCGGACCTCGGTCTTGGCCGAGGTGACCGAGGTACCTGAAGTGACGTATCCTATTAAGGTGGCTAGAAGCATTGACTCATGTCCAATCATCAGGTCGCATCCACGTATCCGCTAGCTCGCGACAAATCACCCCTGATCAATAACTATTGTAATGCTGTTTTCGGTCTCAATATTTGGTAGATGTATATCAGTTGACTTCAACAATCAAAGAACTTTCCACCAATTTGTGAGCTTTTCAGAAGAAAAAACGGATGTTTCGTTTCCTTTCGCAAATGTGGACTTCTCAACGTCGTGCTATCAATATCCCACCTATTGTTTTTCCAAAGGAACTTTGATAAAGAGAAAACTCCCCACATCCATAAATTTCAAACTTCATGGTGATCGTCAGGAACTTTATTTCGATTCTCTGGTGGACTGTTGAACCACACCAAGCCATTAGCCACACACAAATAATCTTTGGAACCCGCCATTATCATATTCCATTCTTTTCTTTCAACATTTTTTGCATCTTTCACATTCAAGTTCCCAAGGCTCAATGGCTCTTTTCATGCATATATCAGAGAAGATATAGAACATAAAATATCCTGGGTAATTACGTCCATCTGGTCAAATTATGTGAAGGACTTGTCCATTAAGACTTACCCCAAAAAGTGATATTTTGAGTATTAATTAATTTTCCAATTTATATTCCATCCTTAATTGGACGGTTGCAGAAAGAGTCTGGATATTGGAATTTGGATGGTTATAATGATAATTCCATCAAAATTATCATAGGTGTGGACCCACCAGATCAACTGAACTGGGAAAGAAATGGAGAGCTTATCTCCCTCCTACATGATAATTGTTTGTACCTGAGGATTATATATAAGGAGTTAAAAAAGAATTAAAGTTAGTTTCCTGGGCGAGGGGTGTCAATTGGATCGGATTTGGTCCAATGGTCCAATATGAATGCATTATGGATGAAATAGGTCCAATTCAATTCAATGAATATTTTGGACTAATACTTGGATCGTCCAATATGTTCAAATTGGTTTTAATTTAGATTGATTCTAACTCAAACTTGATCTATTAAGTCATGTATGTTTATCTTCTATATATCGATAGATTGGATATTGATTTAATCTGGCCCAATCAAATCTAACAAATCCTTAAGAATAGACCAGGCCTAATCCAATCTAATAAACACTTTAGATCATAAATCTGAACCGGTCTAATTCAATGTCTTGTTGGTCTGTCCAATCCGATTAAATTAATTTTGATTTGAATGCGACCCAACCCAAAATCGGTCCATTGACAGCCCTAGCCTGGCTACATAGGTGTTGATATTCGATGCCTCAAAACTCTAGGAATCACTTGCACCCACCCTTTTCAAATGGCTCCTGTTTGGCCAACATTAGTTAGGAGAATGGGTTGGATTATTCCAAACCATCTACTTTCTAGCCCGTATATAGGTTTCATAGAAAGCCCAATTAAAATGTTTCAAAAAGTAGTGTTTATAAAAATCTCCTAAAAGTTGTTGATGGATCTCTCAATGAAACTTCTAATTCTCATCTTGCACTCGATCAATCTAAGCAAATGCACTATATTTTGTTGAAAAACTACTCAATTAGCTAACCTCGTCTGAGCTAATTAACTACATGGACAACTTTTTTTTTTCTGGGTTTGGCCGCAAAAGCTCAAAATAAACAACCTTTATGTCATTGTCGAACTTCGAGGCAGCAGCGTGCATGCACTATCGGTCTATCACGAGATATGGGGCGCGAAGCGAATGGTGTGACGAGACGATGGAAATTAAAGAGTTGGAAACCATTAAGATGAGTCTGGATAAGAGACCTTCCTGTACAGAGAAAAGGACCCCTGGCATCATAGAATCAACAAACAGAGGAGGGGATCGACAACGTAGCCAGACCTTCGTTTCTTTTGTGTTTGTGGCTTTGCGCGTTGCGTACGTTTTGGCAAGTTGATCTGAAATACTTGGGTTGGAACATCCTCTGAATTTGGAAAACAACGAAAATAGAAGACACTGATCTGGCGGGTCACTCCTCCGTTCAAATTCCCCTGCTAATTCTAATATTGGGAGACTGTCGAACAGTTTTGATTCAATTTCTCTCCCTTGTAAACACGTGGAAAGAATCGGCGAGAGAAATAAAGACCCACAAAGTCACAGACAGAGAGTACTTGTCACATGGACAGTTCGGACTACTTATATTTTGGCAGCAAAACAATGGATGATCGGTGGTGGAGACCGTGAATTGCATTCTATACCTACGATGAAGAGAACCCAAGGACCCACCGTTGAATTGTCTTCATCTCTACGTGTGCAGAGAATGTTGATGACATGAGCATGTTTAAGAAATCATCACTATATATGTTTAACTTACTGCATTCATTTGGGTTTGCAGAAGAACCCCTGATAGAGCTTATAGCTAGATTTCTTTGATAGTTTGATTAGAACTAATAGAGATATATATGGCTAAAAACATTTGAATGATGAAGAAATCTGGCAGGGACATGAAGAGCCCATTTAAGCTAAGCTTTCACATGGAAGATGATCAACTGTGAAACTTGGGATATTTTGGTGGTGCATTAATCTCAAAGAACAAGATAACTGGTTCTCTTTGTTGACAACTCTTCCGGAAATGATGAAAGAGAAAAGACCAGAGGAAAAGTAAAGGAGAAAGAAAAATGTAAGAAATGGACAAAGGCAGAGGTGAAAGCCTAATAACAATGTGGAAAAAAATAGCTAGTGCGTGATAACCATTTGTGGGAAGACTAGCCCGTAAAAGGCTAAAGCATCTGCCAGGCCAGATACTCCTACAGAAAAGGTTCACTACCGATTTGCTTCTTCTTCCAGTTCCAGAGAATGGACTATACAGAAAGCAAAACCATCCACCTTCGCTCTCTCTCTCTCTCTCTCTCTCTTTGTGTCTTGTCCGTTTTCTTAAACTTGGTCCAAACTGTATGTGTGTGTCAGTATTTCTCCTTGGCAGAAAGTGGAAAACGTCAGAATGAAGAAGAACATTGTAAACCTTGGCTAGTTGGCTATCCTTCCGAACCTCAGGTAGTCAGTCTCTTTAGGACCACTCCTTTTGGCTTGGGAGTTGGGACCATACCAGTGATGTTGGTGGCCTTACACGTTTAATGGTTGGTTTGCAGGTTTTCATGTCCAGACCAAAGACTATTAATCTCTCTGTAAGTGTTAATCCAAGGAAAGTTACCCTTTGAACTTTATTTGAAGACTATATAAAAGCTTATGTAACAGGCCAAGAGCCGAAACCTTTTTGGGCCACTTCGCCATGGATCTTTCATCATTCCTTTCATTCGTGAAAGCGTGAAACTTTGCAGGTTGGGCTCCATTATTCCAATTGGGCGGACTTCAAAGGCAAAGAATAGCATCTGAGTTCGACTTGTGTCGGGTTGCCCAACCATGCCTGACTAGTGACTACTGACTAGTGCTTGTTTTCATCATGGGCTTGAGGAATGGACCTCTTAAGGTTCATGGTCTAGAGGATTTTATCCAATAAACCCACGAGAGTGACGTCATCCAGATTCAAGATGTTAAGCAGGGGCCCACCAAAGTGGGCGCAAGGGTCCACTCTCTTGCACTTAAACACATCCACACGTCTCAGGATGTGGAGGGATTAGTTCATGTGCCGTTTCGGCTCCAACTTCCAAGAATAAAAGCTAGAAAAGGGATAAAAAGAAAACAAAAAACAAATTAAAACACACTAAAGGAAGCAAATTTTAGAGTCTGATTGCAGCCACTTTTCTGATTGAAAAACCTTGAAAACAAGGGTTGGGATCTGCTGCACTTTTTTCTTGCAACTATTTTTCTAATATAGGGTACACTTTTTTTTTTTTAAGCTTCTAATATAGGGTACTCCAAATTAAACAGTTTGGGTCAAATACTCAGTTAGCACCCTAATTTTGAATATCATAGCAAATTGATATGTGTTGGCTTTATCATAAATGGATTGATATTTTAACCAAAAAAAAGCATATCAAATGCCTTATCAGTCGAAAAGCAATTATACAAAGAGCAAAAACACATTAAACTATCCAAGACTAAGAAGATTTTGATGGAAAATATAGAAGATAATAGCCCTTGTCCAGTCTCAAATTTTTACAAACTGTTTAGACTTTCTTAATTTGAAAGAAGGTTCGAAATATCGATACACCCCAGGGGTTTAATCCATATATTTCTTTCTTTCTTTTTTCAAAATCTTACATGGGTCCGTCTCAGCAATGCCCACCCCTGAAAATATTAAAAACATAAAATACTTAAATTTTTACATATTAAGATGAGACCAGTACAATACAATATGCCATGATATATGACAAAATTTTGAACCTTGTTTGGAAAGGCTTCTTCTTATAAATGGATTAACCAGATGTTTTGTATGCGGAACTATTTAAAAGAGAACAGGAAAATGCCAGTCAAGGTGCTTCTACTTTTATTTTCTACTTAAAGGTGGGGAACTAGTGTTCTCTTAGTTAAAAAGTTGCATCACAGCTATTCAATCTTTATATTAGTAATGGGAGGCAGGGAACATGCATGTGGATGAATAAATGTGCCAATTAGACATGGGACCCTCTGTAATTGATGCAAAGTAATCCAGGTCTTATATAAAAGGCCAAAAGAGCAGACTTCCATTTGGCAACAAAGCAGGAATTTCTGGATTGAAAACGACGATATATTGAAAATGACTATATTAAGGCATGTGGAACCTCCACTTTTGAAAAATAATACCCTTCTTAGACATGTCCTGGCTCAATTCAATTCTTGAAATTGAATCTCAGGATAGGCAAGATACTTTGAACCTTTGTTTTCATGAGGGATGCTTAGCTAAGAGGCATAATGAGAGCCACTTCTGTCCTAATAATTAATTAAGCAGGTATCAACCATGTAGTAGGGTCAGCAAGTACTTAATTGCCAAGAGGTTCTAATGTCAGCGTCACTTTTAACTCTCTTCTTTTGAAAATTTGTTCATAAAACAGTTGTCATTAAATTGCGCTCTGATATCTATCTGGTCCATTACGCAACGTTTTTGCCGGTTTATGCTAGGAACGTTTTCGATAAATATATGCCCTGTTTGGGCATTTAAAGAGCTCCAGTATTCTTTTGCAATTTGAACGTAGAATTTGTATATACTCATCAGATATGGAGCCCATATGTCTTACCCACAAACTCTTTACAAAATAGGGGTGTCAATTGGATCGGATTTGATACAATCCAATCTGGTCCATTATAGATGAACCAGGTCCGATCCAATTTGATGAATATCTTGGTTCATTTTGGACCAATCCAATTTGATGTCTAGATTACGTGTCCATTCTGTTCAAATTAGTTTTAATTATTTTAGATTGGTTTTGAGTTTCAATCCAAACTTTGTCCATTATTCTTATCTTCTATCAAACCAACCAGATACTGGTTCAATCCAACTCAATCCATTATAAATCCATTACATATGGACCAGGTCCAATCCACTCCAATAAATACTTTGGACCATCATCTATGGATTAGTCTAATTCAATATATCTTATTGATCCATTCAAATTGATTCCAACCCAACACCACCCTACTTCTCACATTCCTACCTACAGGATACTAACACTTGCGCTTGGCTTAAAACACCATAGTACAATGCTCTCTTAATTGGTCACTCCTATCCGATCTGGTGTAATCTAATTTGATTTAGCATATGTTTTGTTCTGTGGGTATTTCATAATAGGCATTTATTAAAGCATTGTCATGTTATCGTCAAATTAGTATTTTTTCCATCATATTCATTTGTACGCATTGATATTCACAAAAGTGAGTTTTGATTTATGTATACATCAATCGTTGGGGGAAGCTTCACTTTAACGCTTCCATTTGACGGTTAAGCATTTATTCACTATTTCACTGATATGACGCTTATTTGCCCATAAATAGTTTATCAAGTTTTTTTTTAAGATAAATCAAGTACAAACGTTTATTTAATAAACGTAAACTATACTAAGTACATACTTAATTATTTATACTTAAAATTTAAGTTCTATTTACCCGCAAAAGTTTATTTGAATGTGTTGTATTTTCACTAAAAAGGCCATTGAAACATTTTGTCCATGATATGCGATATCACTCAATATCCAATTACAATCCATGGATAAGATTCAATTCGAAACCAAGTATACTTATACCTAATGAATTGACTTTACTTCGTTAAAGATGGATTGGTCCTATTCATGGCTGATGATGTTGGAGCCATTTTATCCAAATAAAAACGTTGAAGCGTGGCCATATCATCCACCATGAATAATGAATTTAATGGTTTGTTCTCCAAGGACAAGAAAGCTTTTTCATATCCGGTTCGATTTTGCAGCCCTACCAACCAAAAAAAAAAGTATACAACCTGTTTTCTGTCATTGAAGTGACAAATTTCTAAAAGGTGAAAACTTAAAATGGATGATATTATAACAAAGGCACCAGAAGATAATATAGAATATTTGTAGATACTTAAAATTAATACAGATATTTCAGCAAAAAACTATGGGAAGGTATGTGAAATCTCAAGCTTTGTGTTGATTTCTACTTCTGGGCTGCTTCTAAAATGAGTGTGGATAAAAACACATCACCTTTCGCCGCCCCATTTTTAGAGTCAAACTGCAGAATCTTGATACAAGTAAATTAAACCGAAAAAATGGGGCAAAATCCTTCTTAGTCTTATGGGCTTTTTAAAGTTTCAAGGTCCAAATTTTGGTTTTCCTTTTCCCTATCACCCTATGATAATGAAATACAAAAAGTCAGAAACTGTGTCCCAAAACCTCTCAGAAGCCTAGAATGGCAGAAAATTAAGCCATCGTTACACACCTAAAATTTTTCATCTGATAGATGACGGTAGACCAGGCAAGATACTGACCAAAGAGTCATGATATTAAATTGGTACGTCTTTTGATCTACTGGGCTATCAAAATTTAAAAGATCTACTCAAAAAAAGAGAAAAAAAAAACTTGACAAAAAGAAAATTTATGTACTGAGATAACTTGCTTTTCTCTAAATCTGGCTGTGTTTGTTCTAGGGAATGATTTCAAATTATCAGGCTCCACAGACTTCAGCCATGCTCAAGACATGCCGGAATCTAGAGATTTGCAGAATCGACAAATGCAATCTAGGCAACCTTTCGTACTGATGGTGCAGCTAACTGTGGATATATCTTGCTATGGTGCTCTCGTCCACGGCATCCTTATCCACTTTTTAAAGTTTTTTTTTTTTTTAACCAACAAGCCGTTTGTTGACGATCAATGCCGAAAGTGTATATCCCAACTCTCAAAGATAGCGAAAATTCATCTGGTTTATCCATTTCTTCTTCATTTGTGCGTATAGGACGGAGATGGGTGGCTTTCGGTTCTCTTCTGAAATCATTTCTTTTTTTAGATTTTTTAACTTCTTATCAAAAAAATCAGTTTTTTCCATGCACGAAAATAAGATCCTAAATTACAAATCAAAAACAGTGTAGTTGTGCCAAAATTAAGTTTGTAAAATATTGTAAAAGCATACCAAATAACATTTCAAGGCCGTCTTTGGTTAGAATTCTTCTGGAAAAGAATCACAATTTTAATAATGACTTTTGAGCTAAAACTGATTCTTTTTTGAAGCTGAGTTTTTCGACTCCAAAAATCAATTCCGCGCAAAAACAGTTTTAGGGTGAATGGGAACCAATTGCTTGAACGGTCCAATTATCCAGTCCAGTCCGGTTTTCAAATCCATGATTCCAGACTGTAAAACAAACAGTGTATGAGAGAAAATCTAGTCTCTTAATAAGAATTAAGGTCAGCTGAAGTGTTATAAATCAAAAGAGATGGTCACAGTTCACCTCACATTATATAAAATGAAAAGTATTTTCACACAGTAGCCTTTTTCTTTCTTAAAACTATTTCCAAATAACTATAGGGAGAAGAACCAATCAGCCCAGATCAGAATTTTCTAGGTCCAAAGTACAAGCGCAACTCCTACTGTCTTGAGGTTGGGGGTTTATGGGGTCCATTACCATCAACAAACATAAACAACTTGTCTTTTTCAAGTCTTCCAGGCTGTAGGGTTGCAAAATAAAGCCAGCAAAAAAAAAAAGTTAGGTAAAGTGTTGACTATAAAGCTTTTTTTTTTTTTCTCTTTTTTTTTGCATTTGTTTACATTAAATGAGCATGGAGAATAGGGTTGAGCACTCCAGTTTCTAAGGGGAATATTGTTGACTTTGCAATTTGCAGGGTATCTATATCTTCAATATCTATCTATACTATTTATAAAGACAAAGATTGGAAAGAGCACAAATACAAATTTATAGAGTGCAAAATTTTATATTTTGTATTTATTTGTACTGTACATATTTATATTTGTACTCCTTCCAAACTGTACCAAAAGTGCAAATGAGGTAATGGGCTTCTGGAATTTTTCTTGGCTAAATTATCCCTCCTCTTGAATTTGGTTCATTTCCATTGAGAGGGCAAAAATATAAGTAAAATAATAATATTAAATACATTTAAGTACCTCTAGTTAAGTTTTACATTTAATAATAAATCATATTCTCTCAATGAATCTAACATTTTATACTTTTATTTATCATCATTAAATTCCACTAATAAATTCATACACCATAATTATTAGGGTTAATTATTTACATATACCTTCTATATTTAGGGAACTACTTAAATGTACCCTAAACCTTCAAAACCTATTATATATACCTTACAATATGGCCCCACATAACACAAATAAGCCGTTTATTAAAAAAAAAAGTGTCAAATCTGTTAGATATGATCAAATCCCATTGCTTTATTATTTTCTTCACACTTCCCAGGAATTACGACTATTCTAACATTTGTACTGGTTAATAAACTCCTTTTGCCTTTAATAAACACCTTCTCCAACCCAAACCAGTTATAACAGATAAAAATAATAGAATCAGTTTTATTAGTTACTTGAAAGGTGGAGTGTAGTGAGAGTTGAAGGTGTATCATTTTATTCCTTCATAAAGACATACAACCAAAATTGTTTGGGTACAACCAAAAAGTGGGCGAACCATCTATTCATTGTTAAAATCCCCAAAAGAAAAAGAGTTTTATAGGTAATGTTCCTAGTAAGATTCCACTTTTTTGTAATATTTCAACGGTTCCAAGTTTCAAGTGACATAGTACATCAAGAAAATAAGGCACTAAAGAAGCATAAAACAAAGTGTAGATTGGTTTGGCTTATCAAGTCACTACAATGAAAACCTGGAAATAATCTATTTTTTCTTTATTTACTCAAGTTAGTTCAACAGTGGTGTTTGCAACGTTGAAGAAGAAGAAGAAGATGGAGGGGAGAGAGAGAGAGAATAATAATAATAATAATAATAATAATAATAATAATAATAATAATAATAATAATAATAAGAAGAAGAAGAAGAAGAAGAAGAAGAATGAAAATGGCATATTTTGAAAATTTAATGAATGATTAGGGATACTTGCATCTTTTTACATTTAATCTATTAAACCTAACCCTGGAAAAGTCAACAAGGTATATATAAGTTGTTTTAAAAAATTTAGGGTATATATAAGTAGTTTCTCAAATATATAGGGTATATATAAGTAATTAACCCTAATTATTAATAGAATGAAATTTTTATATTTTTAAAATAAACCTAGAAATGAAATCATATTTTCCATCTAGGTGGTGGGTAAGTAGTTCAAACATTTGGGTCAAATGGATGATTTCATGGTGCCATAAATAAATAATACAAATTTAGAAATATAAAAATATAAAAATAAAGAAAATAAAATTTTGATAAATTTGGACGTGTTTCTATTATTTTATATTTGTCATATTAAAAAAATAGGCATAATTTTATTAATGAAGGGCATGGAACATACAGCTTAAACATAATGGGAAATGATTGAGAAAACAAATACAAATATATATCTATATCATTACTACTATTAAAAGTGTAAATTAAAGTGCAAAAATTTTGTTTGACTAACATTGGTCCCTCTCTCATTGTGAGGTTAAAAATGTAATTTTTAACAACATTTAATCCTCATTCAAATCCCTGTCATTTAAATCTTATATTTAAGGTATTAACTCCCATTAACATTCATTGACTCCTATTCTTGACTAGAATGCCCTTATCTTTGTATTCTGTCCCTCTCTAATTGTGGGGGCACAAAATTTAATGTAAACTACTACATTTCTCCTCATTCAATTCCCTTTAAGTCTTATGTTTATGGTATTAACCCATTTTTGTTGAATCTTATATTGATTGATAATATATTAATATTAATATTAAAAAGTGTGTCACAAAGAATAGTCATTTTTATAGACTATAGAAATGTAATATAAATTTAAAAAGTGTGTCACAAAGAATATTAAAAAGTTGTTTCATGTTTGGTGGCAAGTCAACAATTCAACCTTTGAGGTCGAATGTGTAAACTCCTGATGTCATAATTAAATAATAATAAAAATTAAAAGAAAAGATGAGAACACTTAAAAGTATAAAAAATACAAAAAAAATAATAGAAAACATTAGGGTAAATATTATTTGCTATCATTATCACAAAAAATTATCACGTGCAAAGAACGTGAACGCCTACTAGTACTCTATAATTGACAATACACTTTAATTAGTTGATTATTGTTTTATTTATCACAATAATTAGCAAGGCGCCCTTGCTTCGCAAGGGCAAGCGGGAAGGAACAGGCAAAATTTTACATTATATAGAAATTTTACTTTTATGGATTATTAAATTCAATAAATAATTAATATTTTAAAATTTAAATATTTTACATATTATTTAAGTAGTTAAGTAACTGAATATTTCAAATAAAAAAAACATTTAACATAACTAGATTTTAAATTAGTTAAATTAAAGATGTAATAAATTTAAAAAAATATATGAAAAGTAGAAAAATAAATATAACATAATATTGAAATTAATAATAATTTAATATTTACAAAATTAATAATTAAACAACTTTCATAAAAATTAATATTTATTAATAATAATTTTAAACTCTTAATATATATTTATTATATAATTATATATTCTAATATTAATATTTTTGTATTTTAGTAATTATTTATTGTTTTTGTGATAAATGTATTTTCAATATAATTATGTATAGATTTATTTTTGTTTTTTATTTATCAAAAAACTTTCAATAATTATTGGAAATTAAACTACTAATATTGAAATTTTCAAATTTTGTTTATTGTACTTATTGTATTTATTGTTTATTTTATATAACTTATTGATATTTATTAGATATCAATAATAATTGGAGATTAAAATATTTGCTATAAATTTTCAATAATAATTGGAGATTAAAATATTGTTATTTTATCAAAGATGACACTATTAATTTATCTAAAGTTATGAGTGTTCATGATTTGGTACGATTCGATTGTATGTTGTTTTGCCAACCAAATTGACCTGGTCCGTTGAAACCGACTGACCATTTGTGAAAACCGACCCACTCAAGTACCAATTTGGGTCAATTTTTTTGTTTGGTCTGTTGGTTAAAAAATTTAAACTTGAAATTTAAATTTAAATTTTAAAAACTACAATGCAATTGTTAAAAAATAAATTTAAAAATGAAATTTATGATATAAAAAAAATTTAGACTAAGAAATATGAGAAATTTTCCACTTTTTCATATTAAAATTTATATTTAAAAAATAAAATATTAATATATATCAATGGTCAAGTCATATGATTTTGGTCGATTTACAAATAGCCAAAGTAAAACTAATCCAATGTGGTCAGGTCAAGTTGATCGAGTTAGTCGGTTTCATCAATTTAATGAATAAATCTAACTAAAATTAATTATCGTTATTTTTGTATTATTAAAATTTTATTAAAAGTTGTATATAAAATATGAATAATTATTAATTATTTAAAAATCTGAAAATATAAAATAGTTGTATAGTATTATGTGTTTCTATTAGGGTCATTTTGTAGAATGTTAGAGTTTTATATATATACTTAAGCCTTCCTTATAGTTTTCATTTTAATAAAATATCTCATATATTTTACAATTTATTTACATAATCAACATTTCATTAAGGAGTATTTGTTTTGCCATTAGGGCCATGATTTTTTACTCCAAAAATACCCTAATCACTTTTTTGTACATTAAACAAAATTTACCAAGTATAGCCAATAGAGTGGTTGCTCGTGTCTTATTAGAGGCAAAAATTATATTTTTTATTTTTATTTTCCTTTGATAAAATTTATTTAAATGAACATTAGGGTCGATACTATCATCTAATAGAATATCTATTAAATCCACGGTAAATTATAAGTGGTGTTTTAGTAAAATACAAAATATAGGATAAATTTTAGAAAATCCATGAAAACTATAAGGGGTGTTTTAGTAAATGACTCTTTCTATTATTTAGTTTTTGCTTAACAAATACTGTGCATCGCATGGGTCCCGCTAGTATATATATTAAAACAAGGCATTGAAGAAATTTTCTCATTTTTTTTAATTTTTAATTTTTTTCCATGTTATTTTTGAAAAACCAATGAAATGCATTTTCCCATAACCTAAATAATATATTATCCTAAAATTTCTCCTAAACTACCTCCACCACTATCCCCCACTTTCTCCAAAATTATCTCTAATTTAGTAGAGTGTGTCTCTCCTAAATTATATATAATTCTTATTTATCCTCTCTCATACTTTTTCTCTATATCTATCATTAACCCTCTACTATCATAACAAAACAAAAGTATACATATTCTAATAAATATTGAAAAGTTATTTTTTAAAATAAATATTACTTAAAATATTAATAAATATAAATTTAAAATATCAATAATGTAAATTTCGCATTATTGATTCCCACGAGTTAATTCACTAGTTTAAAATTTTGAGAAAACAATTGATCGGTAGGATTAGTTGATGGGTTTTTACACGTTTCCCCCTCAAATCACCTTTTGTAAGTCAAATCCGCCGTACAAACATTTTAAAAATTTGGAGTAAAAAACAATTGATTAGTGAGATTATTTGATGGATTTTTACACGTGCTGCTCCCACGACAGAGAAAACTCACATTTGAAATTAAATTTAAAACATTTGATAACAAAAAACCATTAGCCGAATTGACAAGAGCAAGGGTAATCATACCCGACCTGACAAGGGCCTCGGAGCGAGCGCGCAAAGTGATTATAACAGCCCCCTGCCCCCAACAAAGAAGGTATGCAAAACTTTGCGCTATCTGGTTTTATCTTGCTTTTGAAGGATTCTAACTTAAGCTTCGGAGCCGTTACACCGGGTTCCCCCCCGGAGCTTCCTCATCTCCTCCGTTTCAGGTTCCCTGCTATTCAGTTCAGAAGCAAGGTCGTTGACAGCTAAGACCGGCCGGATTGCGCTTCATCAATTGGCGTCGTCTGTGGGAACGCTTCGAAAAGCCTCCCTCTAAACTTCCATAACCCATTTTCTTCAAAAAAACCCAACACTCATGGCCTCCTCCAGCAACGCCGGACGTGGCACGGAGACAAACACCACCGGGGAACAACTTTAAGTCCCCGTGGTGTGCGTTGGACAGTTCACCATCCCCCTTTCGGTGGATGGGATCCCCAGATTGAACGCGCTACAAGCAATGGCGCCCGTAAACCTTCCTGCCACAAGCATCCCCTTTCCTCCCCCTATTGAGACAACCTTTATTGAACCGACTGCCGTCCCCCTGGCAGCCAGTCAAAACCGGGTGGACGACCTGATGCAGTGCATGCGGGCAATGCAAGCCCAAATGCAACAGTTCCAGCAGCACCAGCTTCACCAGCACCAAGTGCTGCACAACATCAACCAGTATCACTATCAATAGCAGTTCCCCCAACTTCCACCTCGCCACCCCGCTCCGAGGTCGGTCAAGGCCTCCCCGCAGGATGGACGCCCCCACCAAGGAAAGGCCTCCCGGCCCGAAAACCCCCCTAACAGCCAGGCCTCGTCCCCAGGCCGAAGAGAGAAAAAAATCATCCCCGCCTCGCAGCACGCAAGCGGGTCGGGAACCTCGCCCGCGAGATCGGCACCTCGGCGCTCCAAGCCCGAGTTCCCGCTCACGGAAAACCGATTCGGTGCCCTGGCGGCAGACTACCAGCATTTCGGGCCCATCGAGCTCAACAACACAGTGGCCAGCAGCGCCAGTACAAGGCCCACTCAACAACGAAGGCACCGACGAAGTCGCCGAACCACCACCCGTGTCTTGTTAGAGCTCTAAGGCAGAGAGACGAGCTCGGACGAGGTAGGAGCTGCCCCGATTCTCTCGGTTCCTTCCCCCCTTGCATCAGAACCCAGAAATTTCAAGCTCCCACCTCTGGACAAGTACGACGGGTCCTTCGACCCCAATGACCACGTTGACGCTTTCCAGTCCCAAATGCACATCACCAGGGCCAGCGAACCGTGCATGTGTGTGGCCTTCACCACCACCCTCAGGGGGGTAGCCCGCACTTGGTACAGGAACCTGGCCCCTGAGTCGATAAAGTGTTGGGCCCAGTTCGTGCAGGTCTTCACCGCACACTTTGTCACCAGCCAACGGTGCCACATAACAGAGGAAAGCATCTTCGGAGTAGTCCAAAGGAAAGGATAATCCATTCTGGGCTACATCAAGCGATTCAATGAAGCATGCTTGCAGATACCGCGGTTAGACCCCGCGGTGCAGCTCGCGGCGACCAAAAGAGGGGTAACGCACAAAGAATTCAAATGGCACATGGTAGCTAACCAGCCCGCAACCGTGGCCGAATTCCTCAAGCTCGCGGACAAGTTCATGAGGACAGAGGAAGAAATCAACCAACGAACCAAAGGCGGGAACGAGAAAAGAAAGAGGGAAGGCGAGCTCTCCAACCCAATCGACAGGAAAAACCCGGCCTGGGAGCCAAAGCCGAACCAGTCATTCCGAGCTCCCCTAGCAGTTTGGACGGATTACACGTTGTTAAATACAAGGCGGACCGAGATGTTAATGACAATCAAGGACGCCCCATACGTGAAGTGGCCACCTCGCCTAAAGGGAAATCCGAACGAGAGAAATAAGAATTTGTATTGTAGTTTCCATAGAGACCATGGTCATAGTACCGAGCAGTGTAAAAATCTCCGGGACGAGATAGAGGGGCTCATCCGTCGCGGATACTTGAGAAACTTTGTACAGCACAACAATAATAACAGTAAGGCAGGTCGGCAAGGGGAGCAGAAAAGGATGCCCCCGAGTCTAGCAGTAGACCTGCCGAGCCGTTGCAGCGACAGCCTCCAGAAGAGAGGCCAGTTCAAGGAACCATCCATGTAATTGTGGGAGGTTCGGTGGTAGCAGGGTGTACCTCGGCAGCGGCCCAGACTTCAGTTCACGAAGTGGCCCTCGAGGAACAGAACCCCCCAAAGAGGCCAAAGACCGAAGAACCAATCTTCTTCACGGAGGACGACGCGCGAGGAGTCCGCTACCCCCATGATGACGTGCTTGTCATTAAACTAAGGATCAGCGACTTCGAGGTCAGACGCATACTCGTAGATTCAGGCAGCTCAGCGGACATCCTCTTTAAATCGGCATTTGACCAGCTACAGTTACAGAGGAGCGAGTTGAAGCCCGCGAACACTCCCCTGGTGGGTTTTAGTGGAGAGGAAGTCAGGCCCTTCGGAAAAAGAACAGTACCTGTGGAAGTCGGCACATGGCCGTGCGGTCAGACTCAAACATGATTTCCTGGTAGTCGCAACCCCCTCCCCATACAATGCCATAATAGGGCAGCCGATCACGCATATCCTACGGGCGGTGGTCACCACCTACTATTTGGCCATGAAGTTCCCTACGGACTTCAGTGTGGGGGTAGCGCCAGGCGACCAACTCGAGTCCCGCAACTGTTATGTTGCCGCCCTAAAGGGAAAAACCAAGGCGGTCGACAACCTCGAACTAGAGCGGCCTGCAGAGCAGGATGAGGAACGAACTTCGCCCACAGAGGAAACGGTCGCAATCCTGACTTCAGCTACGGACCCAGCTCGCACACTTCAGATCAGAGCTTCCGTCGAGGAACCCCTACGAACCGAACTGGTGAGTTTTTTACTTCAAAATTTAGATATTTTTGCCTGGTCCGCGGCTGACATGCCCCGCATTAGCCTCGGCCTGATAACTCACAAACTTAGTACTGACCCTGTAGTCAGACCCGTTAGACAGAAGAAACACAACTTAGCCCCAGAACGCTGGAGGGCGGTCAACGAGGAGGTCGAGAAACTCCTCACAGCAAACTTCATAAGGGAAGTCCATTACCCGAGCTGGGTGGCCAACCCGGTGTTGGTAAAAAAGGCAAATGGCAAGTGGCGCATGTGCGTCGACTACACCGACCAGAACCGAGCTTGCCCGAAAGATTGCTTCCCCCTCCCCAGAATTGACCGCCTAGTGGACGCGACCCCGGGACATGAGTTGCTAAGCTTCCCGGACGCCTACTCGGGCTACAACCAAATCCAGATGGACCCGTCCGATGAGGAAAAAACCAGCTTCATAACCAAGTTCGGCCTATATTGCTACAAGGTCATGCCCTTCGGATTAAAAAATGTCGGGGCGACCTTCCAAAGACTTGTAAACAGGCTGTTTCGGCCCCTGATTGTCATGAAGATAGAGTGTTATGTAGACGAAATGGTCGTCAAGACTCAGTTTTCACAAGAATTAATACAAGACTTAGATTCTGTCTTCCAAATCCTACGTCAGTTTAGCATGAAATTGAACCCCAACAAATGTGTCTTTGGCGTCACCACGGGCAAATTCCTAGTCTACATTGTCAATCAGCGCGGTATTGAGGCCAACCCGGACAAGGTAAAAGCCATTCTAGATATGAGACCACCTCGGAAAGTAAAAGAACTTCAGAGGCTAAACGGTCGCATAGCCGCCCTAAGCCGCTTCATGTCCAAATTAGCAGACCGCTGCCTACCTTTCTTCAAAGCAATCAAAGGCAAAGGGTTCGAGTGGACCCAAGACTGCCAGCTCGCGTTTGATGAGCTAAAAGGTTACCTCGCTAGTGTGCCGACCTTAGCCCGGCCCGAGGAAGGCGAGGTCTTAGAACTGTACCTCTCGACAAGCGACGAGGTGATTAGTTTGGTACTAATAAAAGAAATAGACCGGGTCCAGCGACCCATCTATTATGTTAGTAAAATTATGCTGGGAGTAGAGACAAGGTACCCGCAGATAGAAAAGCTAGCATACGCACTGGTGACAGCAGCTCGAAAACTCTGCCCATACTTCCAGGCTCACATCGTCATCGTCCTGACTGACAAACCTCTGAGACAAGTTTTACTGAAACCCGAGGTTTCCAGTCGACTGACGAAATGGGCCATCGAACTCAGTGAGTACGACCTCTAGTACAAGCCAAGAACTGCTATTAAGGCCCAAGCTTTGGTAGATTTTATCGTCGAGTGCTCTTTCAGCCACAAAGCTCTACAGGTCGAGCCCGAGGTCCCCAGTTTGGGCGAACCCGGAGCTCCCGAGCCAATAGAGTCTGAACCCCGTGAAGTAGCAACCAATGTGACATCTCTCCTGGTCAGGTGAAACGCGAACTGGAATGAGGAGCCCAGGATCCTTCGCGTGGATGGTTCCTCGAACCGGCAAGGCAGCGGAGCTGGAATAGTCTTATGCCGCCTGGGCGACACAAAATTAGAATACGCACTACGCTTTGAGTTCGCGGCATCCAACAACGAGGTAGAGTACGAAGCACTGATAGCTGGGCTGGACCTAGCGCGAAAGGCAAAGGCAAAACACTTAGTCATCTACAGCGATTCCCAACTCGTGGTCAACCAAGTTACGGGCGAGTATGAAGCACGCAAGCTCTCCATGATCGCATATTTGGCGAAAGTAAAAGAGGCCCTGCTCAACTTCCAGTCACACTTCATCAGGAAAATCCCGAGGTCAGAAAACACTGAGGCTGACGCTTTGTCCCGGTTAGCCAGCACAAATCACAACAACATGAGAACTGTGTACATAGAGGACTTACCTCGGCCTAGTATTCTCGGGGGTCAGAGGTGGTCGCTCCCGTCCTGGAAGCAGAGCCGAGCTGGATTGACCCACTCACGAGCTTCTTGATAGATGGAACCCTCCCTGCAGAACGCAATGCAGCCAAGAGGGTGCAGCAACAGGCAGCCAAATACGTCCTAATAGACGAACGGTTATACCGACGGTCCTACACGCTCCCCTACTTGCGTTGCCTACGACCTACCGAAGCCAAGTTCGTACTCCACGACACTCATGAAGGCCTATGCGGTGGACACTTGGGGGGCAGAGCACTCGCCCAAAAAGCACTTCGACAAGGATACTACTGGCCAACGATAAAGGCAGAAGCTGTCGAGCTCGTCAGAAAATGCGACAAGTGTCAGAAGCACGCCAATATCCACCATCAACTTGCCTCCGACCTCAAATACCTCGCCAGCCCGTGGCCCTTTGCACAATGGGGGATCGACCTCCTAGGGCCATTCCCACCAGCAACAGGTGGAAGAAAATTCCTAGTTGTTGCAGTAGATTACTTTACGAAGTGGATAGAAGTCGAACCTCTGGCAACTGTTACGGCCCGAAATATACAGAACTTCTTTTGGAAGAGCATAGTATGTCGCTTTGGGTTACCTCGGGTACTAATTTCCGACAACGGCAAGCAGTTCGAGGATATCAAGTTCCAAGAGTGGTGCCAGAACATGGGGATTCGGCAGAACTTTACATCAGTCGCGCACCCACAAGCAAATGGTCAGACGGAAGTAATGAACAGAGCCATCCTGCGTGGACTGAAAGCACGTCTGGGTCGAGCTAAGGGATTGTGGGCCGAAGAGCTACCAAGTGTCTTGTGGGTTCACCGAACTACAGAAAAAACCACCACGGGAGAAACCCCCTTCAACCTCACCTACGGCACTGAAGCAGTGATCCCGGTGGAAATCAAAGTACCAACATTGCGACTAGAAACATACGACGATCGGACAAACGGAGATGAGTTACGTACCAATCTTGACCTATTGGACGAGGTAAGGGACCTCGCGCACATCCGGACAGTGGCATACCAGCAGCAGGTAGCTCGCTACTACAATGCCAGAGTAAAGCAACAAAGCTTCCAAGTCGGTGACCTTGTCCTTCGTAAGATTATGGTGCCCGAACCCGGCGTGGGCAAACTTGGACCAAACTGGGAAGGGCCCTATAAAGTAAAGAGAGCGCTCAGGGGGGGCATACAACTCAAAACCTTGGAAGGCAAACAAGTACCTCGAGCGTGGAACATCGTGAACTTAAGGCGATACTACCTATAAACCGCCAAGCGAAGTGGACGAAATCAGGTCCTATGGGCCACGATGGAGAGCCAAGAGGAACCTCGGCGTAAACAAGCAAAGAAAAGTCAGGCATATTATTAGCTCGGCAAAAAATCAGTTCGCTGCAAAAGCCTTCGCGGCAAAACAGGTCGCGGAAGTATAATAACCCGGACAAAAAGTGGCATATTCAGTTCGACAAAGAGTCAGTACTTGGAAAAGGAACACGGGCAAAAAGATTATCTATTCCGTTGCAAGAAACAGGAGTACACTGGCCATCAGAAGGCACATCAGAATATATATATATATATATATATTACATGCCCGAAGCTACTTCTTCGCCATCAGAAGGCACTTCAACAACACCCGAAGGCCCTGCCTCTCCTTCAGAGTCCGGCTCGCCATCGGCAGCATTGGCCATCTCCTGAGTTATACGCAAAGTGGATATGGCACTAACATCGAGGTCGGGGTACGTGTTCCGGATCATCCACCTGCTTAGTTTGAAACCCCTTCTGTAAGAATCCACCATCAGATCGTCAAAGCGCGGAGAAGCAATGTAGTCTTCAACGGCCTTCTTCTTGGTGTCTTCAATGCCTTGGGAAAATATCTGTGTTCTCTCCCTGATGTCCTCCTAAAGATATTCGACTTGATGTTGCAAATCCAACTTCAAGTCCGCCATGTGCTTAACAACTACCCCCATGGCCTTGGCGTCACGCTGAGACCTTGCCTGTCTGGCCATTGCGACGCGAGCAGCCTCTTTGGCAGCATAAGCGGCCACCTCAGCAGCTCGGGTATTCGCCTCTGCAGCATGGAAAGCTTCTTCAGGAGCATGAGTGGCAGCCTCAACAGCTCGCGCCTGTCGCGAGCTCCTCTTCACTTGGGCAGCTAAGGCATGAATTGAAGAAATCACCTACCAAAAGAAGCAAGTGAGCAATAACAGCAAAAGCGACAAAGAATGAAAAAGGCAGACGAAATTTGACTTACCACCATAGCATGTGTTACGGCGCGGCAGGCGACCTGATTCAAAGGAAGATCAGTCCACGCCGCGATCTCCTCGGGGAAAGTAGCCTCCCTACTCTTCTGAAGAGCATAGTTCGGCGTCAACACGCTCCTGAACTCCCCTCGAGCTCCCGAACCCGAGGGCCCAGCCCGTGTATGAGCGGACCCAGAGTTTGCAGGAGCGCCCGTATGAGTGGTCTCAGCGTAAGGCGCCCTGGCAGCTTCATGCATCGGTGGAGTCACCTCGGGCTCCCTGGGCAGATCCTCTAGCGTGTGGTCTGGAACTTGAGGCTCCTCATCCAGGGGCAGCTCGGTACGAGTTCGCTTGGCGACCCGCTTCCTCCTCTTCATACCTTGGAACAAACGCCCCCCACGAGTTCTCTCCGCGTCCATCACACCTGCAGAAACGAGTTCGACATCAGAAAAAAATGAAGGAACAAAGCAAGCAAGAAACCGCATAGCTAGAAACCTACCCGAACTCAGGCCGGCCGCAATAAGCTAGGCCTCCGTTAAGTAGTGATGGCACTTTAAAACTTGTCGTGCCCATTGCCGGAGGCCCTTCACCGTCTCTTTATCGAGAGTAACACCTGAATCAAGAGCGGCCTCACCTCACCCGATCTGAAAGGGCCATCCTTGTGCACTTCGCACACCGAAGTAGTCCCGCTTCCACGCCAGGACCTTATTAGGAAGATCATACAGAAGCTTAAAGCCCTGGCGAGGAGAAAGGTAATACGCCCGTCTTCCCCCAGGAAGAGAACCCGCCTGTCTCTTGAGCATCAAGATGGAGGAGAATATCTCTAAGTCTAAGGGGAAATTCTGCTCGCAAAAAAGGGAAACTATCCCCACCAGGTTCCGAATAGAGTTCAGATGAAGTTGGTCAATGGTGACACCGAAGTGGTTTTTGACTTCGACGAGAAGGGGGTGGAAAGGAAGTCGCAACCCCGCAACGAGCTGCTCTCGAAAAATCACGATCTCATCAGGACCGTGTTCCCAAGGAAAGCTACCCGAAGGAATAAAATATGTATACCCCCGGGAAGGTTGTAAGACATAAGTATAGATTGAAGCCCCTCAGGCGTCATGGTCGAGGGACCAAACCTGTCTAGCATCCAACCTCGGCGAGAGGTAGACGCCAAACTGCCCGAAGCGGCTCGACCTACTGGTTCATAGTCCTCAAGTTCCACCTCAGGATCACTGAGGCAGTCGGGGGACACAGCTCGGTTGGTAGAACCTACGTCAGCCCAACATGAAGAGTCGTCTGAACTATCAAAGCTAGACATTGAGGAAAAGGTGGATTCGGGAAGGTACTCACCGGAAGAAAGTTTTTAAGGCTCCGGAGATGGGAACAAGCCAAAGAACCTTGAAGGCTATGTAACTAGCCTTGACGCGAGCTGGAAAAAACTTGGACGCGAGCTGAAAAGTTGAACGCGAGCTCAGTAGACAAACCGCAGAAGTGACAAATCGACTGGGTCCCCCACTATTTATAGCTACAGTAACCAAGAACCGACCGTGCGGATCAAAGACGATCCGATGACCCACGTTTGCGCTGACCGCACGTCCCATAAGGTCGAGACGTGATTGGTGCACGTCTTTCCGAAAAGAGCGAAACGTCAGCGCACGCCTTCTTGAAACCGACGTCGCGCCGACATGCGTCTTTCTAAAATTGACTGCGCCGCACGTCTCCCTGACATCTGCCCGCGCACTACAGTAGTGGCACGCTTTTTTCAAGTTTGAATGACCCGCTGTCACGTCCCAGCAGCGCAAATTTTTGAAATTTAAAATGCGCGTTGTCACAACCATCAGCATTTATGAGAAGGCACGTTTCCAGACTTCTCGGAAACCGAAGAACCCTAGCAAAAGCAACTCGCGCAGTCAAGATTCAAAGGACGGGACAAATCCACCTACTACCTCGCGAAACTCCCCGCACCAGGGCATGACCCTTGGCGCGAGGAGTGGGGGGCAATTGATGAAGGAAGATTTGGCCCGACCTCACAGTTATGCGACACGTGGCAGAAACAACAGCTCGGCAAAAGGGCCAAGCCTAAGGTGTGAACAAGGGGATACCAGCGGACCGAACTCCCTACGGGGGCCCGAACTCACCCTTGGCCCAAAACCAGAGTAATCCGAACTGACCAACCTTGTAACAGCTCGGGATATACCTCGCTGAACTGGCCAACCTTGTAACAGCTCGGGATATACCTCGTTGAACTGGCCCACCTTGTAACAGCTCGGGGTATACCTCGCCGAACTGGCCAACCTTGTAACAACTCGGGATATACCTCGTCGAACTGGCCAACCTCGTAACAGCTCGGGATATACCTCGCCGAACTGGCGGGCTTCAACTTTGATTGAGGAGTGCTGTTTTCACTGAGCTACTTTGAATAAACCATTAAAATTAGCTTAACCTGAAAAGTCGATTTCATGACATGACTGAAGAAAGAAGCATATTGGGCTCAATAATTTTCTACGAATTTCAAGCACAATGTCATCGTGAGGAATTGGACATGTACAAATCTATAAGAGCTTAATAAAATATTTTTTTGGGAGAATAACTTACAGCCCAGGGTCTTATAGGCTCAAAGTGTTTGATGGAGGGAGATTTGACCCGACCCCTTGGTCATGCGACACGTGGAAGCAACTGAGAGTGACCTGGCAGAAGTGCCAGCTCGGCACAGCAGCAGGCCCACAACTCGAGCTCCAAGCTAAAAAGTCCTGAACTCTCCAAAGAGGAACCCGAGCTCTCCCTTCGAGGTCCTGAGCCTTACAAGGAGCACAAAAGGCAAAGAAAACCCCTGAACTGCCCACCCAGGGGCAGTTTGGGCCATACTTCTATCTGGACTCAAGATCTCACCTTACACACCACTTCGGCCCCAAGTCGCCTGACTGAACAACCGTACCTGACGCCCAGGAGACCATATACGGAGGCGGCGCACCTGACCGATTAGGGGACTAACACATGACAGCTGTCATCCAACGGCCACCTGCCACTGCCATCTCAGACAGACAGAAGCGGCCCTGGCAACTGGCAGTGGAGGTTATGACACCTGAACTGTCAATTGACAGAAGAAATGACACCTGACCTGGCGGAGGAAGTGACTCGATCTGGCAGAGGTAATGATGCCCGAACTGGCAGAGGCATGGAAGTAAGTGTAGGGTGATTATAAAAGGCCCCCATCTTGCAAAGAATAGGGTATGTGGTTCTTGTGCTTTCTGGTCTTAGAATTCCCCATTTCCCTTGCCTTCCGAAAGAACACTAACTTGAGCTTCGGAGTGTTCCAACCGGGTTCTTCCCCGGAAGTCTCCATTTTCTTCCTCATTTTAGGCACCTCCGATCTCGTCAGAATCAAGGTAACTGGCAGTTAGACCGACCGAATTGCACACCATCAGCGTGAGCTCAGAATTGATGCCAATTCACGAGCAGGCATTAATGTATAGAATGTGAATTGTTGATCTTTTGAATGCTTATAGCTCTGTAGTGAAAACCAGAAATCTGTATTGGACAAATCCGTACTTCTCTGTATTTTTTTTTCTTTCATTTATACAATTAAAAATAAACAATTTTCTTTCCTCACTCTAATATAAATTTCAAGATACAGATGCCTAAATGATTATTAGGGTGGGTTTAATAATCTATTGGCACCCCTATCAAAACCATTGCTTTTTTAAGACGTGAACGGACCGACCTGTGGCGGATTTCAGTTATATCCATTCCAAATTGGAATAAAACAAGATTCTAAATGAGCACATTTGTGAACTTTGGTCATTTCAGCAGAGTTAGATCCATTCCAGACAGCTCTGCACATTCGTAAGTTAAACCCGAATTCAGCCCGCCCAAACGTCACCCCTAATCCTAGAGGTTCGAGCTGAGTCTGAGCAGAGTTAGACTGCCTTCATCTCAATTATATATAGAGATTGCCACAATGGGAAAGAGTGGTACTAAGGTTCCACTATAATATCGGAAAAACCTGTACCCAATCAATCGGCATGGTGGCATCCGAATCATAAAAAATGGGCTTTAAATTTGAACATTCTGTCCAGGCCCAATAACTTCGAAGCCCGTTATGTACTGCATTTCAGTGAACCGAGCCGGAGCTTACCACAGCCCACAGGGCTTTTGACAAGCACATGCCAGATCCAAAATATGCATGGAATTATAAGTGCTTTTGAATTGGATGATCCCCCAATGGCTTTGTTGCTTTTCGCAAAGCGATGTCTTGGTTACCTATTACCAGTAGGAATAGCAACAGAGTGGGTTCGGGGTAGAGCATCTCCTTTTTGTCATCGCCCCGAAGTCAAGATACTTTGCTTCGTATTCATCCCATCCCCGGGTTTGGGGTGGGGCATCCATTCCTTATCAGGGACAGGGAATCCCTGAGTTTTCCTCACTCCAAGGTAATTACTTAAAAATTATCTACTTTATGGACAATTTATATATAATATATAGGAATTTGGGGGTATTTTAGAATTGAATTATAATATTTTAAGGATAATTCAAAAATAAAATTATGGAATCCTAAAATTTTAAGAATTTAGAAAAACTTAGAAATATTTTAAATATCAATATTAAAACTAGAGATATTTTACTAATTTATCTTTGGTTTCAAGGTGGATTCGAATAATTATATATAAAACTCATTCCTGCCCCATACCCGATTCAAGGAAAAATTAATTTTCCCATCCCCGCCCCATCCTTATTTAGGGGCGGGGCAAGGCAGAGCCCCGATTTTATAAGAGAAATTGCCATCCCTAATTACCACAATACGAGATCCATTATTAACTCCCAAAAAAGAATGCACCTTCGAGCATGTATACACGATATTCAGATATTGTCACGTAGTTCCTATTTATAGTATCTCTTATCATTGAATCATCTGTAGTCCCTAATTCTAGGTCAAAGAATGACTCGACCTATTCTCATCAGCTAAGAGGCAAATATTAAATCAATACTTGCAATGATAATTTCATTAGTGATTTATATTGATCATTCTGTTGTAATTAATGCTAGAATTCATTGTCAAATTATAAGCCCTTAAATATTTTCTTACTAGTTAATTCATGCCTTTCATCACTAACTTACACTTTGTAAAATATAACCTATCACCAATCGCTGAGTTATATTTGTTTACATTTGAAAATTTTTAATCGTTGAAAAAGTAAGCATCGAAAAAAGGTGATTATCAATGTAAAACCTCACTATAAGTGATGTTTTGCATCGATTTATGATGTAAGTTTCATTTCTATCTAAATACCGATAAAATCGAACTAATAGTGATATTTTACACGGATGACGTTTTACACCACAAATAAATACAACCTAAATTTTGAAACATTCACTAAAACGTAAACAAAATCAAGGTGAATTGCCATCCTAACCAGCTGATTTGACCGATAATATCAATGTGATTTGACAAGGATTGGGTAATGGCCCTTATATGATATAACTATATGGAAATTCCTACTTCAGATTATCAAGGGGGTTGGATGGTGCAACTTGGGTTGGCCCAAATTATTGTTTACACTACTTTGGAATAGGGTTTGGGGCCGAATTCATTCAAATTCTGACAAAAGTTCAACAGTGAACAAGTCATCTAAGTTGCACTCCTAGTCAGATAGCCACTAGGGGTGATAAATGGGTGGGTTGGATTGGATTGGATAAGGGTTGAATACCAACCCACCCATATTCACCCACCATGACCCATCATCAATTCTTGTTAAAGGGTCATAACTCACCATAACCCTAACCCACTTGATTCATCCATATTGACACTTAACCACCCTGACACATACTAACCCACCTATCATCACCTATAAATACAAAAATGGGTGGACGGCTCTCTCTCTCTCTCTCTCTCTCTCTCTCTCTCTCTCTCTCTCTCTCTCTCTCTCTCTCTCTCTCTCTCTCTATATATATATATATATATATATATATATATATATATGGGTTGTCACGATGGCATAAACGGGTCGGGTTGACCCGTCATATACCCAAAAATAGCATTTTTTAGAGGAACATCTCTCAAGACTGCCATGTGGAAGAAATGGGTCAAGGCAACCCGTATTCCCAAAAAAAAAAAGAAAAAACACTTTTTGGAAGAAAAATATTTCTCAAGGATGCCACATGAAAGAACCGGGTCGGGTTGACACGTATACTGAAAAAAAAAACATTTTTAAGAAAATCATCTCTCTTAAGGCTGCCAAGTGACAAAAATAGGTTGGGTTAACCCGTATATCCGAAAAAAAACATTTTCGAGAGAATCATCTCTCTCAAGACTACCACATAACAAAAACAGGTCAAGTCAACCCGTATACCCGAAAATGCAAAAAAAAAAAGAGATAAATGCAAACAATAGTAGAAAATTTGTAGAAAGTGCAAAAAAATTACAAAAAGTTTGTAGAAATTTCAGAAAAAAAAAATATAGAAAATAGCAGAAAATTACGAAAATACAAAAAAAAAATGAACATTTGTAGAAAAATCATAAGAAATGCAAAAAATATCAGAAAATTGCATGAAAACATCAGAAAATTGCAAAAACTATGCAAAAAAAGTATAAAAAAGATTGTAGAAAATGCAGAAAAATACCAAAAATTTTCAAAAAATTTAGAAAATACCAGAAATTTTCAGAAAATGTAGAAAATAGCCGAAAAATTGCAAAAAATGAAAAAAATGCATAAAGTTTACAAAAGTGCTTTCATAAAAATACTTTTACAAAAGTACTTCTATAAAAGTACTTCCATAAAATACTTTCATAAAAAGTACTTTCATAAAAATACTCAGAAAAGTACTTTTATAAAAGTGTTTTTATGCTTTCATAAAGTACTTTTACAAAGTGTTTTTGTGTAAAAGTACTTTTATAAAAGCTTTTTCATGCTTTCCTAAAAGTGTTTTTGTAAAAGTACTTTCATAAAGTGCTTTTGTAAAAGGTACTTTTACAAAAGTGCTTTTGTGTAAAAGTACTTTTTAAAACTGCTTTCGTAAAGTAGTTTTCATAAAATTATTTTATAAAATTGCTTTTGTAAAAATGTATACGTGTAAAATTGCATGTGAACACGAAAGTTAATAAAATCTATTTTGTTTCACTTTGAATCACAAAATGAAATGTGGCATGGTGGTTTTGATTTGTAATGAGATGTAGACTCGCTAAGAGTATTGAGTTCTAGTCATGTTAACTACTGTTTTTTTGAGATTTGGCGCATATAGATAGAGTTTAACTTTGACCGAACCCATCCTGACCTTAATGGGTACCCTCAACCCAACACACTTTGACCCTTTTCCACTTACCCTAATGGGTTACTCAACCCATATTGACCCGCCAATAAAATGGGTGGGTATGGGTGGATTCCAATGTGGGTGGGTTGGGTTGCTCAAATGGATTGGGGTCCAGATTGCCAGCCCTAATAGTCACCTTAATTGCAAATTGTTTTTTTCCTTCTCCTTGCACTAGGAAAAGAGGCTTGAGCCAGAGGATCCTTTTTTTCCTTTGAACTTTATTGATTTGGAAAGAAAGAATGAATTAATTACAAAGTGACATTCGAACCAGGTGGTATATAAACTCCCCTTTTCATACCTTGTGTGTGTTTGTGTAAGAAAAGGATTTTGAGGCAACTGGGACAAGTGTTTGGATTTTACAACCCGTATGAGTATCAATGTGGTGTGGTATTAGACTAAATTTGGCTCTCCCTAACCCACATAGTATTTGAAAGCATATAAACTTATGTATTGGTTGTTGATTTTAACAATAATTTGGATTTGTATGAAGAACAATTGATAGTTTATGTGTTTTATACATGTTTTAATCAAATAATTGGAAATTCTTATATTTGTTCATGTTATGTTACTTGTTTATTACTTATATGTGATAGGAAATTAGATGCAGGTTTTAGATCCAACTTGCCTCACTCCCAAATGTAGGGGGATAGGGTCAAGGTGGATTTTGCTCTAAAAATCCAACTCATTACTGATTTTGGGAAAGGTATGAGTTACCTATGAGTTAAGTGTTGGAAGGGTTAGAAATTAGATTTGACATGGCTGAATCAAGCTTGGTGGCTGGCCAAATTTTCAAAAATTTTATAATCTAACATGGGAACTGATTTTTCGGTGATTTTGAATCTGAAATTTCGGGATCGATCTTGCACTAAAACAAACTATATTTGAAACCCAAATAAAAACTGACCTAATATGGATCCTACAAAAATACAACTCTCAAAGTGGTAGTTCACACCAATATCAATCCCAAAATCAGCCTCTAACTAAAGATGGCACAATGTGTATGTAAGTCGATTTAGCAACACCGTTTCAACAAAAAGCAGTCTCTAACTTGTTTGGATTGAAGTGAGTATGTGAACCTAGTATGCTCTGATTTTTTTTTTCTTTTTTTTTGCAAAAACACAATAGAGGATTGATAAAAATCAGCACCTATCAAAGCTAAGTTGAATTAGGGTTTCTGGGAGGCAAGGGAAAGAGAAGAGAATAAGAGAGGAGAGAATTGGTTGAATTGGACTCTCCCCTCTTTTTCCTTTATATAGAGCACTCTCCTAATCTAATTAGGTAATAATTCAAATCAATTTGGATCAGGAGTTTATCTTTAATTGATAAGCATTATCTTCTTAAGAGGATAGATGCTTCATACCTAAATCCATGCCCATTTTCAACCCAAGTAAGTTGTCATGTGATCACTTAACTAATTATATTAATAATGGGCCTTAAGCCCATTTTTCTAATGGCATATGTCCCAAGATGTTGCATGACCACTTTGGGCCTGAATATTGTATAGTGTGGAACCCACAAATGTCTCACACAAGTCCATTAGGATTTGGCCCTACCTCTGGAACAGGTTAGGTTGAATTCATTGCTCGGGGCAATGAACCCCTGACCCAATCAACTTAGACTTAGTTTGGGCCCCAACATTTATACTTAAATGATCCTTAAATTTAGTCACCCTACGAAGATCCAAGGATAATGGACTTTATGTAAGATAAAGTTCATCAGGTAATCAACCATGTAATAGTCTCTTACACCTAACCTCCTGGCACATAATCATTAAATCACTGCCCACAGGGAAGGACCTCTTCCCTAACTGCAAAATGTAGTGTCACAATCTTTGTTCGGATGGATCCCGAGATTAAAACCTTATGCAAACATTTTTTTTATAAAATAATAATATAACATATATATACATTTTGCAAATCATATTTCAAATATAGTTGAAATCCAGTGCTGATAGTTTAGGTTTTCATCACAGAGAGCGTAAATCTTGATATTCACTTTGTCTGACAAAGGGGTCGATCCTATCACTATGATCACCCATTTAGGTAATTTACGAACTGCCCTAACATGTCCAAGTTTTTTACTCTTGATAGATCTTACTGGTTGACACATCAAAGATAGCCCAGTCCAATACTTAGTGCAATATCATAATTAAATTAGAAGTTAAGTGCAACTTTCCAATTTTTGTCCATCTATCTCTAAGATCCAGGGAGTAACTAGAAATTGGTCTAGGTTCAGTGTTTCTTCTAAACACCCACTAGTTGTGCTTAAGGTCTAATCTTAGTAGCCAAGGCAAACTGCTCCACCAATTCGGCAGCACACCAGCATCAAACTTGGGGATGGTAGGATAAACTCCCCAAGTCTATCCAATGGCTAAAAACATTCTAAACTAAAAGTGCCCATTTTAAAGAATAATTCATAACAAACATATTAGTAAGAATATGAAACAATGATGTACTTTATTCGCTTTTTTATAATTATTTATGCATTTCAATCTGATTGGAGTTAAGAGCATACACTAACATTAAGAGGTTTAGAGAGTTAGTTAGATCCCAGAATTCATAAAATCCTCCATAAACCCACCCCATTACCATCCCTACCTCTATATACAATTTATTCACCATATTGTTGTGATAGGTCCAAACTGATTCCAATGCTCTGAACCCCCATCTTTAAAAGACAACACTCTAAATTTCTTCAAGGGTGATATTGAGTTTGCTAGACCCGTTCATCAATCGTTAGCTTGGAAGGATTAGAAACTACATTCTTTCTGGTTTAGAGATGAATATGGCAATTCTTATAGAAGTATAGAAGATATGAAGTAGGGAATACTGCGGTTCACTGGATATAATTAAGCCCCAATTAAATGCTTAGATCTCCTGCTGATCTCTACCGATCCCAAGACATGAAGGATTCTAAAGTAGAACAAAATGCAATATTGGTAAAAACATAAGTGGGGAGCTTGGCAAGTCATCATAAATGTTCTTCACCTGATTAGTGAGGAAAATAGGGCATCGAACTGGAAAAAAAAAATCCCTGGTAGTAGGAAACTCATGACGAAGAAATAGATGATGAGTCAGTTCCTCGGGAAGTTCTATGAATTATCTTATGCAGTATGCACAGTGCAAAGAGATTAGAGACCTGATCTGGTATGCACACAGCTTCCAATATGATGTACCGCTGATCTACTATACTACCCACAACACACTACCCACTTAGCTTCCAACACTATGATTGATATAGCAATCATGTTTGGTGCTGAACATGCGGCGATGGGTAGTGTCCTTTTCGTAGCAATTGGATTCTTTATAGCTACACGTCACAAACAAACATGTTTGGTACTGAATACTTTTGGGAGGGCAATTATATTTAATGTGTAGCTGTGTATACATCTACCACAAACACAAATTCGAGAGCCTGGCTAGTTAATCAATCATTGAGTAATGCGGGCCCTCACTCAATAAATTATTTGCCAAGGTTTGGCACACTTGTGAGATTAGATTGGCGCTGGACAGGTATCCCACATTTACATCTCAGCGTGCATCAACAACATCTCTCATACTTGTCGTATGAGATATTCCCGATACACAACTGGAATGGGTTGTGGGGCACGCGTGGAGCATTCTCTTTGGATCGCTGATGCAAATTAAACACTAGTGTGATTATGTTGGAAGCTGTATTGTAGGTGGCAGGTCCAAACACACTGAAACGCCTGAAAGGCAGAAACTCTTCCCTTATTGTACCCACCTTCGGGTACTGTCAGTGGAGCCCATCAACATAAACACCAAACCCCATCTCAAACAGATCAGACAGTCGAGAGCTCTTATCTTATGCCAATGAGTTAGTTTGGCGTCAAGTGCTCTTGCCTCTTGGCAAGAAGATCAGATCTGCTGCTACGACGTTCGCTGTGAATTGGTTGAACTAGGAGCAGACCATCGAAGAATAAACCCCCATTTCAAATCTTCCTCTGATCACTTCCGTTGCGATATTGTAATACATAGAGCGACCAAAAAATAGAGAATGGGATTCTTCAGCTACTGCTTAGCAGGAGGTGGGTTCATGCTTATAGGCGCCTGGGAGGCTCTTGTCTCTTTCCATGCACACTTAAACCCCTTCTCTCTTCTTTCTCCTCCGGACCAAGCCATGCCTGCAGCAGCAGCATCATCAACAACAACAAGAGCAACCCGAAGAAGAACGAATCCGTCGTCCTCCTCTGTTAGCTTCATTGTTGTTTCTGTTCTCTCTTTCTTCTTCTTCCTCAACTCCCTATTCTCCTTATTCGATGCTCTTCGGACCAACGATCGAGTCGGTGTCTCTCTCCAATTAGAGATTACAATACTTGCTTCTCTGTTTCTTCTCTACTCGGTTGCCGGTCTGTTGGTCAGTTTCACTGATTTGATACCCTTGCCTTCTTCAATCCTCGGTTTAATTGCTCTTTTCGCGTTCGGGCAAGAATTCCTTCTCTTTTACCTTCAGAGCAAAGACCCATCTGGAATTGAGAACCGTTACTTCGATCTTTTGCTTGTTCCAATTGCGGTTTGTATTTTCTCCACCGTTCTCGAATTGGTTTCGTCCAAATCCAATTTCCCAAGATTAGCTCGTGGGGTTGGTTTGATTCTTCAGGGAACATGGTTTGTTCAGATGGGTTTCTCCTTCTACACCAATTTGATTGCTCACGGGTGTTCTCTACATGAAAAGAGCAGAGGGAATTATACAGTGAAGTGCAAAGGGCATTCCGAGTATCATAGAGGTAGAGCAATCGCAACGATTCAATTCAACTGCCATCTTGCTTTTCTTGTGGTTTTGGTTGTGGGCGTATACTCAGTTATCGGCCAGAAGTACGGGGGCACTGGCAGTAATTACACGAATTACAGGCGGCTCGGTGCAGAATTACAGAACTTGCAGTTTACATTAAATTCTGATGACGATGATAATAATGGTGATGAAACCAAGGAGAGTGTGGTGAAACAGAAGTCTGTTGTTGGTGTTTCTGAACCAGGGGTCAATAGCATTGATTCTCATAAATGAGGTAACCTACCTGCATTTATTTGCAAAGAGGTTCCAAATATTTTTGTCATGTCTGCTTTAGAAAAGTTTGCTTTGTATAAACCAATTGAAGTTCCAAGTTCTGTTTTCTTAGTTCCCATCTATACAAATATTTCCGTGTGATAAAACGAATACAACAAACCATTTCATTGATCTGAGTTTGGTGCTTGTTTTGATACATCTCAATTTAAGTGGCTAAAGATACAATGTTGTTAGTTTCTTAAATTCTCAGATAATCAACTGTTTGTTTAAAATGAAAAGGATAGAGAAACAAAATGAGCATAGAATTGGGTGTTCAGAAGAAATAGGAAAGGATGCAACTTTTTTTTAGTCAATGAGATGCAGCTTAATCCAATCTAAAATTAAGACAAATATGTATAGGTTTTTTAGGTTAATACTTTGTAATTTCGTTGGGTGGTTGATATTCCATGTCTACTATATAATTAGTTTGGTCAATACAAATAGGAAGCTATTTAGACGTGACTCAGACCCAAACTTATTAAGATATTGGAAGTTTTATTTTGGATATTGGTTTTATCATTGAATTTTAAATTTTTAGAGTACAATTGCCAGGGAGCAGTTGTAGATGTTGCGGATGCCCCTCAGATTATTGGAAATGTTTCTCTCTTTACTCCATTTTTATGGCTTATATTGGTACTGTCTGGGTTTTCTTCATAAACATTCTTGGCTGTAGTGTTTGTAAAACTACTCCAAAACTGTCAGTAGACCGATTTAACATCTATGTTGCAGTACCAAAGGAGTCGAGGGTTCTACTTATCAAAAAAAAAAAAAGCAGTTGAGGGCTCTCTCCCATTGGTAATGACATGCTGCATAGATAGAGGTCTCCTACCAAGTTGATGAGGGTAATGATAAATCATACAAACTAGTCACTGGCCCTTGGCTCCACTAGCTTCACCCTATAGGTAATTGAAACTCCAAAAAAAATAGTGATCCATTCTGTTCCCCCCTGCAACCACCTGAATGAAAATGAAAGAAATAAAGATTCATATTTATATTTTTCAGAAATTTGTTGATTCTTTCCTTATTCACTTCTTGAGTTTTCATTTTAATCTTTGGTGTTAGTTTGGGAAACTTATCAAAACAAGCACTCATTTTCCCAAAATGAGTAAATAAGTTCGATATCTACTTGGCCCCTGTTATTTTCTCATTCTCGTCATAGATGGTTAGCTGTAACTACTCCATAACTTTTTTTGTTGTTATTTTATTTTCTTAACTAAAACTTCATACCTTCAATTTAATTTATGACATATTAGATGGTTATCATAAAACTTGTCAGTATAATTTTCTTTAGTAAAAAGGAATATCTTGTGAACATCTCATTGGTATGCCCTTGATTTGGTGGTGGTGATGGTGGTAGTGAAAAGTAATGTATCATGTTTATCCAACTTGACATGGATATGCTAACTCTTGTAGGCAAGAAATTTCTTTCTTCCCCCTTTCCTTTTCTCTAGTGGTGTACTTTAGAGAAAATGAGGTATTAAAGTGAAAAAAAAAAAAAAAAAAAATCTCAGGTACTTAATGGGTATGTCGTATGAATCACATGGCCTACTTCTGTTCAAAGCTGTATACATCAATTAAAACCATAGTGGCATTTAAGAGACCCCAACAATTTTCTTCTGTTCTTAATGAATTCTGATGTTTCTGAATCCTCTTAATGAATTCTGATGCTTCTGCATCCAAAGAAAACACTGTATCTAATCTGATTTTCTGAACCACCTTTCAAGATATTTCAGCCAAATGCTGTTCTTTTTTGCTTTATATGCCAAATTGGCCATGACATTTTACAAGGTAGATGGGGTCCATGCTATGCTGAGTTGCTGACTAGGTTTTACAACGTGCCCTATCCAATGCAATCAAAATCGGATTATCCAAATTATCCGAATTCAATTCAATTCGATTATGTCGAATTTGACTGATTAGATATTCGAATTATCCGAATTCAATTCGATTACGTCGAATATCACATTCAAAATCGGATTTTTGAATACCGTTGACACCCCTAAGAAGAATGGTACATGATGTTCAATGCAATCAAAACAACAATAACCCTATCCAAAGCTCAGGCGGTTGCAGTCATACTAAATGATGAACAAGTGTAGGCAACATGGATGGAACAATCTCTAATGATAAGGTTAAAAGCAAATCACTCTTACTCTTTCTGTTTTTTTCATAAATTCTCCTAGAGAGAAATGTAGATGTAGGTACATGTTCACCATGACTAAAATGGCAACGAAGGTACTAAACCAATGCTATAGAGACACCCACAACGAGTTCTCAACTCGGCACGAACTTGTGATGAACTTAAAGCCGCCCCGGATTTGCTCAAAGCCAACACAAACCTGCGATGAGCTCAAAGCCACAACATACCTATGATGAATTCGAGGTCACTACAGACCTACCTTGAGCTTAAAAACATCGCAAGCCTGCGATGAGCTCAAAGCCATTGCAAATTGGCGATGAACAAAAATACAATGACCAGCCAGTATCACTCGTGATGGGACACCCAGTAGGATTAAGTAAGACAAGTTAAACTAGTACTGACATCATCGCGCCACATCAACATAAGAGACCCACAAAAAGAAGTAACTCAAATGAAAGGAAATTTCATCTTGGAGAGATCTCTTAAGACACGTGGCGAATCCTTAGCAGTGTTCCCTTGACAACTAACACCGAATAAAAAATCCCCTTTCCAAATGGGAATCAAATTCTTTTGGGTCATTCCTTTCAAGACCTTGGGATCTCTCCTTATAAAATGAGGCATGAATCATAACAAACACACGACTCTATCAATAGAAACTCCTAACCTACCCTTGCTCCCAGCCTTCCTTTGCCCTTCAAAGAAACTACCACAACCAGCGTTACCGCACCACTCTAAGTAGCAAAGTTTCTAATGGAGTAAAGTTTTGCCTTTTTGGACGTGTGGCTAAAACAAGTATGAGCATTACATAGTAAAGATAGGCATTCAGTAATACTACCATGGAAATCCAACTTGCCAAATTATTCTACTACTTCCAATGTCACCATGTACAAAGGAGGATCTGGTGCAAACACTGGTGTGTGTGTGTGTGTGTGAAGTGATCCATGCGATGTGACCAATTAAGAGTGAACATGCCAATATTCCTTACACATGGGACCTATAAGTGGCGTAGTCAAGGTTTACTTGTGGAAACTGATACGTATTCAAGGTTGATGGAAATCTGCACCACCCAACGCAGAGATGAATATCAGAACCATCCAAAAAAGTAACACTGAAACTTGGCGGCCCAATTGATTATCTTATTAATCAAACCATAAGGAAGAACCTGAGGTTTTAAAAGTGCCTATTGACTTCACTCGAGCCCTAAAATGTATCTCCCTATCATTGACTCAGCCCCTAAAGCATATTACAACAAAACCTAGAATGTAGTAAAACCAATAAAAGCTAAACCCTCCTAACAGAAACAATACTTCAGTATTGAAAAAGGAAAATCTGAAAGTAATTCTTTTGTGAAATTTGTGTTAATTTCGCCTTCCCTTGGAAGGGAATGCAATCTATTTCCCCAAGTAAAATTCTGTTCATATGATGCCATTTATTGGACATACAGTTCACCCTCAGTTTCTGCAAATTTATGGACTAATTATGCAACCATGGATGCTAAATCCTCTTATCCATATACCGTAAAATCTGGCAACCTTCCTATCAGCCAGATAAGATTCGGGTAATCAGTCGCGCTTCTAGTTTCTTCCCATTTGGAAATGGAGAGAGAGAGCTCAACTTCCCCTCTCTGTCTCTAGTGAGACTGCCATACACTGAAATAGCAGATCTTGGAACTGATAAAAATAGTGATTCCATTTGAATGAAATGTCCACTCCAGAAGAGCTAAGATTTTAGCTTCTCTGATGTAAACCAAGCACCAAGGACCATCTGACCATCATATGTGCACCTTATAATGCCTGGATCCATTGGGAATTTACCACCTCAACTTGATCATAAGACAACTCAACTCTAATAAGACCACCAATGCCCAATAGTCCCTCATTAAACCAAGATACTCTCACCCTTGTACTAAACTCCAATTTCCAAGGAACCTGGTTCTTGAGGAACAGTGATAGTTAACCCTGATTGGGAATGAGGTCAAATCCTGCACAATAGCTCGTACATCAAGGAGACAATAGCATTGGCCAATCCTTTGCCATATCCCACTTGACCAGATCTCTTACCCTTTCCCAAAACCAAGCTATATACAAACTTCTCCATTCCATACTACTTCCCTATACCAAATGTCTACCCTTTTTTTCTGGAGCAACACCACCATCCAATTCAGCTTTTATAATTCCCATTACTATGTTGCTTAAATTTTAGTGCAGGCAACCCCTTGCCACTGTTCTCTCCAAGCTCCATATCCATATTCTTCTTGGACTTTTAAATCTTAAGCATAAATCTCTGATGGAAAACCTACTTCAACCATGCCTCCAGGGACCAGTTCTATCAGAGAAACACTGAACACTGATGTAGTGTAGCATCAGAGCTTTGTTACAGTTCTACCAAATTATACCTTTTCCCACCACATCGCTCACATCAGCAAAAAAAAAGCAAATAGGAAGCAAATAAGGTATTACTTGTACTTATGAGACCCACAAGGACACCCCTGTTTTGTTGGAAAGAAGTGCATCATGTGAAGATAAGTTCTACTCAAGATACCATAATATGGAATCTGTGTAATGGAATGCAAATTTCCAGGAACCGAGGATCTATAAGGTCGTTGATTAGGTAGAACTCAGAGCAATTAGTTTGTCTCCAGGACCTGAAGATCTACAAATTCATATACATTATTTTGCATTGTTGGAATCTCATTAGAAAAACATACTATGGAACCTCTGCAATGGAATGCAAATTGCTAAGAAGTGAAGGGCATACAAGGTCATAGTTAAGGTAGACCACAAAGCAACTAGTTTGTCTTCAGGACAAGAAAACACACAAGTTCGCATATACTAATGTGCAACTCAACCTTTCGGTTCTCTTTTGTGGATACAAGTAAATCAAAACTGAAGGGCTAGAACATCCCATGACTAAGTCTAAGAAGTTCATGTTAATGAACATGATAATAAATTGCCCTTTCAGACAACAGCTGCTTGAATAACATGTTTTATAAAATGTAAGAGGGCCCTTCATTACTCAAAGCCTTGAATTAGAGGCATTGATAGTAAGACAGAGATATGTATAAGAATCAGCAAAGCTATTTAGTAGTAGTAGTAGTAGTAGTTATTGTTGTTGTTGTTGTAGCAGTAGTAGTAAGTACCAGAAAGAAAATAATGAAATCAAGAAAGGAGGCTATCACAACCACGCTTCTTAATAAAAGTTTGACTTCATCCATCTCCACCAGAAAACAAACCATCAAAATAGACCCTCTTACATTGACACCAAACATGAAAATAGATAAACAAACCGAGATTTCCACATTCATCCAATAAACCATATCTGGAAATCCAGTCTTATCAATTATTCTTGTTCCACGTGCAAATACAATATGAGATTACCTCAAAAACCATGAATTTTAATGTTCTCCTTCTTCACAATGCCAGCCTGAAAAAATGGAAAATGCATAACTAAAAAGCTATACCTAAACAGAACATGAAAGATGAAACCAGTTAACCACCAAGATTAGAAAATTCTGTACCTGAACAAGGAAAGTGGACACATTCTTCCGCTGATCGTCCCGTAGCTGAACAACCTGCACCATCAAAACACACATTCATGTCTAATAAGTAACAACATATATGAGGTACATCAAAGCACATAGGACACCAAGGAAAATAGTGATATGGTGTATGTACCTGGCCCAGCTCGGGGTCCTGGACAACAGTACCATTGCAACAGAACTCCTTTAGATCCTTCAAGATTTTTGTATAACTGAATTCCTTCTTCAACCCCTGCACGGTCGTCAGGCTCTTCCTACCATTCCGTTGCTGTATGGGCACATGCACATACTCCTTTGGTCCAGGACCGGAGTCCTCAGCATTTGCCTCAGCAAAAGGATCTGCCCACAGAAAGTGAACACAGAATCCCAAAGGAACGTAAATGTATCTTTCATTATTTCTGGTTATTAGGGAAAAACGTTCAGGCCAATTTCATCATTAACGTCCTAAAAAAGAGAGAGAAAACGAAGCAAACGTACCGAAAGCAGTAGGAATCTGGACGTCAAGTTCAGACATGAACCCTTTGGTGTTTGAAGTCTTGACCCTTGACAAGAGAATAAAAAAAAAAAGGAGTTTCCCTTTCGTTATATGCCCAAAACCTGAGAAAAAACAGTCATTTCAGTTTGACTTTGCCATGGAAATTCAAGGCCTTTTTAGAGTTCAGTCCACCCCAGAATTGTGTTATTAGTTTCCCAAATGTATTTACGACCACCCCACCCCCTCCCCCGTGAACTGGGAATCCTTCGCCCACCCCTGACACTGACCCGAAGAATTCTGAGCTGAGCTGAACTGAACTCAAATGACCCCAAGAATCAAACATCGACGAAAAAACTAAAGTTACTGAGAAAAGAAAGAAACTCTGTTCTCTGCAACGACTCTGAACAAGGAGGGAAGGAAAGCGTACTGCAACAAATCTAGAGAAGCAGGAAAGTCTCTGCGAAGAATTGAGAGAATGGAGGGATGGATGGGAACGATTGAAGGAGGGGACGAGGGAGAGAGAGGGACAGCCCTTTTAAGTCGAGTGCACATTTGCACACGTTCCTATCATGAGCCATAAGTGGGTGATGGGTCCCGCTCGAAAGTTGCCAGCTGACTTGGGATCGAATCCGGCCTTCGCCGGGGATTGAGGGATCTTGATTCTCGATTCTTGTTCAGTTGTTCTCACTTCTTTATTTTCTTAAGGCTCAGTTTGGTCAAATATGAAATATGTATAATATAAATATATAATATACAAAATACAAACTGAGCCTTAAGAAAGTATACAAGTGAGAACTGAGAACAACTGAACGTAGGGAGTTAGGATTCGGACTTCGGTCTTTGGAAGAGGGCAGAGCCACGGACACCCCCTATGGCCCTATGTGGTCGAGCCATGGGCTTATCAAAAAACAGAAGCGGGTCCATTAAAATGCCTATTCCGAAAACGTCCGGATCTACTACTCACACCAACCCCTAATTCATTTTACTTGATGATCGTATTTGCTCCTCACATAAGGCGTCTCATACCGATCTCACATACATATCCTATCACGCATTGAAAACATTTTCCATACTTATAAGTTATTATTCACAGGAGATATTTTCAATGCATAGTGGATGTGTCTGAAGGCACCCCTGTGTGAGGATCAGATCCCATCCTCGAAAATTAGGAATGGATTGGAATCTATTCTTCACAAAGCATTTTTCACACCAACCTCATAATCACATCCTACAGTGTATTAAGAACATCTTTAAAGGAATAGGCACGAGGTGGATTGGGACATTTGGCCAAACATGGATAATGAGTTCACATCGGCACCTTACTCTCACAGCACATCCCAAGTGTTTATTAAGAACATCTCTCAATGACAAATACTGGAGATGTTTCAAATGCACATTGAGATGTGCATGTGGAACACTCTGTGTGGGACGTTGATGTGATATCTGGGAAAGGATCAGAATTTTCTAGCACCTGTTCATAAGAATTTTGGCCCATTTAAAATATGGGAGAATGACTGATAACCCTAGTGTCAGAATTTATAGGCTCAAAGTATATTTGGGTTAAGTGCCAGGTTGGAATTAATGCCAATTCATGGACGGGTATGGGTGCATAGAATGTGATTTTTGAACTTTCTGAATGTTTATAACTTTGTAATGAGAATCAGAAATCTACATTAAACTTGTTCATACTTTTCCGTTAAAATATCAACTTCAATATGAAAGATGCCTTGAAAAAAAATGGAAATAAAAAAAAAATCAATATGAAAGGTTTCAATTTGCCAAATCGATTATCAAAAAAACCAGGTAATTATAAATTTAAGGGCATCCAGTGAAGATTCTCTAATTAAGATCTGTATGTCATGCATCCAATTAAGAATCATTTTTAAATTTGGATATATGAAAATTACTTGGAGCTGAAAATTTTAGCGTAGAAAAATTAACCATTTTTTGACAGTTGAAATTATGATTCTTTCGAGAAAATTAAATTAAACCAAACAGATCCTTATTTTCCAAACTTAAAGCACATAAACACCACTAAGATGTCCACTGGAAGTGGGGTTGCAACTTGGGCCAAGTTGGCTGGTTGAGGTCAACCCTAACCCACCTCAGTGTCTTAAAACCTCGATCCTAACCCTAATCTAATCCAGTCTGGTGACTTGGTTGAGCAGGATGGGTACTTGGTTTGGATTGGAACCCTACCTACCAAATCTATCAAAACATTAAACATTCATAACTATATAATATACATGAGAAACACATATTACATATAAAAATGAAATACAAACATCTAATGTTCTACAATAAACCATCTACAATATAAAATGTACAAGATACATAATTCCAAGTATAATGCGTCATGATTGAATTCGGTCAAATTGTCTAAGACATCAATCCCAACCAATTAATCCAAATTCGGTAAATTTTCTAACTGATTGTAGTCGAGACCTAGGATTCAATCCCGCAGTCACCAGATTTAGGGGCTTATCTGTTTTATGGGCCGTAGGACCAATCATTATGTCCTACATCGGCCATAAAATTACATATGGCCCACGATCGCGCTGAAGTGGAGTAAAATAATTGGTCTCACAACCGATATAAAGAAAGAAAAATAATTATTTAATTCAACTAATTCTTTCTCGGTGAGAAGCATTTTAATATGTGGAACTTAGATGATAGAGACTGGGGAGTCATCCCAAATCATGTTGATCGGAGTTGGCTTGCCATTAGGTTGTTATGGGTTGTAGATCCAAATACTGGTAGGGCCCAGCCTGATGGAACCCAGATACATGACAGAAGCATTTTTTTCCATCACTTCTTGGATAAAAAAAAAAAAAATTTGATGACTGAATACTAGCATCATCACCTTGTGGAAAGAAAAGGCTTAATGCACATGAGATTTGGAGTTAATTGTACATAATTTTTCAATTTTCTATTAAAATATCTTCATGAATTTGTATGATTCCCCACGTTTATGTCTTATCCTACTATTTATGTTTGGTTTGTTAGCATTATTATATCGGTTGCGTGTTTTACCACCAATTCAAAAACAGCCATCATGTTGTTATTATTGACCAAATATGGCTTGATAAACTTGGTGGCATTTTTCCTGATATTACAACAAATTTATTTAATTATATGTTTTCTTTCGTTAATAAATTATTAAAATATGCCTAATTGTTTGAGCCTTGAATGAATGAATTGGGTCCAAATTGGTTGCACTTGAAGGCTGTGTTATGGGCTGCATAACCAATGGTACCGCCCTACAGGTGCCAACAAATTGTCCCCATACTGGATCCTGTTCAAACCCTTTTGAGGGCTTTTCTCTTCGGAAAATGTAAATATGTAATGTTTATTTCTAGAAGGTCATCCCTTTTTTTTGTGAATGAAAGCTTGAAATTAAGTTTGAAAAATGGGTCATAAACTTCAAACTCAAATACTCAAAGATAAAAGATAAAGATGGGATATCTTTACCAAATACTAATAGTCAGCTTTTGTGTCTTTCCCAACTTCAAGGCTTAGTTTGGAAGAGTGCAAATACCATAGTTTTCAAAACCGGATTGGGCCGAATAGTCGGACCAGAAAAATCGGGAACTGGTCACCCGTTTTCCCCTAAAACCGCATTTCCTCTAAAACCGTTGATTTTGGTCAGCAAATCGCTGAACTGGCTGGTTAATCATTCAAACGGTTTTGACTGTTTTTCAATTTTTTAATTTTTTTTTATTTTTTTGTCAGAACGGACTGGCCATTCGGCTCGAACGGTCGGACCGTACAAATATGTTTAATGCAAAACCTTTGTATAAGAAATTTCTAAGGCTCAGTTTGGAAATAATACAAATACAAATATGTACAATACAACTACATACAAAATACAAGGTTTTGCACTCTACATGTTTGTATTCATATTTCTTCCAAATTAAGCCTAAGGTTGCGTTTGTTTGTGACACAAATGCCGAACCGAGTATTTATGCACCCCGGTTCACGTTTGTGAGCATTTGTTTGAAACGTAAAAAAAGTAATGATTATCAACGTAGACACTTTTGTACTCTAAAAAGAGAGCACTATCGTACCAATTTTTTGGATACAAATTTGTATTCATTTGATAATTAACCTTTTGACCAAAGTTGAAGCATTGGAGCATAATATAGTTGGAGCAGTTAATGATGGGCCCACACCTTTGCACCGATTTCAAACAAATAGGGTGAATGTAAAAACGGTTTTAAATGTGAACCATGTTTGCATTCATGAACCAAAAAATGGGTAAATATGTAGTGTACATATTTGCATTTGCATTGCAACTAAACACAACCTAAGGTTCAGTTTGGAAGGAGTACAAAAACAAGTTTGAGAGTGCAAATTTGTACATTTGCAAAATCTTGTATTTTGTGTTATTTTGTATGTAATTGTATGTATTTGTACATTTTCCAAACTAAGGTGTACAAATATAAATATGCACAGTATAATTTCATACAAAATAAAAAGTTTTGCACTCTACGTATTTGTATTTGTAATCCTTCCAAATGGAGACTAAACTGCAAATATAAACATGTGAAGTGCAAAATCTTGTATTTTGTATTGTTAAACATGTTTTTGGATTGCCCATATTTGTATTTATACTCTTCCCAGATTGAGCCTAAAAATCTTTGGAACAGGTGGTACCTTTGGCTAATCTTCCTTTCTAAAAGTCAATTTTAAATATAGACATTTTACCTATAGTTTTGTTACATTATACTATCATTTTAAGACCTCAATATTTAGATTGAAAATTACTTGGAAAGGGCTTATTCTATACCCATGACAATTTTGTTTAGGCTATGTTTGGTTTGAAGGAAAATCCAAGGAAAACCTTTACAAACCTTGTATAAATTTTCTGTCTTTTTCATACTTTTTCATAATGGGTGGTCAAAGGAAAATTTATGATTGTTTCGTTGGGTAGAGATTTCTTTCTCTCATGTAGGGGTGTAAGTGAGCCAAGCCAACTTGTGAGTTATTTGAGCTCAACTCCTTAAAAATATTCGAACCAAGTTTGAGCGTTGTAGTACTTTGCCTGAGTAGCTTGTGAGTCTAATCGAGCTTCTAATAAAATAATACTTTTTAATATATTATTATTTATAATATAAATAAATACATTTATAATAAAATTTATTAATATATTTTTATTTATAATATTTTAAATTAATATAAATTTATTTATAATTGGGTCGAGGCGAGTTGAGATCAAATAACTCATGATGAGTATCAAGCCGAGTTTTGTGGTCTAAGATTTTGAATCAAGCTTAAGCTCAAGCCACCCAAAATTCAACTTGAATCGACTCGCCTTAATTACAATCCTACTTTCATGTGTCAAAAAGTAATACTATACAAAAACCAAGCACCTTAATAAATTAAAAAAAAAAAGTCTTACTCTTACATCAGCAAAACCAAGCACCTTAATAAATTCTTCTCCATCTCTGATCTCTCTTATCCATATATATCTTCATTTATTTAAGTTTTTGTCCATTCACTGTAGAAAACTTGAAATTCCATGTTGTTGCTTTCTTTTTTCTGTTGGATCATGCAAATAAATTAATTTGGTAACCACTACACGTCTTTGAAGACATTTTTTAGTACTTCTTTCCAGAACAGACGGTCATTTACGTTTTGAGTGAGAGGCTAGCCACGTGTTATGAAGAAAATGATCTGGTCTCTTATTCTCTTATATGTTGAGATAATATTTTTTTCCAAATCCATGTCCACTAAAGCATCTGCCTCCTTTTCGTCAAATGAAAATGAAAGCGTCCAAAATATATGTATTATCAATTGTCCAACGTGGCCAATAAACTGGCCACGTGGCATATAAAACTGTTGGCATGATCGGGATCCAAATAGCCCTTTTGAAACTACTTCTCCTATCAATTTATCACTCAACAATTTTGGATTACTCTTGGACCTTGGACTTGGTTGGGCCCGAACTTGACAAGTGGCATATTTAGAATACGAGCTTCAAGAAGAAAGAAAAGAAGACCACCACAAATAGAAAGGCATATGTAATGTATATAAAAAAATCAATATATAAAATACAATGAAATCTAATGGCATCCTATATGTAGTAGATCAGTATATCAGATGAACAAAATGTAAAATACAAATAGATAATAAAGAAATAATACTGTATTTAGTATTTACAATGTCAATAGAAGAGAAAATAGGGCCATGATAATCACGAGGCCCCAACAGCGGCCCACTCCATGGACCCCACCATTGCTGGACCCCGACCCCGTTTCCCGACTGGACGCCGTTGATGAAGTAATGTTGGTGTTGGGATTCGTCCCGTACAGCAGCTGGATTCCCTCGATATCATCGCTCCAGAGCTCCACCTTCTTCGTCCCCGATGAGATCGTCGGGTACATGATTGCATCTCCGTAGGAAGAGTGTCCCAGTCCCAGCAGGTGCCCTATCTCGTGCACAGCAACCGATTCTAGGTCCACCGCCGATGATATCGACGACTTACTGGCGTCATCCACTACCCAATTCTCAGCTCCGTCTAAATGGAACCGTCCGTCTGTTGGCGAAAACGCATGGGCCAACGTTCCTAGGACCCCGTCAAAAGGCTCGCCGTCGCTGTGATCCCCTGTATAGAATGCGATTTTTATATCTGCCGTCGAGTAACTATCGGTCAACGTGAAGGTTAACGGTGTCACAGCGGCCCACCGGGTGAATGCCTTGGCAAACACGGCTTTAACAGAATCTGATAACTGGTTATCAGGTAAGAAACCATATGTGAGGTCGAGCCTTGAAGAGGGCCAAGTGGGCTGGTGAGGGAAGAATGTGTAGTGGGCAACGGTGTGCAAGCTATGAGTGGAGGCGGCCGACTTCCCCGAGTTCATCGTATTTGTGCCATTGATTATGTCTGCGACACCGCATCTGGGTCGGATTAGCTGCTGTATCGTACTATTATCGAGGATTCCCGTGGCATTAAGATTGAAATTCTGTTGATATTTTTTGAGGGCGGATTCCATGGTGTCGTCGAAGTCGTCGGTGAAGTTGGAGGGTGAGTCGGGGATGTAACCGAAATGATGGAAGTACTCCTTCAGTTTGCCCAAGCCGTCGACTTGTTCTCCGTTGCGACATCCGGCGAATTTATGGAAGGACTGCCATGCTGGGGGCGTGGTGTTCGGAGTAAACCACGGCGGTACGGAGGAGGCGTTAGGGAAGAAGAACGGGAAGCCGGAGACGGACGTCGATAACAGAGACAGAAGAATCGCTGCTGCGAAGAGATGACATTCCGTGTGTTTCATTTTCCTCCTTCTATGTAGCCTTTCCAATGTCGTTCTTGTTTTGGACTTCGGGGTGGGTGGGAGTTGAATGAATCGGGGGAAGGATAGAAAGAGAAGGCAATGTTCATATGAATATCAAATTACTAATAAGAAGGAAGAGAGTTTGATTTTAACGAAATAATAACCGCTTTCGTAGAAGCCGCCGGCCTAAGTATGAACTATGGGAAATTGGAGACGTAGCCGGCAACTTAGAGCGGTTGAGACGTCTGAGTCAAATAGTCAATCATTTGGGTTTTTCTTTTTTGATGTTGATATCTACTATGGAAAAGGTATTTTCAACTGGGGTTTACGTTAGGGTTTATGTTTGTCTTTGTAAAAACAAGGTTTTAAATTTTAATAAAAGAATTTTGAGTTGGCAGGGCATCCATATTCCTTTAACGTTTCTTGTGGAACTAAACAACATCCGCTCAGGTAATAGGTTGAAGTTCTACAATAAGAAAAAGGGTGGGAGAAGGAACCAAGGATTATTTTAGACAGGTTCATACTTCATACATGGTCAAACGAAGGAGAAGAGGGCTGACTGTGTCCATCGACGTCCTTCGGACTATATGATAAGAATGGCTTACGCTGAAACCAACTCCAGCGGCCTTTTTGGTTAATGTAATTCTCTATGCTCATCATTACGGATAATTTATCCATGTGTTCTGTTTTTTTTTTTTCCTTTAGAAAATAAACATAATTCATGCTAACATACTCGAGAGTTGAAACTTCTTGTAATTAATATATCCTATTGCAAGCCTTTTTTTTTGCCAAAATTTTGCTACAGTGTTTATCTATAGAATTTTATCCATTTGTTTTATCAACACAATCCTATTCATGTACTGCGTTGATCTTCTAATTAGAGTTGGGGGAGTGATCTCGGCAGAGCTTTCTGCTGGCATACACTGGTTCTTGAAGTATGCTGCAGGGCACATGTATCCTAGGGCAAAATGGGTGGTGGCATGCTATTTATCTTCAGTGCCCAAGTCAGGCTTCCTTGTCTGCAAAAAAAGTCAAGTTTCCTTTCCCATTTCCAAGATGTTGGTGTGTTGATTGAGAGAATGAGAATAAGAGGTACATTCCCTGGAATTAGTACCAGAAGGTTGCTCTTTATCTGTAAACAATAAATTCCAAATGGCGTTTTATTTTCTAATTAATCATTGATTCTCTGATCATGAAGCAGAAATTCTGTCAACCTTTTATGTAAAGGAAAGAAAAAGAAAAGAAAGCAGTTTTTTGTCCCTAGATTCTGTTAGTTGCTTCTGTTTAATGATTCTTGATTTGTTTCTAGATACTTTTCTTTAGGGATGTTAATTTCTACCCTGACCGATCGGGCAGTTTTTTTTTTTTCTTGAAGGACGGATTTTGGGGTGTGGATGGGTTTTGGGATTCTACAACCTGTACAGGTACAGTATTAGGTTAAACCCCACCCTCCCTGATCTGCATATTGTTGGAAAGCATATAGTTTTATGTATTAGGTGTTGAATTTAATGATATTTTGAATTTTATGTGAAAGATAATTGATAGTTTATGTGTTTTTTACATGTCATAGTCAAATAATTGGAAATTTTGCTGTTTATTTATGTTTTTTACTTATGTATTATTTATATATAACAAGAAATAATAGGAAATTAGGTGTGGGTTCTAAACCCACCCCGCCCTAGCCTTGATTGTGGGGAGAGTAGGGTTGGGGAGTGTTTTGCATTTTCATGTGTGGGGAGGGGTTTGGATCTTCAAAATCCAACCCACTACGGGTTTTAGGGCAGGTACGGGTTGGGAGGGTTAGGGAGGCGGGTAGGCTCTAGAATTTACATAACCCTTCCAGAACCCACCCCATTGCCATCCCTATTTTTCTTAGATTTATAGTTGATTTATTTCTGCTAGAGAGTCTTTGAATTAGTTATTACAGGTTATTAGTTTGATAAAACTGAGTTATTTTACTGATTTTTTGACAGGGTACTATTGTACTTTTGTTTTGAGCCATGGGGGTACTCTTCTACTTTTGTTTTGAGTTATGATTGCCCTACTTTATAAGGCATCCGCCCAGCAAGTGAGATCACTTTTTTTAACCCAAAAACTTGCACCAGCTGCTTTCAATTTTATTTTTAGTGTTAGTGATCTCCACTGTGAAAATCACTAGAGCAATCTGTTTGGTGATGCTCTCTGCAGTAACCTTTTACTATCATATATATAGTTTATGAATTTACAAAATCTAGGGGCTGTGTTTAAAGCCTGAATACATTCAAGCTTTACATATAATGCTGCCAAACAAATGAAGATATACAAACAAGATGTCTTACTTGTATATGCAGGTGCAGCATATTATTGTAGACACTGAAACACATACACACACACACACACACACACACACACACGAACATATCAAGATGAATAAAAGAAATGAAAGAAAGAATGAAAAAGGCCTTTACCTAAAGCTGGTCCTGCCTATCTGGTCTTGGGAGGGATTGACTGGGTATGGACCTAATGTCTGACATTTTAGTATGAAGTGGCTACTCTTAGACTCGTATTCTCATGCTGACCCATGATTTTACCATCACACCAAGCAAGAAAAAGAAGTTGACATATAAGTTCAATATCTTTTCACAGTAATGGAACAAGTTGTTCCTAATCGAAATGGGAAGTAATTTGCTCTTTTAAGTATTTTTTTTTCATTAATTTTAAGAATCAATATTGGTAGGCGGGATAATACTTCTTGAAGATAATGAAACCCTCCCTAATTATAATCCGAATTTTCTGCAAATGTTGACTAATCCAACTCTTGGATTCCCAGCAAGTTGCTTTGTAAAGATCATTGTACAGATTTGTCCAATTTAATTACTTTAAAGTACAATATTCTAAGAAGAATCTGGAAAGTGAATATTCTTGAGAAATTGAGTCCAAAATTGCGCTGTGAGCAGGGCAAAAGAAATCTAGTCCTGACAGTGTTTAAAAGAGCAGACTTGAGAAATTAATCCCAAGGCTATTGGGGTGAAGGGAACAACATCATCAAAGGAATACACTGAATGGTACAAATTTGTAAAATAGTACAATCTTTGGAAAGAAATAAGTGCAAAATCAGCAAAATTTTGGTGTGCAGTGATTATTGGGCAGGCGTGCTTTGAGTAGTTGTTAACATTGGAAGGCTTTCAGCTTCAGCCAAAGGGCCCAGGCCTGATGCTGTATAAATTCTTCAATTTAGGTACCTTTCCAACCCTAACATTTATTGCTAGATACCTGCATGCAATTTTGTTTTGTTTTCTAATGCAGCCTTCAAGGGGCTTAGAGAGCTCCCTGGTTTCTTTCCTATTGGCCCTATGTAGCACCAGTTATGACCAATTTGGACCTGTGAATTATTTTTTGCATTTCTAGAACATATTAGATAAAAAATTACCTGTTGCCCATCAAGCTGTCCTCATAATCGATGATGGATAGAAAATAAACAATCACATTAGGAAAAATAAAATAAAAGATCTCAGTTGACTCCAGTTTTGGCAGTGCACGCATACAATTTGCAAAGTACAATTTAGGTACTATTGCCCTCCATGCATATGCATGTATGATTACCAAGGTTGCCTATCCCTTTTATTAATGACTATGAACAGTTTAGTATTAGAAAATTTTGTAAAAATATAACTGTGAGAGTATATGGAGGGTGTTAACTTTCTTATTTAGTCCTTTGCTTCAGTGGGTATTGAAGATTACTTGTTTATGGCATGTCTATTGTTTCTCTGTCAGTGGGTATTGTGTGTTCAAAAGTTTTTTGCCTCTCGTATGCAAAAAGTACTTCCTTATATAATTTTGTTCTCTCCTATTATAAAAGTAAATGCTTCAGTGTATAAAGGCCATTTTATTGTTTAAGCTGAGTGTAGGCACATGTCAAGAAGAGTCATTCATCACAAAGTACAATGATTGCAGTAATGGGTGGGACTTGGTTACCTCTCGTTGGCTTAGTGTATGGAAAGGAATCATGCAGTACTATGATGACTTTAGTGAAAGGTCTAGCTTCAAATTGAGGGACAGTAACTAGGTTACTTGAGAAATTATAGGTGATCAATCATTCTCCTTTGTCAAACACTTCTTATTAGTTAATAAGGAATTGATAATTTGATGAGTATTAAATTGCAGATTGCAAGAACAAAGCTGACAAAGTAAAACTAGAGGCTATACCTTGCACAATATTACTGTAGAAGATAGCATAGATATATGAATTGTATGTAAGTAGCAATTAATCAATGACTAATAACTTGATGCCTTTTATCCTTGTTGAGTCCCTCTTTGTTCCTTTCTGAACCCCAAAGGCATAAGTAACAGTTTGATAAACATTTCTCTTTTGGACCTTTGGTCTATGATCTGGAAACAGGGCAAAAATGGTGATGTAATTGTTGCATTCTCAGATGTCGATCCATCTTTCATTTCAATGCTGGAAATTTCTTCCAAGGGAAGATGTCAATGCCTCAGTGAACAAGCGTCTTGAAAAGCATCACTGAGGGAAAGGACTAATACTTTTGATCAACCGTATCTGTGGTATGCAATACTTACAGGTCATCATCATCTGCTTTTTCTTCATCTTATGAATATTTTTATTAAGCTCTATGCAATTTCTTTATTCTCCTCGCTATGTCTATTATAACAAGTAAATGTTAACATAATCTACATAAATAAACTGATTACATATGCCTCTTGTGATTTTCCTTTTATGGTGGAAGATTATGTACCCCACGCAATTGATCTGTTCTGTGTGTCAAAAACCAGCACAGATGCTTCATTATCTCCCCTAGTATTCTTGGGTTCCCCTTCGTCAATCAATATCACATTACAAGGGGTCCTTGCACAAAATCAAAGCATCATCTCTCCTTTGCTTATATTCTACAGCTTGTTACTCCACCAATTGGTGGTTCACCTTAGCAGAAATATGATAAAGGTTTATTCTTTTATGAACCATTATGCTTTTTGTACACAGTGAAAACATGATGAGCCTCTTGCATGCCACAAGTTTTCTCTTGCATAGAGTTTTTGGTCTCTAGTTATAAGGGCTTGCTGCAGTGGAAAAAAATTTCTAACCTCTGCTATGAAACTTAGAGTTGAAGCACAATTACTTTGACCACCAGTGAAGCCCTGGTTTCTTGGAGGGAAACTAAATGAAACCTCCCACAAGGGGCTAGCCAATCCCCAAGAGTTCTTGAAATAACTAAAATCCAAAAGGTATATTTGATTCTATGTATGGAGTTGGGGTGCATACTTCATCCACGGAACCACCTTATTAGGAGTATCAGCCATATGAAAATTCAAATATATGTATATATGTATATACATGTATGTATATATAGGTATGTATAAACATGTATTTTATTAATAAATAGCATATAATTGTGTTTTACATGTAATATATGAAATATTTTATATTTAATTTATGTTTTTAATTCAGTTTTAATTTTTTATTTGTAAAAAATATAAAAAAAAATTGCAATTTGAGGCCAAAAAATGGTTTTTTGAAAAAAATAATAATGGGGCAATGCATCTACGGTTCCTTGGGACGCATAGATCTCGAAAAGTTGCCCAAATAAAAAAAATCACCTCAATTGGACATCAGAGTGCAGAGTTATGGCCACTTGAAGTTTGCATACACAGTTAATATGCAACCCACGACCCGATCACTGGGTCAAACGGGTCAATGGTCCAACCGTCCGGATCAGACGGTTTTGACCAAGTCAATGGTTTTTTTACCTTCTTCGGATTTTACTCAAACCGGATCCGGAATCTTGACCAGGTGATGGTTCAAGCGGTTCAACTGGCTGGGTCAACGGCAGGTTGAAAACACTTTTGTTAAGACCTTCCATTTTCCTCAAAATTCATAGGCTTAAATTAGAAATTGTTGCTGGTTAAGATGATGGGAACATTCATCTTCTTCTGTAAAACTTAAAGTTGACCTAAAATTACTTTGATCACCATAAAAATCTAGATTTATTAGAGGAAAACCAAAGAAAACCTTCTATATAGGGTGCTAACCCAGTGACATTGCTATTTATCAAAAAAAAAAAAAAAACAGTGACATTGCTCTGATAACCCTATCCCAAGAGTTCTCTAAGGAACTAAAAGGCAAAATGCAAAGTTTCTTTCAATAATAAGTTCCTTACAATGCTCTGATAATGCTTATCTATAAGAAAATATTATTCTTGACACATCACTTTGATATAACAAATAAGTTAGAGCTGTCACTGAGTCAAATTGACCCAACAGACTTGTACTTATCCAACCCTATTACATATGATCTGGGTGACTGGGTCTGCATTTTGGTCCTGATCATAATAGGGTCAGGAAAACTAGTATAGACATGCCACTCACCTTCCACTTTGTTATGTGTTTCTCATGGTTCACTTGTAATAATTTCATATACAATGTATATATATATATATATATATATATATATATATATATATATAATTAGCAGCTAAAATAATTGGGTCCTATCAGGTCTTCCATGGTGCCAGTAACCACCCTCATCTTTTTCATTTTTCAGAAAAGGACTCCTCCCCCACCATCATCATTTTTTTTTTATGTTAAAAAGAGAAGTTAACCATAATTTAACAATGATTATGGCTCTAAACAGAGTAGAATGATGGAACAGAATTCATGTAGCCAACCTCATATTAGTTGGGACAATGCTGAATTGAGGTGAGCATATGTTAGAAAGGGACATGGACCATTGGATCCCACTGGCTTTTTCCATACCCCCTCGTATCTACCATTTAAACCAGTCATCCTTCCAATCTAAAGACCAAGCGTAGATTGAACAGTTGACAGTCCATGGTATGTTTGTGTGGGAAGAGGCAAAACTTCTTGAATATAAAAATTTTGGCTGCAACTGAATAGAAACAGGGGCAACTGAGGTTTCTCCTTCCAATTTGACCAACATTCATTTGATCCAAAGACAAGCTCTGCATGTTTTGAAACCCATTTTCCGTGTTCTAATTCCATATTTCACTTTCAACATTAACACTCTCTATTGAGTTTCTGCAATGAGATGGAGCACTTTGAAAACTCAAGACAAAAAAGACTGATTTAATCATAGCTACACGCCTACACCCTAACAGGAAATGAACAAAGATGGAAGAATGAGAGTATGGGTGACAGAATAAGTCTCATTAGGTTGGACCCAATATGCCCTATTAATAAAGGAGTTGTTTCTGGGTGTATTACACCGAGACCCTATAGAGTCTAGGTTGGTACTGGTTCTGTGTAATTTCTCATTGTTTGATACCAGGTCTACCTTGATCAAGGTCAGACTCAAGCAAATTCTGGTCACTAACCAAGCTGGCCATCGCTTTCTTGAACCACATGCAAAACTTGTGATCTTGATCCTGTTGGACTAATTATTGAAATTCCTTTTAGAGATGTCAAAATCATGACTTTTGGAAACTTATTTGGGCATAGAAAACTGAGGCAAAAATCAAAATAGTAGGATTATAACCTGGAATTCTTGATTCTATTCTTTGTAGCTCATTATGAAGTGTAGTAACATGCGTCGTCTTTATATTTTATCCTCATCATGGTTCATGGCATTATATTATATCATTCATCAAGCATTTCCATTAAGATCAATTTGGGACCAAGTCAAGGTGTTTCTGGGTTTCTGTTAGAATTTACCTTGCTATTTTGTGAATGACTTTATGACGTTGAATTTTATGTATATAGGTATGACCTTGTTGACCTCACACAGCAAGCTTTGGCAAAATATGCAAACCAAGTTTCTTGGATATCATCAAAGCCTATAAATTGAAAGATGTCCAAGGAGTTATTTTCTACAGCCAGCACGCACTTTATCTTGTGAAGGATATGGACATACTCTTAGGTTGACATAAGAGGAAATCTTCTAGGTCCTTGGTTACAAAGTGCAAAGCAACTAGCACAACATCTGGAATAGGGAAAACAGGCATCATATTGCTCCCGTTTCGAACCATCTAGCAGTTGGTATATTTAACATCAATCCTTAATGAAAGTGATGCAATTATATTCTATAATTTGAATGGAATCAGGAACTCAAATAACAATTTGGTTCAACAACACAGAGTAAGAAGCTAGCTTGCTTTGTGACTATATGAGCAATAGTTTTAACATTCTTTACAGGTCAGTTTTTCATGAAGTTTTTTAGTGTATCTGTATCTTCTCATTTGGCACCCTGTGACAAGGAACAAGGAACACATTCTCTCTCTCTCTCTCTCTCTCTCTCTCTCTCTCTGAAAACTAGGGAACAAGTATTGGAGTAGTGTTTTAGAAGACTTATTGTCCACGTGGTGTTATATATTTCAGATATTTACAGTAAAGTTTGTAGAATGGATAAAGCTCACATATGGTTGGCATTAACACCCAGTACATATTTCCAGTGACTTGTTCAGGTGATGCTCTCAACATCTCCCGGTGGCTATACAACAAGCCCTGACAAATACCACAAAATAAATCATGGTGAATGACTTGGTTACTCTACTTTGGATCATCAGCCAGATCTTCTATTCTGAATGAGATGCAGATTTACAAATCCTTTCTAGAGAATAATTGGGATGACTGCTAGAAATTAGTCTTGAGGTGATGCAGAGAGTAGTCATCCCAAAATAATACTCTTTGATATATACTATTTTCTTGATGTTCATTATTGTTCTAAATGTGCTTATAAAACCCAGCTCCCTGGTTAAGTGAACCAGTCTTAATTTGGATGGGTATGTTAAGGACCAACGAACTGGAATGATCCTTTGGCATTGTTCATTTGGCAGCTTTACAATGTATTGCTTAAACTTTAAAATATAGTGGTGGACTAGGGAGAAATATAGGAGGACCAAGGGCAATCTTGAGAGGTTAATTAAGTGGAGTTGAAGAAGAGTTTGGGATTTATAGTTGATAACTGGGGCAGGGGGAGAAACAATATGGAAGAGTTAAGGGTAAGTAATTAAGATTTTTAAGTTTTGAATTTCGGATTTATAATTCGAACCCAAGAAGTTCAGGTCAAGAAAATAATTAAAAAACCAGACCCCAGAAAGAAAGTAGTTAGAGATGGTATATTTCAGAAATGATCAATCCGCATCCACATCTGTACATATTAATGGGTCCATTGACAACAAAATGCGATTTAAATGGATAAAAAAAAATTCCAAGGCAACCCGCCTCATTTGCTTTTACATCTGTACATGTAACGTGAAGATGTTTGCAAGTGCAACGCTATTGGTGGTGCACATGTGCACAGCTAGCTATATCCTTCCCTCCTAATCCTAGTTGAAGAGACAACGGCAGTTAACCAGTTATGAGTTATGGGGGGTCCACCCCAGAGGAGTTCACACCTCCGCCGCATAAGGGGCCGCCCCACAGCATATCCCTGTCGTGTATCGAGAACATCGAACTGATAATGTCATTATCGGGAGATGTTACCAATACACGGCAGGGATGTGCTGTGGGGCGGAGATGTGATCTCCGAGACACAATCCATTCCCATGCATGTAGAGTTTCTGTAAAAATAGTCATTACAGCCAAATGGTTAGTTAATTAGAATTAGCTGGTATATGATTGTCATTTACCCTAATATGCAACACATGAACGATGGTCCATGGGTGATTTTGATTGGGTATCTATTAAAAACCCTGTCTCAATTCTCAAATGACCAATCCACATCACATGTTTCTTCTATGTCAAGAAAAAGAAGAGATTTGAAACGAAATGTTAATAAGAAAAGGAAGGATGTATGATAACAGCCATTTCTGTTGTTTTTCATAGATGAAGTCATCTCTTGATTAAAATAAAGGAAAATTCCAGATCAGTATCCTGTACTTTGTCTTGAGTGGCAATTTGGTTCTGGAACTTTAAAACATGACAATTCAGTACCTTAACTTTCAAAAATGTGATAATTCACTTAATCAGCCATTAAATGACATTTAAAAAGTTGAAAATGTCCTTTGAATGTCATCTAATTCTCTTTATCAACCATCCAAAAATTGATAAAAAAAAGAAAAATTGAACAGTCTCAAATCTTAGCCTCCTTTATTCAAAAAAATTGGTGGCTGTTTAGAATAATCTAGAATTTGGGACTGTTCATTTTATTTTCAATGTTTGGATGGTTGATAAAGAAAATTAGACGGCATTCTTAGGATATTTTGACTTTTCAAATATCACTTAACGGCTAATTAATGACAGGTACTGAATCATCACATTTTGAAAGTCTAAGTATTGAATTGTCACATTTTAAAATTTGAGGACCAAATTGTCACTCGAGCCAAAATACGGGATACTGATGAATAATTTTCCCTTAACCACGAAGCCTAGTGCGATGTGAAGAAGGCAAAGGAGACGCGACCTTGAACTGCAGAGAGAGAGAGAGAGAGAGAGGGGGGGGGGGGAAGGGAGAATGGCATTTGCCATTTGGCGATGTCCCGGAAACCAGGCATTCGTCCATCGTTGACTTCTAGAATCTAAAGATCTCTACACGGACTTTTGCCAATTGCCACCGTCAACTCAAAGAAAGCGAATAACACAAGCGCAGATATGGACTCCTCTCCATTCTCATCCAATTCATCATGTCAACAAGGTCCAGTCAAATGTTTCCGAAATTACTAGAACACCCCACCGAGATGTAGTTATGTGCAGGGTTTATATTACGATAATGCCCTCGCCCTTACAAAAGAAAGAAAAAGGATAATCTAATCTCCTCATCTTCCTAGTTTGTTCTCTTTGTTTTAACTTTTAACTATTTAAATTTTTTGGCGCGTGATCACAATTTATTTTATTTTATTGGCGACGACTGGAAGGAAAGGAGGATGAATAAGTTAAGACCGACCCGTATCCACCGCCCTGACCAGAATTTTGCAGAAAACGTCATTCCCTTCACCCTTTCAATTCAAGTTTGGGTCGGCCTTATTTATTTTTGTATACGTTTATAAAATATTGTTAAAATGATGTACACTTAACGTATATACCTTATAAATTACCAATTACCAATTTATAAAATATTGTTAAAATGATGTACACTTAACGTATATACCTTATAAATTACCAATTACCAATTTATAAAATGGTACACATCACCCATGTCGTCATTGAATATTAAAATACTATATAAAGCCTAATTCTTCTTCTTCCTCCACATTCTTGACATCATTGTCTATTGTATTGTACGTATCAATATCAACAATTCAAAAAAGCAAAGCACTAGCATGAGCTTCAAAGTATTTCTTAATTACTCATTATCTCAAGCTCAAACCCTACACACCGTTATTATTATTATTATTATTAATACCTCTGCCTCGGGTCAAGCCTCTACTATCCTTCATTCCTCATTGCCTGCATTCAGTCCACAGGCCAACATAAATGAAAATCCCATATGGAAGATTGAAACTTTCCTCTTTTAGCCCGGTGGGCTCAGGCCTTTGGCTCATAGAACATTGGACCAGCATCAAATTCTATCCAAACATGGGCTTTACATTTGGGGCCTGATGGATCATCAAGGGTCAAGTACTCTTGCTAACAGGCTTACCTGAACCAAGCGATAGATGTAGATTTGATTTTTTTTTTTTTTTTTTTATCTTTTTTGCTATCTGATGCAGATTTGGTGATATGGGTGACGACCAGTTACATCAGGGTTAGTTTTGGCATTTCATAACAAGATTCCAAATTACCTTTTGTTTATCAATGTTTTCTAGAAGAGGATTTCTCTAAACGATGTTAATTTCAAAGGGTATTTTGGTCCTTGCATAACTTGGAATGAATTGGAAAGTTCAAATATTTGAGCCGCCCATGCGCCATACACGACTCTACAAGTATAAAATAGCCAAGGGCCGATCGAGGCCTTCTCGTTCAACAAATTCGTTAATCGCGACTACTCGTTCAACAAATTCATAGCCGAGTTATTTCACTCTTTGGTCAGGAGTCAGGACAGATCGAGGAAGAAAGATATCGTTGTTAGTGCGATTTCTGCAATGGAACGAAGCAACTCGTTAGGGACCTCATGGGCGGATCAGTGGGACTACAGCAATCCAAACCCAGTTCCTCCTCAGCAGCAACATAAGAAGAGCGGAGATGCAGTTGGAAAATACAAGAAGAAGATGGGCGAAGGCTTCGAGAAAAGCAAAGCTGTGGCTTCGACAGGGTTCAAAAAAGTGAAGGAAGGGACCTCTGTAGGCTTCCAATGGATCAAAGACAAGTACCAGAAGAGGACCCGGAAGCATTAAAATCATGGAGAAACGATGGTCTCTCTTCTCTTCTCCAATATGCCTTACTCATGTAATCTAGTTTCTTTGTGGGTTGCTATTCTTTTCCTTTTATTTTTTATTTTTTGGTTGGCTTTCTTCTTCTGATGAGATTCGATATATATATTCACTTCATGTACTGATTCTTTTGTTTATGTAAAAAGAGAATGATGTTCAGTTACATGGGTTGGTAGAAGACTTGATGATCCCTGTTTTCTCCTTATAAGTTCTTTTTCTTGGTATATTCATGAACGATGACGAGCAAATATAAAGAATTAGATATCGCCATTGAAATAACAGCTGGCTCCATGGGCTGAGTTACCCACGTAGAAGCTCCGGTGACGGAGTTGCGCCTAACTTGGGAATTAGGAGGCCGGCGGTCGGCGTGGATGGGGAAAGACAGGAGTTGCTTCCCATTCGCAGTTAGACGAAACCTGAAGGACGGAAATCTTACGAATGTATCTATTAGAATTCTGGTTAAAACCTTGACGACGGAAATCCTTACAAATTCATTAGAAGATCTGTTATTGGGCTTTGAGGCTTAAAACTTGTGCATTTTGATTGAACGTGAACAAAGCATCGTTATCATCTGGTTGAAGAACTTTTCCATTCCATGTAATAAATTAATGCGCGCGGAGTCTTCCTTGTGAGTTGTGGCCTTCCTGGCACCTTCCCCTTTTCAGACATTTGCACCACAAATCTTAGAATAGGAATGATCAGAAAAAATTGTTTCAAGGTATCGGATTTGGAATAGTTGTGTTCACACTAGATAACTTTATGGGAGGTGAACGTGGCCATTTAAATTTAAGCCCCGTTTGGCATCACTCCAGAAGATATCCTCTAGATAAGAAGGGGTGCTCGCGGTTCGGGTAACTGAACCGTGGACCTTTTTTCTGGACCTAACCGGTAACAGGAATCAAACGGAAACCAGTCGGTTAATCGGTTGACCAGTTCGGTTTGTCAGTTTTTCGGTTTTTTGACTTTATAATATTTATTATAAAAGTATATATAAATATAATAAAAAAATTATAAATATATATAAAATATTATATTTTAAATAATAAATAATATATTATAAATATATATTTATATATAATGCGTATTTATTAATTGATAATATATAAAATACATATAATATATATAATATACATAAATATATAAAAAATATATACAAAAACATGTATACCGGTCGGTTCGGTTAACCACTAGTTTTTTAAATTAGTTAACTGAAGCTGAATTGGTACCTTTGGTTTTTTAAAATCACCAAATCAAAATTTGTTGTTAATTAACTAAGGGTATTTGAAGTTATTGTTAATATCTAAAATTTTAATAATTGTATTTTCATTTAATGTTGATCTACAGAAAATAATTATTGTTAATTTAATATGAACAAATATATTTTAATAAATTTAGTTTTATTAATAATTGTTATTATTTTTAAATAAAATTTTGATTAACTTTAAATAAATAAAATAATTACAAAAGCTAACATTTTTATTAATTTAACTAAGAATTAACAATTATATATGAATGACAACGGGGTGGATTCAAGGCGGGGCACCCCATTCCTATCCCTGCCCCATAATCAAGGCACTCTACCCCATCTTCACCCTATCCCTAGTGTCAAGTGGGTTGAAGGCAAGGCAGTCACTCCTCAATGTCGGGTGAGTTCAAGGGCAAGGCACCCCACTCCTCATTAAGGATGGGGAATTTTCGAATTTCCCCATCCCCAGTATTGGGTGGGTTCAAATAAAGGTGTAAATCAGGTCATGTTAGGTTGAACCTTGGGCCAGGTCATGCCAAGCCGTAGACTGAGCCAAGCTATGAGATGTCCATTTTTAAAAAATTAAAAAAGATGTTTAAATTTTTTTTTTCATATATCCAACTGTTTATATATACAATTAAACCTATTCATGGGACAGGAACCCCAAACAGCCCCGGTCTAACCTGTTATTTTCCAAGATTAGAAAATTTTAACTTGGTGGACTCAAACTCGAGTTTTTTCAAATAAGTCCGGCCCGATACTATTACATATATAAAAAAATACTTAATGCTTCTTAAATTATTAATCGAGAACAGGCTCCAACTTCGAACTTTATATAATGGCTGGGCTTGGGTATGTTATCTGTTTTTTGTTAATGGGTTTCAATGAATATGCATCTTGACGTCAAACTCTTCTTCTTCTTCTGTATCTCTACCCAGCCATAGTCCAGAAGCTCATCGGCGACCTCATTGCAAACCGACGTTCGTGAAATTAATCGTAAAATCTATTGGTGACGGTAAGAAATCAATCAGCGTTCGTGAAGTCAGATGTAAAATCTACCAGTAGCATAAAAAAATCAACCAGTAGTCATCTAAAATCATTCAGCAGAACAAGTAATCTGTATCTCGACGTCAAACTCTTCTTCTTTTTCTTCTTATTCTCTTCCTCCTCTCCTTCTTATTTTCCCTTTTTATTTTCTCATTTCTGTCGACTGCTGTGACGAAGCTATTGCCGGCAGATTTCTATCAATATACTTTTCTAGTCTACTCTGTTTTTCTTTAGAAGTTGCTGTATTGCCTGGTGCCGTTGACCATGTCTGAAACTGAAACTCAGGAAGTCGATCCAATCAGGAGAAATATATACTACAAAGAAAGAAGAAAAGAGGAAGAAGAATAGGGAGAGGAGGAGGAAGAGAATAAGAGATAAATTTACCGCTCGCCGCTGGTTGTCGGTCATTGGTTGATTTTTAATGCCAAACATCACTGGTGTTCTGGTCAAGTAACAGAGCAATTTTGTTAGATCTCTGTTAATTCAACGAGGAGACGTGATCAATTCCGGTTGGTGGGTTCACACTTCCCGTGAACCCACGGACTCTAGATGTATTGATGTGGCACCACCGCACCACCTTAAATTGGATGAAATTACGTAAGATGAATCCATAAGGACCATAACAATGCATCCAAGGTCATGATTTCACGGTTTAAGCTCAGCGCTATGCTGGAGTGTTGATCCGCCGACGAATTTGTGCACCATGGTTTAACTGTAATTGAGGGCATTCTTTCATACCCTAAAAGGCCTGGCTTATCTAACTCGGGCTTTTACTAAGGCCCACAATTTTCTAGTCTTCGGTCCAATACTTCTAGGCCTTCGATTGTGGCATACACCATAACTGACACTGGTAAAAAGGATTGCAGAACTCTAGAAACCTGGTAATCGATTCAATTTTTTTGCGGTTCAGCCATGGTTTGACCAAGATCAATGGTTTTATCAACTCCATGTGTCATATTTTGAAATAAAAAAGGGCTGGACCCGGTTCAATAATCCAGTCTAGTCCAGTTCTTAGACCGTTGGGCCTTAGTTTGTGTTCTTTTCCCCTGGTATTGACATAAAAGTCCTTGAGTCATCTGTGGTGGCATAGGGATGGCAACAATATGAGTTTGGGGAGGTTTTTGTAAATTCTAGACCTTATTCATCTCTCTAGACATCCCAACCTGTATTCTCTCCAAAACATGTAGCAGGTTGGATTTTCAACATCCAAACCCTCCCCACATATGTAAAAGCAAAACCCTCCCCGACTCTACAAACCTTCCCACATTTGAGGGTGAGGCAGGTAGGATTGACGAATTGGGTTTAGAATTTGCATCTAATTTTTTATTATTTTCTATTTATAAATCAATAAACAAGTAATGGGAATAAATATCAAAATTTTCAATTATTTGATTAACATATAAAGTATGAATTCCTTTGCATAAATTTAAAATAATATTAAATTCAATGCCTATTTACATGTCTTTCAACAATATGTAGGTTAGGGAGGGTCCGGCTTAGCCTAGTATCATACCCTACCCATACGAGTATGTGTTGTAAAATCCCAAAACAGATCTCCATCTCAAAATTAATCTAATTTTCCAAACAAAAAAAATAAAAATAAAAAAAGCCCTCCCCATTTGAGCAGGTAGAGGCGGATATTATGTTCCAATCTCACTTTAAGAATAAGGACATCCACCCAAAAGATTTGGGATTGCTTTTGTTCTCCCTGGATCAATCCGGTTGCTCACATCTGACCCAGGTCAAGGGTCGAAAGCATCTGGTTGGCTGCCAGTTCTGACTGATATGGTTCCACTCTTCCAGTCTGATCAAAGTTTTTAATACAATTTTTTCAAGTTACTGAAAGCCACGAAACTATTCATTAATACATAATCAGATTTTGTATGATTATACCATCTGGAGCTACTTGCGCAGATGACCAAATTTGTACTTGATTACAACGAGCCGATTTACCGTTTATGTGCTGCGACTGGTTCCTCCTTTAACAAGCTAGGAGTCTGAATGTGTGATTCAAGGAGACAAACCAGTGATGCAGTAAGAATTCAGTGAACTTAATTAGCTATAGAATGATCTATTTCTCTATGACTTGAGCCTCTGCATTATATATATCCAGCTGGTTACATTAGTAGGATTATTAGTTCAGTGGCCTGTTTGATAAATAAGCCTAATGTAGTTAATTAGTAGTTACCCCTCGTTGGTGTCTGGTCTTTAACTCTTTATAGAGGCAAGCATTAAATTATGAGTCTTTTATTTCTTGTACAAAAGCTAAAGAAAGGGTTTCTCCAAGTTAAAACTAGGAGCTGATCATTTACAGTTTTCATTTACAGAGGCATTATCATTCTTATTCCCACTGTCGTAATATTTACTTGAACATGTAAATAGTAGCATACTTATGGTGCCAGAGGAGGCCAGAAGCCAATAGTACTTGTCTAGTCGGGCTTCTCTCATGTCATCTGAGAACCAGCTGTGCCCTCCTCTCGCACTTGTGACTATCTCAATGACGGAGATGAGAAGGGCGCTCAGGAAGCTTCCCACTCCAAAAACACTAAAATACAGACCGACCCCCATGGTTCTGATTCTACTAGGCACTTGGGTGTAAAAGAACTCTTGCATCCCGACCACCGTGAAAACGTCTGAAACGCCCAGGAGTATGTACTGAGGTAGCAACCAGAAGATGCTTAATGGCACTACTACTACTACTGTTTCTGATTCAAGAACCCCCCGCGATCTGCTAATCTCGAGCCTCTTCGCTTCGACAACTGCTGCTGTGACCATTGCGATGACAGAGAGAAACATTCCAATTCCCATCCTTTGCATCACAGTGATGCCTTTGTCATCTCTAGTGACAAACCGCATCATGGGGATGATCATCTTGTCGTATAAAGGCATTAGGAGAATTATAGAGATGGTTATGGCGCTCTGTAGTGTTGCAGGAGGGATTATGAAGCTTTTTCCGATTTTCCTCTTCATTGTCATCCCTTGTTTGGTGAAGAAGGTGGATGGCAGTTGGAATATAACTGCAAACGCTAGGAGCACCACCCATATGGGTAAGAGCCTCACTACTGCTCTTGCATCGTCCATCAAATGCGCCTCTTTTTTATCAAAGCTTCCGGGGCTATCAACCTCTTGGTTGCACAGCGGCTTCCCTTGTAGCCTAAAGACAAGCAAATGTTGGATTAGCTTCCTCCTATAATTTGGAATCTTTTTTATCACTCTACAACTACAAACAGGAGTTAAATGGTGTTAATATAATTAATACACAGTATTGCTCCTAAGAGTGTGGACCGGTTTTGGATTGGACCCCGTCCAGTCCAAAATCAATTTGGACGGATTGGACGGGCCAACAACGCATATTAGATTGGACCAATCCAGCCTAAAATATTTATTAGATTGGATTAGACCCGGTTAGTCCGTAATAAATTTATATTGATTGGATTGGATTAAGCCAATATCTAGTCCATTAATATAAGATAAGAATATAGGTGTCAATGGACTAGGTTTGGATTGAAACCAATCTAAATCAAAACGAATTCCAACAGATTGGATGGTCCAAACATTGAATTGGACCTAATCCATTTATATTGGACTCAAATTGGACTGCATCGGATTGGACCAAATCCAGTCCAATTGACACCCTAATTGATCCTACCTAGCTACATCCCATATGAGTGTATAATATTAGAGACGTGTCCTTCTTTTTTACAATTTTGCTAAAGTTTCTGTATCTTATCTATTTTTATATATTATTATTAAATTAATGATATTATGACTCCTTTGACTTGAACTGTTGAACCTGACTCACCACCTGAATAGGAATGAGGTTTTGTTTAATTCTGGTTGAATAGTACCCACAACCTATCCAAACCCAGCCATTTAACCATATCCAATGGGCCATTCATCCCATCTCCAACGTTAATAGGTCAAGCATGTCATACAAAGCCCTTTTGGATAGGTTGGACACAGACCAATAAAACACATTGAATTGGACCCGTAGAGACTCAATGGTCCTAACTATTTATTTATTTATTTAGATTGGATTGGACCTGGTCCTTCCTTGATGGATTTATATGGGACTGAACCAATCTCCGGTCCATTAATGGAAGATAAGAACGACCAGGTGTAGGTGTGGGTTGGAACCAATCTAAATTAAAACCAATTTGACAGATTAGATTAGATGGATCAGACAATTGGACGGGATTGGATTGGACTCATATCGGAGTGGTCCAGAATATCTGTAATAGACTCATATTGGACGGGATTGGATTGGACCAAATCCGGTCCATAATTGATCACACCCCTACTAGCTAGGTGTACTTGGTGTAGAAAACTGAAAACCTTGATCCAGAAATAGAAGAATTAAAACTTACTCAAGCTCGGCAGAATCAGATTCTTTGCTGGTTAAAGTGATGCTGCCATTCACCATCATTGACACAGTTGCTTTGATGGATTGGATGATAGTTGCAAGTTTGTTCTTGTCTCCGCCATTTGGCTGCTGCTTATATATGTAGAATCGAGTTCCACTAGAGAAACACGCAATGGATAATACCATTGCAACTGTAGGGAGGGCGAATCCCAACCCCCAACCAATTGTGTCCTGAATGTATGACATGAGAGAAACACCCAACATGCTGCCACTACAAATTCCAAAATACCACCATTGGAAGAACGGGCTCTTCTTGCTGTCACAACTCTGGTCGTCGTCGCTTGTACAAGAAAAGTCATCATCATCGTTTTCCGGTTGGTCCGCTGCGAAGGCTTGTAAGCATGGGTTATATCCTCCTTGGCCAACTGAAATCAAATAGAGAGACCAATAGAGCGATGCAGAAGAGCTTGTCTTGCTCCTGGGTATCCATGCTGAAATGAGTGCTGTTGATGTTAAAACCACAAGCCCCTTGATGAGGAAGAGGCAATAAGGAGGGGAAAACATGGTTAATCGGAGCTAGCGATGCAGAAGAGGTCGATCTTGTAGTACTAATTAAATATGGGATTGAGATTACAAAGTAGTACTACTGATCAGTAGATATGAAAAGGGTACAATAATTAAGAAACTCACCACAACATAGAGGAAAGAAGAAACCAGGATGGTGGAATATCGATCCAAATATGAGTCTGCAAGCAGTGCGCCCAAGAGGGGCAGCATGGATGTAACCCCACACCAGCTGTTAATGGTCTTGGCCGCGGACGAGTTGCTCAACTTCACTACTTCTGTTAAGTAAGTTACCAGGTTTGACGCCACCCCCTTGAAGGCGAACCTCTCCAAACCAGCTACCACTGTAATCAATAAAACAATTCTTCAATCCAGCAAAACGAACAGAGTTGTCGACACTGAATATTTATATATATATATATATTAGCAGCAAGAGACTATATAAAATATATATAGTTGTTACCTATGAGAAGAATACACTGTTTTCTGAGTCCTCTGGATCCCACACCTCCGGCCATGAGAAAGAGACCTACGTGCTTAGTTATCGACAAAATTTTTTGGGGGGGACGAAGATCTAAACTAGTATTCAAAATTAAAAGCTAGACACCTCCTTTCATGCTATCGCTATCGCGTCAAGACGATAATTTTCTGAAATTAATCTCTGTCACCTTCATCATGAAAACTCTTTTCTGGGTCTGTGTCTGTCTTTTAAATTAACTGATCGGAAGACACTTTATACCTTTAATTACACCTAGTTAGGAGGGAGGAGACACACATTAAGCTATGTTGATGAGTATGATCACATTATGTGATATGTATATAGTTGCTTGCTCTGATGAACGTGGCAACACAAACCTTTTCCATAATATCTACCCAAAAAAGCCAAAAAGAAGTGGTTTGCTTTATGAGAATATTTGCGATACTTCTGCAAGCAGTGCTCCAAAAAAGATGGGTGCTTCTCTTCAACTGAAACAAATTTGTCATTGGCAACGAAGATTTGCAAAATAGACCGACGTATAATAACTATAGAAAAACTGGATATACATAGACGTAATGAGTGCGGTCTTCTCTTAAATTGACTCTAGTTTTGTCTTAAGTACGTTGAATTTGTAGCGTAGTTATACATAAACAGATAAACTTGACAACATAATGGCATTATCCCAAGTTACTTTTTCCTCTTTTCCTTGATCATTTCATCCACCAGATTGCCAGAAAATGACAAGGGTATCCAGTACTGAAGATTAAATAGTCCTTCCAAGCACGGAAAAAGAAACAGAAAATGTCAGCATATGATCTATGGACCCCGTCTTGATGGTTTGCTGAGGCGGATTTCACTTTGTTTTGCTTTTTTGTTTTCTGATTTTGTTGCTAGCAAAGATGGTTTTGTTGACACGCTAGCAAGGTACACTAAACCAAAACCAGTGCGTTATCTAACTTCTTTTTTATTTTCCAAACGGTGATTCTTGTCTAATTAATTTGTTCTTTCCTTTTTCAAGTAATTGTTTCTAAAAGTGCTTATGGCTTTAAACGGGACTGAGTTGTAAGTGGAGATCTACAGAGCTTAGTGGTTAGTGCGAGATTGTATTTCGTTACAGTTGTACTGCACAGACCTTAGTGCCCAGAAAGCCAGAGCCTCCTGTGTTGAGTGCCTTCCAACCTCGATTCTACGGATTTGCTTTTATAAAGTTTGGATTGTGATTTCAATCGCCCGCCATATTATAATAGAAATTAATACTATAAAGTTACAAGACAAACTCTTGAATTATTTAACAGTTTCATGACCAAGGGTGATGAGGGCGGATTATTCCCTCTAGTTACAGCGCGCCATGTGGCGAATACAGAATTGTTGCATGACACACCGATATCATGTAGACGATGATTTGTTTTAGTCAAAATGATGGAAAATTATTGGAACCAAATTAGATGTGTCTCGCACACGTTGAGAGTGCTTCATCACCACCTCCTCGCCATGGCTGATCTTTAGAGATCTCATCAAGATTGGGATGACCTCCTTAGGACCAAGTTTGAGATCTCGGCATGAAGGGAGACATCCCATTAAAGTCTCACCGACCAGATTGAGGCCCAAGTAGCAACCTGCATGACATGATGGTCAACCTACCTACACCTTTACAGTCGCAACTACCTACACCTATATAAAGGCATCTCCTTCAATCAAAACATGTATGTGTGATTTAGCTCTCATAGTTGTTTAGTTCTCTCAAAACTCTTCGATAACTAAAGCATCGGAATCCCCTCCCAAAGTAAAGCAACCCGAACACTCTGATCTCTTTCTTTACAACTCAATTATGCAACCTACTTAATTCAGCGTCCGAGTTGTCTGTAAATAGGGAACACTAGATCACGCATCATCAAAAGATAAATCTGGAGAGTCATGTACTAACATATCTTTAAAGGAAATTAAAATCAGATAAATCATGCATGTTAGACATACCGAGATTTTAGCCACTAGAATCAAGAATCAGCACTATATAATAAAAATGATTTCAACCAACCATTGTTGGACCTAACTTTATTCTTCTTAATTATCCTACCAAAAGTGAAATTTTACTGATTTGGAGTGTTAAAACTTAAAAGATCTGCCATGCATGTTCCAAAGTAAGGGTCCATTTGGTGTGTCTTTTTTAGAAGATCTTGTGGTAGTTCTGACATGTAAAAGACATATTGAGCTTTTGCATGAAGATCTGAACAGCCCGAAGCATGTTTGGCAGACATGCGTCTTTCCGCATGAGATTAAAACACAAAAGACGCAAGAATCTTCATTTAGAGCTTTCCGAAATCAGTCCAAAATAGACTTCTCACATATTTTTGATATTTTGTCTTTTGACGGCTAGATCTTCCGTGTACCAAATAGAAATAGACCAAAAATCGATTTCCACAACTTGTAAATAATCGAAAAACTGCACGAAAAGACACAGACCCTAAGTCTAGAGATAAAATGGACAAGTCCATAAGCAATGGGTCATGCAGTTTTTTGGTTGTTTGGGAATCTCCTACGATACATAGATTCTGTAATGATTTTAAAACGAAGATACCTGAAAGAAAAGTCCATTGATTGATTAACTACCTCCTCTAGTCGTTGAAACTTAAGCCCAATATTAAGGAGGGAAAGGAATCTCGAATTAATGAATATAGTGTAAGGTCTACGTCGTTGAAAGATGATGGCCAAAAATCTGCAACCACAATAATTAACTAGGAAAACGCTGCTTTATGTTCATAACCTCATATACAAGGAAAGCCAACAGATTCGTGTACTTCCTTTATAGATTCCAAACTTCAACTATTAAAAGAAGGGGGTTCGGGAGGGGCCATCTTGTGTATCTTGCTCCAAATCCATCAATGGTCTAATCCAACTTACTTTGTTTGGGCTGGGTTGAGCATTTGTTAAATTTTCAATGGGCCTAAAACTCTTGTCGAAGCTCCGTGTTTCAAATTAAATTGATGGAACTTTTTCAACACTTGGATTTCTTATTCACTTTCTATCCGGGGTAAATTGGAGTCACATTCATTTTCTATCTGTTGAAAATTGGAGTCATACATCTTTATTATGAATTGAGAGATGTGTAATTGAAATTCACATGGATAGCAGGTAAAGAGTGGATAAGAAAAGTGAATAAAAAATCTGAGCTCCTTCAACCTTAATAAAATTAGTCATAAGTCCTTATTAAAATCAGGACATGAAGACCAAGTAAAACAAGAATGAACAAAACAATTTGGTTGAACAAGAACATGGATCGGGGATTTTGCACTGAAGCCATTCAGCTGCAGTCCACAATGAGAGTGCGGATTCACCAGGAAGGCTCAACACTCAACAGAGCTATTGCTTCAAATCGGACAACCCAGCTTGCAGCAAGTTCTATTATACGGGTGGCATTATCAATTTTCTATCCATTACTTACGACTTCATAACAGACTTCCATGATATATTCAATATGGAAGTTAGCCAGCACAATTAACAGATCTTCAAATCCTTGCCTATGCACTCATTTGTACATTTTTTTTTTTTCACACACTTGCTGTATTTGTATTTGAAGGGCGGGCCTTGGCGCAACAATTGGGTTGCTTCATTGAAATCTATGTGATCAGGTTTAAATCTTGGAAATAGCCTCTCTATATATATGTAGGGGTGAGATTGCATACATCTATCCTTCCTCATATCCCACAGTGTCTAGAGCCACTTACACTGGGCTACCCTTTATTGTATTTGAGATTGTGAATTTCTCGATTCGAACCACTATGGTGATTGACATTGATGATGATTTCATAGAAATCAACGCTACATGGGATCCACATCAGAATTTGAAGGATCAGTGTTTTTTTTTTTCTTGTTTGGTTGTTCGATTATGCCAATTTCTGGGAAATCAGCCAAAAATTGATTATTGAAATCAGCCATTTTTAATGATTTCCTGATTTTAAACTGATTCCGATTTTTTGAGGGTGATATGGCATTGAATAATAACTCTAATACAAAAATAATTGGCCCTTGAAAATCCGTACCAAACAGATTCAAAGTCAATTTCTCAAAAATCAGCTTACATGGCATAAATGATACGAAACAATAACTTTGATGATTTTCTAAAATCACTGATTCTAGAAATTGTCTAAATAATTGGTAAGGAGAAACCATCATCATTGCCAAACATCACCTATGTCTTTTCTAGCTAGGAAAGGATTTATGGATTGGAAATTTATCTCATTGCATGACATATATCATGGTCGCTCACAAAATATCATGGGAAGATGGTGATGATGATAAAATTATGGCTATGCAAATCAAGGTTTTTAAAACCGACCCAGAGAACGAACCAGTCAGGGGTCTAGTTCCCGGGTTGAATGGTCCAACCGTTTGAACTGAATAGTTGGCCCGTTCTGGCAAAAAAAAAAAAAATGGTCAAAACTGTTCGAATGGTTAACCGTCTGGGTCAACGGTTTGCTGACCAAAATCAACGATTTTTGGGAAAAATCCGGCTTTGGGGAAAACGGAACTGGTGACCTGATCGGTTCCCACTTTTTTCAGTCCGGTTTTGAAAACCATGATGCAAATCAACGATTTCAATGGATCTCACTTAATACCATCCAAGAATTAAGGGTTTTATTTGACAGAAAAATATGGTTTATGTGTGGTCTTGTGATATAAGTATGCTTATGAAAGGGTAATTGGAATGAGCCTGAGCCCTGAGGATTACCTTTACCTTGGTATCTTCTTCTCCATCGCCCCGGTATCAGCCCGTCCATCCTTGATTAGCTTAGCTTAGCTATTTTGGATGAAGTCAGATTTCCTACACACAATTCACAGTGGGTAGGAAAAGTGAATAGGAAATTCCGTTTGATTTTGGAAGCCCACTTCCGCATTCAAGGTCATCAAGGATGTCTCCTCCTCCAAGATCCAGCTCTGATAACTAGGAATGGCAACAAGGGGCTTTGTTTTGCATCCCCCAGCCCATCTTTGCCCAAAACCACACTAGGGCTAGAAATCCTAACCTTCCCTATCCCCATGGGGAATGGTGTAATATATATTAGTAGTTATATATATATATATATATATATATATATATATATATATGTGTGTGTGTGTGTGTGTGTGTGTGTGTGTGTGTGTGTGATTGTGATATAATATAGTTGGGATAGATTTTGGGTTGGGATAAGAGTGGGGTGGAAAAATACAATTCTCACCCCGTCCCTAATACCCAAAATCTCAGGTTTTTTCTAAAACCTACCCTTAACCTTGACCAATGGTCCAAAAACCCACCCTGACTATGTGATATCATTAATACAAATCCATTTTTTTTCCTTTTGGTAGACTGGTAATTAAGCACGTGCGTCGCACGTGAGAATTTTTTCTTCATATTAATTACTTGAATTTTAGATATATCATAGTCAAGATATAAATTGAAAATTAACAAAAGTAGCAATATGATTACAAATAAACTTAAATGCTTGTAGCAAACAACAATTATTATTATTATTATTATTATTATTATTATTATTATTATTATTATTATTATTATTATTATTATTATTATTAAATTGTATATTCCATTTATGTCATAAATAAAAATAACTTTTATTTTAACAATTATTTTTATTTAATATAATGAATATATAACATTAGAAATGTTTTCAAATTTTTTTGACAAAATTCTGTACATTTTCATTTTTGGTGTTCTATCTTTTTTTTTTTAATATTTATTATTCAATTATGACATCATGAGTTTCTTTAAAAAGTTGAATCATTGACCTACCATCTAGATAAGAAAACAGTTTTGTTTTTGGATTAGTTTTAAATTAGGGAAATTTATTGTTAAAGCCAATTGAACATTTAAAATTAAGTTACAAGTTGGTCTAGAAACCAACAAAAATCTGAGAACCAGCTCTACATTTCAAATTATAAAAAACCCACCATGTCATTGGAGGCTTATGTGGTTGTTGCCAATATGGGACTCTTAATCCATGTTGTACACAACGAAAAGCTTATACCAAAATTTCCCTTTAATGTTGGGTGATTGAAAAAAAAAAGGTTTTTAGTCTCTCTCTCTCTCTCTCTCTCTCTCTCTCTCACACACACACACACACACACACAAAATCTCCCTTCCACTCTCTCACTCTTACAGTTGTGTTTCTTTGCTCAACAACTGTGTGATTTGAAAATAAATAAAAATGGCTTTTGATTTCCATATTTACATTCTCCATATCAATTTCTCTCATTCTCTCTCTACCTAATGTTCTCCCTCAATTTCTCTCATTCTCTTTCTTGGTCGATTTTTCATTCTCTCTTAGTTTCTCTCCCACTCCCTCTCCGATTCATTTTTTTTCTTACACACTCATGTTGTATTAATCAGATCGCATGATAGAACATGAGACTAACTTGGTATGGTTCAAAAATCATTACACCAATTTGGTAAAATTTTACAAGAAACTCTTGGTTATGATGTTTACACCAACTTGATAGAAACTTATAATTTGATTGTACAAGTGGTTGATCTCTTTATTTCTTTTATATGATTTAATTAATATTGTATAAGTTTGGAAGAAAAATTAAAAAAAAAAAGAACTAGAGAGGGAGTGGGAGAAAGACTAAGAGAGAATGAGATATTGACCAAGAGAGAGAGAGGGAGAAGAATGAGAGAGAGAGAGAGAGAGAGAGAGAGGCTTTGATTTTCAGTATATGCTTTCTGTTGTGTCCAACATGGATTAAGAGTCCCATGTTGGCAACAACCACATAAGCCTCCGATGACATGGCGTGGTTTTTATATAATTTGAAATGTAGAGCCAGTTGTCAAAATTTTGTCGATTTCTAGACCAACCTACAACCTAATTTTAAATGTACAACTGGATTCAACTATAATTTTTCCTTTAAATTATATATTTCGTTTACATTTCATAAAATAATTTTTACTTATCACACTTAATTTTTGTTTGTCTATTGTATCATTTGACCCAAACCACTAGCCAACCATTTAGGAAGAAAAATAGTTTGATTTCTAGGTTGACATTAAATTTTGTATTACATTTTCATCAACGATAAAATTATTTCTTATGTATAATACTTATTTTTACTCAATATAATGAATGCATAATATAAGAGATGTACCCAATATTTTATTTTTAATAAATACATAACATTAGATATGTGCCCAAATTTTTCTCTATCTTTTTTTTCTTTATTTTTGTGATTCGTTGTATTTTCTATTTTTCAAGATTTTAGTATTTAACTATGACATCATTTCATTTCTAGGTAAATTTTAAATTTGGCGTTCCATTTTCATCATCAATAAAAATACTTCTTATATTTCATATTTTTTTATTTTAATTTATTATTATTTAATTATGGCATTATTTATTAATCCATTTAACCCCAAATGGTCAAATTGCTTGCCCACCATTAGAAGAGAAGAAAATGGTTTTGTTTTCAAATTACTTTACAAAATATTTATTTTATAATACTAAAATTAATATTGTGTATTTAACTACAAGAATTTAATGATGAGAAAAATGTATCTTAAATATATAATTTAATGAGAGATGATAGGAAAATATTTTTATTTCCAATTGATTTTAAATTTTACATTAATAAAAACATTTCTTATTTATCATACTTATTATTGTTTAATATGTACGTTAAAATGGTTCCGTTTTATAATTTCTATTTTTTTCATTTTATCTATTTTTGAATTTTATTATTTAATCGTGGCAACACGGATTGACCCATTTGGCCCAAAATGGTTTAATTTCTTACCACCACCTAAATGAAAACACTATGTTTTCTAGGTAGACTTTAAAAGTATAAGCTTTTATGTTATTAGAATTATTAATTTATCAACTATGGATTTAATTAATAGAACTTAATGATGAAAATAAACAAATATCTTAAAATTATCTCTTTTCAGCTCATTTAATATCAATAACGGATTACCGTATTTGCCCTCATTCTTTATCAATAAATTTAAATATAGAGGGGTAAATTTTGTCCTTAGAAAATTCTAGAAATGTTCTTGAGGCCATTCATGCTTTTTAAAGTAGTATAGATTGAAATGTTATATTGTAATTTTCCTATTCTCACTTGTCATCATAATGTTTTGCACATTCAATTGTTTAATTCAAAACCACTCAGGGGGGCATTCTACAACATGAGTGTTTTTTATTTTTCATTTGTTTTTGAAATTGCCAAACTATGTTTTTATTTTCAAAGGAAAAAATAAGTTGGTTTTGTTTCAAAAAACAATTCATGTTTTTGAAACCAACAAAATAATGGTTTTAAAACAAAAAATATTTTTTCTAGTATAGAAATTATATGCTTTATGGAATATATTGTTGAATAATCATATGAAAACATGTTTTTGGTTTCGGTTTTGAAAACAAAAAACATGTTTCACGTGTTTTTTTCTTTAGGCTATGTTTGTTTGAGGTGTAAATTTGGTGTAAAAACAAATTTACATTGAATGTAAAATGAGAACCGATTTGATGAGAGTGTAAAATGGGAACCGGTTGTTGGCCCCATTTACACTCATCATGTTTGGAGGATCAAGTAATTTAATTCACTCCTACCCTGCTTGCCCTTGCATCTTGTCATTGCCTACCCCTGCCTACCTAACTTAAACATTCAGATAGTTTCAAACGTTTGTAATCCAGATAGTTTCAATCTCATTGTAATCCCAGTTTGTAAAAGAACGGTAGGGGAACAGTTGCTTTAAGGATATCTCAGTTTGTAAGAGAACAAACTTATTGGTCTGTATCTTGAGCCCAGTGCCCCTGCCTACCCCTGCCTAGTTAGATGCAGATTAAAAAGTTCCATATCATATCTTGAGCCCATTGCAGAGCTGAGATGGTGGAAACGCCGAATACAAAGCATAGTGATGGTGCAATCCATTCGAGATGGGTAGACATGCTCAGATCTCACAAAGAGCTTGACCCTGCCTACCCCTGCATCTCGTCACTGCGCCGGTGAAGGAGAGAGAAGACAAGAAAAATTAGAGAGACAAAGAAGGGAAGAAAAAGAGCTTGAGCCCAGTGCAAATTTGAGATGGTGGAAACACTGTATACAGAGCATAGTGATGGTGCATTTCGTTCGGGATGGGTAGACATGCTTAGATCCCACAAAGAGCTTGACCCTGCCTACCCCTGCATCTCGTCCTCCGCCATTGATCCTCTGTGCTTTGGGATGGTGGAAACGCCAATGAAACCTAGTTTACCATTATAGTGCTGAGAAGAGATGCGAGCTCCGATTCGTTGTCCTCTGTGCTCTGCAACACCGATGGTGGAGTCTTAACAGAAGTTGAAGACTGATCGGAAGGGGAGAAGGGGGAGGTAGGTATGAACAGAGAGTGAAACCGGGGAGTTTTACATTGATTTTATCGATGGTAACTTTCCACCAATTTTCGATATAAAATTCACTAAAATGGAGTTTTACACTCATCTAAGATGTAAAATAACATCTCATCCAAACGTTAATAAAATTAAACCGAAGTATAAAATTTATCCCAATTCACATTTACACCTTAAACAAACACAGACTTAAGAAATAATCTATTTTTAGACAAGATGGTTTTTATTTATTTTTGAAACCGAAAACAACACGTTGTAGACCACCCTTTTTGGTCCAATGCAACACAACAGAGGTGTTTTTTCAGTCAAAATCAAAGGGAAATTGATTGGCTCAGTGCAAACATAGCAGTGGTGATGTATATACTATTGTATGTCTTAAGCTTTAATAATTCAAGTTATTTATGAAAAACAAATTATAGAAGAAAAATAAAGTTTAATTAAACAAAACAAAAACTATCAAACAGGTAAGAATTAAAATTTGAAGGAAAACATAAAATGACAATGAAAAAAGGTAAAAACATTACCAGTCAAACACGGTAATGATCAGCACATAGCGGAAAAACACCATGGCTAATAATTTCACCATCAATGATGTTTAATATGTAGGTTGTATTCGATACCATGAAACTTTTGTGGTTAATCAATATAAATTGATATTAAAATATGAATTGTTTGTCACATAATCAAAAACGTTTTGACTTGATAAATACAAATTGATGCTGTTGTTAATTGAAACATCAAATTTGATATTGTAATTTTTTACTCTAAACAGCAATGATCAGTCCTTAGAAACATTTTTTCAGTTGGAGTGACACGACAACTCATATTTTTCATCAATTTTTTAATGCGTTTTTTCATGAATAAATTGCAATATTACCAAGCACAACCCTAATCTGAGCCAACTCCATAGTACTCAGCCCAAGTCGGTTGTATGGGTCTCCGATTGTTAATCTTGTCGATGCCAACGATGACGACCTTTATCATTGAAAGCTGCCAACACCGATCCTTCCTTTTACTGCGATGGCCATATTGAAAATCTTTCACGTCTCTCCCAAATTAGATCATCTCTACTGCTTGATCCCCATTTTCTCGCTAGCATAGGAAAGCTGTAGACTGTAGTTCCCTACCAATTTTTGTGCAGTGGGTCAATCGATTCATTTAACTCATCTTCTTCACCCGAAAATTGGTACTAAAAGCAAGCAGAAGCGGAGTTAGGATTTTTTATTGAAGGGGCAGAACCTAGAAAACATAGATTAAAAATGCAAAAGTTAGAAAACATTCATAAGGGGGGAAAAATATAAAAACCTCCCCTGAGTTTTTTTGACAATCATAAAAAAGCAGATAGAAAAGCCAATCTAATGTTTTTGGTTTTTTAAATGTCTATTTTGCCCTTATGTCTGTATATTTAAATACTCTCCAAAATATTGTTTATTTTCTTCCCGATAACTAAGAATCAGAGTCACCGTTTTTCTCTCTCGGATGCATTATATGTGATGAGGGCAGATTTGGCCCTCTAGTGAAATTGCAACACGTGGCACCTCGTGACAACTAGGCAAACACCCAGGCAACAACTTACCAAGTTGGTATCCCACCTGGGCACCGGTTTGGCCGGCCTGGCACGACCTGCACGCGGCCTGCGTGCGACCTGGTGCGACCCGGCGCGGCCTGCACGACCTGGCCGACCTGGATCGGCCTGGCACATGATCCGACCTGGCCGACCTAGCCGCCCATAAGACACCCACCGATAAACTCGGCATGCATACCCCACAAGCTCGATATCTCACCAAGGAGCTCGCCAAGGAGCTCGGTAGCTCACCAAAGAGCTCGCCAAGGAGCCAGGCAGCTCAGTAGAGTTCGCCACAAGCAGCTCGACATAGCTCCCCCGGGAAGCTCGCCACTTGTAGGGTAGCTCGGTACAGAATTAGTTTGGCGTATCGCAAGAAAATCTCATGCCAGACAACCTGGCCTAGACACCGACCCGCCAACTAACACAGGCGTCGACCTGACAACCTAGCCTAGACATCGACCCGCCGACTGACATAGGCGCCGACCTGACAATCTGGCCTAGACACCGACCCGCCGACTGACACAGGCGCCGACCTAACAACCTGACCCAGACACTGACCCGCCAACTGACGCAGGCGCCACCCTGACAACCTGGCCCAAGCGCCGACCTGGTCGCCTGACACAAGCGCCAGCCTGACGACCTCGAGGAGTTCACCACCGCACCCCGGTTCTAACGGGATGTGACGAGTCTTACCGTTTGGAGGCTTTTCACCCACCTAACCCGCGAGGACTCTGGTATATAAAGACCTCACCCCCCAAAGGGGAGGAGGAGGGAAAAAAAGGATGGTAACCCCTGCTCTCTAGCTCTCTCATTTCTCTCCAAGCTCTCTGTAATCAGAATGCTAACTTAGGCATCAGAGAGTCCCCACCGGGAAAATACCCCCGGGTCCTCTGATTCAGTTCTCGCAGGTCCCTCAGCTCCCGCCGCCTACAAAGGAGAGGAAATCACCTCATTCTGAGGGTAGTCGGGTTGCACGACACCAGGGAGCTCCACCATCCTCTGAGTTACAGGCCGCGTAGGAGCAGGTCAAATGACGAGTCCACCAGGTAGTTCGCCACCAGGCAATTCGCCACCAGGGAGCTTGCCACCAGGCAGTTCGCCACCAGGCAGTTCGCCATCAGGCAGTTCATCACCAGGCAGTTCGCCACCAAGTAGCTCTCCACCAGGGAGCTCGCCACTAGGGAGCTCACCACCAAGCAATTTGCCACCGGGCAGCTCTCCACCAGGGAGTTCGCCACCAAGCAGTTCGTCACCAAGTAGCTCTCCACCAGGGAGCTTGCCACCAGGCAGTTCTCCACCAGGGAGTTTGCCACCAAGTAGCTCATCACCGAGGCACGTCATCACCTGGTCAAATAACGAGGTACTTAGACAAAAAAAAATTATACATCACAAAAAATGGTACATGACCAGAAACGGTTACATCAATTGGCACCGTCTGTTCTCATCCTACAAAAGCTAAGTTCTCATCTTGCCAAAGCTAAGTCCTCACTTTTTAGAAATTGAAGCTATCGCTTTATAGTTTAAATTTTTTATGAACTTAAAGACTATGCAGGGAGCTAACAGACTAAGTAGCTCTACCAACCTTACTTTCAATTCAGATAATGCCTCATCAGTCCTCTCCGCAAGGTCCCCCTACCAAGATGAGCTTTTCGTAGCTTTTGCAGGAGTTGGCAGCCAACAGACTACATAGGCGCCCTTACCAGTCGAGCCTTCCAAGGCTCCCGTGTGAGCTAGCGACCTAAAGTTAGTAGTGCTGCCCCCGAAGGTCGAGCTCCTAGTAGCTTCTTGTAGGAGTGGGTGATCGGCATTACGAAGCTGATGCAGCACAATCATAGCTCGACACCTCACAGGCAAGGCCTGCGGGCCACATTACTGCTTAAGACCCGATCGCCTCTCCGACACGGGCAAAGTCAAAAAAGAGTAGACTACGAGTCACTCCCAAAGCCTACGGGCCACATTACTGCTTTAGACCCGGTCGCCTCTCCAGCACGGGCAAAAGTCAAAAAAGAGTAGACTACAAGTCACTCCCAAAGCCTACGGGCCACACTATTGCTAAATATCTAGTCGCTTCCTCAACAGGAGCAAAATCAGCAAAAGTGAACTATAAATCGCCCCAGAGTCCAAGGGCTACACTACTGAACTGGCGGAGACCCCCTCACCTTACTGGCAACTCGCCACATACAGGCAGCTCCCGAAGCCTAAGGAATTGGATCAGCACTTACTATCTCGTCGACTTACGGGCCACAAGAAATCTACTCCCTTCGCTGAGTTACTCTCAGCTCGGGAGTGGGGGGCAATTGATGAGGGCAGATTTGGCCCTCCAGTGAAATTGTGACACGTGGCACCTCGTGACAACTAGGCAAACACCCAGGCAATAACTTACCAAGTTGGTGTCCCACCCGGGCACCGGTCTGGCCGGCCTGGCACGACCTGCACACGGCCTGCGCGCGACCTGGTGCGGCCTGCACGACCTGGCTGACCTGGATCAGCCTGACACATGATCCGACCTGGCCGACCTAGCCGCCCATAAGACGCCCACCAATAAACTCAGCATGCATACCCCACGAGCTCGGTATCTCACCAAGGAGCTCACAAAGGAGCTCGGTAGCTCACCAAAGAGCTCACCAAGGAGCTCGGTAGCTCACCAAAGAGCTCACCAAGGAGCTCGGTAGCTCACCAAAGAGCTCACCAAGGAGCCAGGCAGCTCACAAGAGCTCCCCTGGGCAGCTCGCCACTTGTAGGGTAGCTTGGTACAGGAGTAGTTTGGCGTATCGCAAGAAGATCTCCTGCGTGACAACCTGGCCTAGACACCGACCCGCCGACTGACGCAGGCGCCGACCTGGCCTAGACACCGACCCGCCGACTGACATAGGCACCGACCTGACATCCTAGGCTAGACACCGACCCGCCGACTGACACGGGCGTCAACCTAACAACCTGGCCCAGACACCGACCCGCCGATTGATGCAGGCGCCGCCCTGACAACCCGGCCCAGGCGCCGATCTGGCTGCCTGACACAAGCGCCAACCTAACGACCTCGAGGAGTTCACCACCGTACCCCAGTTCTGACGGGATGTGACGAGTCTTACCGTTTGGAGGCTTTTCACCCACCTAACCCGCGAGGACTCTGGTATATAAAGACCTCACCCCCAAAGGGGAGGAGGAGGGAAAAAAGGATGGTAACCCCTGCTCTCTAGCTCTCTCATTTCTCTCCAAGCTCTCTGTAATCAGAATGCTAACCTAGGCATCGGAGAGTCCCCATCGGGAAAATACCCCCGGGTCCTCTGATTCAGTTCTCACAGGTCCCTCAGCTCTCACCACCTACAAAGGAGAGAAAATCACCTCATTCTGAGGGTGGTCGGGTTGCGCGGCACCAGGGAGCTCCACCATCCTCTGAGTTGCAGTCCGCCTTGGAGCAGGTCAAATGACGAGTCCACCAGGGAGTTCACCACTAGGCAGTTCGCCACCAGGGAGCTCGCCACTAGGCAGTTCACCACCAGGCAGTTTCCACTAGAGAGCTCGCCACCAGGCAGTTCGCCACTAAGTAGCTCTCCACCTGGGAGCTCACCACCAAGCAGTTCGCCACCAGGGAGCTCGCCACCGGGCAGTTCTCCATGAGGGAGTTCGCCACTAAGCAGTTCGTCACCAAGTAGCTATCCACCAGGGACCTCGCCACCAGGGAGTTCGCCACCAAGTAGCTCATCACCAAGGCACGTCATCACCAGGTCAAATAACGAGGTACTTAGCCAAAAAAAATTTATACATCACAAAAAATGGTACGTGACCAGAAATGGTTACATCAATATGAACCCTTCAGTCTACCTACACGCAATCTCCAATAACAATTCACCACGTCATCTTAAAATGTGACTAAAATTTATAGAAAAAAAATTATTTTTTCCTAACATCTTCTTCCACTAATGTGCAAACGGTGGAATAGAGGTTCGAACAAGCACCAAGTGAGATTTTCCATCTCTCAAACATTTTGTTCTCTAAATTTTATCGGTTTTAGCATTTGGATGCAAATGAGGACTAAGGAAAAGCGTTAAGAGAAAAAAGAGATCTCCAATCATGGGTTTCACATACGTACTCCATTGGTCCTGGGTTCCACAAGAAATTCATCGTTGAATATCCTTCAACGTTGAAGAAGAGGAAGAGCTTTTTGCAGCCAAAGCTTGAAGGATTGGCTAAGCAATAGAACTCAATTTCTAAGTCATTTTCTTTACTACACAAAGATTAGTAAGATGATTTCCTCCTGCATGTTTTTGAAATCCACCTTCCGATTCTTCTTCCTTCTGTTTCTCTTTCCATCGTTTCTGGTTTCAGACATCCCTGCTCCCAGTTCCTTCCTTGCTTAAACCTTTTTAGGCAGGTATTGCTCCAATTTTTTACTGTTTTTCTTTTCAGTCTGACCTTTTTCGTGAGAGGTTTGAGCAATTAGATTGAGAGGAGCCACACACTCCTTTTTCTTGAAGGTTTGAGCATGGCTCCTTTTTCGTAAAGCAAGAAACCACCTTCCTTTTTCGTGAGAGGAGGAACCTATATATTTTTTACTCCAATGGGCAATGGCCTTCCTTGTAGTGATCTTTTTCCGCCCTTTTCTTCTGTTGTGACCTGCGAGTGACGACGGTCCTACTTCTTACTATGTTCAATCGTTGGAGTGGAGACAGAGCAAGGTAGATGTGAGGTCAACTGGCTAGTAGCCATCCTACAGAGAGCTTGTAGTTTGGCGGTGAGGCCTCCACCGGCCAACCCATGGAGAGGTTGCAATCTCGTGGGATGATTCCCCTGCTTTCGCTATTCCAGGAGTGATGTGTCATGGATTGACCTTCCCAAATAAATGAGAAGGTTGGTGACTCTAGTTCTTAAGAAAATGAACAGTGTTTTCAAGGATATTTTAATAAATCTATATTTAAACAAATAAATATAAGGGAAAAGAAGGTATTTTGAAAAAACAAATGCATTGGGATGGCTTTTTTGTCTAGAAAGGGAGGTAGTTATATATTTTCTGAAAAATATAGGGGAGGTTTTTGTTAAAGTAAAAATGCAGGGAAGGTTTTTATGATTGTCAGAAAATTCAGGGAAGATTTCTGTATTTTGCCCTAAAATATAAATGAAACTTAAAATAGATTTTATGAGAATTTTAAAGGCATAGGAGGGGCATGGCTTCCCTCCGCCTATTTTTTTGCACCCTATGCCTTCCATGGATACCAGAGATTCCCCAGAACACGTTTTTAGCATAAAAAAGGAAAATCTCTAATATATATGATATGGGCCGTGTGACATGCCTAGAAAACTTGTCATTCCAAAATTTCACCATACTCGACCTATGCCATTCCAGAAGTTCTGCAAGTGCAGCTTCTATCTTAGAATTTCTCCTGCAACTTAATGAAACCTTTTGGAAATGAAATATTCTATATTAATTAGCAACCCTTATGGAATCAAATAAATGAACTCTATTCATTCCCACCTACAAAACATTACCTCCATATATTGGGAACATAATAATATATAAGAAGATGAAATGTTCCTCATATATGGTTGTGATGTCATGCGGATAAGAAATCCGACCCGATTTTGAATTGTTATAGAATGTAAGGCTACTAAATGGGGTGAGAGAGAGATTTTAAAAATGTTTATAGTGAGGAGATGTCTCAATAGGAATGATTTTAGTAAATTTATCACTTATGTTGTTTTTTTATTGGTTTAATAGTCAATTATGTGAAATTAAAAGATAAAAAAATCAAAAATTTATAAAAATAAGAATAGAGATATTGGAGCAAATTTTGAAATGGAGAAATGTGACATGGAATGTAATAATTCACTTTGTATAGATAATATAGATGTCGTTTGTTAGAAGTATCGTGCTATGTATGTTCTTTGTCTTGTTATGAATCATCCTGTTGTTATTTTCCTTCATATAATTTGATTTATAATTCGTGATGATTGATTGAATTAATCTTAAAATTTCCGCTGTATTTGACTAAAGGAAAGTAATGAAAAATAGTACCGTTTTGATTCATAAAAGCTTTTTTCAGATGGCAATTTCATGGACCTCAGGAGAGAATTTCTGGTTTCGCCATTAAGATGAATGTTTGGAATTCCACCGTACACCTTTTTATCGCTTTCCGGTCTATTTGGGATGAATCTGATTGTGTTGAGTCTTTTTTTTCAGTACGGATAGACCTAATGCAGATTTATAATTTTCATGCAAAGCTATAAACAATAAGAAAATCCAAAAGATTTTTCAGCGGCCTAATTAAAATAAGGTGCCGTTTGATAAGTTTTTTTAGAAAGATTTTTCAGCGGCCTTGATGGTCAAAAGATGTATTGAGCTTTTGTCTTTAAAAATAAAGGCTATTTGTCAACTGGCTCAATCTACTTGGCTTTTAAAAACACAATTAGAGGCTATTTATTAGGGTTGTTCACGGGTTGGGTTGGGTCAGTTTATTGAGATTTTTTCAATTGACCTAACCTGGTCGGGTTACCTGAAATTGAAACCGAAATCGACCCCGTGTTAAGCAAAACTGACCTGGTCAGTTTGAGTCGGTTTGGGTCGGTTTCGACTCTAAGTTCAACCATGGTAATAAATTGGTAGATTGGAGAAAGAATATTGAAATTTGATATAAAAAAAAAAAACACTTAGTTCTATTATAGAAAGAAGACTGAAATAGGGGCGGATCAAGTTAGAATAGAAGTTATCAAGAAAATAGAAAGTCAAACTGTATTAGAGAAAGAATATTGAAATTTGTATATTTCAAGAAACCTTCTAATCTAAGTAAAAAAGGACACCTAATTCTAATTGTAATTAGTTGCCTATTTGGTGTAAAAAAACATAAAAACTAGGATCCTTTGATTATTTTCTTTAAACTTTTCCAAAAAAATTCCTTGTTGTCTTACAATACTTGCCATTAATGTCATTCCTAACTAGAAGACTATAAATTAAGTTAGGTTGTACCTAGGATAGAGACAACTTAGTTAAGTAGGAACTAAGTAGGTTGTAAATACTAACTAGGAACTAACTACTAACTACTAAGTCGTTGTGGGTCACCCAAACCATCGGTTTATGATTTTTTACAACCCGAAACCGACCCGTGCTGAAGAAAACCCAGCCGGTTCAGGTTGGTCGGTTTGGTCAGGTTGGGTCTTCTTATGAAAAGCCCTACTATTTATCACACCAAAAACCAGAAAACTTTATTTTACGCTTCCCAAAATTTGACCATTTTTATCTTTTCATGTCTAGACCTGTTCATGGGCCGGGTAGTCCAATGGCCCGACCTGCACCTCGGTCGGGCTTGGTCATGTAATTAGGCCCGCGGGCCTGACCTCGGGCCTAACACAGTAAGTCCGACTATGTTTCGGGCCGGGCTCGGGATTTGTCAAAAAAGCCCGGCCTGGCCTGACTCAATATTATATATTTTATAAAATATATAATATATATTTTATAAAATATATAATATATATTTTATATATTATATAAAATATACAAATAATATAATATTTATTAAAATATATATTTTTAATTTATTATATACATTTTTTACTCTTTTCTTTATATTCCCTCTCTCTCTCTCTCTCTCTCTCTCTCTCTCTCTCTCTCTCTCTCTCTCTATTCAGCCGCTTCAATAGTAGTAATAGTATGGGCTAAATTTTGGGCTTGGGCCCAGGCCCAGGCTTTAGGCTTTTTATGAGGGTCGGGCTCGGGCCCAAGTTGTAGGCCCGATTGTCGGATTGGGCTCGGGCTCGGGCCTTAGAAAAATTTGTTAATACAGAGTGAAAGCCTGGCCCGACCCATGAACAGGTCTATTCATGTCTTTCTATATACATGTCTTCCAATCTTACTAAATTTTAGTTACCAAAGAAGACCGAATTTCTAGACTTGCCAAATGTCACCAACTTTTGGCCATCTAGGTTGTTGGAAAAAATCTTTCAAAAAAATATTTGTCAAACAACACCTAAGATTTTCAGCCGAAACTGAAGGAATAATACCTTAGGTTGTGTTTGTTTTCGGTGTAAATAGGGACAAATGTAAAACTCCACTCTTGATCTGTATTTATCTATATTTGTTTTCAGTGTAAGGTCTGCATCGAACCCATCAGTTGAGTTTCCCCTCGATAGTGGATGTAAATATTATGACAAAAAGTTCTAATGATTCACTAAAATTTTAAATCCACCGACTTTGTACTCCATCCATTGAATTTTACATCGATGGAGTTTACACTAAAAACAAACACAGCCTTATCATTCCCCCCCCCGATCGATGTAAATATTATCACATAAAAAGATATAATTTTTCACTAAAATTTTAAATCCACCAACTTTGTACTCCATCCATTGAATTTTACATCGATGGAGTTTACACTAAAACTAAACACAGCCTTAGCATTCCCCCGAAAGGGTACTCTTACATAACTTGGTTGGATCACTCGGGCAAGAAGGTCCAAACTCATCCTCCCTCCATAAAGCTCCACCACTACCAAACCAAACGGTTTCGCTCATTAAATGTAGGAAAAATTCTCGATTAGTATCCCGTATTTTGGGCCTAATGTCACTTTGGTCCATAAACTTTAAAACACGATAATTTAGTACTGAACTTTTAAAACATATCAATCCATACCTACCGTTAATCAGTCATTAAGTGGCATACAAAAAGGCACAAATACACAAATATCCTTTAGGTGTCATCTAATTTTCTTTATCAATTATCTAAATGCCCAAATCTGATGATGGACGCTAATCTTCCCTTGAACGTCGAGCATTACCAACTTCAAGAGAAAGTTAGGAAGAATTATGTTATTCCTGTAGGTAAGACCACCACCAGACCAATTTTCACCTCTGTTTGATCTTCTTGAGAAAGAAGATGATTAACCGTGATTTATTTTTAAGAGTAATTTTGATATTTTTAAAAATCTTATGTTTCACATGTGTTGAAAGTTTAGATACATAATTTTCATATTTTAAAATTCGGGGATGAAAATAACATTTAGGTCCAAAATACATGTACTAATTGAGAATTAAAGACCCGCCGGGGCCACTTGGCCAGGCCCCCAGCACAATAGACTAGACCCGAAGACGATGTCGCAAAGTCTTCGGCGAGTTCGTCCGCCCCGCAGGCCAAGTCATTTTCTTCTCTTTTTCGAAACGAAAAAATCTAAAATGAGTTGAGGCTAAGCCTAAAACCTTCCCTTCTCTGAAACAGTAAAAACGTAAACTTTCACCCTCCCAGTACCAGATCGCCCCAAACCATGTCGAACTCGGATCACCACCACCGCCATCATCAGATGCATCGACCACAACGTCTCTCACTGCCTTCTCGGATCGCCTCCCCGGTCACCGTTGCCCCCACATCCAGACCTTACCCTCTCTATCCTTATTCTTCCTCCACTCCAACGCCAACCCCATCCAAAAATCGCCTCTCTTCATTCCCTTCCTTCAATAACAGAGCAAATAACAGGAATACTATTTCCTCTCTCTTTCTTCTCCTCTTCTCTCTTCGTTCTCTTTATTCTCTCCTCCCCTTTCTTCGCGCTTCCCCTTCTTTCTCTTTCTTTCCCTTCTCCTTCCTCGTATCTCTCTTGTCTTTTCTTTTCACCTTCGCGTTTTCTCTCCTCTCCCCTTCCGCTAGGGACCCTTTTCAACCACAGCAGAAACAACAACCAATCTTCTCTTTAACCTTAATTACACAATCTCAGCATCGTCTCCTCGTTGCCAAATCCGTTCTTCTGGCTGTCGTCTTCCTCCTCAGATTCCAAGCCCTTCGATATTGCGGTACTGCGGCAACCATTCTTGCTGAATTGTCCGGAAATGTTGCAGCGAGGTTCTTCGCCGGGAGTGGGAATTGGAATTCTGGAGATCGTAATGGCAACTTGGCTTCTAAGGTTCGTGGGTTCTCTACCTTGTTTGCTGGATTGTTTCTTTTGTCGATTAGTTGGGATCGGATTGAGTGTTTTCCTCTGTCTTCTGTGAATATTGGAAATGGGGATTTGTCATTGTTTACTGGTGGCAATTGTGTCAGGGTTTGGCCCATGTTGCTGCCCTTTCTTTCTGGATTTCTGGGCTGTTATGAACGTTTGTCGATGAATTGGGGATCAATCAGGCAGTTGGGTCGGAAACGGGTTCGCTTGATTTCACTGTTTTTCACATCAGTTGTGCTTTTCTTTCCAGCAGCAATTAGCTTTCTTATGTTTGAAGAGGAGGGATATGCTGTTTCTCTTGGAAACCTCGGTTGGCCTCTGGCCAATACCGTTATTTTTGGAGTTCTTTTAAGTGAAAATTATGGTGACGAGAAGTCAACGAATCCCAAAGATTTTCAGAGGGATTTTCTGGTTACGTTCGCTTGCACTCTTGTTTTAGAACTATTCTACTTCCCCGAGCTATCGCTTTGGGGACTGCTGTTTTGTGGCCTTCTGCTGTGGGTCTCGGTTAGGCAGCTAGATCCTGCTGCTTCAAGCTATCCTGAACTAGGTTCAGATTCTTCTGAATCGTTTTCGTCAATGATCACAAAGCCTATTCGCCATATATTGAGTGAGAGGAAATCCCGTAAGATTGCACTTTTCCTTCTTATTAATACGGCCTACATGGTTGTGGAATTCGTTGCTGGGTTCATGAGCAACAGCCTTGGTTTGATATCAGATGCTTGCCACATGCTATTTGATTGTGCTGCTCTAGCAATAGGACTGTATGCTTCGTATATCTCACGGTTGCCTGCAAATAATCAATTCAATTTTGGTCGTGGGAGATTTGAGGTTCTATCTGGTTATGTCAATGCTGTTTTCCTGGTTCTGGTGGGAGCACTAATTGTTTTGGAGTCATTCGAGAGGATTTTGGATCCTCAGGAAATTTCAACTAGTAGTTTGTTAACTGTGTCAATTGGTGGGCTTGTGGTGAATGTAGTGGGTTTGATCTTCTTTCATGAAGAGCACCATCATGCTCATGGTGGAGCTGGATCATGTTCACATTCACACCCACATTCGCACTCCAATCACCATCACCATCATCATTCACATGATCATGTGCTGGAGAATATGTGCCATGATGAGCATCATGAGTGCATCTCAGTCTCCCATGAATCATCTGAAAAATCATCAAGCACTGCCCATAATCACCATGACCATAGCAACAACTGTGGAGACAAAAAAATTGGGAGAAGTACATGCAGCCATGATCACCACTGCTCTGATCATCAACATAATCACCATGACCATGCTTCTGACTACGATCAACACAACCATACTGATCAACATGATCATCATGGCCATCATCATCATTCCGACCATGATCACCACAATGATACTGACAAATTTGATCACTATGGCCATCATCATCATCATGCCAGCCCTCAAGCCTGTGGAAGCAGTACTATAGATTCAAAAAATTTGCAGAATCACTTGCTTTTGGATAATGAACATGGCAAGTCTCAGGTGCACAGAGACAGTTGTAGTCATAGAGAGTGTACATCTTCTCACACGCATGCTCAGAAATCAGACTTTCATAGCCATTCTACATCAGGAAATGATGGGAAGTTAAAGGAATCATCATCCAAGGGAAAAATTGTTGAGGAACCTCAAAAGCACCATCATCACCACATTGACCACAACATGGAAGGAATCTTCCTGCATGTTCTGGCGGACACAATGGGAAGTTTTGGGGTTGTAATCTCAACCCTCTTAATTAAGTACAAGGGATGGCTCATTGCAGACCCTGCTTGCTCAATATTTATTTCACTGATGATTGTATCTTCAGTGGTTCCGTTGCTGAGAAATTCTGCAGAAATTTTGCTTCAAAGAGTTCCAAGGGCTCATGAGCAGGATCTCAAAGTAGCTCTGGACGATATTACAAGGATAAATGGAGTTCAAGGTATCCAGAATTTGCATGTTTGGAGCTTCACAAACACAGATGTTGTAGGAACACTCCATCTCCATATCTCTGCAGAAACTGACAAGGCTTTTACAAAGGCACAGGTGACACACATATTACATGATGCTGGAGTCAAGGACTTGACAATTCAGGTGGAGCATGTTAAGTAAAATTGGTGGAAGCATCATCCATGAAGTTCAATACCAAAATTAGGCCATGTTTTCCAATGGGTGATGGTCTTCATTAATTTTGAGGACTAAAGTCGGTCACTTCATTGAGCTATTAGTGTTACCTCAATTGATGATGCTGTGGATTGTATTCTGTGACTTCTGTCCAGTTCTTTTGTTGCTCTATCATTTCAGTTTTTCAGGGACATATCATTTGAAAGAGGTCAAACTGTCTCCATTGGATATCCTCAGAGGTCTGATGCCTATATTTTGCTGGTTGTAAGATCATCTTGCAGTTCCCACCTTTCGGGGTGACAGTTTTCCCTTGAATTGTTTGGTGACTGTAAAGAAACATGTGGAGGATAGAACCTGCAGGGTTTGCATTGCCCCTGTGCTTACATTTAGTTTAAAGCCATCTTACATTGTCAAGTTTTTAATTTACTGGTTAAATGAAAACAAGAAAATTTCTCTACTTAACTTACAAGCCATGGTTATTCTTTTGCCACCATTACTTTTTCTTGTAGAAAACTTCATCCCACCAGGGAAAGAAGATAGTGGTTTTTTCCCAGTTTCCAAGCTGATCCTGGGGGAGAAGTCATTGTCAATGAGATTGTTTACTGCAGGTACAAGATTTACAAAGAAGTCGAAATTGCTTTCCTCATTTGTTTGTTTTGATGAAGTGAAAAAGTTGTACAAGGACTCAAGGAGAAGAAGGGGTTAAAAAAAAGTCTTGGAAACGATTTCTTCATGTCCGGGCATGATAAGTGAAAAGCCACTGTTGAGTGTCAAGACTAAGGCCATGTTTGGGAATGCTTATGTTAGAAATAAGTGCGTAAAAACAAATGCTTATTCAAATAACACTTATTTGTATTTGGCACCCAGCTTTTTCAAGTGCTTATTTAAAAAAAAAAAACACTTATTTCATATTGGGCGTTTGGTGGTCTTTTTCTCTAGTAAGCACTTAAACAAGCTATTGTGACTCTTGTCCTTCATTTTCTTTCAAATTTTCAAAATATCCAATCCAAAGTGAAAGGATAAAAGTACTTTGATAGAAGTGATTTTATAAAAGTGCTTTTGTAAGTGTTTTTATAAAAGTGTTTTTATAAAAGTATTTATGTAAAAGTGTTTTTATAAATGTACTTTCATAAAAGTGCTTTTGTAAAAGTACTTTATAAGAGTACTCTTATAAAAGTGCTTTTCGTAAAAGTAATTTCATAAAAGTACTTTTATAAAAGTACTTTCGTAAGTGTTTTTATAAAATTACTTTTATAAAAGTGTTATGTAAAAGTATTTTTCTAAAAGTTCTTTTGTAAAAGTACTTTCCTAAAAATTCTTTTGTAAAATTACTTTCTTAAAAGTACTTTTCATAAAATTACTTTTATAAAAGTACTTTTCATAAAATTACTTTTATAAAAGTACTTTTCTAAAAGTTTTTTTGTAAAAGTATTTTTCTAAAAGTTCTTTTGTAAAATTACTTTCATAAAAGTACTTTTCATAAAATTACTTTTATAAAAGTACTTTTGTAAATTTGCTTTTGTAAAAGGATATAATTGGTATTTTAAAAATATCGGGGATAATTTTGAGAGAAAAAAATGATTAAGTGCTTACTATATAAGCACTTAAAAAAACTGGAAATTTGGGTTTAAAAAATAAGCCCTTAGTTTTAAAATAAGCACTTATTTCGAGCTTATATCCCAAACACCAATAAGTGCTTAATGGTGTGGGCTCCCTCCAAATAAGCACTTATTTTTAAGTACTCCCAAAATAACCATGAAACCAATGACTGAAAACATTCCAATCAGCATAAAGGCTTCCAAAACATGTGCTGTCATTTAATCTTTCATCTACATTTACCATCCATAATGAAGCATCAATATTAGTTTAATACCACTACAATCGAATTCAAAATAAGCATACTTTTTTTTTTTTTTTGGGGGGGGGGGGGAGGGGCAACCTGCCACGTCCCCACCCGGGCACCCCTGAGTTCCGTGTAATGTGTAATACATATTAGTGTATTATAATTTTAGGGGTTTTTTTTTTTTTTTTTTGGATTTTGAGAAGGGGGAAGTTGGTCAATGGGATTTTGGTGCCCATTGACCAAAAATCCCATGTTCTTTTTTCAGTTTTATGTGGGGACCAAGGAAAGTTTATTTTCCTGTGTGCTAAACTAGGAAAGTGATACCCACATGGGGGAAAAGTTGCCAACACTTGAATGGGACAAAAATGCCCCTTTCAATAATGAATTTCTATGGCTAAAATGGTCATTGTCTTATTTAACTGAAAAATAAAAAAACATGGGTAAATACACTTAATGTGTTTCCCGGGAAAAACTTACCCAAGTAGTTGCATTTACTTGGGTAAGTAACTTACCGAAAAGTGAATGGGGCCTTAATGTATTATATGTTATTGGTAACAATAGGGGTGGCATGGGTCAATTCAATTTAGTTCCATGGTAGAACCTGAGACCTATCTCGTGGAGGTCTCTTCTAGGGTTAGTTTTGGTCTTGGCAGTTCTAGGGTCGGTTTTGGCCTTGGTAGTTCTAGGGTTGGTTCTAAAGACCTATGAAACCTATTCTTTCTTTATTCTCCCCCTTTCAAAAAAGAAACATGTCCTTTAGAAACTTTGTTTTCAATAATGGTAATTTATAGTTTAAAATTTATATTAGCTTTATTAATTAAATTGAGTAATTTAATATATTTTAAAAATATATTAATATATGGTTCACAATTTGTCATTATAATTTAAATTTTATAAATATTACCTTTAAAATTATTTATTATACACATTCAAATATTAAAACGAAAACAAATTATCAAATCACTTAAGTAATCCAATGGTAAAATGGGACCATGGCTTTTGTAATCATGAGTGTTTGACTTCAAATCTTCACATTCTTAAAAATATTTTGGGATTTATTTTAAGGCATGTTCTTTCAAAACCAGTTCTGCCAAAGCCAATCAAGGTTGGTTTAGGTGGGTAAAGCCCTAGACCTTGGAACTGAGCTGAATGAAGGCCGGTTCTAAGAATTTTGAATCAGACCCTACCTTGTAACAAATTAGATAGGATCAATTCAATTCTGATTGAAGATCGATTCCACTCGATTCCCAGTAAAACCTATCCATTTGGTCACCCCTAATAACATATGATAAATAAATGATCATTCAACTTAATAACATATGATAAATAAATGGTCATTCATAAATTATTTTTATACCAAAAAAAAAAAAAAAGTATAGAATGCAAAAAATGAATTATCAACAGAATGGAGGCTGTGGCTGTGTTCTGTATCATTGAGAACACAATCACAACCATACACAGCAAAATGCCTATCATGGTTCAGTGCACAAGACACAAGAACATCCCCACTTGGATTTCTGCATGCATTGACAAGGATTCAAGGGAAAGATCGTCTCTTTTTTCGTTCTGCCCATCTCTCTGTTATCTCAGAGATAGAGTGACATTTTTCTTTTATACGAATTCGGTGCGAATATAAGCCTCATTTCTATACAGTTCTAACTTTTCAGGTTTCAGCAAAGCATTTCCATCACATTGGTCTCTTGGGAACTCGGCATCCACATTTATCGCCAAATCAAATCTGGTCTCTCCACCGGAAATCTAATGTATGCCGCCGATGATCTTGACTTGCTATTCACCGCCCTTTAATTTCCTCCCCTTCAATTGTCAGAAATCTGACCAATACCACCTCAATCCCCACTTTCAATCACCCCACCGCCTTATCTCTCTGTTTCTCATGGATTCACCATCAATCCCACCTATTGCTGTTGAAGTCAAAGACGCCAAGTGAGAGGACAGAGAAATGGGCAGAGGGGAAGCCCATCACCACCAAACCCGCGACCCACGAGTCCATCACTAGCATCCCACTTCCCACATAGAGTGTTTGATGTGAAGTGAAGTCCATCACTGCCAAGTACCAAACCCGCGACCCACGAGTTGGGAATGGATCTGCTATGAATACATACATCTGTAACCGAATAGCGCGAGTGTTCCGTACACACGGGACTGCACGTGTTCATTCGTGATTGGGTTACATTATACACATATGTATTAAAAGGGAAAAGGGAAGATATGATAATGGAAAGTATTTTGACCTATCAAAATCCAACCATAAATTTTGATAAATGAAATTTGATTCGCTGCCACTTTATGATTCCAATTTATTGGTTAATTGTTTTCCAATATCATAACTTTTTCATACACGTGTATTGCATGAAATATGGAATCGTAGCCCACAAGGCAATTTGTTGCGTTCAAAGATAAATAAGATACCGTCATAACAACGTAAGCTGCCAATTCGCAACTCACACGTGTACCAATCACAAGTTGACACGTATGCCAGTGATATATATATTAGGGAAATTGTCAAAAATTCATCATTAGTTTTCAACATTCTTTTTAAATTCACCACAACTTTTCAAAATATCTAAAATTCACCAAAATTTTTATTTTCCAAAACTCACATTCCATTAATGCACCCATTAAAGCTTTTTAATAGAGGTGTCAGTGTTGGCATAAATAGTAATTTTTATGACCAAATTACCCTTGAATGGTGAGTTAGAGGAAAAATGGTCTTTTCAGTTTTTAATTTTATTGTTTTTTTTTGCATTTTTAGTGCTTTGTTATAATTTTCAAGATTTTTTATAATTTATGTTTTTCTTTACATTTTAAAATTTTCTACAATCTATATTTTTTTTGTATTTTTGTTATTTATTTACAATTTTTATGTTTTTCTATAATTTTTTGTGTTTTTACTACAATTTTATTTTTCATTTTCTATAGTTTCTATAATTTGAAAATACTTTTTTATTTTGTTTGCAATTTCTATAATTTTTTATATTTTTGTAATTTCTGTGTTTTTATGTATTTTATATTTGAAAATATTTTTTGAACTTTTTCCTTTTTTTCATGTCTAAATATTAAAATGATAATATATTAACACCCATTAATCTATTTTATATATATTTTATATTTTTCTATGAAGGTTAAAATGGTAATATACTAACACCCTTAGTATGGTTCACGTCAAGTTAGTGACATAGTGAGTTTTAGACATTTTGAAAATTTGTGGTGAGTTTAAGATAAATACAAAACTCATGGTGAGTTTTAGACAATTTCCCTATATACTAAAACTGGACGTGCTCAGCACATCTCTCCTTTCTCCCCCACTTTCCTCTTCCACAACGTTTATAAGTAAAAACGTTCTAAGTTGAAGATCTGTGCATGAATAGACTACTGGCATTTTCAAAACGTTTTGAAGAGCATTTCCAAGCTTATTCGATCATTGGTCCACTCTGTTCAAAGCATCTCCCGTCTACCAAAAGAGATCTCTGTGCATGAACGAGAGTAGTAGCATTTTCAAAAAGTTGATTTTCTTGGTTGTTTCTCACACTCACTCCAAATTCTAATCTGAGATCGGTGAACACAGAAGAATAAAGCCACATATCAGATTTGTTTTCTTCGCTGGTTTTTTTTTTTTTTTCAAATTCATTTTCGATTTTTGCTTAATGGTTTTCATATGTTGCTTCAGGCATGTTCTCCAGTGAAAATTACAGGGTTCAAGTCTGGAATTAAAGTTACAAGAACAAAGAAAAAAAAAAAAAACAGGTACGATTTCCTCAACCATTAACATTTTGTGTTAAAAAATATATTAAAACTACACATAACATACAAACAGACCCATTACAAGTGAAAGAAATCCGAAAAAAAACGAAAAAAATTGCTATAAAATATTATCCGAGTCGTCGTGGGACTCGTTTTACCGTGTGGGCGGACAAGACAAACTAAGCGGGTCGTCTTCTACCCATTTGCGAAAACACAATTACTCGAACCGTGTAGAACCCGTGTAGAACACGGTTAATCCATGTAGAATACGGTTAGTAATGTATTTTCAAAAAATACAGGATTTTTAAAATAACAATTTTCTAATTAATTAGCAATGTTTACTAAAATATTAATTAATTAATTAATTAATCCGTATTTTTATAATACTGTATTAAGATCACGTTAATATTTTACTGTAATTAACTGAATACAAAAAAACTGCAATTAATTAAATAAATACTGTATTAATTAATACTGTGTTTATTAATTAAATGAAATACAGGATTTTTAAAATGTATACAGCATTAATAAATCCAGTATTTGCAAAAAATACAGGATTTTTAAAATAACAGTTGGTTAATTAATTAATTAATTAATACAGTATTATAAATACGGTTAAAAAAGCATTCTAAGGCAACGGAGCATTAAAATACTGTATTTATTGAGCTTACTGTTAATTAATTTATACTGTATTATTAATTAACAGAATTAACAGTAATGATAATTTCATATAGTATTGAAAAATAATTATTTCATAATTACATTATTATTAATAATTACAGTATTTACTGACAAGCAGTATTAATAAATATATTATTTTTATAAATACTGTATTTATTAATTAGCAGTAACATAATTAACTGCAATTATTTTAAACTGTAATTCACAGTAATTACATTTAACGGTAATTAATAGTAATTAATAATTACATTTAATATATTTTTAATTAACACTAATTATTAATTAACAGTAATATAATTCACAGTATTTATTTACTGAAAAGCAGTATTATTAATTCATAGTATTTTAATAATTACAGTATTTACTGAAAAGCAGTATTAATAAATATATTACAATTTATAAATAATGTACTTATTAATTAACAGTAATATAATTAACTGTAGTTATTTTTAAACTATAATTCACAGTAATTACATTTAACAGTAATTAATGAATACGTTATTTTTTAAAAAGAATATATTTTTAATTAACACTGATTAGTTAATAGTAATTAATAATGTATTTTTTAATTAACAGTAATTAATAGTAATTATTTAATACATTATTTTTTAAAAAATAATATATTTTTAATTAACACTAATTATTTTTAAACTGTAACTAAAATAAACTGCAATTAACAGTATTTTCATAAACTGCAATTAACAAAGTAACAAAAATAAACTGCAATTAACAGTAACGTATTTATTAAATAACAGTATTTAAAAAAAAGAAAGTTAACAGTAATTATTTTTTATAATTAACATTATTCTAAAAAATACTGTATCTATTAATTAACAGTATTGAATACAATATTTAATTTACACTATTTAATTATAATAATGAGTGATTATCACAAAATTAACCGAAATTATTTTGTATAATTAACAATAATTAGTTATTTAATTAAAAAAATCAACATATGGTAATTTAATAATTAACAGTAATTCTAATAAACAGTAATTAGTTTCAAAAAATTACATTTATTTACATATAAATAATTACAGTATTAATAAATACATTGTTTGATTTACACTATTTAATAAACACATTATTTAAAAAAATAGTATATTTTTAATTAAAAATAATTAACAATGATTATTGTAATTAACAGTAGTTATAAGTTAAGCTATAAATTATAATTACCAGAAAATTACATTTAATTAATTAACATTAATTATTATTTAACAGTAGTATAGTTCACAGAATTAAACAGTAATTATAATCTAAGCTATAAATAGCACAAAATTACACATGATTATAGTTGGAAAGATAAGTTCCATTTTTCTTTGTTTTTCGTTTTTGTTTTGAAATGCACCGTTTTTCCATTTTAGGGTGGTTTTTCTTTGTTTTTAGTTTTTCTGTTTTCTTGGATTATGAAATGCAAGTTCGGTATCTCTTCTCCATTTCAGATTGGTTTTCAGGCGTACCACCAAGAAACACTTCGTTCAAATCGGTTATAGCCTTTAAAGCTTAATGTAAAATACATTAGTGATATGTATTATGTTATAAATGGCATAAAATTACAAGTTATAAATGATTTAATTAAAAATATTTACAATTGCATTATTATTCATAATTTTTAATAATTAATATTATTTTAAAAAAGACAGTATTAATTAATTATAATATTTAATTAAAAATATTTATAAATGTATTATTTCACTTTTTTTTACCAAATCTCGTGCATCGAACGGATTCCCGCTAGTAAAGCCAACGGCTACGGCTACGGTGTAATCTTTTATGTACAAAACAGTAGCGTGTTCAATCGTGATTGGTCAGTAGCCAATTCCCTAAAATTGATTTCGCACCAAATCCTGTATGGACTCGTACATCCCTCACAAATTGGAGCTCGGTGAGATGCACAACTCGATTCGGTGAAACTTACTACAGTGTACATTTGAGCTCCCACCCGTAAATCGAGATCTGCACCATTGGAATTGATGCCATCAATTCAAGTATCAATCTAATCTGGATCCGATGAATAAGCTACCTCATGCCGCGCACGCATTAAGATAAAAACGATGCCGATGGTCGGAACTATTGTATATTTTTTTAGTAAAAAGGGGAACTCTTTTATAGTCCTCTCAGTCCTATCATTCTCCACTCATTGTCTCTTTCTTCACTTCTGCAGCAGAAATGGCGATTCATATACCCTCTCGTCAACTTTTCATCAACGGAGAATGGAGGGAACCCATCAAGAAAAAACGATACCCGATCATCAACCCTACCACTGAAGAGATCTTAGGTTCCATGTTCCCTTTGATATTTTATTTTGTTTGATTCTCTTTTGCCATTTCTACCAAATTCTTTTTTTTTCTTTTTTCTGATTGAGTTGACCATGCCAACCAAGAATTTCTGTTAGATTTTTCCGATTTACTTCTTCAGAGTTACTCAATTGCTTACTATGCTGTATTTTTTATGCGGATTCTTATTATTTTTTTTTTCCTTTCCTCGGGCTTCCCTAATTTCTATTATTTTTATTTGTATTATAATAAGTGATCTAAACCGCTAGAAGGTTGGTTTATCACACATCTGATTTTGTTGAGCTTGCGACGTGTTTCAGGGGATATACCTGCGGCGACTGCCGAAGATGTAGAGTTGGCAGTGGATGCTGCTCGGAGGGCCCTCTCCAGGAACGGAGGGAAATATTGGGCATCGGCTTCCGGGGCTTATCGCGCCAAGTATTTACGTGCCATTGCTGCAAAGGTATTTGATGTGTTTGTTTGGCGGATTTTAAAGTTATTGTAGTTCTGCTGCCTTGAATTCGGTGTTTTATCTGTTCCAGAGCTATCCAATTGGCTTGGAATCCCTTTCCGACCATAAGAATACTTAGTTAACTATTAATTATGAATTTATGATCTGCCTTCTGCAATTTTAATTGTATTATTATCTGGGTAAATTATGTTGGAAAATGGGAAATATTTTGCTTGGGAAGACTGTATGGTTGCAGGCTGGATTTCTTTTTGATATGGTACTTGTTGGCTTGCATGCCGAGCATGACAGCTCCTAGAATATAATGGAATAATGTCGAACTAGAATTTTTTTTTTTTTTTTTTTTTGGGTTTTTGGCATCTGCATTGTTCATTGTGATTGATATGTTTAATATTTTTCTCAGGGAGGAGACTAACTTTCAGACTTCATTTTTACAATATAAATGCCTCTTGCATGGAAACTATTACTTTTCCATCTCTTGCATATCTAAATTACAATTAGAACTCATAGTCCCAAAGCTCGGAAGTATCAGGTGCCGCAGTGGCTAAACTGAATGACTCATTGCCTTGTCTTCCGGTGGATAAAATAATTAATTAATAAAACCTTCTAGTTACAGTACTCAACCAAAGCTTCAATTTCAACCATTCGGTTCAGCCATTTTGGCTGTTATCAATAAGCACCTTAATCTACAAATCATTCTAAGGTTCAAAAACACGGAATGTGATGCTTTGTTCTTTAAATTGTTTTTTTTTTCTAATTTACTGCTCACTAGTGTCGGTAGTATAGAACTGTAGATTACAATATTTTTTTCCCTTATCATCCAGATTACACCTTGTATTCCATCCTTAACAAATTTCTGGGTGACCATTAAATAAAACTAGTGTTGTGTACATCAGGTGTGCAAAAGCCTGAAATGGTTTTGGATACAAACTGTGATCCATTTTTTCTTTAGGGACACAGTTTATACTGTAGGAAACCAGTTAGGTAGAGTTCCTTGCAGTTCTCTGCAGAAGTTGTCTTAAAACTTAACACATGCATGCATACGCGCATGCGCGCGCGCACACACACACCCAAAAAAAGAAGCATTCCTCATTAAGGTATAATATAGTGTGAAGTAAATAAGCTGCCTTGTTTTCAAGTGTTTATCGCTGACTTAAGTTTTTCACTTTAGTGAACAGTCTTAAAAAATTATTGTACTTTACTACTTTTCTTTCCTATATTTTGGATATGGAATTTTCAAAATTTTCAATTGCAATCAGATAAAGGACAGAAAGGATGAGCTAGCTAAGCTAGAAACTCTTGATTGTGGAAAGCCACTGGATGAAGCAGCATGGGACATGGTATTTGTTTCTGATGTCTTTTGAAAGTCAAATGCCTTGAATTCCATGCATGTTACCTTATCTGTTCTATCATGCCATGCAGGATGATGTTGCTTCATGTTTTGAGTATTATGCAGAACTTGCAGAAGCTTTAGATACAAAGCAAAAAGCTCCTGTCTCTCTTCCTATGGAGGCATTTAAGTGTCATGTTCTTAAGGAACCCATTGGTGTTGTTGGGTTGATTACTCCTTGGTATCAGATTTCTTCCTCTTCATCATCATTAGTCCTCTCTCTCTTTCTCATTTTTTATTTAACTACCATGTTTTACCTTTTATCTCTTTTTTTCCTTTCCCTATATTTTTGGATTTTCTTTAACATTTAGAAAGATTAACTGTATTCAATTCTATTTATAAGTTTTACAACACAGGATTTGAGGCTAGCCTGTTTTGATGATGATAATATAATGTCATCTATTTGGAAACTCACAGTTATTTGGTACATGTAAACAATGATTTGTATTAGGCACTTGCATCCCCTTTATGTGTTTCAATTAAGTAATCGATTTGGGTATTTGTAACCTTGCAATAGATTTGGCTGTGGGATTTTCTCATTTGATGTTTCTGAGGATATTGATGCGTATTAGCTTGTCTATTACAGTATGGATATCAAATGTTTAAGTATGCAATCGCTTGTTATGACTCACCAAGTTAAGGTTTGAATGATGGATCATGAACTTGGTCCACCATCATCTGCTACTCTGATTCTGTTGGTCTTTGTAGTTCACAGCTTTCCATGGATAACCTGTCATATGAAACAATGCCTTTACAAGCTAGCACTGTGCATTAGAAATTTCATGTATTTAGATGGCAATAGCTGACAAATGGAATGCTACATGCTGGAATGCTTTTTGTGAGCATACAAAGCCCATCCTCTTTCTAAGTTATAAGCTTGCATAAAGCAGTTAGCTTTATGCCTTTATGTATATGCACTCCTACATCTACAAACTACAATGGACACTTATGCTTTTAGAACAACTTCTAGTCCCCAAGTTTTACATTTTTCTTTAAATTCTTTCTTGATCTTAACATAAAGAACTATCATTTTACTCATTATTGGCATCAATGAGCTCAATACTTGATGGCTTTTAACAATCTCTTCTATCCCCTGTTCACTGAAGGAACTATCCTCTTTTGATGGCTACATGGAAGGTTGCTCCTGCCCTTGCTGCTGGTTGTGCAGCTATATTAAAGCCATCTGAGTTGGCATCTGTGTAACTCTCTCTCTCTCTCTCTCACACACACACACACACAAAATCCTTTCATTTACTTGTCCTGAAATGGTATTTTATTATGCTTTCATTTGCAGGACTTGTTTAGAGTTGGGTGAAGTATGTAGAGAAGTAGGCCTTCCTGCTGGTGTGCTAAACATTGTGACTGGATTGGGTGTGGAAGCTGGTGCTCCTTTGGCATCTCATCCTGATGTAAACAAGGTCCAGTGTGTTTTTGGTTGTTTTTATGTTGAGGAAGTAATGTGGAATCTGATCTTATTAGTGTTTCTTTCAATCTGATTATTTTATTATTGTTGTATCTCTTGATACACTATATCATGTATGTTATGCATGGTATATTTCAGGTTGCGTTCACTGGAAGCAGTGCAACTGGAAGCAAGATCATGACTGCTGCTGCTCAAGTTGTTAAGGCATGTTCAAGCCTTATTTTCTAGTTATTCTTCTTGCCAAATCTATTTTCATTTTTTAAGCTGATAATTTGGTTGGCATGGCAGCCTATTACATTGGAACTTGGTGGGAAAAGTCCAATCATTGTCTTTGAAGATGTGGATATTGAGAAAGGTTAGTGCTTGCGAGCAAGTGAGGAGTCTTTTTTAACAGTTTTCCTTGTGGGTGGGGAAATCGTTAATTTGAAATCCCTCTTTAGAGGAAAAGATTGTAACTTATCATGCATGGGGAAAACTGATTGTTGGAGCTTCTTATCTATTATTTTAAGCCTTTAGGCACTCCAACCTGCCACCACATAATTTTACTGCAAAACCTTGTATAGATATTTACTTTTTGTCTATCATTCTGGGCAGCTGTGGAGTGGACCCTTTTTGGTTGTTTTTGGACAAATGGCCAAATCTGCAGTGCCACATCTCGTCTTATTTTGCATGTAAGTATGAGATAAAAACTAGGTAACCACACTACACATAAAAGCATTTTTTCGTGTCTTTGGTAAATCTACATTCTCTCCCAATTTACTCAAGTTTGTCTGCAAAGGAAGCTAGGTATTGAAGAAACTGATAAATAACATGGATTTGCTAAAGTGCTTCAAATTATTGTTGGTTTACCTGTTATCTTTTAGGCAAGTGGACAGTTTCTTACTATCATACATTTTTCTTTCAGTAAAATTACCCAATAATAACCAAATGCTTGGAAAGTAGAACGATATCCATAGTGCAACAAAATATTTGGAGGACTTATTGTAGGTTTTTGTCAAGCAAGGATATCCATTATAAGAAAGCAGCTTTAGACAGGATTCGTTGGCTATGAATTTTCAGGATATTTCCTCTTTCAATTCCTACAAGAGACACAAGAAGAATTGACCAGGGAGTTCCCTGTATCCAAAGACCAAATAGGACTATCCTTCAAGAGATGCTTACATTCACTTGATTAAGTCTTGCTATTAGGCATCTGTTGGTTAAGTTCCCAATTGATGATGCGACTTTTGACTTCCTACTTGTGATTCCACTTCCTCCATCTCTTGTAGCACTTTCCTTCCACTTTTAGCTTCCAAAATGTTGAACAGAAAGCAAAATATAAACATTTAGGCTCATCGCTACACCATTTATCCTGAAATATCCCTCTACCCACTTGAGAAGAATATGAAAATGTTGAGAACTTCTCCCAATGCCTCTGATATTTCCTTTCCACCTGGTAGTTCTCTAACATGGTAATACACCCTTAATCCCAGTCATGTAAATTGAAGCCTGGGGGTGACTGTAGTACTTTATTTTTTGGGACCCAAATCTCCTATGAAACCATTAGGTCCCCAATTAACCTTACGTATGCCAGGAAGGGGAAAGGTCAGCTTTCGGCTAAGGGGGGAAATAATTGAACATGGGGGCAATTATGGCTGGATGGAATAAGGAGAGTCTTGAGGCATTTATAGCTATGTTAGTTAGGAATAAGAAGAGTTTGGGCATTTATAACTTGGCCAGCTGAGCATTTATTGAGGGAGTCAGTTATGCTGTAAGAAGAGTATAAGAAGGGGCTTTGGGGGATGGGGGAGGGAGACTTTTGCTGAGTAAAGAATTCAGTGAATGCTTGGGAGAGCCGGCGGTCTCTCGAAGAACCGACCAACCGTTAATGTTCTTCTTTTCTTCTGAATGAATACCAGTTCCTTTGTTGATGTTCTAGTTGTGTGAATTCTGCTGTGTCTGAGATTTGTGTCAAGTTTTTGGGTCTTATTAGTGGTATCAGAGCGCGCCTTTCCTCGGCCATGGTGACAACTAAGGAAGTGGCATCGCAGGTGGAGGGTTTCGAAGAACGCTTGACTTCTTTGCATTCTGAAGTGGATGGCTTATGTGATGAGATAACAGTTGGACTTTCGAAGATCTCATCTCTGGAAGGAAGCGTTCAAGATCTGGTGAGACGTTTTGATCTGTTGCTTTAGCAACAGGGCTATTCAACTCCTTTGTCTACGACTGACATTGCTTCTCCTTTAGTCGCATCGAGTTGTGCGGCTGACAAAGGGAAGAGTGCGGCATTTTCGACGTCTTCCTCGATGCCGGTGTCGGAACATACTCCTGATTCACTTCCTCGGAAGTTGGAGTTACCTAATTTTGATGGGGAAAATCCAGACGGCTGGCTTTTTCGTGCGGAGCGCTATTTTGAGATTAATGGATTGCTTCCGGCAGAGCATTTGCGAGCTGTAGTTGTCTGTTTAGAGGGTGATGCATTGGCGTGGTATTATTGGGAGGATGGTTGGCGACCTTTTCGTAGTTGGGTAGAATTCAAGGAACTCCTCCTTGAACGTTTTTGATCAACCCAGGAGGGAAACTTGCAGGAGCAACTTCTATCATTACGTCAATCCACTACTGTTAAGGAATATCGTCGCCAATTCAAGGTGCTTTCCGCCCCCTTACGTGACATGCCAGAATCAGTCCTTGAAGCAGCATTTGTTAATGGGTTGCACGACCCTTTCCTGAACGGTGCCATGGAGCGGGATGACCGGTATAGAACCAAAGGCTTGGTAACCAAGGGCTCTGATTGGATTGTCAATGAAATGAAGAAATCTAGTCTTTGAGGCTGTGGTGGAGCTGGTTTTCCATATGGCCTAAAGTGGTCTTTCATGCCAAAAGTATCTAATGGCCGTCCTTATCTTGTTGTCAATGCTGATGAGAGTGAGCCAGGAACATGTAAGGACAGAGAAATTATGCGCCATGACCCACATAAACTACTAGAGGGTTGCCTGATTGCAGGGATTGGTATGCAGACCACTGCTGCTTATATCTACATAAGGGGAGAGTATGTAAATGAGTGGAAAAACCTTGAGAAGGCAAGGAGGGAAGCTTATCAAACTAGACTTTTGGGAAAAAATGCACGTGGAACTGGATATTGTTGACAGATGTATTGTATGTACTGTACACAGGTTTAGTGCACGCAAGGGTATTTTTGTGATTTTGTAGACCTCTTGTGTTGTACGGCCAATATAGTATAAATACAAATGCCTCACTTGCCTGAAGCAATTCTTTTGAGGCCTTAAATCTGTACCCTCTTCTCTTCTCCTTCTTCTTCTTCTTCCTTCCTTTCTTATTCTGCTCAACATGGTATCAGAGTGGAACCGACCAGGCCTGGAAAACCAGCTGAGATCTCTCTCCACTGCTGCTAGAAGCTATAGTCCTGATGCTTGAAGACAAGGAAGAGGAAGCATTCTCTAGTGCTCCGGTTAGTCTCCACTGCTGAGTAGGGTTCTGCTACAAGAAAGCTAGCTGTTCAACTTCCTAGCGCAGAAAAGGGTTCTGCTACAAGTTTTTTCTTCTTTATCCTCCAACCCAAGTGCTGGTGACTGGAGTTGCTCGGTTAAGAAGACTGTAGAAAACCATCCCAGATGTACGACGAAGGGTTCTGGCCTGCAGAGAAGATTGAGTCCATGAGTGTACTACCTATTCACAGTTCAGGTGACCTAGGTACTGAACTGAAGTTTCTCTGTTTATGGTTCTCTTCTTGCACTATTTCGATGGACTGTAAATGTCCTAAAATCTGAGTAGTGACTGTTCGACTGTTTTTTTTCCCTCCTCCGATTGTGTGTTGCTCTATTCAGCTCTCTAAGGGACTGTTGATGAACCCTAAACCCTAAGTGATTGTTCGGCTGCCCTGGAAAGTGGATATCAATCGATTAGGTGTGGTGAACCACCACTTGTATTGCTGTTCCTACTGAGAGAGCTTCATGAAAGTTGTAAAACTGTAGGTCATTCAGACCCGGTTACACTACAAGTGCAGTGTTCGTATATTGTTCTATGGACTCCTACAAAGTGTAGGTCATACAAACTAGTACTGCAGCTACAGTGTTTGTGCTTGGTTCTCTGTGAAATCGAAAATCAGCAAGTGCCTAGTTGTGGACTGTAGCAGCTCTGTAAGGCAGTGTGCCTTTGGTTTTGTGTACTTCTAAACCTAGAATCATGAATAGTGAAGATACAACTACATCCAGAATCTCGACAATGCTGAATGGAATGAGTGGGAGTAGTGACTTATCCTTCCCTATGGCTGTTCTTCCTCTTGATGGGTTAAATTACCTAGAGTGGTCAAGAGGGATCAAGTTATACATAACTGCAAGGGGAAAAATAGGCTACATAAATGGAAAAATCAAAGAACCACCTTCTAAAAATGCAGAACATGATAGATGGGATCAGGAGAATAGTATGGTTATGTCATGGCTTTTGATCTCCATGCAACCGCAAATAAGGAAGAACTTCATGTGGGCTGAAACTGCAAATGAGATCTGGGAACAGGCAAAATCCACATATTCTGAACTTTGACACTATGCCAAGATTTATTAATTGCAAGCAGCCTCATCTACTTGTCAACAGGGGGAGAGAAGTTTATCAATTTATTACTTTGACTTGACCATCGTTTGGAAGGAGTTGGACCATTACCAGAATATTGATTGGAAGTGTGATGAAGATGCAAAGTTGTATAAGAAACTTGTCTCACAACAAAGAGTGTTTGCTTTTTTACATGGTCTCAATCCTATCTATGAATCCATCAGAGTACAAATTTTAAGTTCTAAGGATCTTCCTTCAATTCAGGAGGTCTATGCTCTTGTCCAGTTTGAAGAGAGCAGGAGAAACTTGATGAACAACATCGGAGGAGATGCAATTGTGTTGGCGGCAAAGGGGGGTATCTCTACTAGTGGTGGACCTTCTTCCAAGAGAGGGGATCTCCAGAAGAAAGCAGAAGATAAGGAAAAATTATGGTGCACTAATTGTTAGAAGCCCCGACACACCAAAGATACTTGTTGGGATCTCCATGGGAAACTAAAGTGGGCTCAGGATCTACCTAAGAAGCAAGGCTCAGATGTAATTAGAAGGCTCGGGCAACAAGGTACCAAGAAACACCACATGGCCAACATGGTTACTCGGGAGAATCAACCCTCCACTTCTACTGTGACTCAAACACCACATGGCCAACATAGCTACTCTGGATCTGACCCAAGGGAGGATATTGTAAACTCCGTCCGTGACCATTTGGAGCTTTATGGTAGAGAAATTCGCCAGGTGGATGCTCCTCCCACCACCTCTTTTGCATCCACATCAGGTAATCCTGCCACAACTTTCCATGTTGCTTCTCACATCCTTGACTCTCCATGGATCATTGATTCTGGAGCGTCAAAACACATGACTGGTATGTCCTCTTATTTTCAAACTTATCACCCTCTTTCTGGAAGAGATAAAGTGAGACTAGCTGACTTCCATAGCTGGTCAAGGAACTCTCTCTCTTCCCCTCGGCCTTACTCTTTTTGATGTTCTTCATGTTCCAAAATTCCCTATGAATTTGTTCTTAGTCATTAGTGTTACAAATTCCTTAAATTGTTCTGTGACTTTTTTCCCTTCCTATTGTGTGATTCAGGATTTGGCCTCGGGGAGGACGATTGGTAGGGGACGTATGGTTGATAGACTCTACATGCTGGAGAATACGACTGGCCTTCATGTTACAGAGTGTCAGTTCAGAAAGAGTAAAATATATTTGTGGCATTGTCGTCTGGGTCATTTGTCCTTTGAGTCCTTGAAAGTTGTTTTCCCAGAACTATGTAAGTCAGTGTCTGTTTCTAATTTTTCTTGTCAAGCGTGTCAGTTAAGCAAGCATTGTGGAACTCAATTTCCTCAAAGAAATAGTAAATCAGAGTTTCCTTTTTACATTGTGCATTCTGATGTGTGGGGCCCTGTTACTTTACCTTCTGAGAGTGGCTACAAGTACTTCATTACCTTCATTGACGATTACTCCAAATACACTTGGGTATATCCAATGCGAACCCGTGAGGAAGTACCGAAAATTATCCAAGATTTTCAGCAGATGGTCTTCACCCAATTTCAGACCGAGATTCAAATATTTCAGTCAGACAATGCAAAAGAGTTTTTTCATAGTGACCTCACGGAGTTCTTTGCTTCACATGGCTCACTTCATAGGAGCTCTTGTGCCCGCATGCCACAACAAAATGGTGTGGCTGAACGGAAGAACCGGCACCTCCTTGAAGTGGCACGGGGTCTACTACTCCACATGAATGTTCCCAAACGATTTTGGCTTGAGGCTGTCCTTTGTTCTACATACCTCATTAACCGAATGCCCTCTCGTTGGTTAGAGTACAAAGTCCCACATCAGCTTCTCTTTCCTAAGGCCCCTCTTCTTTCTATCCCTCCTCGTGTTTTTGGTTGTCAGTGCTTTGTCCAAAACCTATCTCCCACCCGAAGGAAACTGGACTCTCGTGCTATCCCGTGCATATTTCTTGGCTACTCATTCTCTCAGAAAGGGTATCGTTGCTTTGATCATGTTTCTTGAAGATTCTATGTCTCCATGGATGTTACCTTCTTTGAAGATGAGCCCATCTTTCCTGTTTCTCCTCAGGGGGAGTGTGGACATGAGGAGAAACTGGTTCAGCTCCTCTTCCTAATCATTTTCCTCTTTCCCCTTCTCCTTCTGATCCTCCACCTTTTTGTGTTTTTCCTCATCATCGTAAAGGCCAATCAGGTTCAAGAGCTGTGGAGAATCCAGAAGCTGTACCTCAAGTGCCATCAAATTCCTCGGGGGAAGATCATGCTCACTCAGGTAACTTGACTCCCAATGATGGTCCTGACCTCTCTGTTGCTAATGATCTTGACCTTCCTATTGCCCATAGGAAATGTGTTAGGTCATGCACCACTAAACACTCAATTTCCAACTTTGTTTCCTATGAGAACATCTCACCTTCATTTCGTGCCTTCCTTACCTCCATTGACAGTATCCCTATTTCTAAGAATGTGGCAGAAGCTCTCTTAGTACCAGAATGGACAAATGCCTTGAAGGAAGAAATTGATGCTCTTCACAAGAATGACACGTGGAAACTTGTTGATCTCCCTAAGGGAAAGGATCTAGTTGGATGTAAATGGGTGTTCATTGTTAAGCATGGGGCTGATGGAACCGTGGAGAGGTATAAAGCTCGTTTAGTGGCAAAGGGTTTTACTCAAGTATATGGAGTTGATTATGCAGAAACCTTTGCCTCTGTTGCCAAAATGAACTCTATTAGAGTACTTTTCTCTCTTGCTGCCAATCTAAATTGGGATCTACATCAGCTCCACATCAAGAATGCCTTCTTGAATGGTGACTTTGAAGAGGAAGTTTATATGGTTCAACCCCCGGTTTTCTGGCTCAAGGAAATGAACAGAAAGTGTGCAAGTTAAAGAAGTCTTTATATGGGTTGAAACAATCACCAAGAGCTTGGTTCAGCAGATTTCATACTACAGTTCAGCAGAGGGGATACAAGCAATGTCAGTCAGATCACACACTGTTTGTAAAAAGGGGAGAAGGTAAAATGGCTGCCCTAATAATATATGTGGATGACATAATTGTTACTGGTGACTGAAAGGATGAAATTCAAAGTTTGAAGGGCTTCCTTGCCACTCAGTTCGAAGTGAAAGATCTAGGACCTGCCAAATACTTCCTTGGAATTGAGGTTGCCCGATCAAAAAAGGGTATCTTCATCTCCCAAAGGAAATATGTCCTAGACTTGCTTAAGGACACTGGAAAGATTGGGGTTAAGCTAGTTGACTCTCCCATTGACCCCAACCATAAGTTAAGTGACAGCCAAGGTGAACCTCTTAAGGATGTGAAGCAATTTCAGAGGCTTGTGGGGAGATTGTTGTACCTCTCTATGACTCGTCCAGACATAGCATATGTTGTTGGTGTCCTCAGCCAGTTCATGCATTCACCTAGGTCCACTCATCTTGAAGTAGTGGAGAGAATACTGCGGTATCTTAAGAAGTTCCCGAGTGCTGGCTTATTATTCCAAAAACATGGACATTTGAGAGTTGAAATTTACACAGATGCGGATTGGGCTGGATCTCAAAGTGATAGAAGGTCTACTAGTGGTTACTGCACCTTTGTAGGAGGGAACCTTGTTACTTGGAGGAGTAAGAAGCAAACCGTGGTAGCTAGATCCAGTGCTGAAGCTGAGTACCGTGCAATGGCACACGGGGAAGCCGAAGGCATGTGGATAAAGAATTTATTGGGAGAGTTGGGTTTTCCAGTGGACAAACCCATGACTCTACTCTGTGACAACAAGGCAGCTATAAGTATTGCTGCTAACCCGGTACTACATGATAGAACAAAGCACATTGAAGTTGACAAGCACTTTATCAGATAGAAAATCATCATAGGAGAAGTATGCACTCCATACATCAGCTCTGAAGACCAACTAGTAGACATCTTTACAAAAGGGCTAAACCATTCCAGACACCAAGATCTCTGTGACAAGTTGGGCATGATTGATATCTATGCCTCAACTTGAGGGGGAGTGTTGACAGATGTATTGTATGTACTATACACAGGTTTAGTGCCTGCAGGGGTATTTTTGCAATTTTGTAGACCTCTTGTGTTGTACGGCTAGTATAGTATAAATACAAATGCTTCACTCGCATGGAGCAGTTCTTTTGAGGCCTTAAGTCTGCAGCCTCTTCTCTTCTCCTTCTTCTTCTTCCTTTCTTCTTCTTCTTCTTCTTCTTCTTCTTCTGCTCAACAGATATGATTTTGATGTTCATATCCACTATGGAGCTGATTCTTACATTTGTGGAGAAGAGACGGCATTGTTGGAAAGCCTTGAAGGAAAACAAGGAAAACCAAGGTTTAAGCCTCCTTTTCCAGCTAATGCAGGACTATATGGATGCCCAACAACTGTTACAAATGTTGAAACTGTGGTTGTTTCCCCCACCATTTTAAGGTGTGGTCCTGAATGGTTTGCTAGTTTTGGCAGGAAGAACAATTCTGGGACAAAACTATTCTGTGTCTCAGGCCACGTGAATAAGCCTTGTACAGTTGAAGGGGAGATGAGTATTCCATTGAAGGAGCCTGATAGAGAGGCACTGTGGAGGAGTTAAAGGTGGATGGGATAATTTTCTTACAGTGATACTAGGGGGTTCTTCTGTTCCACTGATTCCAAAGCACACATGTGATGATGTGTTGATGGATTATGATGCACTCAAAGCTGTCCAAACGGGTTTAGGGACAGCTGCTGTAATTGTGATGGACAAGTCAACTGATATTGTGGAGGCAATTGCTAAGCTCTCTTACTTCTATAAGCATGAAAGTTGTGGACAGTGCACACCATGCAGGGAGGGGACAGGATGGCTGTGGATGATCATGGAGAGGCTGAAGGTTGGAAACGCGAAGCTGGAGGAAATAGACATGCTTCAATAGGTGACAGAGCAGACACACCATCTGTGCATTGGGCGATGCTGCTGCTTGGCCTGTGCAGGGACATATCAGTGCGCGGTGTGCGTCCATCCACTATGCCTGGAGTTACTGGTTTGGAAGTGCTTATTCATTGGCAGGGCCTACCAGATTTTGAAGACTCTTGGGAGCCTTTTGGCTTGCTTCGAGACCAATTTCCTCATTTTAACCTTGAGGACAAGGTTAGACTTTGGGTGGTGGGTAATGATAGGCCCCCAATTAACCTTACGTATGCCAGGAAGGGGAAAGGTCAGCTTTCGGCTAAGGGGGGAAATAATTGAACATGAGGGCAATTATGGCTGGAGGGAATAAGGAGAGTTTTGAGGCATTTATAGCTATGTCAGTTAGGAATAAGAAGAGTGTGGGCATTTATAACTTGGCCAGCTGAGCATTTATTGAGGGAGTCAGTTATGCTGTAAGAAGAGTATAAGAAGGGGCTTTGGGGGATGGGGGAGGGAGACTTTTGCTGAGTAAAGAGTTCAGTGAATGCTTGGGAGAGCTGGCGGTCTCTCGAAGAACCGACCAACCGTTAATGTTCTTCTTTTCTTCTGAATGAATACCAGTTCCTTTGTTGATGTTCTAGTTGTGTGAATTCTGCTGTGTGTCTGAGATTTGTGTGTCAAGTTTCTGGGTCTTATCAGAAACATCTCTGGAAAAAGTTATATGAATGGCCTATCAGGGTCCAAGTGAAGCCCTCTCTTGGAGCACACTTTGTTCCAGTGCAACAGGTGGTGTCTTCCAACTTGGTTCATCTCATGCAAGGTTCAAAATATCATACAGGGCAGTATGCCGGTAGAGCATATCGGCCTGTATCTGTACTGTTTTTTTTTTCCTGAATCTGGTTCAGAGGGGCCAGTCTACCCCCTGAACCACTCACTGACCCGAAACACCCCTGTAGGGGCATATCGGGAAGGCTCCGATACGATACGTATCGGCCCGTATTTTCGAATCTGGTTCAGAGGAGACGGGTTACCCCCTGAACCACTTGCCGACCCGAAACACCCCCTTGTAGGGGCGTATCGTGAAGGCTCTGGTACAATACGTATCGGCCGATACAGGCAGATATGTGACAAAGTTTTGAACCTTGATCTCATGAGAAATTCTTATTTGTGCTCTGCAGTCTTTCCCTTGCAAAATCTATGATAATGAACAAATTGGTAGGTAATGGATCTGAAGCCTTGCTAAGGCTCTTTGTATTAATGTTTGCTTACCACTTCACCTATTATTTTATTCTTTTGAGATTAAAACACATTGGTAACTAGATGAATTCTCTGAAAAATGGTTCCTATCTTATTTGTACCTTAATGGAAACTGGAAATATTTCTTTTTATGCATTACAAAAAATAGGTGCTACTTCTACTCTTTTATCATGCTTTTTGCATTTTATGTGCCCTCAATGAATCAAGGAGTCTGTTTGTTTTTTTACATTTTTCTTGTTTCCTGCAGCCAAATTTGACCATATGGTTTGCCAACCTAAATATAGATGTTTTTAGATGATTTCATAAGTTCTCTGCAGGGAGTGCTGATTATTATTATTATTATTATTATTATTATTATTTAGATGATTTCATTTGTTGCACTTTTGAAGAACAAGGATTTATGTCCATGTCCATTAAATATGTTAATAGACAAATACTGTCATGTACCCCGAATTGATTGTGCATAGATATGTTAATCAAGGCTTTAAGGGTTGAGGTATATTATATATACTCCACCAAACATTCCATGTATACTGGTTATATGAAGAGAGCTGTCCCTTTGTATAATATAAAATTTCAGGAAAGTCTTTTTTTTATCGTATTTTTGTAGTTATATTGTGTATAAAATTTCAGGAAAGCATTGCCAAGGCATTTCTTGAGAGACTTGTTAAATGGACCAAAAACATCAAGATTTCAGATCCCTTGGAAGAAGGCTGCAGACTTGGCCCTGTTGTTAGTGAAGGGCAGGTAAGGAAGCTTTCTCATTAATGCATTACTTGTCCCATACTTTTCTACCTTGAAAATTGTAGAAATCTTTTATGATTGACAAAGATCTGGAATCTATCCTTCTTTGACTTTACTGACTGTTGTGGACCATTGGTTTATTATTGATAAAAAAATTAAATATCCTACTATAATGATAGAAAAATTCTTCTATGTCAATAATTCTTGTACTTCTTTGAGTAGTATGATGATGGTGCAATTTATTTCTAGTGAAGCATCCATAAGATGGATAAATATTCACATAGCCAACAAGTTTTACTTGCATTTTTCTGTGGAAATCTTCATTTTGTTTGTTGTAGGATAATTTTTTACCCAACTTCTGCATGCAGATTTGTAAAAAAAGAAGTCTCTCTTTTGTCTGCTCTTCCTGTTATGAGCTTAAAGCTCAGTTTGGGAGGAGTACAAATACAAATATGTAGAGTGCAAAACTTTATATTCTATTATCTGTACTGTACATATTTGTATTTGTACTCCTTCCAAACTGAGCCTAAGGGAACACAAATATTGCAACTTGAGAAATGAATAACTGTGTCCTTTTGTTTGAGTTTTAATGTCTTCCAATGGAACTGGTATGAGATGAGACCATCTAATTTTCTCTGTTTACATCAGTATGAGAAGATTCAGAAGTTTATTCAAACAGCCAAGAATGAAGGTGCAACAGTTCTATGTGGAGGTTGCCGCCCACAGGTAAATTATTCTGCTAGTAGTATCTAAGGGTGCAACTGTGCCAGTCGGGTACCTAACTTGAATTTACACATATTGGGATTCAAATTTTGGCAAATGCTCAACTCGAGCCTGCCCATGTTGCAGCCTAGTAGTATCTGGACTGTTTTTACTACTGATTTATTGGTGTATGACTGAATGATCTCACAAATGAACGACAGCATCTGAAGAAGGGGTTTTTTGTCGAGCCAACCATCATAACAGACGTAAATACATCTATGCAAATTTGGCGGGAAGAGGTTTTTGGGCCTGTTTTATGTGCTAAAATATTTAGTACCGAAGAAGAAGCAATTGAATTAGCTAATGATTCCCGGTGAGCTAATCTGAGTATTTCTTTGCAAACTTGTTTTGACTTTAACCTTTGGTTTGAGATTTTTGAATTTGATTGAGATGTGCTATTGACCTTTTTACAGTTATGGCCTGGGCGCAGCAGTAATTTCAAATGACCTGGAAAGGTGTGAGCGCGTATCCAAGGTATAATTAAATTCATGCCAAGTAAATAACAGCCATGAAACCTGAAATTGAGTCAAAGTTGAAAAAAAAATTCCATTCCAAACTCTTAAGTAGATCCAATCACCCTTGTGCATGGTATTGACCTCTTTTCAGAGACTTTAAAGGATAAAAAAGAAATGTTCAACAACCCTTTGTATTTCTGGTGCACAGGCTTTTCAGGCAGGAGTTGTTTGGGTGAACTGCTCTCAGCCCTGCTTCTGTCAGGCTCCCTGGGGAGGCAATAAACGGAGTGGTTTTGGGCGTGAACTAGGAGAATGGTGAGAATCCTAAATTTTAAGTCAAATGCATCTGTTAGCGCCACCGGTGTTAACTGAAAGAGTCTGTTTTGCAGGGGGTTGGACAACTACTTGACCGTGAAGCAGGTTACACAGTACACATCAGATGAACCATGGGGATGGTATCAGAGACCTCCCTCTCCTTCAATGTTGTGAAAATTTCCAGAGCGCTCGATAGAAATGTAGAATGCTAAGTATTGAACTTGACCACGGCGATGGTTAGATTGATAATAAAATGGTAAATAAACATTGTAGTTCGTCTAAGAAATTATTGGGTAAGAAACCGGAACTCTTTGTTCACTTGATTGAGTAAAACCTAAAAAAGCTTCTACCGTTGTACGCCCTTGAGAAACAATGTTATGGTTATGAAGAGAATAGATATTGCCATTTAATTGTTATGTTATATGATGAAGGCCTCGTTTGGGGCTTGGGGCCGGGGAACTCTCTTATCGAATGTAATGAGCAAGCGACGGAGAGCATACAGAAACATCTGAAAACAAGTAGTCTGGATTGAAGCCCCTTTTCAGGTATTCCAGACCAATATAGTATAACACTGGAAAAATGAAGTGTTAATATAGTATAACACTTTTATAGACGTGATTCTGAAATCCTCCAATTTGTACTTGTGCGATTCAAACCTCAACTCCGCAAGCTTTTCTGGTTCTACAATTTGGCTCTCCATAGGATATTGCAGTTTGCAGAGCATGAATTTGCGGATTTAAAGATGCACTTTCTACTATTTTGGCAGATTTTGATTTGAAATCCAGTCTGAGCGAGTGTAAGATTGTCCAATCAATTGTTTGTCAGATTTCGTGTTTCAAAATTCAAACCATGCTCTCCTCATCAACTTAGTTGGATCATATTTATCAATTAGTACTTGGTAATTATTGGGGGCAAACGGGATGCTTTTTAAATGAGTGAGAACATTTATCAAACAGGATTACAGCAAAGCATTAGTAAAATTTTTGCGTCACCGATTTGTATTGACGGCATCGACTGAATCCTTTCGTATACGTATTTAGCAAGTTGGAAGTCGGAACACGATAATCATGTTGTAAACTGCAATTGACTATTTCTTCTTATCGTGCAACTATAAAACCATTGTAGTTTACAAAGCTTTTGGGTTCAGTTCAGACCCCCGAGTGATGACGGCAGCGTATGTTTGCTGGAACTTGAATGAGATGCAACGTTTCATTCATACCCTGGGTGCTGGGACAATAATTTAACAATGTTTTGCTTATCTCTCCAGAGATTCAAGCAATGAGTCTAATGACCGACCGAATCTAATCCCACATACCCGAAACAGTTAAAAAAAAAAAAAGGGTAAATTACAAAGACCCCCTTACCATAGGTTTTGTCACAAAGATCCCCTGTAATTTGTTTTGCGATAAAGACCCACCTGTATGACTGTGAGACAAAGACCTCTTTTATTAGTTTGCCGTTGCAATATTTTTTAATCTCCATATTACCATGGTAATAACTATTCTGACAATTGAAAGAAAAGCATTGTTTATTTTTCCCGACCTCACCCTCACAATACCAGTGGCGACGGACTTCCGTTGAAATCCTTTCTCTCTCTCTCTCTCTCTCTCGTTCTCTCTTCTTCCCCTTCCCCTTTCTTCTTTCCTATTTCTTCTGTTTTCCGTTCCTTACAGACGAGATCAGATTTGGCACACCAAAACAAGATTTCTGGGTGAACATCGACACCAGAAGCAGCTTGAGTTGGGTCCGATGCCAACCCTGTACTAACTGCTCCAAAGTTACAGTTCATCTGATGATGCAGACAGTAATGGGGGCCATGGCCTCCTGCGATGTAAACAGGGATTTTAAAAAAGCAGAAGGAAAAGCCAAGAAATTTATAAAAGGTTTGGCTGATTGGCTCATGGCTGTGACTCCAAGCGACGAGCGGTAGTTAGATTTTTGGAAAGATTCTCTGGCTCTTGTCTTCTCCTCACCAATCACCCCTTTACACACTCCATGAACTCCATGATTACTATGTCTAAGTGAAAAAAGAGTCATGAGAGAGAGAGAGAGAAAGAGTATATGTATTGTTTGAACATAATAACTGATCCATCCATTCAATTTCCAAGTGGTCCTTAAAAACTTTATCTCCATTGATACCCATCTCTCTATCCTCCGCACCCACCTTCATTCTTCCCTCCTTGAGTCTCAACATAGCCACTAGCGAAAGAAACCGGATTCTTGTAATTAATCTGTCACCGTCATTGTTTGGTATAGAATGAGCTTGATTGGAATAATACTAGACGAACGAACATGGCTAGTGTAGGAAGATGGAGCAGAGAGGAGGAGAAGGCGTTTGAGACTACAATTGCAATGCACTGGGCTGCTGACGACTCAAAAGACCGATGGGAGAAGATTGCTTCCATGTTTCCAAGTAAGGTTGTAGCTGAACTGAAGAAACACTACGAGGTTTTGGTCGAGGATGTTGATGCAATTGAGTCAGACCGAATCCCGACTCCCACTTACGTCAAGGAGGAGGCTGCCAGCAGCAAAGATCAGCACCTCTTTCCTACTTCTGCTTCTCGGGCTGCTGATAAGAGGTTGAACTATAATTTTGGAACTGGGTTGGACACTGATTCAGGCGGGTTGGCATCAGACCCAAGTCAAGCTGCTTCCGATGTCGATGTTCACCCATAAATCTTGTTTTGGTGTGCCCAGTCCGATTTTGACAATGTAGTTGGATGTTCCGAGAAGGTGGCCTGACTTGATTGGAACTTTGGTCTTGGAGCCTCTCAGACCTAGAGGGGATGGTTTGTTGATAATCGATCGGATAGAGCGAAGATGGAGTTCTTCTTGGAGAAGGATTTCATGGAGATTAAAAAAGTGAGGACTTCAACAGAAAGTCCGCTGCCGATGTTGTTCGTGTATCGTGAGGTCGGAAAGATGAACAGTGTTTTTCTTTTAATCGTTCGGATAATTATTACAAGGATAGTATGAGAATTAAAAAATATTGTAACGATAGATTTCAATGAAAGGCTAATGAAAAGGAGTCTTTGTCTCACGGCCATACTGCAGAAGGGGTCATTGTCGCAAAACAAAATACAGGAGGTCTTTATAATTTATCAAAAAAAACACTGAAGTTGTAACTTGGTATCGCTTCCACGAATTAAAGACGAGTTCAGCACAGAAACTGAAGGGGAAATGCTAGAAAGGAAGCATGGAGGGAGATGACTGATGAGGGTGTTGATTGTTGAATTTGAATGGAGACAGACAAGGAAATGGAGGTTGTACTTCTCTACGCCTAAAACGTTCAGATAGGAAATTTCCGCGGGACCGATACAAGAAACCTTTTGTTACGAACAAGAGCCTGTAGAATGTGGACCTTTCTTTTTTTTTTTTTTTCTTTCTTTTTAATAGAAAAAACTAGTCATAATCATGAGGGTACATAGTAAATTCTCAACTGGCCCATAAATAAACGGTTAACGTATTTGTAGATACTTTTTGTCTGATATCTGCTTGGACTTGCCGCCGCAGTCAGTTGGCTCGGCGGCACATTAGTAAAATTGACTTTGGGCTGGGCTTGCTGGGTTCGAACTTCCAAGTAAGGCTGTAATTTGGGCCGGGTTGGCCTGAACCCAACCCTAACTCAACCCAAAAAAGTTGGGTTGGGTTGGGTCAGGTTAAGATTAGGGTTGAAATTCATTAATCCGATTTTATTTTGGGTTTGGTTAGGGTTGATCTTTTAGGCAACCTGATCCAACCCAAACATGATTCTATATCATATAAATATATGTTATATATAATATATAACACTAATTTGATTAAATGCATGATATTTGTATAGGCCCCGTCACATAGTATCATATATTTCTTTTAAGATAATCATTTCACTTGATCCTAATCTCAGAAAGACTAAAACCTTAATAACATCATTTTATGTTTTTTTGAAAATTTTACTTTTCATCTCCCCTTTGTTGTTTGTCGCCCATAAAAGATTTATCGTAAATCATAACTCATAATAAACTATAGTCATTTCTAACACTTATTTTTCTGAATTTTGTATCAAAAGAACAAAAACAAAATCAACAAACAAATACTAATGAAACATATGATTAATATAATACTGAAAGTTGAGTTAAGATCTAAAATCAATAAATTCTATGAGATTTTAAGAGACAAGAGGAAAGTTGGATTAGGCCTAACCCAAACCCAACCCAACACAAAATCGACTTCGGATTGTGTTAGGTTTGAAGGAATTTAATTAGGATTAAGGTTAGGATTGGGTTGGTCGGGTTGGGTTAAGGTTAGGGTTGGGGGTTTAGATCTTAGGGTTGGCCTCAACCCGACCTAACCCAGTCCGGTTTCCAGCCCTACTTCCAAGGCCATATCCTATCCAGCCCTAACTTCATGTGGGCCCACGAATGTGTTTGGGTCAGTGAAGTGAATCTTCTCTCATTCTTAGCTTGCAAGTTCCCGGTGAGGATTTGTGATGGCCCGGGCCCAAGTAGTGCTAAACGGTAATTAACAGCCCATTCATGGGTCAATCCCCAAAAATATGGGAGTGGGCCCAAAAGGCCCACTGGGCTCATCTTTACCATTATTCATTTTTGTAGCTTCGTTCACTGAGGAGGAAGTAAGGAACTAGGAAGAGAGGTAAGATGTGACTCCCATCTTCACGTCTCCTTTTACGACTGATAGGAGCTGAAACGCCTCCACGGTTAAAATATATAAATTATTGCAGAAAATTTCTCTCTTTTTCCACGCAATCGTCCCTTCCACCTTTTTTTTTTTTTTCTTTTACTTAGTTCTTTCTTCAATCTTTGTTGATTCGATTACCGAATAAACCACTTTTATTTCTGACCCCTCGTCTACCTTCCACCGAAAAATCCCGTCTTTTTCTCAACTCTCTTGTGTTATTCGGTTTAATCACTATTTCTTTTGTTTAAACTCTCTTTTTCTGAACGCCTTTCACTGTCGAAAGTCCTCCCATATCAGTTCTTTTGCGATTGTTTCCGACGGTTTGATCGCTTAATTGCTGGAACTGTTTGCTGGGTCGCAGGTAATTTTGCTTTCTTGGTTCGTATTTCTGTACTTTACGCGAATCGTCCAATTCTTTTTTTCTTTCTTTTTGGGTTTTTCCTTTCGTTAATGTTTGCCCGTTTCTTTTTTCTTTTCCTTTTTGTTGATCTTTTTCTGGTTTCTTCATTGCTCGTTCTCCGAATTGGATACTGGGATTGCCTTTTAGCTGCTGAAACCAGCTCTTTTCTTTCCATCTCTGTGCTTTTGAGTTTTTAGGAATTGCAAATTAGTAATTTGTATGCAATTGTTAAGTCCTTAAAGCGATGAAAGCAAAATATCTTGTCGCCTTAAATTGAAGAATGGCTGAACAATGAAATTCCGTTGCTTCATTTTCTCCAATCTTTTCTTTCATGTACTTCTCGATGTTATTGTAGAATTTTACAACTAGGGCCTTACAGTTTTCAGTAAATGTATGATGGAATAATAAAAATTAGCTGTTTAGTTTTCTGTATCGTGGTCCTTTGGTTGATGAGTTTCTACCAGGCAAGCTCCTATTTTTTATGTTGGTTTCTGGGTTCTAAAATTGGTTAAATGGATGGTGTTATGTACAGAGGTTCTGGCTGCATGTGGAACTTCTGCGACAAATCTGAATTACTGCAGTTTGAAAACCTGCCATTTAAATGGTTAGCTTACAAAAAATCTTTACTTGTTATTAATGTTGAAATTGGATTTCCTTTTTCTTTTTCAAAAGTCCAGCTAGAGTATTAATATGTGTACAACGAATAAACTTAAGTGTAACAGCTCCATTCAACCCTGTTGAACACTCTACACGAAATCTTAACTGTATTTTTACTCATAAATTGCTGAGAATACCACTTTCGACATGGCTCTAGGAAGAAGCCTAGCTGTAATACCCCTTTGTAACATTTAAACTTTTCTTGTAAGATTGCCTTATGAGCACTTCAACCTTAGGGCCAAAATTAAGCAACTCAAGAAAAGGAGCTCCTTTACCTGAATTGGCTAAATAGCCAAAACTGTGTGCTGGTAGCAGTTAGTAAATTGTCATTGGCATAGACCAGTAAAATGGAAATGGTGGATTGAATACTGCAGTGCAAAAAAGTAGGCTTCCAAGTAATTTTAGTGGAAGAAGATCAGGAAACATGATGGCTGGTGTCTGTTCAAGATGAAAGAGAAGTTTGCAACTTTACACAGGTTGTAATGGTCACTGAATATGGTAATATAGCTATATTAATGCGACCTAACAAGGTCATAGGCTTTCAAGGCTGTACGCTAAATTGTCATATGAGAAGAGCTGTTTTTTTTGTTTCTTTTTTTTTTTTTGGGGGGGGGGGTAAGGAGAAGAAAAGTTTGAAAATGCAAGGAATTGTAAGAATGGTTTCATAGGAAGAAAGTAGGTTAAATGAGGTGAGAACAAATCGAGGATATATCTAAAGGCGAAGACCAAGTAAATCCAAAAGTGATTTAGTCCTAGGATGCAAAAGGACAAGAGATAAAGAGGTGACGTATCCTCTTTCAGTCATTCCACTGTTGAATCACAGGATGCATGAAGTGAAGACATTTTGCAATTGATTGGATTGGAATGCTAGTGAATAATCATAGCTACTCAAAGTAGTAACATTCAGGTGGTATTTGGGAATTATGCTGAAGTCTTGAGATTGGGAAGTCTTCCAGGAAAATACCCATATGAGATTTTTTTTTATGTTTATAGTTGGGACAAAGCTTTGTTAAGCATTCCTAGGATTCTACAAGAATTTGTGAGATATGACAAGTGTCATTTATAAAAATGTAAAGTTTTTCTTCATGTATTAGTAAAGTAAACATTAATTTCCTGGTCTCTCCAGTTCCATCTCATTGGTTCTTAAGAGTATACATGTTGTTATCTCTTTGTTTGGCCCTGTTCAGACCCATATAGTTAACTATCTGTGATTTGTTGTATTTTACCTAAATCTGATTGTTTATTCTTTATCTCACTCTCTCTATGCAAAGTGCTATCTTACATACTTTCAATATTCATGTGATTATTTTAATTCACATAATAATCTTGGTCTTGTTACTTTAAACATTTATCAATGTATTTTGCAAACTGTAATCTCTGATGGCCTTATCCACTATGTTACCTGGATATGGAAAGGACATGGCTTGATACAGTATTGGATACAAAATTTACACTAGAAATTGAAGTATCCAACACAATACAACACCCTTGTACAGGTATCCATATATCATATCTTATGCATATATTTTTGTGAACATACTGGATACGGCTTTAACAGAATGGAATTGAAAAACAGGATTCATGTAGCCCACCCCATATAGTTGGGATAAGTTTTGGATGATGATGATGATACTTGAATATAGGTTCCTTACTTTTCTTTCCTAGAAACATCTTTATATAACATAATGGTGAATATTATTGATAAAATGGCGATATTTTGCCTTCTTTTTCCAGCTCCATATATCAATGATTCAAGCAAACAGTTTGGGGAATGGACTGGCCATATTTTCTTGGTCTGAGTGCTTGTGAATGATGTCCAGTGGACAGAAGGGTGCAAATGCTCCTAATATATTCAAGTGGAAATGGAATGGCGAATCATCATTAACCAAAGAACTGCTAAATGATGTTCCTCCTGAGATTGAACTGTCAGACTACGGAAGGCTACCAAGTTCTGGTAGTGAGAGCCCTTCTGGGCTACTCAATGGTGAGGGTTTGAAGGTAGAACCTATTGCTGATTTGGACCTTTTCTTTGAAAGGCTATATAACTACTATTGTGAAAAGGGACTGTGGTGCATAATCATTAAGTGGATTGTTGAACTCTTAAGCCTTGGGTTCACCATATGTTTCTCTGGATTTTTCCTATTATTTGTTGATTGGGACGGACTGCGCAAGGCAAAGTGTGGATTGGATGCAGTGGAATCAGGAATGAAGCCCTGTGATCTGGCTAAGGAGGCTCTTCACCCACACCCATTAACTCCCTTCACACTTTCGAAGGGTATCATTGTTGGGTATCTGGGTATATTTTCTGTCTATTGGATCTTCTGTTTCTTGAGGTTCTTTGCACAATTGAAGGACACATTAGAGATCAGGAACTTCTACCATAATAGGTTAGTTTAGCACAATCTGATTTCTAGTTGGCCTTAATTGTTGTAATGAAGCTAGGTAATTAAATCCTATTTATTTATTTTTGTGATCGATAAGAAAAATTATTAGGAAACAAGATCATTAGGGGAGTATAACTTTATGAACTTCCTGTTTTCTGCAGTCTCCATGTTTCAGATCATGAAGTTCAAACAATGTCATGGGCATCAATTCTTGAAAAGGTTGTTCAGATACAGAGGTCACAGCAACTTTGTGTGGTTAAGGATCTCTCTGCCCATGATGTGGTAATGCGAATAATGCGGAAGGAGAATTACTTGATTGGAATGCTTAACAAAGGTGTTCTTGCTTTTCCAATCTCTCAGTGGTTCCCAGGTGCTGGTCCTGCTGTCAACTCTGGAAAAAATGGAAGGAAAAATCATTTAATACTAACTAAAACTCTTGAATGGACCTTAAACTGGTGCATACTGCAGAGCATGTTTGACAGGTATATTTGTTTTACATATATCTTGTTCTAGATAATGTTTTTACATCTCCCCTAGAAAAAAAAATCATATTGTGAACATGTCTTAAAGAAACTATATGTTAAAGGAAAGAGGGTAAAGTATGATTTATGACCCTTAAAATCAGAACAAGAAAGCAAGTATTGTTTTCCAGCAGCTGTGCCATGGTGTGTATGGAAGGAGATAAACCTAAGGGTCTTCAATGACAAGGGAATCTCAACACAGGAGTTAATAAGAAAGTGTTGGGTGCTTTTCATTCTTGGTTGCTGGTACAGCTGATTTAATACAACACATAATGCACCTTTTTCTCAAAAAAAAGAAAAACTATTATTTGCATAGTTGTTAAGGTGTCACCTAGGTGTCAAAAATGACAAGGCTGGCAGCTTATCATAATATCATTCATATTGCTACATGTTACTAATATGTGTGTTAAACGTTAATACATTCTACTATATCTATATATTATATCATTAATACTTTTTTCTTAAATTTTACTAGTCAAACTTAAAAGATCCAAGGGTTTAGAAAAGAGAATAAGAAAGAGAAAATAGAAGTATAAAGAGATTTCTTTTTTTCCTATTCTCTCTCTTACATGAAGTAAAACAGCAACTCCACCCTTGTTCTTTTCCTCTTTTTGATGACTCATTGCAAAATGTAGGATCACTTGCCAGTAATTGGAGGTTGCAATGTTTGGATTTGGATATGGGAACAATCAGGAATTTTTACAGTGAAATTCTTCTTTAGGCAATTTAAGCTTGCTAGTAGAGTTCCTTTCCTGACAAAAGAAGTTGGAGACTCCAATCCCATCAATGGTTGCTTTCCTGATGTGGATTGCAGTACTGGGAAAATGTCCAACTAGCGATGTGTTAAAAGGAATAGGTATGGTCCTTCCCATATCTTCCTGTACTTTTTCCTATATGATCTGGAGGGCAGATCATCTATTCATTCACTGTCCTCTCAGCGCATGTTTGTGCACTCATTTTCTGCAATTGTTTAACATCAAGTAGTTCTTTCCTCAAAAAATCAAGGAGAGAGTGGCTGAGTTGCACATCAATGGCTTAACCAGGAAAGGAAATTTAGTCAGAGTTCAATTCTGTCTTCTTTATGCTGGTTTCTTTTGAAGGAAAGAAATAGTGGAATTTTTTACAATAAAGTAGCAATGCCAGAGGAGGTGTCAAGGAAAGTGATGACTATTATTCACTCTTGGCTGTTTGTGAAGGAGTAGTTCAACAAGGATACTCTGTTTGCTCAATAGATAACTTGTTTTCGCATGAGGTGTGGGACTCTTTGTTCAATCACTCAATGCATAGGGGTCTGAAGATTTTATATATTCTGGTTGTTTTCTTCAATATAATACAAGGAATACTTTACCTTTTCAAATAAAAAGAATCAAAACATGCATTCATCATAATATTCTTTGAAGTTTGAACTCTGCCTATAAAGTCTTGGGCAGACATCACATGCCTCCCAATTCCACACCACTCATCCTCCCAAAACCTCACACTAGAACCATCTTCCACATTAAAATTAGTAATTGCACAAACAACTGTTTTCTTTATACATAAGCTCAGATTATTTGTCTTCAATTTCCAGAAGCAGTGCCTAATGTTATTGCAACAGAAACTTCAATGAAAGACTAAAACTAAACGATCATTTAGCAAATGGTTTATGATCACCTGTTTGTCCCTAGATGCTTAGGTGCTTGGCCTCATTGTTCTTTCTTCATATTTGGAACCTTCTGTTGGGTGAACCTTTCTTTGATGATGTCAAATTGTTTGCAAGTGTCTGATATATCATGTGCTAATCTGGATATATACCACTTCTGCAGAAACTTTTGCATTAGAAGAGACTTTATTTCGAACCCTTCCTCATTAAAGAAGAGGCTTATGGCAGTTGGGCTTGGGATGCTTCTACTTTCTCCATTTCTGGTCATATTTATGTTGGTTTACCTCTTCTTGAGGCATGCTGAACAGTTTTATAACCATCCAAGCACTGCATCATCTCGAAGGTGGTCAAATCTCTCAAAGTGGATCTTTAGAGAATTTAATGAGGTATTAATAATTTCATTTTTTTTTCTATTTTTTTAAGTGCTGAGCACCTTCCCCCTGGTTATCAGGTAATCTTTGGTCTTATCTATCCTCTTTAACCTTGTAATAGGCAGGGTTGAAATTTCAAGGAAGTTTCAATGCTCCTTTTGATTTAATAAACTGTCATATTTTCATTTCAAACAGGTTTGAAGTTGACACTGAAATCAAAATTTCAGAGCCTTGTAATGAATATTAGAAAATTATCTTGTTAGTGCAGGTGCAATAAGAATCTTTTCTTATTGGAAAGTTCTCTTTTTCAAAGCAATCAAAAAACAATTTATATCCACTTGAGTAGCCTAGAATACTTGTTTGAAGGTTCATGTATCAGATCATCCTGGTGAAACTAACAAGGTATCAGTTGTCTTATTATTATCTCCCGTATTTTAAAAGCACAAGGGTCTTCTACTTCTAGTGCCTGGGGCACAAGGCACAAGGTGAGGACACATCTTCGAAGCAAGGTGCTAATTAAAAAAATACAGTAATACATAAAAATTCAAACTTGAATTTTAAAAAGCCTATTGGCTCAAATCAAAGTACATAAGCACAACATAAAAAATATATATATTCAAGGTGAAAATGTGGAATTGAAAGCAAATATACAAGGATTGTATGTTTTTGGGGAGCTAAGTTATTTTATCTCCCTTTGTATTCTTTTCCCTCTCTTCTCTTAATTTAATGAAGTTGATGTTATTGATATATATATATATATATATATATATACAAGGATTGTACCAAAGTGCTTCAAGCATTCAAATATCTTTTCTTTTTTTTTCCGTGTGGTAAGAAAGCACTAAATAATTCAAGCATATGAAGCTTTCAATCTATTTATTTATCTCTTAGTTGCATTACCTCAAGTAGCTGGTGTGATGTTAAAAATCCTACACTCCTGATCCTAGGAGTTTGGCTCTCCACCTCTGTAAAGGACCCTCTAGGTGAACTCAAACAAGTCCATGCTGGGGTTTGGGGCGGTGCCCCCAACCTGAGTTTTGGCTAGTATGTATAAAAGGGTTGGTTTTGTGATTTTGATCTCAACTTATTCTATTTTAGGATTAGGATTAGAGATTAGTTGTGTTGTTGCTTTTAGGGTGGAAATTTTGCTATTTGAGATCCTAAGTGCAAGAACTAAGGCTACTAGTATTTGAAAGTAGTTGAAAAACAGTCCTAGAAGTAGGGACTGTGTTTGAAACAAAGGAAACTAGCAAGAGAAGATTAGAGAAGAAGAGAGAGCTGCGGCAAGAAGAGTTAGAGGATGAGAGTTTCGAACATAATCTCCCTCTAACTCTCTAATACACTTTTATTAAGTTAATCTTTTAGTAATTACAAGAGAGGTCCTTAGTTGGACAAGAAATTACAAAAAGATGAACATAAAAGAGTATGGGCCCAAATAAGGCCCATTACAGAGAAGAACATAAAGATAACATACAGTAACAGCCTATGGGTCATTCGGCCCATCTTCTCTACACTCCCCCTCAAGCTGAGCATAGATGTCAATCATGCCCAGCTTGCTAGTGTCATGATGAAGTCTTGCCTTGGAGATGCCTTTGGTGAGAAAGTCTGCCAATTGGCCTTCAGAGGTAACGAATGGAAGGCACACTTCTCCAGAGGAGACTCTTTCTCGGATAAAATGTCTATCAACTTCAATATGTTTGGTTCGATCATGTTGTACCGGGTTGTGAGCAATGTTGATGGCAGCCTGATTATCACAGTACAACATCATGGGTCTGTAATGATCAATCCCAAGTTCTTCCATTAAGGACCTTAGCCACAACAATTCCGAGACCCCATGTGCCATGGCCCTATACTCTGCTTCTGCAGAAGATCTGGCCACAACAGATTGTTTCTTACACCTCCAAGAGACAACATTACCAGCCACCAGACTGCAATATCCTGAAGTAGATCTTCTGTCATCCATATTTCCAGCCCAATCAGCATCAGTATAGGCTTCAAGTTTCAAGTGGTCATGCTTGGTAAATAGGATTCTTTTCCCTGGAGAGCCTTTCAGATAGCACAAAATCCGTTCTTCTGCTGCCATATGAGTATCTCTAGGAGCATGCATGAATTGGCTAATGCAACTGACAGCATACGCAATATCTGGTCTAGTCATGCACAGGTACAGGAGCTTCCCAAGAAGTCTCTGAAAAACCCCTTTGTCTTCCAACAGAGTTCCATCTGTAGCTAAAAGTTTGTGACTCATATCAATGGGAGTTGCAACTGGTCTTGCACCCAGTTTTCCAGTTTCAGAAAATAAATCAAGAACATATTTCCTTTGGGAAATAAGGATCCCATCCTTGGATCTGGCAACTTCTATGCCAAGGAAGTATCTCAACTCCCCCAGATCCTTAATCTCAAATTCTGTACGGAGGAAAAACTTAAGGGCCAGAATGCCTGAGGCATCATCACCAGTCACTATAATGTCATCAACATACACAATGAGATACACTGCTAAAGATCTACTTTTCTTCACAAACAGAGTATGATCCGACTGTGTCTGAACATAGCCGAATTTAACAAGTGCAGCTCTAAATCTCTCAAACCAGGCTCTAGGAGATTGTTTGAGACCATAAAGAGATTTCTTCAATCTGCATACCTTTCCTTGCATATCTTTCCCATACATCCTTGGGGGAAGGCACATGTAGACTTCCTCATGTAAGTCACCATTCAGGAATGCATTCTTTACATCCAACTGATAGAGATGCCAATCAAAGTGAGTTGCCAGAGATAAAAGAACCCTCACAGATGTCATCTTGGCAACAGGGGCAAAAGTCTCCAGGTAGTCAATCCCATATGTCTGTGTATACCCTTTTGCAACAAGCCTAGCCTTGTACCTCTCAATAGTTCCATCAGCCATGTATTTAATGGTGAAAACCCACTTGCACCCAATCGGATCATTCCCTTCAGGCAAATCCACCACCTCCCAAGTACCATTTGCATATAGAGCATCCATTTCGGTTTCCATGGCATCTCTCCATTCTGGAATCCCAAGAGCTTCTGAGACAGATCTAGGAATGGGGTTAGAAGCAACAGAAGAGAGATAGGCAAAGTATGAAGGAGAAAGCATGTCATAAGAAAGGTGTTTGGAAATGCAGTGTGTAGTACATTTCCGCTTCCCTTTCCTAACAGCAATGGGGACATCAAGGTCTGAAAAAGATGATTCCAAAGGAGTTGAAGCAGTACCTGTTATCTCATCTGTGATTGGGAATGTATGAGCTTCATCTGTTGTAAGGGAAACCACTTGCTCATTCCTGGATCTCTGCCTTTGATACACTTTGGGATTATGGATAGGGCGAGGGGGTAAAGAAATAGGGTCCCCTGGACAAAAGGTATGAAGTGATTGATCCTCCTTTGACTCATTTGGTGAGGATACAGGTTTGTCAAGAGACTCAACTGGGACAGGAAGAGGAAGAGCAAAAACTTGTGACAGACTTTCCCCCTATGGACAAAGTCCATCCTGAGAGGGACTATAAAAAGGAGAAAGTTCATTAAAGGTAACATCCATAGAGACATGTCGGGTGCCAGTCTTTGGATCAAAACAGCAATAACCCTTTTGTGTGGGGGAGTAACCAAGGAAGATACATTTCTGGGCTTTCGGTTCAAACTTGTGTCTTTGCACACTTGGAATGTGAACATAGCAGGTACAGCCAAACACACGAAGAGGAATTGGGAAGAGATCATTGTCTGGATGAAGAAGACTGAAGGGGGATTTAAACCCTAGAACCCTGGATGGCATACGGTTTATGAGATAGGTAGCAGTAAGTACAACATCACCCCAAAATCTTGTGGGAACATGTGAGGCAAACAAAAGGCTCCTTGCAACTTTAACAATATGTCTATTTTTCCTCTCAGCAATTCCATTTTGTTTAGGGGTTCTAACACAGGAGCTTTGATGAATAACCCCCATGTCTGAAAGATACAAGGATAAACTCTTCTTAAAGTACTCTTTTGCATTGTCAGATCTGAAAACCTTAATTCTGGTACCAAATTGAGTTAGAACAAGCTCATGAAATTGCCTCACAAGTCTTGGGACTTCATCCCGGGATTTCATTAAGTATATCCAGGTGAATCTAGAGAAGTCATCAATGAACAAGATAAAATATCTGTAACCCCCCATAGAGGATAAATGGTATGGCCCCCACACATCAGAGTGCACAATATGAAAAAGAAAAGAGGATCTTTTATTGCTCACAAGGTAATTTTTTCTACAATGCTTTGACAACTGACAGGACTCACAATTGAGACTGGACACACTGACTTCCTTAAACAGTTTTGGAAACAAATGGCTTAAAGCAGAAAAAGGTAAATGACCCAATCGACAATGACTCAACATAATTTGACTAACAAACTCTGAAAAAGTAGAACCAAAAGCAACATTCTTGGGATGATCAAAGCATTGGTCAGGGGTGTCGAGCAAGTATATTCCATTCGCTTCATGGCCACTCCTAATCACCTTCTGAGAATTCAGGTCCTGAAACACACAGTGAGAAGGGAAAAAGGTTACACAACAATTCAATGATTTGGTCAGGCTACTTACAGATAACAAATTGGTATTTAATTTAGGCACATGAAGAGTGGAAGGTAAGAGTAAGGAGTCTGTAGCCTTGACAGTTCCCTTGTCGGAAATAGGGGCAAGAGAACCATCAGCTAAGGTGATTTTGTCACGGCCAGGAAGTAAATCATATGAAACAAATAAAGTGGAAAGGTTGGTCATGTGATCAGAAGCACCTGAGTCTATGATCCAAGGGGTTTTGTGTTTACCTGAGGTGGATGCATGGTTAGCGGAAGCCCTTATACCTGAGTGAGCAAAGGCAATGGTGGCTGAACTTCCAGAAGGAATGGATGATGAAGATGCACCTTCAAGCTGACTGATCATCTTTCCAAACTTCTCATATTCAGCTTTCATGGCTGCCAACTGTGCACTGGTAGATTCAACCTCTGTATCTGTGCCTGTGGCTGCATGTGCACTTCCTGTCTTTCTACTATCATTCTTCTTCTGGAATCTGATAGGTACAAGATTGGGATGCAACTTCCAGCACTTGTCCTTTGAATGTTTCGGCTTCTTACAATATTCACACACCACTTCTTTCCTTCCTAAGCCACTGTGAGCTTCTGTAACCCCTTTGGGTTTAATTCCCATATTTGCAAAATGATCATTAATACCAACTCCTTAAACCTACACTTGCCTTCTACTTTCTTCACTGTTGACCAGAGTATATGCTTGTGACAATGAAACATCTTCCTTGGACAAGATGTTTTGCTTTGTAATATCATATTTAGAATTCAGCCTTGTCAAGAACTCAAACACCCTATTCCGTTCAACCAATTTCCTGTATGTTTCAGCATCCTTAGGGGTATCCCAAGTCACAGCCTCTATCAAATCAATCTCTTGCCATATAGATTTTAAGATTGAGAAATATGCTGCAAGTGACTTCTCCCCCTGTCTTAGATTTTTCACATCACTTCTCAGTTTGTAAGCTCTAGCAACATTCAACTTCTGGGAATAAGTCTCTGCAACACTATCCCAGATCTCTTTAGCTGAATTCATCCACAGATAATGTTGACTGATCTGTGGCTGCATTGAGTTCACAAGCCATCCAATCACAGTGTAGTTTTCTTGTACCCATCTCTCATAAGATGGATCATCCTCTAGAGGAGCTTTCTTGCTCCCAGAAATAAAACCCCATTTTCCTTTGCTACAAATATGGATTTTCACTGATTGTGACCAAGCTAAGTAATTGGTCCCATCAAGCTTGACTGTAGTTACAGCTAGCATAGAATCGGTTGGGGTTCCCAACATCTGCCCATATTCAACAGTATTCTTGTTTTCAAAGTTTGAGAAATCCATCATGCAAAGTTCGGTGATAGTTCTTTTCTTTTCTGTTTCAGCCTCCAAAAGACACCCAACAACCTCCAAACACAAGATATTTCTGATTCTAACAACCAATGTCCCAAGAGGAAGACAAAAGAAATATAGTCCTTGAGAGACCTTCTGTCAAACACTCAGTGTGCAATACTTAACAACCCACTGCTTACTGTTTCAGCCTTCAAAGTATAGGGCACTGTTTACTGTTTCAGCCTTCAAGAAGGGGTTGGAATGAAGATGAGACTAGTACTTCTTAGTTTTAACAGTCTTAGCAACTTCCCAACCCAATAATCAGCCGAATAGGACCTCCAAAAACAACCCAGAAATTTCTGGGTAGGAGCAGTCCAGCAACAGTGGCCGAATGAAGCAGTCTCAGCAGCAGTGATTCCAAGGGTATTTCGGCTACTTGACAGTCCAGAAAAGAGATAAAAACAACCCCTAAATCTCTGGATTAAGTCAGACCAGAGGATAGCCGAATAGTAGCACTGTTTCCAAGGAAACTTCGGCCCTTTTAACAATCCAGAACAGTGAAAAATTAACCCAGAAACAACTGAGCAAAGACTTACAGTAAGAGAGTCTCTGGTTTGTACAATAAACCAAGCTGAACACTTGTCTTCTAGGATGACTTCGAAAAACCCTTTTCTCTGATTTTAAATCAGGCAAAGCAACTTGTTCTCTGATTCTTCCTAGTCATTGAACCCTTCTCCAAGTGTGTAGAAGCTTGGGAACCCTCCAATGACCTCCAAGAATCAGGCGGATGACTGTAAACTCTCAGCCCTAGAACCTCCTCATGTAATTGGCTGGACTAGAACCACATGAGGGACACGCCAAGCAGTGGCCTGCTCTGATACCAAGTTGAAAAACAGTCCTAGAAGTAGGGACTGTGTTTAAAACAAAGGAAACTAGCAAGAGAAGATTAGAGAAAAAGAGAGAGCTGCGGCAAGAAGAGTTAGAGGATGAGAGTTTCGAACATAACCTCTCTCTAACTCTCTAATACACTTTTATTAAGTTAATCTTTTAGTAATTACAATAGAGGTCCTTAGTTGGACAAAAAATTACAAAAAGATGAACATAAAAGAATATGGGCCCAGAATAAGGCTCATTACAGATAAGAACATAAAGATAACATACAGTAACAGCCTATGGGCCGGGCCATTCGGCCCATCTTCTCTACAAAAGTCTTTGCTTTTGTTTACTTTAAAAGTTAATAGACTATTACTAGTGTACAAAGAACAATAAAAAGTAATTTAGAAGTTGATAAACTATCACAAAGGTGTAAAACAAATGAGAATCTACCAAAAAAAAACTAAGAAGGCATATAAAAAAAGGCACAAACCTTCTGAAAGGGACTGCGCCCAGCTTCGGGCAGGGTGCATGCCTTAATATGCACATGCATGTGCCTAGAAGTGTCTAAGGGCATGCCTTATGAAACATTAGTTGTTTCCTTTAAAAGGCATGCCTTTCAATCTGTATTGCACATGAGGAATGCTTTCGAATGAAAAGGCTAGGTAAGTGGAACTTGGATGAAATATCTGCAATGCAAATTGAGTAATAACAAGAGTATAAATGAAGATACCTGAAAGCATTTCTTTTTCCTTGGTACAGTAATACATAGGATGGAGAGATTGAGGGTGTTGCCCCTAGAATTAGATTGACTTTGATGAAGTGGAGAGGTGCATTTTAGTGTTATGTTATCAGGAATACCAATCAGACTAAAAGGGCAAGCTTGTAATGTTGTATTGCCAGGCAATCAAGAAGTAACACATCCATAAAAATGGTTGCAGAAAAGATAAGGATAGTGAGATATATTATAGGTATAGAAACTATAAAACTACTTTGTTAAGAGAGGTCGCAGCTCGCACCTCTCCAAGGGATGCTTGTATCAGCCTGATTCTATGAATTAATAAATTTATCTTTACTTGTAAAAAAAAAAACTATTAAACCAATGGAGAATGAAATGAGAGTAGACAGATGGTTTTCATGTGAACACGAGATCACCTATTGAACCTGTAAGAAGGAATGACCTCTGCAGTTGAGGCTTTGAGGGTTATAAAAACAGCAAGGGGAGGCTAAAACAACTTAGGCTGTGTTTGGTTGCAGTGCACATTTATTTGCACTAGTACAAATGCATGGGAGTGCAAATGTAAAAAATGCAAATTCTTGTTTAATTTTGTTTTGGATTTTACTTTGTTCTGCTTCATGTCTTAATTTACTTCATTTTTACTGCAATCAAACAAAATAAGCTAAAATTTGAAACAAAAATAGGTCTGAATTTACACTCAAATCATTTGCACTGCCATGGTTTTGCATCAGTGCAAATTTATTTGCATTGCAACCAAACACAGCCTTAGGTTCAATGTGAAGGGAAAATAAAACATGCGGTTTATGGTTAGAACAGAAGTCCATGGTCATTATGTTAGCACTATTAAGTTACGAATCTGTCCTGCAATGCATTATGTAGCAGGATCTTTCTCATTATTCAGTTTAACAAACTAGAAGGTATACTTCATTTCTATAGTATATGGTTTCTGCTTTGTATTTTTTTGCACACACGGGGGGACTGACATTTTCTATTAGTATTGTGCCTTATTAGCCATATGCCTCTTGCAATGTCATGTTTGTCCTGTTGATGCTCAATAGAGGATGTTTTGATTGCTAGACATTTCTCCTTGTCAATTATCATGTCCTGGGTTGTTAGCTTCATCCTAGAGTTCAAGTCTTCATGTAGCACTTTTTTTTGTTGGTAAGGGCCTAATGATCGACCACCCAGATCAATGGAGTATTAAGGTTCCAAATAGATGTATCATGTCCTAATTTACTTTGGTGTGGATTATCATTTTCTCTTCTACCAGGACTTGTTTGACCTTTGGAAGTTCTTTTGCTCTCCTTTTCGTATATCCTGATCTTGTACCTCATCAGTTGAGCTTTGCAATTCTCCCTCCACCATTAGTTTCAGTGCATTAAGAGATCATTCTGAGTGATATGATCCCCCATGTGGTCAATTGGAGTTTTTGGAACTCCAGAATATTCACGGGGCATGAAATAGTGAATGGCTTTTTATGCATCTTTTAGCAGATGCTTGTAGAATAATAGATTTTATGGACTGAGCATGGACATTGAAAGAGTTTAATGGCCTCAAAAGAGGGCTTTTGTTTTTGATTTAAATGCTATTTTATACTTTTCCAGGACTTCATTGCCAGTTTGAACATCTCCGTGGTAATGAATATTCCCTATTATTTAATGATAAAAATCTGATTACTTATCGCTACAAAAAGAAAAAGAAAAGAAATCCTTTCCCCACATGCATTAACCCTATTTAATTACCAGTAAATCATAGACTGTTTAGATAGTGTTATCTTAAGGGTGTCAATGGACCAGATTTTTCCAACCCGACTCAATCCAATATGTGTCCACTGATGAACGGCCCAAATCTGATCCAACCCAAATCTAATGGACAGAGGGTCCAATCCAATTCATTTTAATGCATATGGATCGGACTGGACCCCATCCAATCCAAAATGGTTGGAAGTAACCATGAGACCTTGGTAGAGAGTCCCTCCGATGATCTAACCTAATGGGGTACCAACTCTCAAAGTCAAACCAGTTCCAGAACTCATAGACTCCCTTCTCCATCAAGAAAATTGTAGTTTAGTAATTGAAATAAGGATCAACTCATGGATCATGCTCACATAGTGAAGAACACTAAGCATTCTAGTGATGAATGCCAAGATATAAGCAAGGCAAAGAATGCTGACACGAATTGGAAGTTCTTGCTGTTTGATCTTGAGCCTCAGTGCTTTCAGAGAAAAGCAAAAATAGATCTGCTACTGTGCTATTTTGCTTAGGGATTGGAATCTGACTTGATTCAGATTCCACACTGGTTCAATCCACCAAAGAAAGGGAACGAAAAATGGAGAGAATATAAACAGTGGAGTATATACAAAAAAAGAAAAAAAGAAAAAGAAGTTCCAAGTTTTGCCCCAATACAATGGGGAGGCCAGTTCAATAATAACCATGTAACGAGGATGTAATCCTGTGGGGGGGATTTCTCCTCTCTTTGCCATGATTTATTAAATATCAAAAACCATTTTTGAAAATGATATACTTTTGAGTCAGACATGGTTTGTTTTATTTTGACAAGTGGCTTCAATTCTTTGGATGTTCTAGTTTCATATATGAAATATAATAACTGGTAGAAAATTAAATTTATATTCTTCAATGATGTTGCTTTCTTTTTCAGTAATATACCTTATATTTCCTTTTCAAATATTGATTTTGACTTGTACTTGTATATTTTTCATCTTCAAATTCAGGTCGACCATTTGTTCAAACACCGTATCAATAGTAGTGTAGCACATGCAGCTCAGTATCTAAAGCAGTTTCCATCACCTATTGTTGCTATTGTTGCCAAGTTCATCTCTTTTGTCTCTGGTGGCTTCGCTGCTATTCTGATCATCATTGCATTCCTGGAGGAATCTCTATTAGAAGGACATGTAATAATCTTTTACTTTTTGTATATTATGAGTTGTCACTAAAGTTTAAGTGTTTCTTTCTTCTTTATCTTGAATCATCTTTACTGAAGCATGCAGATATTTGGTCGCAACTTGTTCTGGTATGCTGCTGTCTTTGGAACTGTAACAGCTATTAGCCGAGCTGCAGTAACTGATGAACTTCAGGTGCTTGACCCTGAAGGGGCAATGTCTTTGGTAGTCCAATATACACACTATATGCCAAAGAGATGGCGTGGTAAAGAGAATACTGATCTGGTCCGCCTGGAGTTTGAAACCTTGTTTCAGGTGAACATGCTAAATTACTTATTTATTGATGCTAAGAGAACAAAAGCAGTTAAAACAAATTTACCTTTTGGATCAAGAAATGGGAAAAAAAGTCATTGAAGCCAACAAAGAGAATACATTGTCAAGCCTCTAAAAGCAAGGGAAGGATGAGAAGGGCCCAGCAAGTCCAAAGCTAACAGAGCTGTATCTTGCTGTAAATCCAATCAAGAAGTGATTCTTCATCTTCTGGTAGTTTTTTATGAGTAAAAGAATATCATTAAAAGGAAAAGAACAATACAACTTGATTAGGTGTTAAATCAATACCTAGAAACGGCGAAGAACAACAACAAAATAACACAATACAGATCAAAACCAACCTACCAAATTACAAGATTGCAATCCCAGCACCTCCCAAAGTGTGACCCTGGACGCTTCTTTCTTGGCTATTGAAAATTCAGGCATCACCAGGACCCAGACTGAAAAAGACTTGCCAACAACTGCCACCAATCAAACCAAGCGGTAGCAATCTCATTTCCAGCTCCTACCTCCATCACCCCTTCACTCCTTTCTCATTGGAGACCCCTTCACTCTTCCTCCAGCAAATCATCTTCCCTCTCTTCTCCTTCCTCCCATGCCTCACCTCCCTCCACTAGAATTTTTCTTGTTTTGTTCTTCTCTCCTACTCCTTTTGAAAAGCTCAATTTCCCTTCTAACCACTGTCTTCCCGCCTAGAAAAAATAAACCGAGAGATTTTCCCACCAACTGTCTCTCCACCAAATCTTCAATATCCACCTTTCCTTTTCTAGAGCCCTCCTCTCCTGGGACCTCCTTTCCCTCGAGGTCCTCATTCTCCTCTCCTTCCCCTGGTTCCTCTCCTGAACCCTCCTGCCCTCTCACTTCCCCCCTCTCAGTTCTCACCCTCGCTGCTTCATTTTCCAGATAAGTAGCCCTTCTCTTTCTAATATAAATTCTTTTCAAGCTCACTTCTGTCTTCCCCACTAGGAGATTTTCTCTTCACTTCATTCCTCTGCCTTCTCTTCTTCAACTCTGACTCCATTCTCCTCCCCTTCTTTATTGGTGTCATCCAACACAGCTGAAGGAAATACAGTATTTGAGCTTACCTCAGTGTTTAAATGAGCAATGATCTCTATGACTCTCAAGCCAGGTAGGATACTCTCTTGCTTCCCATCATCGCAACATAGTCTTCTTGGTTAACTCTTCCATGCTCCCTGTTTGTAGCTTCTTCACCACTCGAACGTCCCCTTCCAACGTTAATGAGTTTCCAAAAACTGGTTCTTACCTTGGCTGCGGCTCTGGGATGATTGAATTAATCTCGTGAACTTGAACACTTTATGGTATTTAATGCTTTCTTGATAGGAGTCAAGTCAATCATTCTTGGGTTTTGTTCTTTTGTTAATGATTTCTAGAGAGGATTCATATTTTGTATCAGTAACTGGAAAATACTTTATTGATGATGAGGTAATAGTACAACTTACAAGATATAACGTTTTTGTCAATTGAAAGAGTTGAGCAAACCCAAGTTGCTCTTCCTACTTAAATGCTTCTAAGAGACGAAATGGTACATGCATACCTCTCTTATCCTAATCAAATATTTAGCCCTAGTCGGTGACTGTAAATAATTTCTCTAGGTAGAGAGTCAGAAAGGTTATTTTCTGATTGTAGAACCCCAGGTAAATTTTGCTTCCATGATGATGGCCAGATCTGCCTCCTTAATCTGATGCCTTAAATTCCATTGTCCTGTCATCTCATATATGAGCCAGCCCTCAGTTGTTTTTGAGTCCACTTCCACAATCAGACCCCAGTCTCCCAGAAACATTACCAATCTTAGTCCTTGAAGTTGAAGTGTGGTTAGCAATTCCACAATCAGTTTAGAGTGTTGAGTTATTTATTTAGTAAAGTGAGTCAAATGATTCCACTAAAATCATTTTAGTTTTGCATGTATTTCATTTCATTAAAGAAGGAAATCCAGGTTTTCTGCTCACCATTTTCTGAATCTATAGTTGTGTTGCTGAAATTTGTGGTGAAGGTCTCCCAAAAAAAAAAAAAAAATCAAGCAAAGTTCAAAGTTTGCCTAACAAGGGACTGATAAGGGAAACATTTAGCATAACAAGGGAGGCAGGTGTTTGTTTTAAGTGGGTAAGGAGATCAGCAAATGGTTTAGCTGATGTCTTAGCAAAACAAGGGACTGTAAGGGAAAGTCTTTACTGGGCAGTGCGATAATGCATGATTTTTATTGGATCAGCCTCTTCTAATAGGGGCTGACTTCTGTATTTCAGTTTTAATTTATCTTTAATGAAGTTACTGTTTCTGATAAAAAAAGTTCAAAGTTTGCCTAGGCTGAGTAACTCCCCAATTAGAGCCCCAGAGGTGTCTAGTGATTCCATCTTCTTTGATTGACATTTCATAGGTCTATTTTCCCTTATTTTCATAGTTTTCTTTTTTACTTTTTTTTTTGTTGATTGGTAACTGTTCAATTTTATTGACTTGAGGAAAGAATATAACATATACAAGATGCCAAGCATCCCCAATAACAGGCTGGCTACTATTACCTATTCCTCTAAGTTACACTAATAAATGATATTACAAATTGGCCCAATGCAGTGGATCCCTTTCAACCCCTTGTTATCCAATGAACCAGCCAAACTATTAGTTCCCTTAGTTTCATGCATTACCTTCTTGTTCTACATCAAAAGACTATAACTCATAACAGGCCAAGTAATGACACATCGATCAAAAGTAAGATGGAAGACTTCTATTGTTCCGAAAGAGCTAAACTCCAATCATGGTTTGAAATGTCCCTAAATTTCCTAATATTTCCACAACATATTTCCATTTCCATGGGTAGCAACACAAAATTTTACTGGAATTGACATGTTCTGCAGTGAACAATACTAGCACTATGTGGAGTATAAGAGACGACATTATTATAATTTGGTGACAATATTGTAGATATATGGAGTAGCAATGTTAGTACGTGCCTTATGTACATGATTACCACTTTAATCCAGTTCAATATTCATTTCAAACATAAAATTAAATATTACTTTTTGTTTGTGCATTTTCTATGAGTTTAATTTTGCTTGAACTCGTTCTAATCATGTGGTTTTGAATCTTAAGGTTTACATGACAACTTTTTTTTTTTTTTATAGGAAACAGTAACTTTAATTAAGAAATTAAGAAGTTAAACAAGATAATTACAACTCTAGCATTCCAAAGCTGAAATGCTGACCCACATTCAAAACCATTCCCAGGACAACTTCACAACATATTATTTTGTCCATAACCTTAGTTTCTTAGCTTGGTTTAATGATTTGAAATAAGATAATACTTTAAAAAGTGTGCTTCTGCTTCTTTTATCATTTTATAAATTATCATGCTATGTTTTTTACATATTTTGCAATATTTGGACCTTGTATATAGTTTTTACAATATTTCCATATGATACTTCCTGACATTTCCGACATGTTTCTTCTATTTGGACGACCAACATTTCCACCGACACTGACATTTTAAACCTTGACTCCGATACCACTCATTTCTCCCATCCCCGTCCCCACCTTTCTTCACCCTCTAGCCCAAACTATCAACCAAAGAATTGGCTTGATTATAGAATTCATCTGAGCAAGAATTTTCCCTAACCTTTGATAAGTTCCAAAGAGATCAAAGACCTGAAGAAGGGAAAGCATCAAACCAAATAGAACTATGAATCACCTTTCACAGTTCCACCTGCTCAAGTAAAACCCAGACCAAACATTGATCTAGCTTCCTGTAACATTTCCAAAAAGCTCAGCCCTACTTGCACTCCCTGAACCAATGTCCTGAGTTGACCAGGAGTATGTCCTGTAGAGGGTGCCTTGGCACAACGGATGGGTTGCTCCATTGCAACCTGGGTGACCAGGGCTCAAATCTTGGAAACAGCCTTTCTGTATCTGCAGGGGTAAGGCTGTATACATCTATCCCTCCCCAGACCCTGCATCGGCGGAGCTGCCATCTCTCCTTTGTTGTTTCTCTGAAAGATCCCTCCAGTACCCAGAGGCCCCAGATTCTATGAAGAGTAAATTTTATGGTTCAATTTAATTGCTGATTAGGATCCATAGCTGCATGAAATTTTTTTTCCTTCATGATTTCTTTTTGTTTTTTCCTTTTTTGATAGGTGAACACCCAGATCAGACAGGAGTGACCAACTGTATTGCAATATCCCAACCCAGTTGTACCATCCAGACCAGGCACCAAGGTGCTGGCTTAGGGACTGGATCCCAGTGCAACTTTTAGGGGCTTCAGAAATCAAGTCATTCCCTTGCCTCAAGTTGAACTTAAACCCTGCTGCATTGGCATTAATCTATTTGCATGGGACTGGGGACTTGTGTCATAAAAATGTTTTTGTTATCTCTGTTGGCTACGAATTTTACATCAGCCCTCATTTGACTTGCAGTCTTGAGGATTTTGCACCTTCTGTTTAACAAGCAAATAGAGTGGCATAGTTCATGACACGTGACGTTTCTGCATTTTTTCTAGGCAAAGATACATAGAATGGGATTTGGTTTTATTTGGGGTTGATGTCAAAATTGATGGATCACTTGGAATAAACTAGACTGTTCATGTTCAGATTGCTGAGTTTCGCTGTGTATATATGAAGTTGACCTGAAATGAGTTCATTTTCTCTTTTCTGTTCTCACTTTACCTTGGAGACTGAAATTATGAATCCCTACCTTTAAGTTCCGCATTACCTACCGCTGCTGCTAGCCATGTCTTTGATTCAATCCCTTGATTATTATAGAAGGGCATTGTCTGAGTGCAATTTAAATTGTTTAAATTCTTGATAATTTGAACAATCAATTCATCGATGCATAGATGATATCAACCTTATTATCTTTTAGGTTCTATCGTATTTCATCTGAACCTCAAACTGTTGCTAATGTTGTCAAATTTTTGGGTAGTGCAGTACACTGGAATGATGTTGGTTGAGGAGATGGCTTCAATTTTCCTCACCCCCTACTTACTCCTATTCATTGTACCACAGGTACTTTTTTTTCAAGAAACTCATGTAATTCCTTTTCTAGGATAGAACAGCCGCTAACCTGATAAATTCTGTGTACTATGCAGCGTGTGGATGACATTTTGCAGTTCATTTCAGATTTCACAGTGGATATCGAAGGTGTAGGTCACGTTTGCAGGTTCCTGTTGTTCCAATAGTTTTCAAGTTACCCTAAATTGGCATTATTGTCTTCATAGTCTTCTGCATTGAGAAGCATTTGACCTTGCTCTGTTAATTTTGATAAGTTTTAATTATGATAAATAATTATATATTGTTTCCATGTGCAGCTTTAGCGTCTTTGACTTCGAAAGCCATGGAAATAGAAACTTTGGCTCACCATACAGTGCACCTCACACCCAACGGAGCTCCCAGGGGAAAATGGAGAAATCATTCTTGAGGTATTTGTGCATGACTTTTGAGGAGTGATCTACTAAACCTTTGTCTTCATTCTCTGGTATCTGTCTACAATGTTAATTTATCATGAACCCATAATTGATCATAAAATACCTGATCTCTTTTTGTATGTAATTTCATTTTATTCTTTATCTTGCTACATCTTAACATTCTTTATGGTACTCCAGATTGTTTTTATACCCGGTCCTGCTTCTCAATTTTATTCTTCTTATTTTCATGCAGTTTCCAGAGCAGCTATCCAACCTGGGAACCAAATTCTCAGGGGAAGCAATTCTTATCTACTCTTCGCAGTTTCAAAGAGCAGAAATTGCAAGGCCAGGGAATTCCACAGGGACATTCACCTCCCAGAACTTGGCAATATAGCTTAAATCCAAGAGGTCAAGGTGACATGCACAGTATTTTCTCAAAGGATGCACTCTACAATAACATGGGAGGACTTCCCAGAACAGGCTATCAGTTAGGTTCTTTATGGCTGACAGATGTAGAACAGAAAAATCACCCATATTTGCTTGATTGGTATTACATGTCTCGTCCTTCACATACGGCTGATAATTCAAAAACTACTCCAGCTCTACACTGTGAAGTCGATGAAGATCCTAGTAGGAACCTTTTCATGCCATTTCACAATGCCACCGTGCAAATGGAACCAAGGTTGGAAGAGAACTGGAGATACCCCTTGGAGGACAGATTACGAAGTCATCTGGGTGCATCTAGCTCATCAACTCCTTTCCTCCGAGAAAGTGTGTTTCAATACCATGGCTCAGATCATCCAGAACATCCCACTGAGAGCCATTGGTGGGCCCGAACAGGTCCACATTCCAGGGATCCCCAGACAAGTTTTCTTGAGCCTCCTAGTTTTGGCCATCATACCTCAAATCACCCTTATGACAATTTCTCTGATAGAAGTTCAGAGCAAGAGCAACATTTGGACTGGAGGAATTCTCGTTCATTATCTAAAACTGTGTACATGGATGACTATGATCTAGATGGTGAATTCAATCTCCCATTCAATGATATTTATAGTAAGCCATTGGGAACCCTTTCTACAAGACCAGAGTCCCAAAGTAGTGAGTGATTAATTGCAGATGCACAAATTTCTGCTAGTTGAATGGGTTGTGGATTTCCAATGTGGTCTCTTATGTCTGTTCTACTTGAGGGAGGAAGCTTGATTCTTTTTTGTACATAAATTTCATAGCAAACGCTGAATGGGTCTTCTCTCAATGTGCTTCAGGATAGTGGCCTAAGGATCCAAAAAGCCACTATAAACCTGTTGCAGTTGTAAACACATAAGTTAATTCATGATCCCAATTTCATTTAATTTTAGATGTTTGATCAGTTTGGATTTGTTTATGTGTGCCAATGTTGTGCCATGTTTATTTTAGGCATTCAACACAAATCTCTTTTGCGATCTTTGCTTGCTGTTTGAGGGAAATCTAGGAAAAAGAATTATTAGAGCAATGAATACAAAGGGTGGGTAATCTATACAATAAGATGATTGGCAATCTTATTTTAATGGCATAACCAGTTTCCATTAATGCATAAATCATGCTTAAGTGAAGCATAATTTCCACAGGGTCAGTCTCATGGACCTTAGGGCGTTTGTCATGGTCGAAAGGATTTTGCCCTGCAAGATCTGAACTTTTCCAAATCAGCTTTATAGATGGGTAGTGTACACTTTAGACTAGCGGCTAGAGTATTTGTCGTTACAATATTCTTTATTAATGTTTAATTTCAATTTTATAAGAATAGTTCTAAATTCTTAGAAGATAATATAGTGTACAGTTACAAGTTATTTTTTTCAACTTATCTAACTGTAATTTTTACGGATTCAACTATGATGCCGGAAAGATATGATACCAAAAAAATTTACAACCAATCAACTGACATCATAAAAATAGTAACAAATCAGATGGGTTTTTATCAAATTCATTGGGGGTTGTGATTGGTCATAATCTTTCTAGTATTATGTCTTTCCTGCATCATAGATTTTTTCAATTTTTATGCTGCACCATGTCTTTCCTACCAAAGCATTACGAGAGAGGAATTTGATCTAATCATCATTTGATTTCTTAGTGCCTCTTTGATCTAGCGTGTGTTTGGAACTATGGGCATTTATTGAATAAATACTGCCACATAGACCCTACTTCAGCATTTCCCCCATTATGTGAATCCGTTCACATATGGACTTGTAAAATTAGACTTTGATTTATGTGTATGTCTACCATTGGGGGATGCTTTATTTTAATGCTTCCCCCAATGGTTAAGCGTTTATTCACTGCTTTGCTGATGTGGCGTTTAATGGTGCCTAAGTGCCGATAAATGAATTTATCATTGCATTTCTTGATTTTTCAAATAAATCAAGTACAAAATGTTTAATCAATAAATATTCATGATTCCAAACACATATGTAGTCAGCTATAGAATTGTCTGTTTTTCCTCTTGGATCCAGGGAGGGACAAATACAATTTAGTTGAACACGATCACCTTGGTGCTGCTTTTACTTGTTTGATTCTCGGTACGGATAAAAACCAAAGACATTGGAACTTGTAATGTAATTCTTCATTGTTGTCTTCTATTCAATTCAAGTGGAATCTTGGATATTCCATGTGACGTCATAATGAATTTTACTTTTTGGAAAAGAATTAAAAAGGGTAAATTTCTTGAATTATTCCTATAGTTAATTGACTAACTATATTTTTATTGTTTACGTATGTTTTAAAATATTCTAAGTTTTCTGGCAATTGTCTAAAACCTTTTTTTTCGATTAATTTTCTGTAACACTGTTCACATGTAACATTAAGTAACTGATATATTTTTGAAAGTTTCTAAAATACCCTTTTGAAAACTAACACGGTCTCTCTGTTCACAATGAAAATCCACTTCTATTCTATGTCTGTCACCGTCTGCATCTCCAACTCCAACTCTAACTCCGGCCCCATCTCCGTCTCATCACTGTCTCTGATTCCATATCTGTCTTCGTCTCTAACTCTGACTCTGACTCCAACTCTATCTCTGTCTCATTTGAAAGGTTCTCAATGTAATTGTGTTCCCGATCTGGAAATTCTCTAAACTGTAGCGTTTATTTTTTATAATGTATTAGGCAGACAAAACACAAAACCGGAAAGTTGTAATCATTCAAAATTGGACGAAGAAGCTGATGCAACCCAAGCTCACAATATTAAAAACAAATTAACAGAAATAACTACTCAAAAATAATATCTTAGGTTGAAAAATAAAGGAAAAAAATATAGATATGATGAAGAGAGAAACCACTCTTCTTCTTGAATCAACTACCAACTATTGTTTGAGAGAACACCTCTCAAGGCACCATTTCCAAGGCTCTGTTTTAGGCATCTCTGACTTCCTTAGAGATGAACGTGATCTCCATCCAAAGACCCTCTGCTTAATACATTAGAAAAATATGAGTGCAAGTTCAGAGAATTTCCAGATCGGGAATGCAATCGCTCTTTTTTTATGTCTGCTTAATACATTAGAAAAAAAAAAAAAATTCATGAACACGGAGGAACATTCATGAACCCGGGTTGTGATTGTGAAGTGGCGTTGGAAGAAAATTCACAACCCAATAAAGCCATTTCTGAAAAGTCTCAGTGTTATTGCTTACAAAAATAAAAAAATAAAAAAGAAACTCCATGATATGATAAAAAATTCCGATACTCAAGAGAGAACAGAACATACCTCAGACCCATTTGAAAAGGGCAACTTCCTTGACTCCTAACTTCTAAACCTCTTTAGTGGAGCAACTTCCTCGGCTCCTGAAGGCATGGTTTTTAAAAACGAATCGGTCAGGGGTCCGGTTACCGGTTCGAACGGTTTGACTGTTTGATCCGAACGGTTAGTCTATTCTGACAAAAAAATAAAAAAATTGGAAAATAATTAAAACCGTTTGAACTGTTAATCAGCCGATTCAGAGGTTTACTAAATAAAATGACTGGTTCTCGATTTTTCCGATCCGACCGTTCAGTCTGGTCCGATTTTGAAAACCATGCCTGAAATTAAAGACTGGCGAATGCAGCTTCAGGGCATATTTGAAATTGAAGCCAAAGTATATCTGAGAATGACAGGTTAAATGGTCTTTTTCGTCCTTTCGACTTTTCCGTTAACGAATGTTACCGATAATAGGATTTAGTCAAGAATATTTACAATTTACAAACAGGAGGGTGGAGTTAGTCAATTACCAAAAAAATTGCTAGTATACGAATTGCCCTTTTGTTTTCTTGTACGCCATTACATTTTACAAATGCATTGTACGCACACCATACATTTATAATGGCTGTAGGGCCTACTTGAAATGACAGTCCCACACAATCAAAAAACCTCAAACCGGACCAGAAAAGACGATAAGAAGAAGAAGAAAAAAGAAGGGCGACGGAACCTGTGCTTCCGCTTGCAAACTCTCGTCTCTCTCTCTCTCTCTCTCTCTCTCATCTGTGCTTATTGGTTCTGTACCTACAAATTACAATTACATCGCATTGGCTGACACCACCACTCTACTGTCCACTCATTCCTCAACTCATTGTTGTTGGATAGGCTATACACTACAGTTAAGCCGCTACCTTTCTGTGTGTGTGAGTTGCCGCAACGTTTGCAATTTTTATTAGAGCATTGGAACTCTTTTTGAACTGCGAATTTATTCTAATGACATTTTGGCCATGACCGCCTTTCAGTTTTTGTATGTGAAGGTTCTGTGAGTAGTGTAAAGAAAGGAGTTCTCCTCTGATTCGTTTAAATTTTCTGGGTTTGTTAGAGAGCAACTCCAGTTTTAAACGATTCGAGCTAGGGGTTTAGAGATCTAGTATTATTTTTTCTTCAAGATGTGGAGTTCGGAAGAGAGAGTTGTTGCTGTGATCATGCTTGGTGGACCGACTAAAGGTACGAAATTGGTTGGAATTTTACGGACTTGCCTTGTTATTTGAACGTTATGATCTTTGGATTGAACTGTTGGAAATTTTTATTCTTTTTACATGCCTCCTGATAATTATATTCGAATTTCGCAGGTACCCGGTTTCGGCCTCTGTCTTTGAATATCCCAAAGCCGCTTTTTCCATTGGCAGGACAACCAATGGTTCATCACCCAATTTCAGCTTGCAAAAGGGTAACTTCTCAAATCCCTATGGAAATTACAGTTGTAGAATTCACAGTTGTATGTTAATTGAGATCATGAGAACTCTTATAGATCCCAGATTTGGCACAAATTTATCTCATTGGCTTCTATGAAGAGCGGGAATTCGCGTTATATGTCTCTTCAATCTCTAATGAATTGAAAGTCCCTGTAAGGTAAGTTGGATTCTATGTTCTTATGTCTCATGTTATTTTACTTAAGATTAAGATTAAAAAAATTTTGTCTAGATTTTGGGATCTTATACTGTTGGTTGTTATTGTTGTTGCTGCTGCTTCTTCAGATACTTGAGAGAGGACAAACCACATGGTTCAGCTGGTGGACTTTACAATTTTAGAGATCTGATCATGGAAGACAGCCCGGTTTGGATCTTGTACTCCTTGCTTTATTTCATGTATATTCTCTGGTAATTGAACAAAAAAAAAAGGAAAAAGGAGTTTCTGCCAACTTTGTTTTCCCTGTATCAATCTTCTTTATTTTTGTTGCAGTCACACATTTTTTTGCTGAATTGTGATGTTTGCTGCAGTTTTCCACTGCCAGGCATGCTTGGTAACTTTCTTCCTCGCTACTGCTAATTCGATATTTATCATGCTAATATTTCTTCCTATATATATTGTGTAGTTCCATGCATTAATGGCTCATAATGCAGAAAGCAGTAATTGTTTTCGTGCTGCAAGTTCCTCCTTCCAAATTCGTGATTGGCTTTTCTAAATTTTAACTGCTAGCTCTTGGCCTTCACATGTGCAGACGCCCATAGGAGATATGGTGGGATGGGAACAATCTTAGTAACAAAGGTTGGCAATTGCATCCACGAATCCTTCTTATTGAATGCCCTTTTTTATGATTGGTGACAACCAAGAAGTTGTACCAAATTGTTAAGAATAAAAGAATGATATACAAAGGTACTATGCCAAGCACCCCTTTTTTGTAGGTTATACCTCACTACCTACCCTTGTGGGTAAATATAACCCTTTAGTATCTGCATTTCATTGTCTTTCGCCATGCTGAAATTTCATTACTCTTTTATGCAGGTTTCTGCTGAATCAGCCAACCAGTTTGGTGAATTGGTTGCTGATCCCACTACCAATGAGCTGTTGCATTACACGGAGAAACCTGAGACTTTTGTATGTAAAACCAGATATTCAGCTAGTGCTAACATATCTGAATTCATTTGGAATTTAGTTTCTCAAGTTGAGGCCTCAGGCATTCACATTATATATTCATTTATTACTCATCACTTTAATGCATAAAAAAGTGAGTTTCTCATTACAGAGGTATGTGACAGAATACTCAAATGAGTGACTTTCATACATATAATTGTATACTTAATTAGTCAAGTTCATAAATATGACAATGTACTTAGGGAATCTTAAATTTCACGTAGCAAGGTAGCATACAATATTAAACTCAAAAAAAAATTGAAAAGATGCATATTCAATAAACCAATACTTCACTTCTTGCATAGTTTAGCATATACAATGCATATACAATGCTTCTTATATTTATCAAAAAAAAAAAAAGGATGCTTCTTATATGGTACAGTGCAGCCATGGAGTAAGCACTATGCTGTGAACTGCAGGGCTGCAACGTACCAAAAGATTGCAGCTATAGAATGCACTTTCTCTCTACCCCAATAGACAACAATCTTGGAGCACTCACTCTGCACCCAAGGAATATTTTCTTACAGTATAATGTGGTCACTCAAGGAATACCTAGGAAACCACATAGAAAGTAAGGTTGCCTACCAAAAGGTCAGTTCCTATTGGGCCAAGGTTGATCCAGCCCAGGCCCATTTAATTCTACAAGGAAAATGGATTGGGTCTATAAATATGAGACTCAAGTTCCCAATCTTGTAACTAATTGGATAAGGTCTGGTTTTAGAATATCAAGTGTGTCATAGGATAAGGCTTAGTTGAGTTGAGTATTTAGGTTCCATATCAATAGATTTAGTTCATCATGTAATGTTGATCTAAGCCTTGTCCCGACTAAATGGGATTGGCTTACATGAATGCTCTTGAGTTTATCTCATTATACATGCCTTGAGAACTGTGCTTTAAATTGTTAATATTTTGCCATATATCACCCTGTTTCATTGTGGTCACTGTTACCTGACCAATTTTTGCAGGTAAGTGATCTAATAAACTGTGGTGTGTACATATTCACACCAGATATCTTTACCACCATCCAGAATGTCTCCACACAACAGAAAGACAGAGGTTTGTTGTAACTGGGAGTATTTGTCAGTGGGTTGCTGATGAATGGATAAGAAAAAAAGTTATTGCCAGTAAATTTCATATTTTTCTATGTTTTAAACACACTTTTGAGAGCCTAAATCTTTATTAGAAGATATACTGATACCTTTTCAAAAGAAATAGAAGACACCTTTAAAAAATCTTTAATAGCAAGTTTTAAGATGAACCTTAAGACAAAATTTTGCATTATATTTATGTGCTTTATGTTCTTTCTCTCCTTGATTTTCCTTTTTTTGATCAGTAATGTTTTTATACTTCCAAGAACCTGCCCCCATCTTGTAATCCATCTAACGGTTCCTTTCTCTTGTTTTCAGCTATGAACTAACACTTCCATGTAAATGAAATCTGACTTTTTTTTTATATTTGTAATTCAAAGTGGTCAACTTATTATATTTTTTGGTTTTCTCACTTTTCTAAATCACCAAAGGATAGATAGTATAGAAGGCAAGACAACCTCTTCTGTTTTGGCCTCGTATTATATTCTCATTCTTCTTGTTCATCCACTTAAAAAAAAAAACACTCCTCTTTTGGATATCATTTTTCACATTTATTTTCATTTCCTATATAGCAGCAGTATCCAACAGAAATTAGATACACCTATGGAAATTTGAGATGCTCTAACAACATAGCTTAACCTTTTGTGATAAAACTATAGAAAGCAAGGCAAACTCTTATGTTTTGGCCTTCTATTATATTCTCATTCTTCTTACTCATCCTAAAAAAAAATCTCCTCTTTTTGAATATCATTTTTCAAATTTTGTTTTCACTTTCATATATATGGATACTTTATATAGCAGCAGTATCAAACAGAAATTAGATACATCTATGGAAATTTGTGAAGATCTAATGGCATAGTCTAGTCTTTCATGATAAAATAGATATTAAGACTCCAGTCTATAGATATCTGAATTTTTCATTTTTATTTGCAGCTAATCTAAGGCGTATGTCCAATTTTGAAGCCCTCCAGTCAGCAACAAAGTATGGCATTGTGATATCTATACTTTTCAGGCACAAAACTTCTGAGTGTTCTGGAATCACATTACATTAACAGTCACAACTTACAGATTAACATACCTTATACAACTTCCATATTTGTTTTCATTCATTTTACTTGTGGAATCAGACATTCAAGCTTAAATATCTTCAGTCCTTTTATTTGAGGAAACCTCTTTGAAATTGCTTTTGTTAATAAGAATAATATCCTGATACAAGAGAATGACAACAGTGGTGAGGAGCACTACAATGCAGGTTGGAGCCTCTATGAATGAGGTGAAGACCAACAAAGATGTTTACTAATGTAGTGAGAGAACATTTCACAAGCATCTTTTATGGGCTAGAGTATAATTCAATGACAAGCAGCCCATCCAAATAGTTCAAATAAAGATTTATTGAAGTTAGTGATAGAATGAGGTAGAGGCTTACACATTTTCTTATTTCATTAAGAAATCATTAATATTGCATAAAGGATGTAGTTGAGTGGTATCCTATTTTTGAGACAAAAGGGACATGATATCCATTTTATGATTTCAAAATAAGTTTGACATTGCCACCAAACTGACCACTAAGTAAGAAATAGGTGCAATTTAATTAATAGAATATTTCATGCTTTCTCTTCTTGAGCTTTGTCATATGTGACACCAATAAGAATAACTACCTGGATTTTGCCAGGCTGATCCCGAAATATTGTCGCCAACGTGAAAAATTACTGTAACATTGGTATCACATATGATATCACTGGTGGAACAGACCATCTATCACTTGACTTTTGTGATAAGGAGAATCATAACATAATTCTTTCAAGCCATCATGAGTAAAAGGATTGCATACAGTAAGAAAGTTGGATATATTTTTGCCTACAGTTTGCTGAGGCATCAATTTGGTCTAAGGTTTTTTTCATCGGTTAGTTATTTGATATAAACTTCCAAGGCCCATTATTTATTTGGCATATATGGGAAGGGAAGCTTATTGTAATGTTATAGTCGCTAACCCATGTACCTCTTTGCATACAGAAAGAACACTTCCACCCACTTAGGATCACACTCAGGCTATCCAAAATGTCAACATTTTGCACATCCCAAGGGTGTCAGTAAAGCATAGTTACCTGGAAAATACTTAGTTAATTTTTATGGCCTTAAATATTAACGTTGTTGTAGGAAAAAAGGTTTCACTTTTCAGGTCAGTAGGAAGTGTTCCTATTTGAACTTATCTTTTTCTGCCATGTGACAGGTCCTTGTTGTACTTTATTTTTTTCTGAGTAGTATTTACTTTCTCACCTGCACGGTTTAACATATTATTTAAGTTTAGAGTTCAAAATAATCAATAATTTTTCCTCATTTACATTCCTGCTTTGGACCCATTGATATTTGAATGTTGATTGAAGCATAATTTCCTTTCAAGCATTATGCTAAAATAAGATCAATGTCAGGACCATTCCTACAGATTTTGTAAGATTGGATCAAGACATCCTGTCGCCTCTTGCTGGAAAGAAGCAGCTATATATATATAAGAACATGGACTTTTGGGAACAGATCAAGACTCCAGGGTAGAGCAATACTCCTTAATTCTCTATTTTTCCGCTTTTAGTTTTTACTTTCATATTTGTTTCATGGGATGACTTATTTGAATTTATGTTTGTACCTACAGAATGTCTTTGAGATGTTCTGCCTTGTATCTTACACAGTTCCGATTCACCTCTCCCCATCTTCTGGCACAAGGGGACGGTGCCAAGAATGCTACCATTATTGGTAATGTTTATGTTCATCCATCAGCAAAAGTTCATCCAACTGCAAAGGTATTTTAGTTTTTCCCTGTCTTCAGCTAAAGAACAAATGGCATCAGAGCATTACACTTACTCATAGGAACTTGTCTGGTTTGCCATCAGATGATTAAGAATTTCATAACCCCCCAAGAAAAAAAAAGTAAAAAAGAGAAGAAAACCATGAAGGAGCTCTTAAGCCCTCCTGGGAAAACCTGGGACAACGGGAGTCAGGGGAAAGCCTTAAAAAAGACACTCTTTTGGCTTACTCAGGTCCAGTTGGGTTGAGTGGCTTGGTTAGTGCTAAGATAAAGCCTCACTGTAAGATTTTCAGGTTGATGTCATCTATTGACTGAAACCAGTTGGTGGTATAGAGATGAGTTGCGGGTTATTATGGGTGGTGTAATCAGACAGATTTTCAAACTGTGCAAGAGGCAAGAGCCCTGGCATCCAGATTGAACATCTTGTTCAGGTGGACTAGGAAGTAAAATAACTCTTTGGTTAAAAGCCTAGTTAGAGGAAGAGGAGCGGACAGAACTGAATTGTATTGGGGATTGCTCCTAACATGATTTTATTACTTTCTTTTATTTACTTGCTTTTGTCCATGTATAGTTATGGATTTACTTTTTACATCTAAGTTTTTCTGCCCTTCAGGCGTAGAATTGGTTTTTTGCTCTTTTTCTGTGATTAAATAATGTTTCTGCAATATAGAAAGAAAAGAGGGATTGTAATGTGGAAAGCAACAAAGGCAGCAATTTGTTGGGTAATATGGGAAGAGAGGAACAACAGAATTTTCTTGGAAAAAAGTAGAACAGTAGAGGAAGTGATTGATAGTATCAAGGTGAAAGTAGCCCATTGGGTAAAACTCTTGGACTGCTTTCAAGTCTTTTCAGTCGCAGATATTATAAGAACATGGTCCGAAGTAGCACAATCTTCGAGAGTAAGAGAAAGTAAGGCTGGAGTGGAAACCACCTGAAGGCAATAAAGTACAGCTGAATTTTGACAGGTGCTCATATGGAAATCCAGGCATCTCAGGAATAGGAGTATTAGGAAACTCCAACAGGAGGATATTGGGTATATTCTTAGGACCGATTGCCAACGGAAACTCGCTGAAGGCTTAACTATTGGCATTACTACGAGGGTTAAAGTTAGCCAAACAACTAGGATGCAGACATGTTGAAGTGGAAGGGGACTAAAAAGTAGTAATTTCATGGGCAACGAATAACAGCCACACCTCATGGATGTTTAAACATGTGATTAGGGAAGTGGAGAAGATTGCAAAGGAGGTTGAGGCTGAATTTAAATGGGTCCGAAGAAGTGCAAATGGGATAGCTGATGGGTTAGCAAAACAAGGGGCATTGAGACAGCAATTATTTTGGGCTAAACTGTAATGAGGGGTGAATAGAGTGATTAAAGGGGATCAACAGTCCCATCATCAAGTTGTATAAACTGCTTACAATCTGAATTTTAATAAAATACATATTTACTGATAAAAAAAAATAATGTTTCTGCAATATATCTCAACTAAATTCAGCCTTAATCGTAACTATTTGGTTTCAACCAGACAGATCTTGTCCTGCCATTGTGCTCCATCATGTCATGTTTTCTGTCAGTTTCTGAGATATGTTACACACACCCACCTAGGAATGTTTCCTTGGGGGCGTCACCTTGGAGAAACTTCTAAACCTTTGGTGGGGTCTACCTTATACATAGGTCCTAAATTTAGTTCAGTTTTTTGGTTTTTTTTTTCTTCTTTTGGGGGGGGGGGGGGGGTATGGCCCCCAATCATCCCCTTCCCCAGTTCTGTGCATGCACACACACACACAAACAGTACACACACAGAATGCAAGTCTTGGGAGTTACTTCAAAGTTCTAAGAGAAAGATATTTGACTATTTGATCTCTCAAATAATTCATGATAATCTGTCTGCATGCACCAAAATGAAGATCCAGAGCTCATCATCTTCCACCTCTTCCCCAATGTAAAATATGTTTTCTCAATGGTCAAGGGACTTTAGTCTATCCATAGGTATTGGAAGAATATGTCATAACACATTATGATTTCTTTGGATCTTTTTTAAGAAACTCCATCATGAAATTTTTAAATTTGTGGATGATTTTGGAAACAAGAGTTTTTATTTTCCGTTCCTTCTTTTTTAGACTCATTAAAACTGGAAAAGAGCAGAATGTTGGGCAATTAAGAAACATCATGTCCACAAAATGAGTGTGGCAGAAATGTATGCACTTATGGATGAGTGGTAAAACTAGGAAGAGAATGGTTAGAAATTAAGTCATACAAAGAAACCTAGGAGTAGCGGGTAGCCCCAATGGGTGATAAAATGAGACAAAGTAGACTGATATGGTTTGGTTGCATGCATAGAAGACCATCTACAGCACCCGTTAGAAGAAGTGATATGTTACAAGTTGGAGGGGCTAGAAGAGCTAGGAGTATGCCGAAAGGGACTTGGATGGAAGTAGTAAGAAAGAATTTAAGCACCCAAATTTAATGATGGAACTACCTTGGTTTTCCATTGGGAGATAACCCTCAGAAAGGAGAGTTTTGGGATTCGGTTGTGGAGAGGTTTGAGAAAAGGCCCGCCACATGGAAGAAAAATTATCTGTCTATGGGAGGGAGAATCACCCTAATTAGGTCTACATTGGCTAACCTTCTAGTTTTTTTTTTCAATCTTTAAGGTCCCGGTTGGGGTGGCTAACAAGTTGAAAAAACTAATGAAAGACTTCCTTTGGAAGCCAGGGGAGGAGAAGGACCATAGGGTTAGGCGGGAGGTGGTTTGTAGAAGCAAGGAGGGAGGTTTGGGTATTGGGAACATAAGGAATAGGAACTTGGCACTACTAGGGAAATGGTTGTGGAGATTCTCATTGGAGAAAGAAAAGCTTTGGGTTAAGATAGTGGGTAGTATTCATGGGATTGCAGACAATCGATGGGACTCTAGGATTTTGACAATGACTACAAGAGCATGTCCCTAAAAAGCTATTCAAGCTATTTTGCCTTTGTTCTCTCCCTAGATCAGGTATGACTTACACTCAGGCAATCTCATTAAATTTTGAGAACATGTTTAGGTTGGAAAGTCTCCTTTAAAAGACTACTTTCTGGCTCTTTTTGCTATTACTTCCCTTAAAAATGAACTAGTTCTACCTTCCAACTCAACTTCTGGGTTTGGTTGGAACTTGGGTTTGAGAAGAGACATAAGGGACTCAAAGTTAGACTGTACTTTATCGTTACTATCCATCCTTGATAGGGTTTTCCTAGATCCAACAAAGGCAGACAATAGAATCTGGACACTCACTCCCTCAGGTTCCTTCACTTATGCCTCATTCTTTAAAGCCCTATTACAATCATCTTCTGTTGGACTGTCCTTTCTTGTTAAAGAGGTGTGGTGTCAACCTATACCTCCGAAGGTTGGGAGTTTCTGTTAGGAAGCTTTTTTGGAAAGAGTTAATACAAGAGATTTGCATCAAAGGAAAAGACCCTATTGAAGATTAATCTGTTTTATGATTTTTTTTCTGAGTAGATGTTTTATGTTAGTTGTTAAATAGGAGGTGGGGACCATAGTAGTTATGTGAGTCCAAATTTTATTATGTTTCTGAGTGTTATATATGTTGTTTTATGTTTTGCCGCCCTATAAGGGCATAGTTGTCTTTGTACTGTTCTATTATTTTTAGTATAAATAATAAGTGAAGGGGGCGGCCAGATTATTGCTCTCTTTTCTTTTCAATTTCTCTTCTCTTCTCCTTCTCTCTTCCTTCTCTCTTCAAGAAACTACTTTTCTTTCATATTTTTTACTTCAGCAGATTTCTACTTGGTATCAGAGCATCGATTAGGGTTTCTCAAAGCATTCTCATGCAGCCCTAGATCAGCCGACTACATGAAGTAGTAAAGGGCTGATCGATCTACTATAGATTGCCCAGTTCTTGGATTTTTTGGTGGGATCTAGTCATCAGGAAGGTGATCTATTGTTCGACATCAAAATTAGGAAGAATTGGAGTACAGGGAAGAGTCCCAGAAAAGTTGGACTCTTTGTTTTTGATATGGTCTTGGGCGCCCAGGTATTGTTAGTTTTCTTTTGATTTTTTGAAGAGGGCGATTTGGTTTTTGGAATTTTTTGAGCCTCCCGAAGTGGTCGATTCACTCCTCTCTATTGGGAGGCATGGGGAGGAGAGAAATTTCTCTCCAACTAGGGTTTTCTTCTTCCGGAAGGGTTGGTTTCTGTGTGTGATATTAAGTTATTTTTTGAAGGTCTCCAATCTATTTTTTTTCTTACTGTTGAACTGTTTGAAGTAAGATGGAAAGTTGGAATACCGAGATGAAATCTACTGGTACTGTGGGACTGGGTGTTGGAGGTAATAGTGATAATTTTGGGTCTGGGATCATTACTACAGTAAAATTTGATGGTACAAATTATTTAGAGTGGGCACAATCAGCTAAGATGGCTATTGGTGCCCATGGAAAATTAGGTTATCTCACTGGAGAGGAGAAGAAACCTAATACAGACTCTTCCCGATGGGTGTAGGAGAATTACATGGTAATGTCCTGGCAGTGTAATTCTATGTTACCTCATATTGCAAAAAATTTCCTATGGGCTAATACTGTGAAGGAGGTTTGGGATGAAGTGATTGAAACCTACTCTCAGAAGCAAAATGAAGCCAGAGCCTATCAGTTAAGAAATCAGGTGAAAAGTATGAAACAGGGAGAAAAACCTCTTGTGTATTTCTCCATGCTGAAAACCCTATGGCAAGAAATAGATCACTTAGAAACTGTGGTAAGGAAAAGTGTAAATGATGTAGCAACTTATCACAAACCGGTAGAGAGGAATAGGGTTTTTGAGTTCTTAGCAGGGATGAACCTTGAATTTGACATTGCTAGGCAGCATATTCTTTCTAGGGAGGGTGTGACACTCTCTCAGGCCTATGCCTTTGTCTCTGTAGAGGAGAGTAGGAGGAATGTAATGCTGAGACAACCTGGGATTGACCATTTGGCTATGGTTGGTACAACAAAACCTAAGCCGAATGGAGACAAAGGGAATAGTGAGACTAGAAGGGAAGATAAGAAGGACTTGGTGTGTGATTATTGCAAGAAGCCTAAGCATAACAGGGACACTTGTTGGAAGCTTCATCCAAATCTTATGCCTGCACAGATAAGAAACAAGAAGGGAAGTGCAAATGTAGCCACTACAGGAGACTCTTCAACCCCTCTTTCCTAAACTGATTAAAAATACATTGCAATAGCAACAGTGAGAACAGAACCGGGGAGGTTTGGACAGCTTATGAGTAAGAAAGTGTTGGAAAACGTGGGGTTACTGGTTCAGATCTGAAAATAGAATTGTATATATTCCTAGGATTGTGGAAGGATTGATTTAGAAAGTTTTTTTCTTTCTATTTCTTTCTTTCTATTTTTGTACTTTCTATTTTCTCTTCTTTCCATTTTTTCTTCTTTCTGTTTTCTTTTTTTTCTATTTATTACAGCAGCTTACTATATAAATATGCCCATTGGCAATAGAATGAAAAACATCAGTATTCTACCATTCCAAAACATGGTATCAGAGCTCTAGGTTTGTCAACCTTGAGATTTTTTTCGGCCTTCATTGCTAGTTTTTTGTGTTTTTCTCTTCTAACCTTCAGTATTGATCTATAACCAGAAGTGTTCCTTTATTCTCCTTTCCTGATGGCCTTATTTTTCCTCCATTAACAATGTCCGACATGATTGCAACAAGTGCTCCCGTCCAAACCGATGAAGGAGCAACAAATTCTCATCCTCACACTAGTGATTTGCAGAATATTCAAGCAACATATAGACTGAATGGCCAGAATTACTTGAAGTGGTCACAACTAGTGCGTACCTATTTGAAGGGAAAAGGAAAAATTAGTCACCTCCTTGGAACAGGACTAAGGTTGGGTGAGCCAAGTTTTGATGCTTGGGACGAAGAGGACTCCATGATTATGTCATGGTTGTGGAGTTCAATGACAGCCGAGATCAGTGATACTTGTATGTTTCTTCCCTCTGCAAAGGCTATTTGGGATGTTGTCCGACAAACCTATTCCAAAGCCCATGGCGCTGCTTGTGTCTATGAGGTCAAAGTGAAGACTGTGGCGGCCAAACAAGGGAGCAGGAGTGTTACAGAGTATGCAGATCTGCTGCAAAATTTATGGCATGAGCTTGATCATTATCGGGTTCTTGAGGTAGTGCGCAGATGATGCTGTGATCTTGAAGAATTTTATTGAAAGAGATAGGGTGTATGATTTTTTGGTCGGACTGAATGCTGAATTTGATCAGGTCCGAATACAAATTCTTGGCAAAGAAGAAGTGCCTCCATTGAATGAAGTCATAGCCCTTGTCAGAGTTGAGGAAAGCCGTCATGGAATCATGCTTGAGCCTAAAGATCCCGAAGGCTCAGCCATGGTGGCAAGGGGAGGAAGTTACAATGATTCAAAGGGTGAGAACAATCACAACTTGGCTCGTGACACAACCACCCGAGACTCTAACGATAACCTCTGGTGCACCTATTGCAAGAAGCCCAGACACACAAAAGATCGGTGCTGGAAACTTCATGGGAAACATCCCACATCCAGCAAGGAATGGGGAAATTGAGGAGTTTCAAAAGGAGTTCAACAGGCCCATAATGTCTCAACAACCCCGCAGCAAGAACACTCAAGTCAGGGACCATTTAATGATGAAGAAATTGAAAGGCTAAGGTGCTTCCTAAAATTCTTGAAACCAGGAAGTGGTTCTACCTCTCTTGCTCTCTCAGGTGAGTCTTTATCTCTAGGATTACATGCCTCGGCTAGTGTTTTTCCATGGATTCTTGATTCTGGAGCTACTGACCACATGACACCCTCTTCACTACATTTTCTCACCTATACACCCTGTCCTAGTAATAAAAAAATTTCTGTTGCTGATGGTTCTTTCACCACAGTGGCAGGGACTGGGAATATTCAAATTACTCCATCCCTATTACTTAAAAATGTGCTTCATGTTCCTAAGTTGTCCACTAGCCTTATCTCTCTATACATAAACTCACCCAGGATGTGAACTGCAATGTTGTGTTCTTCCCTTCTTACTATGTATTTCAGGACTAGGTTTCGGGGAAGAAGATTGGACTTGCTAAGGAAAGAGATGGACTCTACTACCTTGAAGCAACCAGCAAATCATCTCACACTGTTATGCATGTCACACGAGTCATTCTTATCTACCTCCAATAAAGATATAATTTGGCGTCATCATTTTCGTTTTGGTCATCCTTCATTTCCTATTTTAAAAACAATGCTTCCTTGTTTAAAGGAATTGATGTTGAAACCTTTCATTGTGATGTTTGTGAACTTGCTAAGCACAAAAGGGTTTCTTTCCCAATCAGCAATAAAAGATCTTCAACTCCTTTTTATTTGATTCATTCGGATATATGGGGCCCTTCTCAAATTCCCAATATTACTGGTTCCAGATGGTTCGTCACCTTTATTGATGATTACACTAGGGTCACATGGATTTTTCTTCTTAAGTCTAAATCTGATGTGGGTACGATTCTTCCCAACTTTCATAACATGGTCTAAACTCAGTTTGGTGTGAGAATTAAAAGGTTTCGATCTTACAATGGTACAGATTATTTTAATCAGAATTTGTCCCCATTTTTTCAGAAAGAAGGCATTGTGCATGAATCCTCCTGTGTTAACACTCCCCAACAGAATGGGGTAGCTGAGAGAAAAAATGGCCATCTTTTGCAAACCACCCGAGCCTTTCTCTTTCAAAATCAGGTGCCAAAACAATATTGGGGGGAAGCTGTCCTTACTACTGCCTACACCATAAATAGACTACCATCTAAAGTTCTAAACAACCGAAGCCCAATACAAGTCCTTTCTCAATTTTACCCTGATATCCGAGCCTCAAATAATCTCACACCAAGAATTTTTGGCTGCACTGCCTTTGTTCATGTCCATAATAAGGGAAAATTAGACCCACGAGCAATCAGGTGTGTCTTCTTGGGATATTCCCCAACTCAGAAAGGTTATAAATGTTATCATCCAGCCACCAGAAAATTCTACACCTCCATCGATGTCACATTTGAGGAAGGAAAATCTTTTTTCACTCTATCTTATCTTCAGGAAGAGCCCTCATTAATGGAAGATAAGGCCTCAGATCTACTCTCCCTAGATGTATTACCCTCCTCACATCGTCAAGAATCACATCCCTCTGAGCCCCACATTCCCGAGTCTCAACAAGAGTCAAACAACCCGACCATTGAACCAAATTCGGACATTGTTAACCCCACAAATGATGTGCATGATAATGTGAGATATATGCAGGTTTACTCTAGGAGGAAAAATCTAGATCCTCAACCTGTGCAAGTCCAAGATTCAACTCCTAATCCTAAAACTGAGGGATGTTTAGATCCTGAACCTACACCTTCACAGTCTGAGTATGAGTATGACCTACCTATTGCACTGAGAAAAGAAACCAGAGAATGTACCAAATGCCCATTGTACCCTTTAGCCAAATATGTATCATTCCAAAGATTCTCTAAATCCCATAAAAGTTTTCTAGCCAGCCTTAACACCATTCCAATTCCTAATACTCTAGCCGAGGCACTTTCTAATAAGGAGTGGAGAAAAGCCATGAGAGTGGAAATGGAGGCATTAGAAAAAAACAACACATGGGAAGTTGTGGATCTACCAAGAAACAAGAAGACGGTAGGTTACAAATGGATGTTCACAATCAAGTATAAATCTAATCGGTCATTAGAAAGGTACAAAGCATGCCTGGTAGCCAAGGGATATACACAGACTTATGGAGTAGATTATCAGGAGACTTTTGCCCCAGTAGCTAAAATGAATACAGTAAGGGTGTTACTGTCGTTGGCTGCTAACTATAATTGGGATTTGCAACAGTTCAATGTAAAAAATGCATTTCTGCATGGTGATCTAGAAGAGGAGATATACATGGACATTCCACCAGGTTTTGGAGAAGGCATTAAAGGGAACAAAGTTTGTCGGTTGAAGAAAGCACTATACGGTCTCAAACAATCTCCGAGAGCATGGTTTGGAAGGTTTACGAAGGTAATGCTGAGTACAGGTTACAAGCAAAGTCAAGGTGACCACACATTGTTTATCAAACACACTATTAGTCTATGTGGATGAAATAATCGTTACTAGGAATGATAAAAAGGAGAAGGAAGCATTGAAAAACTGCCTTGCCAAAGAATTTGAGATAAAAGACTTGGGGAGACTAAAGTATTTTCTCGGAATTGAAGTTGCACATTCTAAACAAGGCATCTTTATCTCTCAACAAAAGTATGTTGTTGATCTTTTGAGAGAAACAGGAAATATGGCATGTAAACCAGCTTCCACGCCTATAGATCCCAATCATAAACTTGGAGAAGCCAACGAGAATGCAAGTGTAGACAAGGAGATGTTCCAAAGACTAGTTGGAAAACTCATTTATCTTGCACATACACGACCGGATATTGCATATGCTATAAGTGTAATATGTCAGTTTATGCATAATCCTAAAGAAGTTCATCTTCTGGTTGCTCATCGAATTCTGCACTATTTGAAAGCCAATCCAGGAAAAGGAAGTTTATTCAGAAGAAATGGAGGACTGACTCTTGAAGCATATGCAGATGCCGATTATGCAGGATCTCCAGTAGATAGACGGTCCACTTCTGGTTACTGTACCTTCTTAGGAGGAAACTTAGTCACTTGGAGGAGTAAGAAGCAAAATGTAGTGGCTCGTTCAAGTGCAGAGGCAGAATTCAGGGCTATGGCGCAAGGAGTGTGTGAATTACTCTGGTTGAAGATAATTTTAGAAGACCTGAAGATTCCACGAGAAGAGCCTATGAAACTATATTGTGACAACAAGTCAGCCATCAATATTGCTCACAATCATGTTCAACATGACAAGACGAAGCACATCGAAATTGACCGACACTTTATGAAAGAGAAACTGGACAGCAAGTTGATTTGCACTCCCTATGTGTCTATAGAAGGACAGCTGGCCGATGTACTTACTAAAGGGCTCAATAGTACAAACTTTCAGAGAATTATAGCCAAGCTGGGAATGGAGGATCTCTATTCACCAGCTTGAGGGGGAGTGTTGGAAAACGTGGGGTTACTGGTTCAGATCTGAAAATAGAATTGTATATATTCCTAGGATTGTGGAAGGATTGATTTAGAAAGTTTTTTCTTTCTATTTTTGTACTTTCTATTTTCTCTTCTCTCTTCTTTCTTCTTTCTATTTTCTTTTCTTTCTATTTATTACAGCAGCTTACTGTATAAATATGCCCATTGGCAATAGAATGAAACACATCAGTATTCTACCATTCCAAAACAGAAAGATTCACCTAGCTCTAGCCTTCCAAGTGGCAGCAGAATGCAAGAGCAAACTACACAATTTCCTTTGCACATACAGGTAGTTCATATGCAACTGCAAATCTTGCATCCACTTTAGGTAAGGAGGGACCTCCTTGGATTATAGACTCAGGAGCATCTGAGCACATGACTAATGCCCCTACCCTTTTCAATTCCTGTCAGTTGTGCTCTGGTAGAGACAGAGTCTCTACAGCAGATGGTTCACATATGCCCATTGTTGGGAAGGGAACAGTTAGAGTAACCAAACGATATAACTCTGTGGTGAACTGTCTAAAAGAGGACAACTCTAGGCTTTGGAAGTAAAGCAATGAAAACAGAAGATTTAAGTGGTTGACTAAGGAACTTGAATTTCAATGTACATGGGTAAAGAGAAGGGTAAATTCATTGGCAGATGGTCTAGCTATGCAAGGGATGAACAGAAACTCTATGTTTTTAGTTGTGTTGTAATAAATTACAAAGGCCCCCCTGTACTATGGGGTCTGTGACAAAGACCCCCTTGTACTATGACCGTCAGACAAAGACCCCCTTCCGTTAGTTTTCCGTCTAAAAAGACCGTTACAATATTTTTTAATCCCCATACTACCCTTGTAATAACTATTTGGACAAGAAAAACACTGTTCGTCTTTCCCGACCTCACGATACACTAACAGCAGCGGCAGACCGGCAGTAATCCCCTCTACCTCAGATTCTTTCACATTTCTCTCTCTCCCCCCCAATCTCTCTTCTTCCCATTCCCCTTAACAGCCTCGGGATTGAACCCATTTAATTTAATCCTGCTCCGTTTCACTTATGGTATTCCGATCCGTAAGTGATCAATTCAGATCGATTGAGGGAGAGAGAAAGAGAGAGAGAGAGAGAGAGAGAGAGAGAGAGAGAGAGAGAGGTGTTTCGCTATTTGAGTTAATTTTGAAGTGATCTTCAAATACCTCAAGCCCCAGCTCGTGATTCCAAAGTCGAAACGATGTTTTCTGAAAACAATGTAGTCTCATCCAAAACAATTTTATCCACGGCTGCCTCTCTGGCTGCATCGGTGATGCTCATCCGTTCGATAGTCTACGACTTCTTATCCAACGAAACTCAAGACCACATCTTCTTACCCCTCTGCTACTCCTTTCCAAGCACTGCTTCATTATTTTATATTTCAAATACTAATGGATTGAGCCCAGGAATTAGATTCCCTGTCCCTAGAAATTTTACAGTTTCACTAGAGAGAGAGACAAAGAAAGAATAGTTTTGTAAGGCTGCTGAAGAGAAGGGTTCTCTCTTTTATCCTTATGCCTGAACTGGAAGAAAGTTGCAGGTAGATTCTATAATATTTTGGTTTGTCTGATGATGGATCTTTTATGATGTATTCTTGTTTATCATCTTTGCCTCTGCATCATGGGGATCAAGTAGAGAAACCATTGGTCATTTCTTTGTTCCTTGAACTAGATTTCCGCAAACTTGTGACCTTCATCCTTATGTCAACTTGAGTCTTTGAGATGTGGATGTAGAGGAAGAGTATCGGGTTGGTCATTGGCGTGTGCCCCACTTGGGAAATGTGCTTTGTTTTTGTTTCTCCACTCGGATCTTCTTCCATGGCTGAAAAAGTTTTTGGCTTCGAACTTTTGAATCTGAGAGGCCCACAAGCTATCTGCAGTTCCAACTAAGCCTCTGACCATCAGGACATCAAGTTCCTGCAGCAGCCAATCGAGTAGTAAGAAATCTCTCCCTGTATCTCCTTTCTATTTGCTTTCACCATGCATAAATAGCTCAATTGAATAATCCATCCCCATTGAATTCCCCATCCCTCATCTCCCCACCATCATCAGCATTCGTTTCAGCTTTACAATCGCCTTACATATGTCCAAGGGCCTTGCTTCCACCACCCCCAGAAAACGTGACTCCATCTACTACACCAGAAAACACGACTCCATCTACTATGCCAGAAAACCCAACTCCAGCAACACATCCATCTCCTCTGGTTTCTTACTGTGGCCCTTTATCTGATGACATCCCAAGCTCTTCCTACACCCCTTCACCAGAAAGATTGGATTTCTGTGATGACTCATCTGACCAAAAGCTTAAATTTGTGACCTGTGCTCCAGTTCCTGATACTGCACCTCCCCGAATCTCATTTACCTTCCCTGTCCCTCAGATTTCCTTTGCGAAAACCTCAGTTTCTAACTCTCCTAATGCAAAACTCAGGAGCTGTGATGTTTATATAGGCTTCCATGGCCAGAATTCCAATCTGATACGCTTATGTAAGGTGGCTTAAATCAGAGCTTGAGCTCCAGGGAATAGCTTGTTTTGTTGCAGACAGAGCTAAATATTCAAATACCCAGAGCCATGAGATTGCAGGTAGAATTATTTGCTCAGCCACTTATGGTGTTGTGGTTGTCAGGAGTTCAAGCTTTCTCAATCATCTCTCTCAGTCGATCTGAATTGATCACTTACTGATCGAAACACTGTAAGTGAAACGGAGCAGGATTAAATTAAATAGGTTCAATCCTGATGCTGTTAATGGGAAGGGGAAGAAGGGGGGGGGGGGGGGGGGGGGGGAGAGAAATGTGAAGGAATCTGAGGTAGAGGGGATTACTGCCGGTCCGCCGCTGCTGTTAGTGTATCGTGAGGTTGGGGAAGATGAACAGTGTTTTTCTTGTCCAAATAGTTATTACGAGGGTAGTATGGGGATTAAAAAATATTGTAACAGCCTTTTTAGACGGAAGGCTAACAGAAGGAGGTCTTTGTCTCACAGTCATAGTACAAGGGGTCTTTGTCGCAAAACAAAGTACAGGGGGGTATTTGTCACAAACCCCATAGTATAGGGGGGGTCTTTGTAATTTACCCTTGTTTTTAATTTGGGTGTACCTTGGTTGTCTCTAGGAGTTAAGATTGTTTAGCTCCCTTGGTTTGTAACTTTTTATTCCATTAATAAAATTCACTGTCATTGATCAAAAAATTTTTAATAATGGATATGGCACTGAACAGAAGAATGGAATGGAGAAACAGGATTCAGGTAACTGACCCATATAGTTGGGACAAGACTTAGATGATGATGATGAACAGGAAAGGTACTTCGTTAACAATTTATTACATGTTGTTGAAATCAGTTAGCAACTTCTCTTTAAGTTTTTTATTTGAGTTTTCCTGTTCTTTAGTGCCACAGGGGCACTCTTGTAATTTCTTTTCATTTTATTATTAGTTGGGTCGCCCTAATATATAAGCTAATAGCTGGCGCCACCAGCTACATGTTTGAATCCAATTTTTTCTATCTTCCTTCTCTCCTCTCCTCTGATATCTCTAGCCCGGTATTCATACATAGTACTATATGGGTATCAATATTTCAATTTTCATATTATTAAGCCAGATAGTTTGATGTTACTGAAGGTTTCTGTAGTCCCCATAGTTGTATCCTCTAAACAAACCAATTTTGGATGCCTTGTTTATTTAGTACGATAAACTGACTTGGCTCCTCTGTTTAAACAGATTGGTCCAGATGTTTCAATTTCTGCAAATGCTCGAATAGCATCTGGGGTAAGACTCATCAATTGCATTATCCTGGATGATGTTGAAATTAAGGTATGAGATTGTCTTAAAAGATATGTCAACCATCAACGAATGCTTGCATCAAGACTTACCCATTTGTGGTCTTCTGTTCTCTGACAGGAAAATGCAGTTGTTATACATTCTATTGTGGGGTGGAAATCATCCATTGGTAAATGGTCACGAGTTCAGGCAAGAATACCCCCCTCCCCCAACGTACACATACACGCAACAAACCACCCAACAAGTTATTCTCAGTTTGTTTATTTATAATCAGTGATTTAAAATATACATTCTACTGTAGTTTCATTGTAAGTTGCATGCCAGTGCAAAAACTGGCAGGGATATTAGATATATGGTCAAATTTATTATTGAGCCAGGAAGGTACTGGAAAAAAGTGGCTTATGTGGTCATACTATTTTTACCCTACTCCATTAATTATTAGAAAGATGGCACAGAAAATAGGGGTGCAACTTGGGGGAGCTCATGTTGGAATTTTGTTGAAATTTAAACAGTCAAATCAGGTGCCTGACTTACCCGTAACTGAAATATATATAATTTCCGCTATGAGAGTCTGATCTCAATCTTGCAAAACTAAAGTAGATCTGATTCACATGAATGAAGATATGGTGTAATATGCTCTAGGATCTTTCCTTCTGTCTGCATATTTTCTTTCCACTTCATTGTAATTGACCTGGACTTATCAACTGCTTCAGGGTGAAGGAAATTGCAATTACAAACTTGGGATTACTATCCTAGGTATTTATTCCTGATTTCCTTTGTTCTACCTGTTTCACTGTATCTTAGAAGACTAAATTATACGTGGGATCCTAACTTTATATTAACACTGGTGATTTCAAATTCAGGAGAAGCTGTGACCGTTGAAGATGAAGTTGTGATCATTAACAGCATTGTTCTGCCAAATAAGACACTCAATGTCAGTGTACAAGAGGAGATTATTCTATAATAAGGGAAACTTGGTCCCTTGTTGGGCCTCCTTGTTACGGGGTGGAGTCCAGTTCCCTATTTTATTCCTTACCCAAGTGATTTGTCAACTAGGCTCAATTTGTTTGCAGTGTGAATATCATTCGTATTAATGTAAATGCACGAGTGCAAAGATGCTGAATGCAAATTCTGGTTTGCTTTTGCTTCAGATTTGACTGTGTTGTTTGTTTGTGAGAAGGGAAATAAGAGTAAAACATTGCCCCGGCCTTAGAATAGACGTAAGAGGAGGGTTATTTCCTTGAGAGCGAGGTTGGAATCAAGATGATGTGGTCCCTCTACTTCATAAGAGAATTGAGTTAGGAGAAAGATGGTGCAAAATTTTTCAGATACAAAATTTGCACTGCCAGTGAGTTACAAATTAAACAAAAGGTAACAAGTCTTGTATCAGGTAGGAATATAGAATCATGGGCCGGGTCAGGCCAGGCTTTTACTCTGTATTAATATATTTTTCTAAGGCCCGAGCCTAAGCCCGGCCCAACCATTGGGTTTACAACTTCGGCCCGAGCCTGACCCTCATAAAAAGCCTGGGCTGGAGCCTGAGCCTGAAATTTAGCCCATGCTGTTACTATTGCTGAAGCGGCTGAATAGAGAAAAATTATAAATAAAAAAATAAAAAATATATATATTAAATTATAAATATATATATATATATATATTTCAATAAATATTATATTATTTATATATTTTATATAATATATAAAATACACATTACGTATTTTATAAAATATATAATGCTGAATTGGGCTGGATTTTTTTGACAAATCTCAAGCCCGGCCCGAAACACAATCAGGCTTACTGTGTTAGGCCTGAGGTTATGCCCATGGCCCTAATTACATGACCAAGCCCGACCGGAGTGCGGGCCAGGCCATCAGGCTACCCGGCCCATGAACAGGTCTAGTTACAAACAAACAGATGCAAAATTGAACTGGGTACAAAATTTATATTCACTTCAGATTTGCAATGCAAACAAACGGAACCCTAAGGACAACTTTTTCCCCTGGAGGAGCTAATTTTGAGTTTATTTTTAGTTTTAACTTTATTATCTATATAAAATTTCTATTTTCTTTGGTATGCTTATGCCTTTATAGATCTTAATCCCAAGCATGTGTCATTTCCTAAATGTCTCATATTAGGGGTGTAATCAAGCCAAGTTGAATGAGAATCAAGCTGGAGCCCGACTAAAAAACTTTGAGCTCGAAACTCAACTCAAATTCGATTGAGTTTTTAAGTTTCCAGCTTGAACTCTACTTGAGTCAATACTTGCGAGCTACTCAAGCTCAAATCAAGCTGATTATAAATTAATCAATATTAAACATATTAAAAATAAAAGCATATTAGAAAACTTGAGTTGAGTTAAAGAAAAAAATTATAGATAAATTAGCACTATAAATACTATAAATAAAAACGTATTATGAAAACCAATTACTATTTATTTATTTATTTGTATTATAAATAAGTTAGTGTCAAAACATTAATATCTATTTACATTATAAATACAAATATATTAAAAATCACTTTATTATAAACTTGATTAGGCTCACAAGCCATTTGAGTCGGGTATTGTAAAGCCTGAACTACTCGGCTGGACTAACTGCTTGACTCGAATTGAGCTCAACTCAAGTTTGATTACTCCGAGCTGAGTTCTAGGGCTTAGTGAGATGAGCTAAAATCGCTAACGGAGGGTCTGGGCTTGACCAATTTCAAGCATTGACAGTTAAATGAAGCCTTCTTATACTGGCTTTAGTGTTTGCCACATCAATATAGTAATACAGAAAGTAAAAGATTTCCAGCATGATCACTCTCCTAATCTCCTTTTAGCAGCTGGTGTCAGACTGCCAGTCTATGGCATGGTTTTCAAAACCGGACTGGACTAGATGATCAGACCAGAAAAACCGGGAATCAGTCATCTGACCGGTTCTGTTTTCACCCTAAAACAGTTTTTTTTCTTAAAACCATTGATTTTGGTCAGTAAACCACTGAATCGGTCGGTTAACTGTTCAAATGGTTGACTGTTTTCCGATTTTTTTTTATTTTATGTCAGAATGGACTGACTGTTCAGGTCGAATGGTCGGACCGTTCGAACTGGTAACCGGACCCCTGACCGGTTCCATCACCAGATCATTTTTAAAAACCATGGTCTATGGAGCTGGCACGGAGCAAGATGTTATGAGCTGGGCAGAGCTGACATGGATCTCGTTTGACAATTGGATCGGGTTTAGATTGAGATGAGGTCATTAGCCTTCTACAATTGGTCTAGCCACTCTTTTGTTTACCTCTGCATATATAAAACCCACCACATAACAAGTCGAGACCATAGTATTGAACCGCTGCTGCAAGGTAAAGGTCATATCTCTAGCCTCTTCAACAATACAATCCCCTAGCATTGAACTAATCTGGTTGGGACAAGCACCATCGTTCTTAGGCAAATGCATGCCCTTTCGACAGTTGATCGTTTCCAGGAATAAAATGCTTCAGGAAAAGCATTGATATCACATAACTATCTGTGTAACAAAACACTACTAATTACAGCATATATATTATTCCATGACTTCCTGTTTGAAGTACGCAGGATCAAACAAAATGCTCAACAAAGAAAAAGAAGGGACTAGCAAAAACAGGTCGTCATTTTCCTACTACATTTCCCGCAGGTACGACTGCCGATGTGTCCCAAACCTTTTGCAGCAGCAAAGGCTTCTTACTAGGTCCCCAAAAAAAATTATGCATTTCATAAGAATCGTCTGTTACCAATCTTCTGGGCAAGGCCTCACTATTTATACAATAGACTCGCAGCCTACATCTTCAGACAATCCATGAAAGGGGGGGATAAAGCTGGTAACTCTGAGATCTCCAATTGAACTTAGTACAGCACAAGGAAGAAATAGTGTAACCTTTCTTGCACAAGGTTGGAAAATGGTCTCATTTCAGTCAATCGGCAAGTTACTCCGCCAATGGTGGCAATCAGCAGCAAAAAGGAGACAATCACCTCATTGTTGTTGGGGCCTCAACTCTAGTTTGTAAGCTTGTATTTCCATGGGAGATATGAGAACATGCCCATCTTGTGCAACATCTCCAAACTGCTCAACGTACCCAAGCATTTCTGTATCATCGTGTAAAAGATTTAAGGAAGTTGCCCTTGCATTCAGGACTGCAAAATCCTTGAACATGTAGAACAGATTAACAGGTTCTTCGGCTATATTTGAACACTGGGATCTCCCCTTCCGACAGTAGGCAGAATCCCACTGCCGCCTCTGTAAGGTTAAAACAAATCTCGAGTCCCCAACGTGATGCTGGGAGTATTTTAAGGGCTGTGGTACTTTAAAGCTCACAATGTGCACATCACATGGTAAGGGAGCTGCCAAAGGAGAGACGGATCTTGGTGGCTTCTGGACAGATGCTTTCTGTGGTTTCTTAGCAATGAATGCCTGCATTGGGTAGTTCAGGTGGGCTCCAACACAATGGGAGAGAAGGGAAGGATTGAATGGAAGGAAAGTAGAATTTTTGTTTGAAATAGATGAGATATTAGACTCCCTGAGGATATGAAAGATTACATTCATTGGATGGTTATCCAACACTCCTTGTCCAAGACCACGGCCATCATCTGTGACTAAACGGCGGTCCATCATAATCTCAAGCCAACCATTTTTAAGGCTTGCCACACCCAAAGATTGTCGTGTGTGGACAGAGAACCGTTGACCACTTGAATCCTGCATGAAGGCAAGAGAAGGCATTGGGTAGTAATTTCCTTGCAGAGGGATTTTATCATAAGTCTCTCTCCGGCTCATCTGAAAACCGTTTAAATCAGAATAGAAAACCCGTTTATTGTCAAGATCTGTTCTGAACCTAACTATCAGTTCTTTGTCATTGAAGTTCGAACCAAGGAGCTCAACATGGTATTCCTTCTCTATGACAAATTCCTGAATTGTGCTCTCTCCATCATAGACACGGGTGCTATGGGAGATTGGAGCTTTGTCCCATGTCGTCTTTGGATAAGAGTAAAATTCCTGCATCAGGTGGCCCTCTGATATCACAACCTGTCCTCCAGCTTGACAAATAGGTAGAGACTCACCATTGGGTCTGAATATATAGGCCCCTCCCGAGCTTGAGTACATACCTAATTCTTCTCCCACTACTGTTTGGGACCTATCTGCATAGCTAATTTTCTGCAACAAACCAAGCTTGACATCAAAGGTGAGTATCTGATGTCGGTTCCGGATTTCTGCTGTGTCACCATCTAATTTTGTGCAAGTATATGGAGTAGGGCAAAGTAAGTTTTTAGAATAAGTGAAAATTTTTAGTTTGGCTGGTTTAGCCTTTTCACATCCAACAAACCCATTAGCAATATAATAGGTTTGCAACCCCATAGCAGGAACAGAAGCTTGCCAATGCAATCGATGCCTCCCAGTAAAAATCTTGTCCTCGTTGTGCTCCCACTCTGGAGAGACTTGGCTTTGCACACACGAATAATTTGAATCTAGTACAGTTACACCCGGCCTATCAACAATAACCATCACAATTTCATTCCTTGTTTGCTCCAGTGGATTAAAGAAGACAACCGACTGTGCACTCCCTTCTGGAGCACTGATTGCCCTATGGACTGGCTGGGCATCATATCTTGATCGGACCTGCTCTGACTCAAACAAGGAAGGATTTTGATCTGATTTCTCATGGTGGATCCCTAGTAGTACTTCAACAGCTTTAGACATGAAAACTTGCAGGTCCTGTAGAGAAGCATGCATGCGAGATCCGTAGTCTGTAACTACATGATCTCTAGCAGTACCTGTAACACCATCATGATGCTGAAAAAGAGCTAGATTCCTCCTTGCTGCTGTCAACTTGTAGGAGAAGCTAGTGGGGAACTTTTCACACTGTGACCTCTGACAATATCCTAGCAATAATGCCATCATCATTTCTGATGCACGCAGAGTCTGTTCCAGTACTCGATCAACTGCTTTAAAGAAGGGCCTAGAGACATAGTAGCCACTCCAGTAGTCCTTTCCTCGATCAGCATATGTAAAGAAATCACCAGACAGAGAGGGGAGCCCCCCAATCTGGGCAGAACCAACCTCTCCAGGACGGGAATAATTTATTCTCTCTACCTCCTCACGAAGGGTTTGGAAGTAATCTTCAAGAGTGCCAAATTTTGCTTCAGCATTTAAGCTGGGATTAGAATTGATATAATCAAACAACATCTGGTAATTTCTGAACTGAGCTTCCGCTTCATCAATGCTGATATAACGAAAATCATCCCCAAGAGGAACAAGAAGTGTATTTGTTCTGTATAAAGTCGATTTTTTCTTGTACTGATCTAATAACAGCAGTGCTCTCTCCTGAACATTGCTTTGGTCAGTTTCAACAGGATGGCTCCCCCATGGGCAAAGTTCATAAAGAAAACTACGTGTTCGAGCAAAGTCAAACTGACAACAGATAGCAGGCTCAGGCCCACAAGTGTGTGGGATATCATAAGAATAAAAGGGCATCATATGTACAAATATATCAGTTGTTTCCTCAGCATCCCAGCTCTGTCGCCATATATACTCCAAATTCTGGTGCAGGGCAAGTTCCTTCTTCAGCTCATAGTGAGTCCTCTGTATAAGCATGTTCTCAAAACCCATACGACGTAACAAATATGCCATGGTAGCTGAGTAACCAAATGGATCTATTGCCCAGGCATTCTTGGGAATAACTCCAATGGTGTCATTTAACCACATATTGCCTTCTGTCATCTGACACATAAAAGTATACAGAGAAAACTTAAAGATATATTAAATAGAGGAAGCAATATTAGATCCTTGCAAGGTTCAAAAACAAGGTGCACATTTCCTTAGAGACCAGTACCAGTGAGATCATGCATTATGTGTTTCACCACTTTTCATGGTACATTATCCAAGACATACAGATATCAACAGCTATCTTCAAATTTCAAATCAATTTTGAACTCATACCACCTAAAAGCAACTTCTTAAGCTAGTTGGCTACAGATGGACCGCTCCGGATAATATGTTGGATTGTCTTCAACAGCGACAAGGCAAAGGTCTGAATAGAAGAGGTAAGGTTTATTGGCAAACAGTGCTGCATGCGGTGCTTTGGGGTGTTTGGGAGGAAAAGAATAATCATTTGTTTGATAATAAGGCCAAATCTCAGGATGAGTTAATTTCCCACATTACTTATTATTGTAATTTGTGGGCTTCCAGTTCTGATCTGTTCAAAGACATCTCAGTAAGTGACAATAAGAGTACTTACAATTTCCTGTTCTCTTCCCCAACTCCCCCACCTATTTCCCAAAGCCCAATTGTTAGACGGGAAGAAGGAATGACTCTGAGCTTCGATGGAAGTGATTCAGGAAACTCCAGTGTAGCTGGTATAGGAGACTTAAAGCGATGATAGGAGAAACATCTGCTGGGTTTATAGCGGACCATTGGAACTGCTGACTTTACTAAAGGTGAACTGATGGCTGCCCTCATGGGAATTTGATTAGTTAACAGCTTGGGCATCACCATTTGGAACCTAACCATCCCCCTCCCTTGGGAATGAAATCCCATTTCAGCTGATTCCAATTCCTGTTCGAACCAAACAGACTATGGGAATAGACCATTCCGATTCCAATACCGAGGGATTGGGATTTCGATTCCAGTTCTGATTATGAACCAAAGGGGCCCTAATATGGTTAGGGGAGCAAGAGGCTGGGCCGTGGAGTCTTAAGTCATTTTCTGGAGGAGGAGAGGGATTTATTGGATCTCATGAATGTAAATCTGCATTCCAAGGGACCTAAACTCTGTAGCAGATGGTTTAGCTAAGATTGGTGCTAACTTAGATGTTTAGGCTACCTCCTGTGTAATCTCTTGGGGTTTCCCCTAGACTGTTTATACATCTCCTCATGTACCTCTTTTTTCTTAATGAATTTCAGTTACTTTCTCTCAAAAAAGAACAACTCCAAAGAAATAATTCACAATATTGCAGCAGCTTGACATCATAAATGTGCATAGAAAGGTTTCAGAACATCACATGCCAAGTTTCAACACTGTTTAAAAAATAAAGTGTCAATTAAAACAACTATGAACACTGTGCAACAGTATTATCTAATTCACAATATTCATCCAGCTTCCATTTGGTCATACATAAAATTAAGGATAACAAACTTTATTCTTTTATTTATTAATCAATAAAGTGACTAATTATTGATGAAAAAATGAAAAACAATAAATGATCTGACCAGAATATGCTATTTTACAACATTTGATTGCATTAAAGTGGCACATTTTCCAGAAAGTGAATAGCTTGTAGGAAAATAGCATTCCTTCAAATTTTCCATAAGCCATTTCTCAAACAGACAGTTGGTCATTCAATTCATGGCCATGGATAGAATCTTAATTGCTAATCATTTAAAGCACAGAGGGTTCACTAGTATGTGCTACAAGTGTGAAGAGGCAGAGGAATATCATTTGTTCATTTCATGCAAGGTGGCTGATTTTTGTTGGCGCTTCTTTCAGCTCTCTTTGGGGTTAGATATTGTCAGCCTAGTTCTTCAGGGGAGATTTTCTCAAGTTGGCTGAGTTTCAGGGTAGCAAAAAGAAGATAGGATTAGCTGAACACAATAGCTGTTCGGCAGGCTGTGCAACCAATGGTAACACCCCACGCCAGACATAAAATACATGGGCCCACAATAATTCAACCTTTCACTGTGGGCCCCATGTATTTTATGACTGACGTGGAGTATTATCATTGGTTCCACAGCCATCACATTCAGCTAATCTGAACAAAGCAAAAAGGATACAATTTGCTGGAGTTGCTTTCGGTTTGCAATCTGTTGGGGAATTTGAAAGGAGAGGAATGGAAGATTTTTTTTAAGATAAGTTTTGAAGTATTGAAAGAGTGTTGGCAGATGTTAGCAGAACAGTAGTGGACTGGGTGCTGGTGTTGCCAGAATTTGCTCAGATTTCAGGATCAAAAGTAGGAGAAAATATTTGGCAGTGTTAGAAATGCTAAATGTAGCTCCCTTGAGTGTCTATCAATAGTTGTAATTCTGGGTGCTGCCTCAACACCTAAATTAGATGTACTCAATCTTTTTCTTCTAATAAAATTTCTTTTTATGTTGTTACAAAAAAATCAGATTTCATGATACTCGTATATTTCATTATTTCCCACTTATTCAGGTTGTCCATCAACATCATCTAAGCCTTTCTATATGGGATCAGCTACATGAATCCTGTTCTGTTCAATACCACAGCCAACCACCTCAAGAGCTAACCTATGATACCCAGGTACAGATTTGAACATGAATATTGGAAATGGGGACATGATTCTCAATTTCCTAAAATCCTGAGCATGGATATGATACCCATGCAATATGCTTATAAATGTCATGCTTTTATATCTAGTTTTTTGAATCTCAATGTCATTTATCAAGGATTATGTCCTGCCAAATTTACATTTGCAGATTCTTTAAAAGTATAATTTATTAAAACATACCATTTTTACATATTTTGAAAGTGTTAATACTATAGAGTAAATCTACAAGTGGTCATCCAATATCTGGTTGGTTTCATGTACAAGGATCAAAATTTCGCAACATATCAGCCGATACATATTGTATCAACAGGCTACTGATTCTCCAACTCTAACCAGTTTCAGAGAGTAGGCAGGCCTAAGCCCAACCCCTGAACCCCTTTTTTGGGGGGGTGGGGGGCTAAAAAAGTTACGGTCAGTCAAAACACCCAATATGCAGGTTTATGCGTCTCAGGTATATTGATACTTTGAACCTTGATATCCAACACCAGTACACTAGGCATGCAGGTATCATAGTTGCCAAGGCAATGCCTAGGTGAAAAGGCGCCCTGGGAGGCTCACCTTGCCTAATCGTCAAGCAGTTCTGTACATTTTGTTATAAGTAAAATACTTTTATATTCTTAATTTGTTGAGATTATAATTATAAAATAGACATTTTTTTATAAATAATTATAAAATAGACATTATTAAACTAAAATATTCATTTGTGTATATATACTATTTTTTTTCTTATTTTTTAGGGTTTAATCAACACATACATTGTAAATGCTGTATTGAACCTCAAAGACTTCAAAACCTGAACCAATACTGTATTGAACCTCAAAAACTCCAAAACCTGAACCAATAAGTACAGAAGAACTTAAAATTTTTTCTTCCACCTTTTCTTTTCTTCATTCCTATAACAAAAATAGGGATTCAGCCCCTATATTTTTTAATTTTCTTTTCTTTCTTCTTTTTCTTCTTGTGAATACATTGATTTTCTATACTCTAACATGAAGTTTATACTTTTCTTATGAAAATTATGGATAATTTTTTTTATCAATAAGGTAAGGATAATTATTAAGGAAGTATGGTTATGGAACCTAGGGAACTACCCTAGGATATATGTTTTTTACTTAAAAAATCCATTGCCTAGGTGACACCTTGGTGAATTAAAAACTATGGCAGGTATCATAGCTTCCAATAAGAAAAAGCCTAAGGAAACAGCAAATTCCCCAGTCCGATAAGAAAATGAAAACACATCAGCACAGACTCGAACACAACCCCATAACTTATACTTTGACTGAACACCACCTCTTTCCTTTCCCATTCCTCTAGATTCCCTGGCTCCAACTCCTCAACCCCCTTTTGTTACAGTTTAGCAAAACAGAGATTACATCCTCCAAACCAGCCAGCACATCCTTTCCAGAACAAACCATCTGTCTCCCCAATCTCAGCATCAAATGTCAGAGACTTCTGCTCATTTGTTCAATGACTCCCATGTCTCTCTCAACCATTGTTTTAGCTGCTGCTTGTGTAACACTTTTTTGGGAAAAGGTAAAGTATAATTTCATTATAAAAGAGGGAACAAAAACAACCCCAAGGAATGTGGACTACTCATTGTTTTGCGCTATCTTGTAGGTTCTTATCTTTGTTTGTTATCTTTCGGTGGGTGAGTTAAGAAAGCTTATCTCCCCTAATTCTGTATCGCTGTATCTATTTCTTCTTCAATTAAAAAAAGTTGTGAGTTATTGATCAAAAAGATGAAGGATTACTCGTGTAACATGTTATGATGGCACTGGTCCACGTCCACCTTTGAACCCAAACTGCCCCCTCCCAAAAGGAAAAAAAGAAAGGCATAATAACATCAATACTTATTTTGTATAATATGGATAATTTATTTTTGCATATAATAATTAACTTCTCCGTATGCACTCTATAATTCATTATATTCTATCAGATGCATTCGCACCAATTGCCAAATGTGCCAATTAGAATAGAACTTGCTATCTAAGTCAACACCACAAGCCATCAATAGAGAGGGATCAAAATCCATAGCTTGGCCACTTGAAATGGTCATGTAATGAATTTTGAAACAATTAGCCATTAAAAAAACAGATTGGAAAGCTCTTCAAAGATACCTGCTCAATGATGGCAAAGTAATGTGAATTAGCCTGCAAAAGAGAACACACATATTAAACACGATAAACTTCCTTGAAGAAAATATTTTAGGACACATAATTAACTGCATATCCAAAGGTAGTGAAAACCTACTTTCCTCCTTATATGCAAATACATTTTTAAAGAATACAGATATTATTCCTTAAAAATGCCGATAATATTAAGTTGCACAGTACCATAGCCAGAACAGCCAATTACTAAGTTGGGGTGGTTATATCTAACTGAGTTGGGAAAAGAAAAAACACCTAAGCAATTAGTTGCAAACTTAGAAGAACTTCACCGTAGAGTTCTAACAATTAATGAAAAATGTGCCCAGCTTCATATAATTATATTACTTATCTACAATAGGTTTTCAGCAAAACTCACAAAGCATTGTGATGTTAATTTTAGTACTCTAATGGTGCTGAGAAGAAAAACTGAAGAACTAACCCTTCTGGGTCTGATCCCAGCTTGTATGTTTTTTGAGTTGAATAAAATTACTTTAACTTTTCGAAAAAAAAAAATTTACTATTTCAAAGGTTTGTTACTTTGTTAGTAGATAATCACAGGAAGAAGATCAATAGCACCAAATGGCTCCACTGGTTATGGTTCTGATGGTATTGACTCCACTATGATCCTCCACTGTGATCCTATTAATCGGGACACCAGGATAAGAATTTTAGATAAGGCTGCAGTTTTTTCTATGTAAAGGGAGCAGAAGGAATTAAGTCAAGAAGCATAAGTGACATTTGTTGGATTGGAAATTTTTTGTGTATCTTATGGTGAAACAAATTGGGCCTAAATGTATTGATCCATAAACAGAGGAACCAGGATTTAGTGCAGAAGCCTGCTAGGAAACAAATTTAATTCCTCTTATAAGAATCATGAGTCTTCTACACTAATTATACATCTATGAAGAGGACAATAAGATGAAAGACGCAGTCAATATTTCTTATTGTTTCACAGATCTTCACTAAAGATTGGTCATTGCAAGGCCTATTAAACGGCAATCAGTAACTATTTGGTTCCTCCTTTTGGTCATAGTTCAACTTGCAAAAGTATAGTTGAGGTGACAAACTAAGTTGCAGTTTTAAACTTTAATCCCTTTCTAATTATCAAAAAAAAAAAAAAAAAAAACTCTAACCCCTTTCCCAGTAGATGAGCTCGGACCAGGCCTCCCAACTCATAATTTTAGCATAGCATGCCAGCAACTTGAGTTTTGGGCTTGGTCCAGAGGTGGCAACACCTATGTAGGCACCATTGCTTCTAATCTTCTGAGCAGGGATTAATAATATCAATATAATACACCCAATTGTATCAGTATTGGTGCACCCAAATACACTTCGATACATCAACACAGAAGTATTTTAAAACTTTTAAAACATCCTTGCTCCTGAGGCATTTTTTACATCAGTCCTTGCTTCTGAGTTAGGATTAGGATGCATTGAGATCAAAATATATATGACATCAGCAGGATGCAGAATAGGTTGAACAGTGGCTTTTTTTTTCTTTTGATAATAGAAAAAGAGAATAGAAAATAAAACAGAGTGGCAAAACAGGATTTATGTAGCAGACCCCATATAGTTGGGATAAGGCATGGGTTGAAGAGAAGCAGACTAATTAATCAGAAAATGCAGGGAACTAGTTATGATCTAAACCACCATATGAGAGAGACAAATCTAAGAGCAAAAAATTCTCATATTTAAGTATGATAACATGTATTGGTTACCTCATCGTTCATAACCCAGCCACCTCCAACAATTTCTAACTGTCCATTCTTGACTAAATTGATGAATGCTTCCCTTTTCTCTTGGGAGGCATCCTTCCACCATCTCTCCAAATATGACATCTCTTCCCATATAAATTTCCGGCGGTCATCCTACAAATCCAAATTAAAACAATCTTCAGAAACCTAAAAACTCAGTATACCTTCTTTGAACATGTCATTTATTGAAAAATCAAAAGACACCGACAACATTGATTCCATTTCAACAATCAGTGACTACAAACTATTGCATCAATCCTGCAAAGCATTCCACTTTTATCATATCAATTTCTCTACATTAGAAAACCCCGCAAGGGAGTCGACAGGAAAAAAAATGTAAAAGGAATAAAAAATGATAGCACTTAGATTCACCAATTCCAATCTAATTATTCAAGAAAACACCCAAATTAAAATGTAGTTAAGAGCAATTCCAGGACCACATGAAATGAAAGATCTATATCAAAAATTAGTTGCACGTTACACTAATTATGCTTGATTAATCAGTTATAAGACAATTCATTAAGAGTAGCAGAAATTAGATGGAAAACAGTTGCCCGCTACAGTAATCTAAAGAGTACTTCGATCCGTTATAGAACATTTCATTTCATTTCGATCCAATGATCTGTTATAAGGCAAATCATTGAAAAGGTTTTGCCTGTTACATTAACATATAGAGTTAAATTCGCATTTACCTTGGAAAGAGCGTCAACAATAGTATCCAATATACGGCGCGACTGCAGTTCATAGTACTCCTCGACAGTCATCTTCCAACCGGGATCATTATGAGAATGAGGAACCACAAAAACCTTCAATTTCTCAGAATCCCACTCATTTCCTTTGTAAGTGACCCTCCAGCCTTGCTTCCATGGTCCTCCATCGATATCCAAGAATTGGATCTTATCGTACAGATCCTTCGTCGTAATATCGACCATGGCCCCAGAAGCGAATTCACTTGGGATGTTGGGCAAAGCGGGCTTCCGATAAGCAGGTTTTCTGGGTTTGGGGAAACGATAATTCCTGGGCTTAAAATGAGAAGATAGGGGTCTTGGGATACCATAGCGAAGGACGGCGGCTATGAAGAAGATAAGAGAGATCGAGAGACCGATTGTAAAGAAGTTAGCGAAAATGAGATCTCGGAGAGAGCTTCTTCTCCTTGACTTCCTGGGAAGCTTTGGTTTAGGGCTCGACAGCGGGAGCAAAGAGTTTAACGAACTCCCCCGCCGGTTGCTGCTGGTGTTGAAGAAGGCCATCGAAGTTCAAGTATCAGCACCGGTGCTGGTTCAGCTGCATGTACAGTCTTCTGTCTCTCCAACCTCCTCCACACTGACTTTAAGCTAGTCTTCCTCTCCCTTTCTGGCTTTTCCTTTTATTTTTATTTTTCTATTTTCTTTCCTCTTTTGATTGGAATGGAGCAGCTTCGAAGGAAAGAAAATGAGCATTTATGCTTGAACGGCCTCGTTAGAAAAGTGTACTGGAAATAGATGTTCGAATCCCTCCAATTATCCAATGACAACAATGCCCCTTTCTTTCTTTAAGATATTTTTCTGCAGAGATAGAACGTGAGTGCAGCAGGGTCAGGCAAAATCTTGGTCTCTCAGGACCGTAAGATGAGTTTTACTTGCCACGTAGTCAATTATCAGCTTGTTTACGCGTTTTTACTGAGTCCGGATCACTTGCCAATAAAACATGTCCAACCCTTTATCAACATAATCTCACACCTCACGTCTCCTACGATGCCACTTTTATGATGGGTGTCGATGGAGTGTTAGATCAAATTGGTAGAAGGTTGGAACATATTTTATTGGCAGAAGATATCAATTCTGTTTTTGCTACCATTTGATCATCGAATATTTTCCTATTTATCTCATTGCAAATCATACCGTTCATTTACAAATAAGAAAAGTCCCCCTCTCTTGTTAATTAGTGTCTACGTTACACTGATAAATGTGTAGGTGTATTTTATACATATAAAACGTTGACCCGTGTTAGCTGGTTTGCTCCGAATCCAGCACTTGGAGAAAGAAAAAAGGATTAAGGGGGAAGTTATTAATGGCGCATGGCACCAAATACCCAAAAAAGATAAATGTTATACGTAGTAATAATATTATTATTATGGTGATGAAAGTAATTATAACATGGTAATTCTTTTTGTAAATTAGAAATGTATAATGATATAATGATATATTGATATATAACAAGAGTCGGTTTGTAACAAGTTGTGCTTCAATTTTAAAAATGTAAACTCATTTAAAGTGGTAGTGGTAAAAGAGTCGGTTTGTAATGAAAATTATCTTATATGTTACAAACATCTCTATAATTAGTGATTTAGTGGCAACAATGTTTTTTTTTTCAGGAAAAAGAGTGGTGATTAAATTATATTATAAGTAAAGTTGTATAAGGTAGCATGTTCATAGTAGAGTGTCTTTGATATTTACAAGCAAAATAAGTTAAAAGATGAACTAAAGTGTTCTTATTTTTAGATATGTAAATGAATTTTAAATCCTTAAACTGACTTTGGAGATGCAAGATTCGCCTAAAATGCACTTGATCGAATGCGTGTTAATCATGAATTAATGAAAGTTTTCTACGTTATTAAAAATTTGACTGGTTGAACTGGCTATTGTTGACTCTCATCCGATTGAACCATTCATAAAGGGATTTCATTCGAACTCACTCCCTCAGCCCCTCCCATTTCCTCCACTTCTCCGGTCCCAGTCCTAACCCAGAAAATCATCCCATCAGCCACTCATATACACCGGTGTCCATAAACGTAGTCCATCGGTGGTGACAAGAATTTTGACTGTAAATACAGAAAAGTTATCATCTCCAGTCTCCCACGACTCTTATTTCTTCTTCCCATCTTCTTTTTTCTTCTTCTTCCCATCTTCTTCTTCCAAGAACCATTACTCCTCACACCAACAGTCATCAGTTGTCAGAACAAAGCTACTCTCCCCAAGCCCTAACCTCTGTTTCATTAGTCGTTGTTTTATATTCAAAACCGAGAAACAACAGTAGGATGTGCGATGTGAGATGTTTCTAGTTGACGTGCCCTACCTGTTCATCCTTCAGATTCACCTACCACCGGAGAAAACGAAGAATAAGAGTCGAAGAAGAAGAAGAAAAATGGAGAATCGAAGAAGAAGAGAATAAGGATACGTCACTGTCGCCGGAGCTCTGTCGCTGCCGATGGACAAGGGTTACTCCGTTGTATGGGTAGGGTTCGGTGGAGAGAAATGAAAGAAAGAAAGAACTGAAAGAAGAATCGAAGAAACTGAAAAAACGGGCTTTTTGATTGGATACTCGAACTGGTTCGTTTCCACATGAAATGGACCAGACCACGTTAACGCTCAAACGTGTGTTAACGTTAACGCTCCATATTGATCAGCCATTCACGGGTGCACTCGTCCAGTGCACCCACGGGTGCACAGAATGCGAGCTGGATCTACGTACGTCCCATTACATGTAGTATATTTATTTGATTTTTTTAAGCATATAATATGTATAATATTGTCTCTTTTACCTGTTATTGTAATTTGATGTGTTTCCACCATTAACGTTAACATTGATTGTTTGGCTAATTATCTTTTTCCCTTTTTTTTTTTTTAATTTGGTAACTGTGGCTCTTTGTCTCAAAAGAGGAGTTTCCACCATTAATGTCGACAAAAGCAGAGGTTGAGAATCTACTTGGATGGCTGGTTCATATGGGTCCTACAATCTATGCCCCAATTAACCAAACCCTGTAATCAAGACTTTTACCAAGGAAAAAAAAAGGCTCATGAAGGGGCCACAAGCTAATAAGATGGATTGGGGATCAAAATATAAGTAGGATTTAGCTCTCCTTTGCCACCCCCAGCTCTGCCACGAATTGTCACTGTTCAGATTCAATTTAATTTCTAGGATCCTATTATATCGCAGGAAGACATGTTTGATGCACCGGACACGTGTACAAAGTTCATTATCGTATTCAAGACGCATTATTGTTCAGGTTCTTATTCTTAAACTTTTATTTTACATACTTGTATAGTAAAAAATCTTATATTTTGTATGTATTTGCACTATGGTTTTTTAAAATAAATTGGTGACTGAATCGATCAGGGGTTCAGTTATTGGTTCGAACAGTCTAATCGTTCAACCCGAACGATTGACCCATTCTAACAAAAAAAATAAAAAATTAAAAAACGGTCAAAACCATTTAAACGAGCAACATGTATAATGTAGAACGACAAAGTAAAAAAGCCAAGAAATCTAAAAACTAGAAATACACGGGACTTTTTTTTTGGTTGGATAGAATTTAATGGGAGGATGAGAATGAGATGCATGTATCATATATAAAATGCATATTTGCCTTGGGTTATACATGCAGGTCATAAAAATTAAATTCAACTGTTATATGGTTAATGTTTAATTTGCAGGCATGCTTGAGCTGTAAAGCAGGCTGGGTTGTTCGCGTGCTGGCATTACTCGGGCCATGCTGGGCTTGGGTTCCAGGCCCAATTCGGCATGGCCCACGTATATGTATATAAATTTTATTTTTCAATATCATCATACTATTTTATTCCAGTTTCATTGTATTTTTTCAATTTTATTTTATTATTTTATATAAATAATTGTATATATTAAAATTCATATGGAATAAAATTTTAAGATTTTTTTTTATTTATTGTCTATCTTATTATTTTTTTAATTTTCATTTTTCAATTAAAAAAACAAAAATCGTGCTGGCTCATGGCTCGAGCTTAGGCCATGGACTGTTCCAAGCTCCCCTCTTGGTAGATTTATGCCAAGCAGGCACGGCCCACTACAATGCAGGCGACACTAGCGATTTTAATGATGATGAGTTATGAGTGATGACTACTAAACAAACTCAATTAAGTTTTCTTTATCAAAATACTAATTTTCCCCTAGTTTGGAAGGAGTACAAATACAATTATGTAGAGTGCAAAACCTTGTATTTTATATTATTTTGTATGTATTTGTATTGTACATATTTGTATTTGTACTCCTTCCAAACTGAGCAAGAAAGAAAAGGGCAAATTTTGCCCAGTGAAATTTCAGAAAGTAAGCCCATTGCACTTTTATAAATAGTATAATATAAATGATCAAAATATAAAATCTCTCGTGTAATGGTGTGGTGTTATATTACACACACATAGGACAAGCCCAGATCTCATGCAAACAAAAAACTCTACACACACGGCATCTAACCACATCAGAATTTCCCATACCTGTGTTAAATTCATGGGGAGATGCCCACAGTGCATGGCTCGATGCCCATGCCTTCGAATTTTTGGTTGCTGGAGATCCTTTTACAAACTTCCCAAACAATGTTGGCAATTTCGGCATAAGGATTAAAAGCACAATATGGATAACCACAGTTAATCAGTTTGGCTTCAGGAAACAGAAACTAAAACATGGTAAAAGGATTCAACCGATTAACTGAATGCATGGCTCCAACAGATTGACGGGTTCATGTAACAAAAGGGAAGGAAATTAAGGAATCTCAGGAGAAATCGACTTCAGTGCTCACAAGATCGTGTTCACACCGCTCACACGGTCCCAGTGGTTCTCCAAAACCCATAAAACTATTTCATTGATTCATGCACAGAATAATACTGATAGTAGACATATTGACGTGGCACCGTTGCTTATCAAAGGGGAAAATGTGCATACGTATGAGGGATTGAGCCATTGAGGGTGCAAGGCCCACAGGAAGCAATATGCAACTAGAGTACTGGACAATACAGACATGTCAAAGTTCAACTAATTAGTTTCATCGTTTCACTAGACGATCACTACGAATGAATACTCCGCGCACATCACAGACAAATACGCCAACGTCTCATAGCTAGAACTATGATATCATTCGCATTTCTACAAGGTTCCTTGCTCTCCTGGTTGGTGCAACTCAACAAAAATTTAGTCATTATGTAAATCCAAACTCGTATGTGTTTTAAGTTTGTATTGGGATCCAAAGTCCTCAGTATGGATTTGGATATGATGGTTAAGTCAAAATGTTCTTACCAAGAGATGACAAATTGCCAAGTCATCAGTCGATGTGTCAATTGTTTTTGTTTTGAAAAAACAAAATCACACAAAATAAACATGATTTGAATTTTGAACCCCGGAGACCCGCATTTGAAATTTAAGAAAGCAAGCAAGAATATGCTGATCTTGAAGATTTCAGGGAGAAACATGTGAAAATACGTATTGCTTATTTACACATACCATGATTATCTCCAAGGAGGACATCAGTAACTTCTTAGTAACATCATACAAGCTCAGAGAGAATATTTCAGGACTACAAATAGCACCTACAGCTCCAGTTCAAGTTTTCAACACCTTACCGGCCTCTCATATGTTGGTGGTAAGGAGGGGCAATTTTCATTCATGCTGGCATATGGCTCAATGGTATTATACTGAGGCAATTCCATTTGGTACTCTCCAAGAATCTGGCAGAATGGAAGCTCACCATCTGCATTACTGCACCAACTTGGTAGGCGTGTTCGGTTATTCTCAAATATCTTTAGCATGTAAGCATCACGAATCTGCAAGCAACAGCAAAACTTTGTCAGATAACTAACTACTCGTTTACCTGAGTTGAGATAGACATAAGATGCATTTTACACTTACAGTGAACTCAGTGACCTGAATAGAACTGGAAATAGGATAAAAAATTCCAGCCTCTTTATACATCTCAAGTATAAATGCAACGCATGTTGTTGATTTTCCATCACTGTACACCCATTCATCTTGTTCTGGGATGATAAGTAATTGATCAAAGGAAATGCCACGCCTCTCACTTTCAGCGAGTATTCCAGGCAAGTCCAAACCCTATATCCAACTAGGCATGAATGTTATTTCCAATAAATATAAAAATCTTAATAATTTAGACAAGATGCAAGACGCAATAGTAGTAACGATTAAGGGTCATACCAACCCACAGGAAGCACACAAAAGATGCACATGACAGATAACAACTTAGACTTCCAATGCATATTTGTGGAAATCCATTTTAATAATATACAGATCACATCATTGGGTCAACATGTAAACTGCTTCCATATAAACTAATATGAGCTTTAATATTTTGCAATGTTCTGATATGGAGAATTATGGATTTTTTTTGCAAATATGAGTCGATATTTGTCATTGGACTGAAGAATTTCCTCCATGATTACATCAACAATATACTTGTAGGAGACCTAGTATCTGTCTTTTTCTAGTTCGCAATCTTTCACTTCCCATTCTAATTAACTGTATTCTCCTTCTCGATACATTCCCCCTATAAGCGCTGTCTGGGAAGAGTGTAAATACAAATACTGTCATTTTCATGAACCTTGCTTTTTTTTTTTTTTTTATATGTTCTGAAGGGCTACACAACGGGGGTAGCCCATCTCCCAACCCAGGTGCAGGCGGGATTCGATCCCAAGTCTCCGCTACGACCAGCAGGAGAGATTACCAACCAGCTGCTTGGCACCTTGCTTCATGAACCTTGCATATTTGTGTTCAGTCTTCCAAAATGGAGCTATAATGTCTTATTTATTTCAAACCCTTTACCTTTATTTTTTTATAAAGTTTTGTCTCCCTCATATTTTGCTACTTTTGTTTTACTTCTACAAAATTCCCTATGTCTCTCTAGTTGACAAAGTGACATAGGATTGGTATAATACAAGGATGAATCTATGAGAGTAATAATGAACTGATTTTAAGACTGACAGTAGAGATTAACAAGGTCTAGAAAGTTCTAGACAAATTCTTTGAGAACTATAGGTTCTCCACAAGATGGTGGAAAATAGAAAATTCAAAACTAAGTATACAGATGGATTTTTTATTTATTTTTTGATGAATGAATGGTATTCTATTAAATAGAGATAGAAATAGTACAAGCATGAAGCACCCTAAGAGGAGGCACGAGGTGTTACCTCCCCTTAAAGGTGGTTCCAAACCCAACTCTTTTCAGAATGCAGTTACAAATTAGCCAAAAACAGAGAATCCCTTGAAGCCCCTTGTTTAGCTAAAGAATCTGCCAATCTACTAACCCACTGAAAGCTAACTGACATGGTTCTTGTAAGCCATTTGACTTTTTTGATGATGTCCCTATATATCCAAACAACAGTTTCTGGGTCTGACATCCATCCCACTATCACCTTAGAATCTCCTTCAATTATCAAATTAGTCACTCCAAGTTGGTTGGAAATCTGTAGTCCTTGTAGAGTCTCCATAACCCACTGGACCTAAGCATAAGGACAGAATATTGCCATCCTTATTCCTCAAGATCCCTCCTATACCCAAAGGTCCAGGATTGCCTTGACTGCTCCCATCAAAGTTCGACTTTACAACTCCTTCCGGAGGGGGTAACCAACTTGCTTGTGTTCTATTTTTCTTGGATGATGTGGAGGCCACTGCTGCCCAATTCCTTGTGTTCAATCTTTCTTCCTACTAAATTTTATCTCAAAACTCCATCTAAAAGTCTAAAAACTGTAGTTCCTGAAATTCTGGCAAAATTTTCCAAGTTTTTGTCTTTTTGTGGAATACCTACCCAATATCCCAGTTAAATTGCCCCTACAGTACAGATGGAATTTTTTAATGAGACCATGTATACCTACATATTGTAGGGGCAATTTAAGTAGACGGCATACTGGGTAGGTATTCCACAAAAAGACAAACTCTGAGAAAATTTTCCCAGGATTTCAGGAACTACAGTTTTTAGACTTTTAGATGGAGTTTTGAGATAAAACTTAGTAGGAAGAAAGATGATTGAAACTCATGGAGGAAAATTAGGGATGCCCATTACATAAAATACAGAATTGCTACTACCATATGTTGACTCGAAGAAAAACTAAATGACTATTATGAAATTTTAAATACAACTAAATTATGACTAAACAAATCAAAATACTAGGGTGTGAATAGGCAACATGTAAAATGAGGAAATACTCTTTCTATCTAAAAATACAAAGAAAAAAACATAGTCAAATTTACTTGCTTACCCCTTAATCACAAAGTATATTCAAATATTCTTCTATCAGTTTAAAAAGAAGTTGCAACCAAGGTCAATTTAAATGTTATACATGGTAGGATTAGGATCCCTCTTTTTTTCACTTGAAACCAAATCAAAATATCATTTCATCTCTAGACACAATCTTCATTTTTTTATGCTTAGACAAAATGTCAAAACAGCACAATGCATCATAAGATGCTAGTATGCACCAAAATGAAACAATCAAAACATATTTGTAATGGGACTCCTAGACAAGGTGTCAGGAGAAACAACACCTATTAATGCATGGATTTTCCAAGCTCTTCAAGCTTTTAATGAAGTTTTTAGTAATGTGATTTATGCAGTTTGATATATGGGACATCCATTAGCAAAGCAAGGGGTGAATAGAGAGTCTTTGTTTTGGGCTGTGTTGTAACTTGATTTTTGTTCAGGGGTCACCTTTTCCTTCTGTAGGTGACAGTTTGTAATTCTGATTTTACCATTTCCTATCAAAAAAAAAAAAAGCGAGGCCTAGGGAGGGTCAGATGTACACAGCCTTACCCCTGCACAGAGAGGCTGTTTCTAAAGATTCGAGCCCTGGTCACCCAGGTCGCAATGGAGAAACCTGACTGTTACGCCAAGGCCCACCCTCAATTTCAAGACCTCGGATACAGGACCAAAAATCGGCAATGACCTAGTCTTCCTGTATATAGTAAATGCATAACTCCCAACAGTATACAAGCATCTCTTCATCCTAGAATATACAATTTTTAGAAGTTTAAGGTCTGCCATATCCACTTAATCTTGAATGTAAGAGTCATTAAATCCGAGCAATGAAAAAAATAATTAGGCCAATAGAATCATGCAACATATTAAAGAAATTCAGGAAAAGCTATAACATACATCAGTTCCCAGACGCTTGTTTAGAGCTTCATTCCACATATTAGCAGCATATGCCGGTTGCAATCTAGTCCACATAAACATGACAGAAAGGACCTTGTAAACATGGGGAACAAGTTAGCCATGTCTGAAAAGGCCATGCATGTTTATGTACATACAGCAACAAATACAGATAAATTAGAGATAGAGACAGCAAAAAAGGTGCGCATGTAAACAAAATCAAGTGTATGTATCATGGGCAACATAGTTGGGCTGACTGGCTAGCCGTAAATGGAGAATTCATGAGCATTCCAGCCAAATTTGGAACCTTCTAGATTGAACTTAGTAGATCTTCCTTGAGGTGTCTAGATGAACTTAGACATGCTCTAGTATATTCTTGTTGAAGGGTGTAGAAATGTTAAGGTCTAGGACTCTAGAATGGTTCTAGATGTATCCATTGAGAAGAGTGCAGAATGTTTCTAGAGAAGTCTTGTATGGAGGTGGAACATGTATAAATAGGAGCCACCTCCCTCATTTTTAAATTATCCAAGTAGTCAAGCCTTGTAGAGTAGTTGTAACCATTTCCTTAATGTAATTCTATTTTCTTCTTGTGCAACACTTAGTATGTCCTTGTGTGCTTTGGTGTGTCCTTAGAATTTAAGCTTGAAGGGTCAATTAAGTAGTACATGACTTAGCCAAAGAAGCAGTCAGATTGTGATATATGGATATGGTTAGATACTATATTACCTGATGCAAATATATACACAAAGAGAGAAGGCACATATTCAATGAATTAATCATATTTTACCACAACTATTGTTCCCATCCTCATTCACATGATTGACATAAGTTTATATTCCATTCTCAAAATTTGTCAGTAAGTTTTTTTAGTGATCAATCAACAGGAATAAATCACCAGGCTATGAAGGCCATAAGCAATTTTAAAAACAATGGAAGCTTAAGACACATCCTGTACTTTGTGACAACACATACCAAGTGAGCATCAAGAGGAGGTGGATAATTTTCATCCATGGTATCGATCCAACTAAATATCATGTTATGATAACCATATGGCTTGCCTGCCATGTTCCGAGAAAAGGCCCATGCTGCAGTAGCATTAAACTTTACACGCAATTCAGGATGCAAGGGAAGCAATGCTATATGCGGATTAGAGTTATCCTTGAGTGATAGTTCCCACCATTCATCCCATGGAATTATTACAATAATTTCCTCTCCCTGCACATCACCAATATATAATAGTGAACCTCTAATTTATTGCAATGTTTATACTTGTATGTTTTAAATTCTGAAAACAGCTTATGGTTTAAGATGTTATGGAAATAATAATTGAAACTGTCAATGAACTATAAACTGGATAATAATAAAAACTGTTGGTGATTAACAAAAAAAAAAAAAACAGAATATTGGTGTCTCTCATTAAAAAGCATCTATTTCACATAAGAATGCAGCCATTCTAGATGAATTCATAAACTATTCTGATTTTCCTAGCATGCAATTCAAGCTCAAGATTCATTTTGGTTCTTTCTGCCATATTATTCCTAAATGATCATCCACATACCTTGTCATTCTCATGCCCTGACTCACCAACCCATAAATTTCCCATTTCATCCTTCAAGCAAACTGCTGTGTGACCAGCAAATGCACCTGTTACCCATTTTTCTAATGTCTCAAAACCACCCCACCGCCCACGGATCTTTGAAATTGCTAAGAAATCACCAGAATGAACATCCTCTGGATTGATAATGGAACGCCAAGGCTGAGGACGCTTTTTAAATGATGCCCCCATGTGCTTCTCTAAAAAGGCTATGTTTGCACTCTGACCCCAAGCAGTGTTGGAAAATAGAGGCAACACGTCAAGCAGAGAGAGCAATGTTCCCAGCATTCCTGATGGCATAAGAAACACAGATATTCCATGCTGCTTTACCTGGTCCATAGTCACCAAGAATGTCATCTTTAGACTTATATTATCAAATGTGAAGCAGAAACGAGTCAATCAAGAGTTATACATATTCCAACTCTGCAGGTTCCTCCCATGATGCAATCTCCAAGGTGTGCTCCCTAGAAGAAAAGTAATAATCCCAGGTTACCCTATAGGGTGTAGCAAACACATAAAGATCCATACAGGTCCAGCTGTGAGCTTCGCCAGTCTGCAAAAGGAAGGGGAAGTCAACCAAGAAAATAAAGTAAACAAAAAAGGCAAATGATTCAAAGATCTACAATTCAAACATGTATGAGGCCATAAACTAATAACATATATAGCATATGCAGGATTCTTACTCAGAACATGTTAAGCATATAAGCAACCATGGAAATTCAGTTATGGTAGCAAAGCTATCACTTACGAAACATAAAGATCAATACACCAGTTCTCCAAAACTTGAGAAGATCAACTGCCATAGTGCTGTCTAAATCTAATACATGTTTGCAATTTATAGATACAGTGTACATTATAAAATTGATTTAAGGGATCATTTATGGTGGAGGCAAAGGGTCCTTTCTTGATGTATATATGTGTGTGTGTGTGTGTGCGCCATGTCAGAATGGTTCTCCATTCTCCCCTACCATTTATCTATTTTGTGGTTTTTTTTTAATTTTTATTTTTAAGATTGAACAAAATAACTCAAGTAGCCAATCAACTTTAGGTCTTTAAGACTTTCACTTCTTCTCATTAACCCTATCTTCTCTTTCTCATTAACTCCTTTGATTATCTCTCCTCATTAATCATTCCATTAACTCTCTCTCTCTCTCTCTCTCTCTCTCCTCTGGTAACTCACTCCACTAATTCTTTCTCCTCTCCATTACTCCATTAAATTGCTCTTTTTCATTTTTATTAGGCCCACAAATTTCAAGGCCAAGTCGGACCTAATATTCAAGGCCAGCGTGAGCCCAACCCAGCCTATAAACAAATAACAGTTTAAAAAGTAGCTAATAAAAATATCATAAATAGTTAAATCACCTAAAAATAATGTGAGAGAGAGAGAATTCTAAGGCATAGTTCCCACCCCTTCCATCATTAACCTATTTTAGCATATTTCTAAAGGCATCTTCCATTATTAGTCTATTGTATTCCAAGGAGAGAGAGAATTTTACTCTCATCTAAACTTTTATTTCATATTCAAATTCTATTTAATTGGTTAATTTTCAGAAAATTCTAATTTGAAACCTAATAACAAAAATGAACAAAAAATTACTAAAGTTAATAAAAATATTAAATTTTAGCAAGTTTTTATCTAACGACTATTAAGAATTAAGAAATTAACGAAAATCAGTAGTTCATAAATTAAAATACATTTGAATTCTATTTAAAAATAATTAATATTGATAGGATAGTTAAAAATACTAATAATAAGTAACAAAATATTAAAAGTAATAAAGCAAACCATTTGCATTCTATATAAAAATTACAAAAAAAAATTAAAATAATAAAACTAATAATGGCCAAATTAGAATTGTCATTAGACTCTACTTAGGAATGACCATTTATAACTTAGCCCAACCCGGCTAAGCCAATAAATTTGCGGGCTCAAGCAACAATTTTCTTTTAAGCCAGGTCTAGCTTAGGTCTACACTACACCAAACCCACACATAATGCAGGCAGTAGGTGATGTAGCGTGATCTGACTGCTCCCTGCTGAAGGATGATCTGGCTTCCAATCGAACGGTGAGCTAGGTGAATTTGCAAGACGAAGATCAGAGAACTCGGGGTGGCTAACCCAGCGAGGTCGCTCCGATGCTTAAGTTAGTAATCTGATGCGAACTGAATAGCTTTGAGAACTTAGAGAGCTAGAGAGCTAGAGAGCAGAAAAATCGCGCATACCTTGTGTCATTGCGGTTGGTGCCTTTATATAGGCATTGTTTGGTGTAGGCTTCACGCACCGCATCCGAGATTCCCGGGAGGTTGTGCCTTACCGATCCGAAATCCTCAGAGGTAACCACTATGCACGTTGACCATCCTCTAGAACATTCGATACGCGGGCCAAATTCAAAGAAACGTGGGAGTGTCAGGGTATGCATGTTGAATTTGTCGGCGAGCACATCTCGCAGATCACCGCCTGGTCCTTAGTTAGGTCGGCAAGCCCTCGAGAGAGGTCATGCCTCGCGTCGAGGTCACTTCGGCCGATGACGAGGTGCTGCAGGTCGGCCCTGGACGAGGTGCTACAAGCCAACCTAAGTTGTGGTCGAGGTCGCCAAGTCAGCGATAAAGGCAGGTTGCCAGGTCAGGGCGAAGACGAACTACGATCTGGGACTCCAAATCATCGCTTAGGTGGCATCTAGGTGTCGTCCAGTTGTTTTGGGATGCCATGTGTCATGAGATTATTGGAGGGCCAAATCCGCCCTCATCAGTAGGGTTGTAAACGGATTGGATCCAACTACATTTGCATCTGATTATGAAATCTCTAGATCCGCATCCACATCTAATTATTATGTTGGATTTTGGATTTAATTTGCAACCATATTATTGTGTTTAAAATGGCCAAAAATTTTAAAAGTTTTAAAAAACTAATTATTTTTAAAGTATATATGTATAATTAATGTATATAAATATAAAATATTAAATGTATCAATTATAAACTTTATATAATTATACATAATATCTATGTGTATACATAATTATACTACATATATACATAAAATAATAATTTTTATTAGACTTGGATTTTAGTCGGATCAGATGGGGTTAAATCCGCATCATATCCAATTATTAATCGGATGCAAATTCTAACATCCAAATTTGAGTTATGAGATAATCGAATTCAAAGTCGAATCGGGTATCATACTTTCAAAGTCCATTGACAACCCTAGCAAACAGGGCCCAAGCTAAGCAACCCCTAAGCTCGACCTAGAAGTTATATACATATATGGTAAATATTATTATATAATATTTAGATAACAAATTTTGTATTAATATATAGATAGAAATTTTTATATATTTTTTATAATAGACAAATTAAATAAAAATTTTAGTTTGTAAAAAAAACCATAGTTTTATAATTAACACGAGCAAGCTTGTCTCTATCCTAAGCCTAAACAAATATTATTACACTTGAGGTGTGGGCCAAGCTAGGGCAGACAACCTTTTAAAAACTATTATTACACTATCAAAATCTGGCCCAAAATCTTTTATTTTTTGGTTCATTAGGCTACACAATGGGGGTAGCCCATCTCCTATAGTTCCTTCGGCTTCGATATTATCTAAAAATAGTTAAAATACCAAAAATAATGCATGCATGGGTTGTACTTGGTTTGGTTAGTCCAATTATGAATGTCACAATGCTCTTAGGGGTGCAACTTGGATGGGTTGGGTCAAGTTGAGGATCAACCCAAACCCAACCTAAAGTCTTATTCCTCAAGTTCAGATTTAGATTAATTTAATTATGACTAAAAAATTAATATATAGATTATTTTAATTATGACTACAGCCTAATTTTATATATTTACTAATATTTAAGTATTTTAAATATTTAAGTAATATTCACAAAAAAATGTAACATTTAAGCATTAATAAAATAGAACACTAATAGATAATATGGAGAAATAATCATTTTATTAAGTAATTAGAATAATTTATTGTTTTTGTTAGAATTTATTAATAAAATTAATCCAAATTATTAAGTTACTAAATTATTTTTGTAAGAAATTACTAAAATAAAGATTTTGTATTTTATTTTACTAAAATAAAGATTAAGTATTTTAAACAACATTGCATTTGTTCCTTATAATAGTTATCGGTTTCTGTTGTTTCACTTTCTCTTGACAGATCCTGTGCATCACATGGATCCCCACTAGTGGTCAAATATTGGGCTACCAAGTGTGAGAACATAGGTTCGAACCTGGGAGCAGCCACTTTGTACAATAAATGCCAAAGGTAAGGTCTGGATACCCTCCCAAAACCCCAGATAGCTAGGACCCAACATTGGGTAGTTGCCTTTTTATACATAGTGGAGAGCAATCAAGGGACCTAGTAAAAGGAAAGGAAAAGAAACATTATTCGAGAAAGCAGATCAACCATAAAAGGCCTGTTTACATATGTTAACTAGTTGGAGGAACTTCTAAATATTCTTCAGCTGCATCATACTATGAATATCATTTAGGTCCTTATTAATCAATACAAAGATTCACCCATTTGAGTATGCACAGTTCATAGAATAAAAGCATAAAACAGCTGAAATATAAAACCAGAAGAATGGCCCAAGCCCCCCCTCCCCGAATATTTTCAAGAATCATATTTCGTTAACATAGAAATCCTCTCATGCACGCCTAGTAAACATGTAAGAAAGGGCAAATAAGTGAAGTACTGTACAGCCATCAACCCAGTTTCTGAATGGTGTTAAATATTCGAATTGAATAAAACAAGAACTAACTTTTTTCGAATTATATCAAGGCCAGTTACTCCAGTTTACTGAAACATTTTTTTCTTTTCCTGCAGCGACTATCCACACAATCAATCTAGGGTCTATAGAGCTTTGTAAGACATAATTCAGTCAATTCTATGTGTTAATCCAATTCCCGACAACATCAGCGACATAAAACTACACCCAAACAGGGAATTAAAAAGAAGATGGATTATGAATTGAAGAATTAAAGATATTGATAAAAAAATCGAAGAAATAGAGGACGAACCGTGAGATATATAATACCGCCTCCCAAGCCCTTTTCATCGGTTTTTCCACTAGTGAACTCGAACCTAGCTTCATTACCATAAAAGCAAGCTCCTTTCCACTTGGTAGACGCATTGTTGGGAGAAACCGATCCGACAAAAGATGGCAAGAGATCAACGGCACTGTGGATAGTATTAAGCACAGGCCACGAAACCTGACGAGGCAGAACCGGAAGGACGTCCTTAACCCTAAATGGAACCTTCAAAGCATGTCCAGAATCCAAACCAGTCCCTAGCGCTAAAAAGAATAAGAGCCCCAACCACGTGTGGCGACGGAACAACGTCATCGATGAAGATGCCATGGGTTCAGTTCGAACTGCTTATCCTTTCTTTCTGCAACTTGGGAGTTGCAGAGAAACCCTAGGTTTGAGGTTGCAAGGTCAGGGATGAAGAGAATTTTGATCCATGTTTGAAAAATGAAATGGATTGAATGGAAACTTGGAAAAGGCCTGAGTTGAAATCAGATATTTAACCAGAATTGAGTAGCCAAAAAACAAGATAATTAATTACAATAATTGGTTAATTAATCATTACATATTCCTTTTTTCACGTGGATTAGCTGAATTTGATAGCTGCTATTGTGGCTGTGGACCAATCATTTTCCTCCACACCAGTCAGAAATTCAAATGAGAGATTGCAAATGCACGACTGGTGTTGAGTAAAATGATTGACCCACAGCCATTTCAACAGCAATGAAATTCAGCCATGATCGTTCTATTCGTGTCGCTACTCGCTAAGGACCACAACACAATGAGCACGATCTGATCTTACGTGGAATCTTCTCGTAAGAAGGCAAGCTCTTCGCTTGTCTGTTAAATGGCACCCGGAGTTCTAAACTTCTAATCACCTACAATTGTCGACGTGTCATATTGTCATTGGTCCTATATCGTCCGGTTCTCGCAGAGGATTGACATCCGCTCACCACGTAGTTGTTTCTATATGGGATGTCGTATGCAACTAGTCATGATCCGTCCTAGCGGTACCTTCTCAGAATATTCCAGTTTTCCCAATGTATCATTCCACCAGATGCCCTACGGGCTACGATAAATAAGGGGCGTTCATCGGCCAGGCTGGGCTTAGCACCTGTGGTGAAGGTTATACCCGACCCGAATGACTTAGGTTATATCCAACCTAAATCATTTCTTTTTACTTCTGCCCGAGTCATTCTTTCTATTTCTAGCTCTTCCCCGCTCCCTTCAATTTGTAATAGATCACATTCCTGGTATGTGCTGTAAGTGGTTTGTATGCACCTCACTAAACCACCTCACTCTCAATTTATCATATATTATAGCTTATAGCTACTCTTCAGTATATATGGTGTATGCATCCATCTAATACTTCACATTTATGAAGAAATCCAATTAGCTTAATGAGATGGGTGTTTGGCAGGCTGTGGAACCAATAATAACACCCCACGCCATTGAAAGAATGCATGGGGCTCATGGTGAGAAATTAAATGATCGTAGGTCCCATGTATTTTATTACTAACGTTGAGTTTTATCATTGGTTCTACAATCCACTGAACAACTATTGTGTTCAATTAATCCTTTCTCATTCATGACAACTCAGTCTTTAGATATTATTTCTCAACTGCCCAAGACTATTCTCTATACGACATTACTGACCTTACAATTATTTAATAGAACTTTTTCTTAGTATAAGTGGCATTTGCCGATCACATGAGACTCTTAATGCACCTCACAATTTATACTTTAATTGCATAGGTGGCATCTCCATAGTCTCTCTCATTATGAATTATTGAGCCAAAGTAACAAAAGATGTCATATTTAATTGTCTTTTAGTCCTTATTAACAATCATGGTATATATATATATATATATATACATACATCTTTCACTATTAGACCTTTTCAAGGGCCAAGTAGCCTAATAGGCCAATTGAACATGGACTGTTCTTTTTGGGCTTGAACACGACTTTACGCATGTTGGCTCGAGCTCATGCCCAAAACACTAGGATATATATATATATATATATATATATATATACATACATATACATTTGTCACTAACTTTTTTTAGGTCAGGTTCATGCTTTTCTCAAAATAGCTCAAATTGAGCCTAAGCCCACCCCAATAATATTTTGCAATTATCTATTCTCTTTTCTCAAATTAATTTGAGATTTTTAGTATTTTTTGGGTTTTGAGGTCATTTAATACAAATAAATCTAGCTTGGGCTTTAACATATTCTATTCTAAATATTTTAGTATACAACAAACCTTTAGGTATTTTTGGTTTCCAAGACTACATTTGGGCTCAAGATCTAGGCTTCATGGTTGGACCGGACTTAGGTTTAGGCCTAAACATATTACATTATGAAGAGGTAAAATCAGGCCTGTGAACAAGTCTAGTCACTTCTAACATATAAGCACACATGACATCAAAGTTTTGCTAAGGTTACGAAAATGCCAATGTTACATTGACTCTAAATGGACCAAAATACTAAATGTGACTTACCTTGAATCCAGATTGCTTGAAACAGAAACTGTGTGCACATGATGTCCAATTGCACATCAAGAATATCTCTTATATATGTAAGTCAAATTCATGTGGAGATGTACCCAGTGTGTGGTTGGATGCCTGTGCATCCAGGGTTTGCACATAATTTTTTCTTTCAAGTAAGAGTATATTTGAGACAAGCGAGTGGGATATTCAGCCATTTGAAATTGGCTTGCCAAAATAACATCATGCTTGTGCTCGATTTGAGCTAGAGACTTGAGTTTTAATTATATATATGTATGTACAAAACAAATACTATACATGTAAACAATTATTTTTGAAACTCGAGCTCACGAACCTCTCACAAGCTAAGCTTCATTGGGCTCGAGCTTGGTTCAGAGATCGATTTAGATCAAACCAAATCAAGCTTTTATGAACTGAGCTCAAATAGCTTATAATAAGTTCAATTCATATAATCCCTACTTTCAAAGTGTTCCATCTCAATTTACCTTCAAATGCATCACATGTTGTCCAACATATCTAATAGATTAATCATGTAATAATTCAAGATTGATGGGTTAGAAGAGCAAATACTGGGGGAGTGATCATTACCATGGATATTAGTACATTGCTTGGTTATGGAACATGGAACACCCATTAAGCAATCATTTGGGTATGTGATGAGACGGGATCTGCTCCTCACAAATGGGCACCTCACACGCACATCCATCGTGTATTGGGAACATCTCCCATAAATATTTATTAATAAGTACGAAAGATGTTCCCAATGCATGGTAGGATGTGCGTGTGAGGTGCCAGTTGTGAGGAGCTGATCTGGTCTCATGTGTGACATATGTCCAAAGCATCTTGTGGATGGTTTGAAACACGACATCAAAATTTATTTCATATACCAAAATCTCATTAATTGGGTTGCACGAGAGTATGTTGGATGATTACTATATGTAATACAATGAATGATTGACTTTTTTTAAAAGCATATTACGATTTAATTGAAGGGAAGGGAGAGATCCATCATATGGATGGTCGAACCATGCAAAGTGGTTGGGCAATTTTTCAAAAAAATGTTTTTATCCCTTATGAGAATCGTATTACCTGATTTAGAAAAACTGTATTTTTCAATGTTCATTCTTGAAACAAATCGGACCAGATCTGTAACAAAAAAGATTGAGGGATATACCTAATATGGAATACACAAATGTAACTCCCAACGTAGGTGTTCACGCCCAAAGAGGTCACCAAATCCTACCTCCACTGAATGTGACAGTTTAGGATGAAGTGTGATCAGCAAAGCAGTTCTTCAATAAGAACTACCATCATTCAACAAGGACCACGCAAGGGAGTGTGAGCATAACTTTATATCTGATTTTTCTAGCAAAAATCAAAATCAATATCAAATCTTGATCAGTCCAAGACTATGGAGATCGAACAAGGTAGGGCGGCAAGAACATAGGAAAGAATTGGGTTCTGCAAAAGTGTTTAACAGAAGGAATTCACCCTTTATTTATAACCTATATGGATCAACTTCCTAATCCTACCAGGAAATAGTTCTTTGATCCAAATCTTTATTTGGAACTGAACTCTTAATTGGATAAGACTTATCTTATCCTCTTGCTAATCCAAATCCATATCTAATCTCAAATTTGCTCACTTTTAATTAATCTCATTAACCCATTTCAAAATAGGCTTTAGGTCCATCAAGTTATTAGGCTCACTTCCTTTTTAATTTGTTGGCTAGCTTGGTTATCTTTGTATAGCATGGGACCCTAACATTGATCTCCACAAAAACCATATGGGTTCAGCCTAGCCTCCGTTACAAGGCCTAGCCGAATTCACTACCAAACACAGTGAATCCCTGAGCCCATCAGTATGAGCACTTAGTAGGCTCAACATTTACACTAAATGGTCATTGGTTCCATCCACCTTATGAAGGCCCAAGGACTATGGACTTAAGTGAGATTAGCCCATCAGGTAAAAACCCTAGGTGGTCTTACACTTAACCTCTTAGTCCATAATGATTAGACACTGTCCGACAAGAGAGGACCTCTCCCTCGACTACAAGGTACAGTTCACACTCTCTACTCAGACTGCCCCAACATACCCAGGTTATGACCCCTGCTAAGAATCTCACTGATTGGCATATCAAAGACAGCCTAATCCAACACCTAGTGCAGTATCATAATCAAGTCTAGGGGTTAGTGTAACTTTCAAATTTTTTCCATCTATCTCCAAGGTCCAAGGCACAACTGGAAATTGGTCCGGTTTAAAGTTTCAAGCAAACCCACACTACATGTGCTTCGGGTCTCACCCTGTCAGCTAAGAGAAACCACCCTAACTGACTTGGCAGTACATTAGTGTCAAACTTGGTAGGATAAACCTCCCTAAGTTTATCCAATGGCTGTGAATATTCTAAACTAATACGACTCTCATAAGTGTCCAGTTGAAAGGTATTGCACAAAAACACATCAGATATAACATAAATCAATTATGTACTTTATTCATTTACAATAAATGTCAAAATGTACATCAATCTGATTGGAGCTAAGGGACTGTCTAACATGAATTCATGTGATTTCAATCACACCTCAATAGGACTCAATAGATTCACACACACACACACACACACACACACACACACACACACACACACACACACACATTATAAGGACCACACCATGGAATGCCCCCAAATATTTAAAAAATAATGTGTTAACCATATCTCACCTTTTTTTTACATTGAAATTTTGTAAAGATGTATACATCAAAAGTTGGCTTAAGTGCAAACATCTATTTAGACACAAATTATAGTTAGCTTAGGGGGGATTAGCTTGGTACAATTGGATTTGGTTTACTTTGAAGCCATTAATTTCACTATGTGAAAAAAAAACACGTCGGGATCTGTTGACCACACCGCCTTGTTGGCTACTTCATCCAACCACATGATGGGAAGAGGACAATTTTGTTATCAATATTCACATCCAAACTCCCATAGTTGCACTGTTGATATGGGCAAATTTCTTAAACTACCCTTAAGGTTTAAGAAATTGACTAACTATACCACTATTGTTTCATTGTTGTCTTAAAGTACTCTTACTATTTATAACCATTGGGCAAATTTTTTAAACTACCCCTAAGGTTTAGGAAATTGACTAACTATATCCCTACTATTTCAGTATTGTCTTAAAGTACTCTTACTGTTTATGTTAATTGACTAAATATTCCTTATCGTTAGTGTTCGTTAACAGAATGATTAAAAAGACTATTTTGCGCATCACTCAAAAAACTCAGATTCATGGTTAAACGGAATACATCATTGGTGATCTTCAAGCTCCATCGACAATTCAATTTTGCAACTCATCACTCTCTCTCTCTCTTACCTTTTATATTTTTTTTTGCTTCGCAGCAATTTCCAATAAAAAAGCGACTACCATCCTAGTGGTGGTAAGTGTAGTTCAAGCTATTCGATAATGTCATTGTCACCGATCTTGCCGATCACCACTTAATATATCACTATGATTGGATTTGAGGGAGATGAAGAGAATTAATGGAGTTGGTTTACATTTTCTTGGAAAGGAAGCCCTTTTTTTCATAATCAATTATGGGTTTCATAAGCTCTTACGTCTAAACGCCACTATACCATGAAAGATAATCAAATAGGGCAGTAGCAATTTGAGACATTAAAATTTGAAACTCAAAAGAAGGCAACGACAAAGGAGTTTCAGAAGCTCCCACATTTTGTCTCCTTCTCTCTCAAAATGTCTCTTATTCCTCTCTCATTCCCTACTTCTCTTCTCCCCCTCTCTCTCTCTTGTTTTCTTTCTCTGCTACCGCATCGCCTCCCCCTTTTCTTGTAACATATTTGTATGGATCTCTTTTTCTCTCTCTCTCTCTCTCTCTCTTTCTCTATCTCTATTATCTCCCTATCTTTATCCCCTTCTCTCTCTCTTGTTTTCTCTTTCTTTGTCGTTGTAGTAGATTTGTATCGCATTCCCCCTTTTCTTCAATCAGCGTCAAATTTGTATAGAACTATAGATCTCTTTCTTCTTATCTCATTCGTTATCTATCTTCCCCCTCTCGATCCCCTTCTTCTTCTTCTCCTATCTCTCTCTCCCTCTCTGTCTCTCTTTCTCATTTTCCCATTCGCTATTGTTGCAACGGTATCGCATTCCCCCTTTCTTCGGTCAACAACAAATCTATATCACTATGATCTTGCAAAGTTCACAACGGTGACCAATGTTAGTTATAGGAGAGGATATTGATATTCAGGTAATGACAAATGTGGAGCATCGTTACAACCAAGAGCTCTTTGGCTTATCCAAATCTTGGAGCCCATAGGGGCTCTTGGTCACCGCAACTTCAAGATCATGCCAAACTAACTAAAATAGAAAGTCCTAATTCATATCTCTTGTGACCACAAGAGCTCTTGGTCACACCCAGATCTTGGAGAAGAGTCTTGGTGGAACTCGCTTAGGGTTTCTTTGGTGAGCTAGGGATGGATTTATTTGAACCAATCCATAGTGAAACCAACCCAAATGACAAATGCCCGCTCCTTCTACTGCAAGAACCCCGTTCTTCCGGGGAAGTACTGGTAGAGAGAGAAAAAATAAGAGGGTAAGAGAGAGACCAAGGGAGAACCAAAGTAAGAAAAGGAGAGATTCTAAAGGGTATTTTTGGATTAAAAAAATGGTCATGTGATGTCACATGTGATTGAATGTGACAGAAAGTTAACGATAGGGGAGGTTTTAGACAATTGTCTAAAACAGTAGGAGTACTTTAAGTCAATACTAATACAATAGGGGTAGAGCTAGTCAATTTCCTAAATCTTAGGGGTAGTTTAAGAAAATTGCCCTTTCTTCTATCATGTCAAGGTAAATAAATAAATCATTTTGACAACAAGGTTATAGGAAATGCAAGGACGGTTATAAGATTCTTCCATTTCTTCTTGTTAGGTAAATCTAGTTCTAATCGCTTTATGAGATAGCAATTATGTTTATTTTGTCCGTCAGAGAGGAAAAAAAACTACACAAGCCCAAATTATTATTTTGAGTTTTATGAGGCTATATATCTAACACTTTTATCAAAGGGCTCAGGTAAATTATGTTGAATCTCATTGCACTTGAGTCATCTTGAAAGCATTGTCCTGATTGTATGGGTTAGCTACATAATTATATAGACATAACTATATTAATAGAAAATGTACATGTTTTTTTAATATGGCAATTTTAGATGGCAACAATAGTGATAATGACAATAATAATGTGTTTAAAATATTTTACAAACTTTTATATTTCCATGTGCACGAAATAATTATTATTTAGTACACATTTTGTTGTTTAATATAATTAATGCATGATATTAAAGATGTATCCAAATGGTTTTTACATAATTTATGTTGTATTTTTTTGTCTTTTATCTTTTATATTTTCACTGTTTAATTGTGATATCACTGATTGAACAATATATACAACGATACACATATATGCAAAATAAAAATTATACATGTAACAATTATTTTTGAAGCTCGAGCTCTCGAGCCTCATAAGCTAATCTTCATTGGGCTCGAGTTTGGCTCGGAGCTCGACTTTTATGAACTAATATCAAATAGTTTATGATAAGTTTAATTCATATAAATCCCTGCTTTCAAGGCATCTCATATCGACTTACTTTCAAATATACATGTTGTCAAATATATCTAATAGGTTAACCATGTAGTAATTCAAGATTGTTGGGTTAAAAGAGAAAATAACAAGGAAATGATCATTGCCATGGATATTAGGTACATTGCTTGGTTATGAAAACATGGTACGCTCATTAAGCAATCATTTGGATGTGTGACATGTTTTGAAAGCATTTTGTGGATGGCTTTGAAACACAAGACATCAAAATTTATCTCATATACCAAAATCCCATTAATTGATTTGCACGAGAATATGTTGGACAATTACTATATGTAATACAATGAATGATTGACCTTTTTTTGAAAGTGTGTCATGATTAAATCCATGTAATTTCAACCACACTTCAATAGGTCTCAATAGATTCACACACACACATTATAGGGACCACACCATGGAATGCCCCTAAATGCTAAAAATAAAAGGTGTTAACCATATCTCACCCTTTTTTACATTTAAATTTTGTAAAAATGACCCAAATTTATATGTATCTTAGGGGAGTGAGCTTAATACAATTGGATTTGGTTTACTTTTAAGCCATTGATTTTACAATGTGAAAAAAATGTGTTATGATTGTTGACCATACTACATTGTTGGCCACATTTGTCCAATCGCACAATAGGAACATGGCAATTTTGTTATCAAGATTCACATCCAAACTCCCATAGCTGTACTATTGCTTTCTTCTATTATATAAGGATAAATAAGGGAATCCTTTAACTAGGAGGTTATAGGAAATTCAATGAAGGTTATAAGATTATTCCATTTTTTATTGCTATGTAAATCTAGTTGTAATCATTTTATGAGATAGCAATTGTGTTACTTTGTCCATTAGAGAGGAAATAAAACTACATGGCTCCAAATTATTATTTCAAGTTTTATGTGATTGTACATCTAGCACTTTTATGCAAGGCCTAAAGTAAATCATGTTGAATACAACTACACTTGAATCAACTGGAAAATATTGTCCCAATTATGTGGGGCTGGCTATATAATTATATTACTAGCACATGTACAGATGGCAATATTAAACAATGATGATGGTGATGACGACAACAATAATGACATGTGTTCAAATTTTCTACAAATTTGTATATTTCTATGTGCATGAAAATAATTATTATTTATTACACCTTCTTTTTTGTTTAATATGACGAATGCATAATATCTAGAATGTGCCCAAATGATTTTTTACAAAATTTTATTTTTTTGTGTTTTATCTTTTATATTTTTCATTGCTTAATTATGATATCATGGGTTGACCAATTTGGTTCAAATGGTTTGATTGCTTACTATTTATGTAGACAAATGAAGTTTTTACATTTTGATTAATTAAAAAAAATGTGTTTTACATTATTAAATATATCGGATATAGATCTCATCATTAGAAGTTATTGGTGGAAAATAACAACAATAATAATAATAACAACAACAATAACAATAATAACAATAACAACAACGACAATAGTCCAAATTACATTGTCTACATTCACATGTAGAGAGAGAGAGAGAGATACTATATTCAAAAAGGAAGTATTTTAGTAAAAAAAAAGAGGTTCCACAAGATCATTTATACCCATTTTAGTCAAATGGGCATTCTACATTTTCTTGTTGTTTTATTTCACAAAATTTATTATTTGACAATAACATATTGGTTTGACTAACTTGATTAGATGGTTGAATTACTTACTCGTCACTTGGATAGAATAATGGTTTTGTTTTTGCATTTGTTTAAAAAACATGGGTTAAAAATATTGAATATAAATATAATTAATACAAGTTATTAGTAAAAAAATATTTGAAATATAGTAAGATAGAAATGAGAGTTAATACCTTAAATATAAAACTCCATGATAATGGATTAAACTAGGTGAAAAGTATATAATTTTCAAACCTTACTGATGAGGGTGGATTTTGCCCTCAAATGATATTGTGACACATGGCACCTCAGAACAACTAGGTGACACCTGGAACCACTTAGGCAACAACTTGCCTTAGCCAAGTTGATGGTGTCCCACCTAGCGGCCTAGCCCAGGCACGAACTGGTGGCGTGGCACAGGCGCCAACTTGGCAGACTGGCCCAGGCGCCGACCTGGCGACTTGCGAGACGTGCTCGCCGACAAATTCGGCATGCATATCCTAACACTCCTACGATCCTTGGAATTTAGCCCACGTGCCGAATGATCTAGAGGGTGGTCAACATGCACGGCGATTGCCTCAAGGAATCTCGGATGCGGTGCGTGAAGCCCACGCCAAACAATGCCTATATAAAGGCACCAACTCCAATGGCATAGGAGGGCAAGTAAGCATATTCTAGCTCTCATACTTCATTATTTTTAGCTCGTAGTCTACTATGAGAGTATTGACTTAATCATCGGAACGACCTCGCCGGGTTAGCCACCCCGGGTCCTCTGACATTGATTCCTTGCAGGTCCCTAAAGAACTATGAAGCTCAATAATCAATCTAGCTTGCCACCAATCAGCTCAGCAACTAATAGTTAGCTCGACCCTCTGGTTAGCTCGGCACCTAATAGGTAGCTCAGCCCTCTAGTCAGCTCATCACCTAATAGGCATCCCGACACTCTGGTCAGCTCGGCACCTAATAGGCAACTCAACCCTCTGGTTAGCTCGTCACCTAATAGGCAGCTCGACACTCTGGTAAGCTCAGCCCTCTGGTTAGCTCGTCACCTAATAGGCAACTTGACCCAGTCAGTTCGACACCTACTAACCTGCCCAGCTCGGCACCTAATCTGCCCCCAGCTTGGCTTGGTCAGTTCAGCCTCCAGGTCCTCACCCAGCAAAATTCTCCATTTCGGCCTCTGAGTCATCGGGGCACTTGGAAGCAAACCGAATGATGAGGTACTTAACACAAAAAATTGATACCTCACCAAAAATCGATTCATCAATTGGCGCCGTCTGTGGGAAACGCTACAAAAAGCTTAATTCTCATCCTCTGAAAGGCTAAGTCCTCTTCTTCTAGAAATCTAAGTTCTCACCTTTTAGAAACTAAAAGCTCTCACTTTCTAGTTTCCATATTTTATGAACTCAATGACTATGCATGAAGTTTATGGCCAACAGACTAAGCAGCTCTACTAACTTTATTTCAACTCAGATAAAGCTTCATCAATCATCTTCGCGAGGTACCCTCTACAAATATGAGCTCTTCGTGGCTTCCGCGGGAGTAGGCGGCCAACAGATTGCATGGGCGCCCCTGCCGGTCGAGCCTTCCAAGGCTTCCATGTGAGTTGGTGACTTAAAGTCAGTAGTGCTGCCCCCGTAGGTCAAGCTCCTAATAGCTTTTTGTAGGAGTGGGTAACCGACGTCACTAACGAGGCTGATGCAACGCAGCCGTAGATCTAAGGTGCCGAGCGAATAAAAGACCTCGGCACCACATAAAACCTAGTCACCTCTTCGGCATGGGCAAAATCAAAGATCAATGATAGTGGACTACGAGTCACTCCCAGAACCTAAGGGCTAAAGTGCCGAGTTGGCAAAGACTTCGGCACAACATAAGACCCAGTCGCCTCTTCGGCATGGGCAAAATCAAGGGTAAGGAGAGTGGATTGCGAATCGCTCCCAGAGCCTAAGGAATTGAATCAACGCTTACGAACTCATCGAATTAGTCATTTCAGGCCAAAATGAGCAATCTACTCCCTTCGCTTACTTTCAACTCAGGAGTGGGGGACAAATGATGATGGCGAATTTGGTCCTCTAATGATATTGTGACACATGGCACCTTGTAACAACTAGGTGACACCCGAAACCACTTAGGCAACAACTTGCCTTAGCCAAGTTGATGGTGTCCCACCTGGCGGCCTGGCCCAGGTGCGAACTGGTGGCTTGGCCGAGGCGCGACCTGGTGGCATGGCCAAGGTGCGATCTGGCGGCTTGGCCCAAGCGCGACCTGGTGGCCTGGCCCAAGCGCGACCTGGTGGCCTGGCCCAGGTGCAACCTGATGGCCTGGCTTAGGCGCAACCTGGTGGCCTGGCACAGGCACTAACCTGGTAGCCTGGTACAGGCACCGACCTGGCAGCCTAGCACAGGCGCCGTCCTGGCAACCTACGAGACGTGCTCGCCGACAAATTCGTCATGCATATCCTAACACTCCCACGATCCTTGGAAGTTGTCCCACGTGCCGAACGATTTGGAGGGTGGTCAACGTGCATGGCCGTTTCCTCAAGGAATCTCAGACCACTTAGATGACTTCTCGGAAATCTCGTATGCGGTGCGTGAAGCCCACGCCAAACAATGCCTATATAAAGGCACCAATCCCAATGGCATAGGGGGGCAAGTAAGCATATTCTACTCTCATACTTCATGATTTTTAGCTCGTAGTCTACTATGAGAGTACTGACTTAATCATCGGAGCAACCTCGCCGGGTTAGCCACCCCGGGTCTTTTGACATTGATTCCTTGCAGGTCTCTAAAGAACTACGAAGCTCAACAATCAATCTAGCTTGGCAACTAATAGGTAGCTCAGCCCTCTGGTCAGCTTGGCACCTAATAGGCAACTCGGCCCTCTGGTCAGCTCGTCACCTAATAGGTAGCTCGGTCCTCTGGTCAGCTCGTCACCTAATAGGTAGCTCGGTCCTCTGGTCAGCTTGTCACCTAATATGCAGCTCGACCCAGTCAGTTCGACACCTAACCTGCCCTGTTGGGCTTAGTCAGCTCGGCACCTAATCTGCCCCTAGCTCAGCCTCCAGGTCCTCACCCAGCAAAATTCTCCACTTCGGCCTCTAAGTCATCGACCACTTGGAAGCTGACCGAATGACGAGGTACTTAGCACAAAAAAATAATACCTCACCAAAAACCGATTCATCACTCATAATTAATGAAAAGCTAAATTAAAAAAATAGGGATGTATGTAATAATCACGCTCATATTGGATGTATAATGGGATCAAAATCACATCCAATCCGATTATTGAATGTATGTTGAACCTAATTTTTGAATCCAAAGAATTGTGCCGAATGCTAATTTTGGGGTTTAGATTTGGGAGTCAATTGACCATTCTCTATTATGGGTCTAACACGGGTATAAACACATTCCAAACTTAGACTCCCGTCCATTAAAAACAACAAATTTTCCTATCCCCATCGGGTATTCTATCATTTGACATCGACTAAGTTGGATATGGGGAATTTGAGATTGCTCAAACAAGGATGAGGACAAGGAGGGATATTAATTTAAATATTTGATTGGGAATATGGAATTATGGGTTGGGATGTGAAGTCCCTTTTGTGGTTTTAGTATTTTAAATAGTTTTAAAGTATTATTTATGTATACACAAATTACTTATTTTAAAACATTAAATATGTTTATATTCACTTCAACTCAGATATATATTAAACTAATTTAGAATCTTAGATTAGCGGATTGTTATTTTTTAGGGTAAATTACATATATGTACCTTGTTCTTTGGGGGGTAGTGACATATAGGTATCTTGAACTTTCAATTGTGACACTTGAGTACCTTGAACTCTCAGAAATAGACACCTATGCCCATCCATTAGTATCCGGTCAGTTATCTATAGCATATGAAGTCATGTGCAACTTTAAATATTAAAAATACCAAAACTACCCTTATCATGTATTTTCACCTTGTTTTCTTCTTCTTATTCAACGATGGCAACGTTAAATCTTCTTCCATGGCAATAGAGTTTTTTCTAGACCTTCGTTTTATGTATCAACATGAGAGCTAGTGGTAATATGTTGTTGATAAGTCATCATCTGATGTTGGGTTGGACTGTGATTTGCCAACTGACGACTATTGTTTTATTGTTTTAGTTATTAGTGGGATAATCAAAACTCTGTCAAAGAGAGTTTTTGGATTGATAAAGTAAAACGAGGTTTCCAATCTCTTGAAGTTGTAACAAATGTCGTGATTGGTGACTTGAGTGAGGGTGTTACGAGTTTTGAACGCCATCATCTCCAACAATGCTTAGAGCATTGCCAGTTAGGTTCAGTATACCAAAATCAATGGTGAAGGCATGATTGGTTTACCAAACGATGGTGTTGGATGCTGCATGGAGGACATAGAAGTATAAGCGGGTTCGTTGTCTATGTGGATTGTAGATGGCAATAACTACAAAATTTCCACTGATTTGAAGCATGTGATGTTTGGGTAGATAAGCTCTAAGTTGTTAGAGGAGAATTGCAGAGGTTAAGGGGAAGATGGATCCTATGCATAGACAATGGGGAGAGAGGGATGGTGGGTGGAAGTTGGAAGAAGATATATGGTTGCGTAATTGAATGTGAGTTAATCTACTTTTTTCTATGAAGGCATAAAATGTGATTGTTCCACGGTTGTGTTGATCGGGACAACTGACAACGAACTTGACATCGGTTTGGTAGACCAAGGGCTGGTTGATTGTTGGAGTAGGATAGGTGTATTGGACAAGTTAGGGATTTCAATGGTGTTGCATTTTTAGTGATGATTTTACTCCGTTAGCAAAACCCTTTCATTTAATTCAACCATTGCCATTGTCGCCATTGAGTGATTTTGGTTGAACTCAACCCTCTTTGGCCTATTTCTAGGAACCGGAATGATAAAGAATGTTGTGGCTGCTGCCCAAACCAAGTATTGCCCAACTTATGTCTTTTCGTATCTACCTCTTTAGTAACGATGAACAGGTTTTTGTGATTCAGGTTGGCATTTCTTAGGCTGATTTTTTGAGTGCAAAATTGTATTCTGGAGGTTATTTTACGCTGAACTACTGAGTATTGAGTGGAGGAAGCATCGTACAATGCCAAAGGAGTTGGCCTATGCATAACTCTGGTTTGACTAGTTGGATGTTCATGTTTGCTTGGCTTCCATTCTAATACTTAGAACCAAGGTCATGAGAAATGCTATTGCCATGGAAGAAGATCCAACATTGTCATTGCGGACGAAAAATAAAACAAGGGAAAATACATGAGAAGGGTAGTTTTGATATTTTATAATATTCAAAGTTGCACATGACTTTGCGTGTTATGGATAGCTAACGGAGTACTAACAGATCAACCTACGTGTCTATTTCCAAGAGTTTAAGGTACTCAAATGTCGCAATTGAAAGTTCAGGGTATTTATATGTCACTATCCCCAAAGTATAGGTTATCTATTTATAATTTACCCTATTTTTTTAAATAAAATTTGTTCAATAAAAATTTTTAAATAATAATAATAAAAAAAAGAATTGGAATCATGTCCAAGGAATTCACATCAGCTCCCCCACATGGAGGCACCCCACAAACGTCGCACAACACATTTCAGCCACGTATTGGGAACATCTCCTAATAGTGGTTCATCATTTCACGTAATATCATCAGATAATGTTCCAAATACACAGCCGGGATGTGCTGTGGGACGATGTAGGGCGCCTCATTGTGAGAGGCTGATTTGAACTCTTGTCAAAGATCAGGATGGGGGTTTATGTTTCTTTTCGATGGAGACCGGGGTCGAGGATAGGGTAGGGAGTATGCCCCTTGCTTCCAACCCGACCCGTTGACATTCTTACATCAAACAGTGGTAGCTGGCAACCCCGAAAATTTGCGGGCCAGGCTTGCAAATGCAAACCTTGGAAGTTGGAAACATCAACCGGGCATGTTTGGAACTGTTTACGTTTATCGAAAAAACAACGCCATATCAGCATTTGGTGGGATAGAAGATTTTTGGCTCAAAAATCATTGTTTGGTATGTGCATTTATTAAAAAAACGCAATTAAACGTTTATGTATTTATTTGCATTGGTTTTTCGTGAATATAGCCGTTGGGGGAAATTTCTCGCTTCCTCCAATGCCTGGGCATTTCATGAAACGATGAGCTGACGTGCATTCGATGTGGCTTCTAACGTGTCATCCAGAGGTGGTGATCCGGTGCAACCCGAATCTACCATTCTAAAGGTGGATATCTTCTTGCTCACTCGATGACCTAGATGCTAAAGCACCAAAGAGAAGTCTTTCGCTGTCTCAGAAGAGAACACCCAGTCCAGTGACGATAAGAGAGGATTCTTCGCCGAAGGGAGTAGCAGCTGCCGCCGGTAAGAAGGTCTTCGTTTTCTCCCTATTTTCTCTATGATTTCTCTTTGCAATTCAGATTTCTTAGGTTGATTGCAGTCCAGCTATCTTAAAGTTCTGGTCACAATGCAAACTATACTGATTATGTGCCATATACATTAAAACTGTGAAACTTCATATGAACTTTCCCTCAACTTATTTTCTAATTCTCTTATTTTCTATCAAAGTATTATCATACCAAACACAACCTTGGGATCCAGGTACTAGTAAGACATATTTTTAAGAAGAAAAAAATATATGTCAGAGACATGTTGAAATATATAAAGGTTTGAATTTCTGAATGTAAAGCTACCAAAATTCATTAAAAGCATTGAGTACATTTTGTTATTTTAAGAAGTTAATAGTCATTCTAATAAAATAACCAATTTGCATAAATGGGTAAAACAAAAGTTGCCTGTAAAGCAATCCGAAGTCTATAACTAACACAACAAATAACTCTCTCAGGGGTGGGGAAGAAGAAGAAGAATACTAAGGCTTCTACATTTGGTTTTAGCATACCTTGGCCTAAGTCTGCAAGGCATACTAACTTATAATACCTTGGCTTGATACCTAGGTTGTTTTTTTATTCCATCTTATGAAAGAAAAATGATAAAAATATGGAACCTGTCTAATAGTGTAAACTTTTTTTTTTTGAATTTAACTATGTACGGAAAGGAAAACTGAATAGATTTCACAATGATGTAGGCTTATATACAAAAACTTATATGACTTGTTACTTAACATTGCAAACTTGTTAGTATGGAATACAAAAGGATTTTGTGCTTTTATTTTTATTAATTTTATTGGATGCAATTGAGAGAGAGAGAGAGTAGTAAATTGGGATGTGAAATTTACTTAAATTTGGGCTTTGGCCGGCCCAAGCCATGCCCAAATTGATCTACCTTGTCAATGGTATATTTGTTATTCAAAAGAAAAAAAGATAAGTGGTTTGATAAAATGTTGTAAAGAAGATAGATACTGGCAACTTTACATTATTGCTCAGTTTTATTTTGAAGACTGATACATATATATACATAGAGAGAGAGAGAGTCAAAGTGAAAGTATCATCTATCCACCGTTCGTTGGATGTGGATTATATCATATATTAACCATTAGATCTGAAAATTAGTCTTCAAATTGAAGCATATGTAATTTAGACCGTTGGATTGACTAATGTTTTTTGAAACACCCTACCAACAGCAAATGAAAAAGCATTTATTATTGTTGAAGCGTAAAAGGACGTTTATTGAAATGCCCAAATTAAAATTAACCAAACAACAAAATGGAATTACTAGATAAACGTTTTTTTGATAAATGCCCACTCAATAAACACAAACGAAACCAAACACATAATTAACCAACCATAATAAAGAGACCCGGTTCATGACCTGGTTCCGCAGTTCCGCCACCGCCATCGCCAAGAATCCCATTTACTAAACCGGTAAACCCTAACTAAACACACCAGTTCAAGACGAGAATCTATCTACTACGCGATTGCCGCCAACTTCTCGTATTTACGAAACTCGACGATGCTTAACCAAGCAAAGACATCTTCCAAAACCGTAGTTTCAAGACACCGGAGAGAAGAACTACGCTCTCATTCTCTCTTTCATCATTGACTAGTTGTATCAAGGATTTGCATAAAAAGGCAACTGTAACTCTTTGTTGAGTATAGTATCCTCTCTAGCAACTGGATTGTGAGTGAATCTTGTTGTAGAATTAAAAGGGAAAGAAGAAGAAAGAGGCAATTATAATAGGAAGTGAAAGGACATTTAGAATGCGCATCACAAGATTTCTGGACGGGATGGTTGTGGATCCACGAGTTGTTCATTGAAAGCCAAGGAGACAAATTACTCCATAGAAGCGAAATTGTTTTTTTTTTGTCACGCTGAACTGAACTTGGTGATTAAATTTATATCATCCCTCGCTTGCATTTCGTCATCAGAGAAGGCGATCGAAGCGAAGTGAGTTTCTTCCATTGAAAATCTAGCTCCTGTTAGGTCTAATATCGAGTAATTTGTTCGCATGGGTAAATCCCTACTCTGCTGCAAGTTTGTTTCCTGGGGTTTTATTTGTTCCACTCAATGGAGCTGTGTTCGGGAGTTTTTGCCTTAAGAAATTACAGTTCTACAGGTGGTTTGGCTTTTGAAGGATCTCTTGTTATAATATGATAAACGTTGTTTAGGATCTTAATCATCATAAACTACGGCGAACGATTGGCTCCCTGTAAAATTATTGTATTTCATTCGTTAGTCGATATTTTTTTCGATCCAATTTATTTTGCTGGTATTACTTCAGCACAGAAGCTATGGCACGTTCTAAGCCGACCTCGTCTAAGAAGCAACCGAAGAGAGGCGTGGACTTCAAAGTAATTTCCTGCTCAATTCTGTTCATTTAGCAAGGCATTAAGAGATTATATTCATATTTGTTCCTGTAAATTTGTGCAGAAAATAAAACGGAAGATTGGTCGGAAACTACCACCGCCCAAGAATGCTACCAATACTGAAATCATATCTAAAGGTACGTTGATCCCCAGTTTGAGGACGTTGTTTTTGCACTCGAAATGATTTTGTCTGGATGAACCATTTCTTAATATTGTAACTTTCCATGTTATCTGGCCTGATAACAAATGTTTTTATTGGACTCATGTGGAATGAGCAGCAATTATTCTTCCCGAACAAAGTGTGGCATCGGAGAGGGCAGGTTTAGCTGTGAGTAAAAAAGGGTTGACGTTAAAGGAATTACTTCAGCAAACATCCCATCATAATGCCAAAGTTCGCAGAGGTATTTATCATTGCCCCTAATCTTTACTTATGGCAGTGTAAAGGGAAACTTTATTTACATTTATTGGTTTCTATTTTTGTTTAAGTTGTTAGGGAGGTAATGAAGTGATAGAATTGTTTATACAAACCATCAGCTACACAAATACATACATTTTCTCAAAAATAGTACACTTGACACTTGTATTGAGATGAGGTCCAAAACACCATTCTTGTGATTGTTGCAAAATACCGTGGTTTGGTTTTCTATACTTTGTGATTGAATCTCATAGAAGGTGGGCCCTTTCCTTTCCCTCTCAAGTTGATGGGTCTCAAATTCCAAAGGATTTAATGGAATGTGACAAGATGATCTCAGAAGATATCTAGAGGAAATTCTTGCATCCTCTCCCGTGTTCTTATCTGTAGGCCTCCCTTGTGAAAGATGAGGTGAGGCTACAGTTTGATGGAAGCACATCAGACAATTCTCATAAACCCGTTGGATGCTGGTATAGCTGGAGCTATTTTAGATCAGGACTTGGGAGGGAGCCATTATTTGGATGTAAGGCTGATTGGGATGTTGATTCCACAAAAAAGCCAAGGTCATGTCTGTCCTTATAATGTTGCAGATGACCAGGCAGAAATACTTATTTTAGTTGTTCATCAGGGAGACTAGGTCAATGCCTTTGGATGGAGCAAAATATGGGAGAAGGTCCATGGAGACTTGCTAATTTCTTAAAAAAACAAGGAAAAGACAACTCATTAGCTCAGAAGTCAGAACAGCTGGTTTTCAAGGAATTTCACTTCTACGGCTAATGGGCTTGCTGAATTGAGTTATAAAGGCTTCTGTGTATGGTTGCAGCTTCTTTCCTTCACAGTTTTAGCAATGCCATCAAACTTAGACTCGATGCAAAACCGTTTTGGTTACCCAGTCACCAGTTGAATGGTTCAACCGTTTAACTTGCTATGCAAAAAAGGCATATAGTTCCTGGTTATCTTTTAAAGATAGTTTAATCAGTGATTTAAAAGGCGCGCCTCAGGCACACAGGCGAGGCGCATTTCAGGGTATGCGCCTCGCCTAGGTCCTAGGCGCAGCCCTTTCTTTTTTGCTTTTTTTTGAACATAATGGCTGGGTCGAGGGATCTGCCCCCGGACCCCTGTGCCATGCTCCTCCAAGAACCCTCAGTTTGGTAATATTGTTCATTCATTCATCTTAATAAAATGCCTTCTTAAAAAGCAAATAAAACTAAAATCATTATTTTTTGTGTTAAAACTAGGAACTTAAGACCTAACGTGGGCTTGTTTGGGCTTGCCTCGAGGGGCATGGCACAAAGCTGGCTCGTAGAGTCAGGAATGTAATATGTTTTACATTACATTAGCTATATGAAGTACTGCAATTGAGTGAAAAAAGAAATTACAGGTTTTACATGCTTGAAAATGTTTTATATGTTTGATTTTATTTTTAAATTCTCATTTGAATATGCTCTACGTCTTATGTTTATGTATTTTAATTTTAGATAATAGGTTTTTTAAAACATTATTTTAAAATTTTACTTCATATTTTTATTAATATTATTTTTAATATTTTTACTTTTTTTGAATTTTGTTGGCATTTTTTTTTATTTTTTTTAATTTTTTGTGCCTTGCATAAAAAAGGTGCGTGCCTCGCCTTGCGCTCTGCACCTTAGGTGCAAATTGACCCCTGCGCCTTTTTTGTGCCTTGCGCTTTTAAAACACTGAGTTTAATCAACATAAGCTTAAAACAATAAATGTCATAGTCTAAGAACCAAATAACTTAAAGAGCATTTTGGGTGCAGTTTCCTGGTTAAATTGGAAAATGTCCACGATGGGTTTGAATGGGTGTTAACAAATGTTTATGGTTCCAATTGGTATAGAGAAAGAAACCTAATGTGGGAAGAGTTGGCTGATATCAGGGGCTTATGGGAAGGGCCCTGGTTTATTGGCGGTGATTTTGATGTGGTAAGATTTGCAAAAGAAATGAGCATACTAGGCAGAGAGTAACAACCATCATGATGAAATTCAATGTTTTTATTGGTACTTTTGACTTGAGAGACATACCTCTGGGGTAATCTAGATTTACTTGGTCCATCCTTCAAGCTAATCCAATCTGTTCTAAATTGGACAGATTCTTGGTCTTGGTTGATTGTGAAGAGCATTGGAGTGGTTTATTAGGGAGAACTTTGCCTAGACTTACCTTTGGGTTTTTGACCATTGGCTGATTTGTGTCTTTCAACAAGGAGTGGTTGATGGCCTTACCCCTATTAGGTTTGAGAACATGTGGCTAACACTTCTTGTATTCAAACAAAGAGTGAAGGAATGGTGGAGTGAACAACAATTGAGGATGGAATGGGAGGGGCAGAAATTTATGAAGAAGTTACAGAGGTTGAAGGCAAAAGTAAAAGAATGGACTAAGCTGATTTTTGGTAGACTAGAAGAGAAGGAGACAATTCTAATTCTACAAATTGAGGACATAGATAGAAGGGAATTAGAAGGGCCTTTTGAGAGAGGAAGACATAACTCATAAGATCAAGGTTTCAGTTGAAGAAGGAACTCCAAGAAACTCTATTAAGGGAAGAAATAAGTTGGAAGAAATGGATTAGGGAGGGAGATGGTAATGCTAAGTATTTTCATGCAATTGCAAATGGTAGAAGAAGGAAAAATATTATCTCTTGTTTAGAAATTGAGGGTAGAGAAGCCACAGATCAAGCTGAGATAGCTAAGGCCTTTGTGGATCACTTTAAATAAATTTATTTAAGGCCTCTGAGAGAAAGATGGACAGTTGAAGGTTTGAATTGGGAAACTATTGATGCCTTCTAGAACCAACTTTTAGAAAAAGAGGTTTGAGGAAGATGAGATTAAGGAAGCAATATTTGCCATGGTTAGATCCAAGGCTCTGGACCCGGATAGTTTCACAATGGCTTTTTATCAAGATTGTTGGGAGATTATTAAGCCATATCTTCTTAGAGTGTTTAAAGATGAATGAATTCAACCTTTATCACCTTGGTGCCAAAAAAGGCCAATGCAGATCATTCGAGGGATTTCAGGCCAATCAACTTGGTTACTAGCATTTATAAAATAATCACCGAGGTGTTATCTCTGAGAATCAAACAAGTTCTTACTTCGATCATCTCTCATTTACCAAGGGGCTTTTATTTAGGATTAACATATTGTGGACCAAATTCTTATTGCTAATTAATGTGTGGAGGCCCAGAAAAGAGCTAAGAAAAACGGGGTGGCCATTAAGTTGGATCTGGAGAAAGCTTATGATTTGGTAGATTGGGAGTTTTTAATTAGTATTATGAGGACCTATGAGTTTGGAGATTTGTGGTGCAAGTGGATCAAAGGCTGCCTGCAAACTAGTCATTTTTCAGTGGTTGTGAACGAGTCAGTGAAGGCCTGGAGGGTTTTTTGAAGCCATTAGAGGGAGAGCCCCTCTCTCCCTTTCTTTTCCTTTTGGTGGTAGAGGTTCTGATTAGATTGAGTTTTAAGGCTAGCCAGTTGCATCTCTTTAAAGGTTGGGAGGTTGGAAGGAATAGTGTGGTGGTATCCCATCTCCAGTTTGTAGATGACATTTGGATCTTTTGTGAGAGGGAAAATATAAATGGGATTGAAGTCTTAAAGCTAATGGTTAGCTGCTTTGGAAGAATGTCTAACTTAAGAATCAATTGGAATAAGAGTGTGGTGGTGGGTATAAATGTTATTGAAGAGGAGTTGGGCTCATTTGCGGAGATCTTGGGGTGTGAGAGAGGTGTGTGGCCCTTAAAATATTTAGGCTTACCTCTTGGTGGCAATTCGAGGTCTGTTAGCTTTTGGAACCCTGTGGTGGAGAGAATTGAGAAAAGGCTTGCTGGTTGGAAAAGGAATTACATATCTTTAGGGGGGAGAATTACTTTGATCAAATTCACCTTGGGAATAGAAAAATTGATGAGAGATTTCTTGTGAGAGCTTGGAGATAGAAAAAAGATCATTTGGTTAGGTGGGAGAAGGTGGTCAAATGGAAGGAAGAGGGTAGGTTGGGTCTGGGAAACATTAGGAAGAAAAGCACTACGCTTCCCCCCAGACAATGACAGATTGTGGCGTAAAGTGGTTTCAAGTATTAAAGACAATCTTGTGTCTAATTTCTTTGGGTTATCTTCTTCCCCCAGGGAAGGTTGGAACTTGGGGCTCGTGAGAAACCTGAGAGGATTTGAAATCCCTTTGTGTCTAACCTTTTGAATATCTTGAACAACTTGGTTTTCGATGAGCCCAGGGAAGATAGACGTGTGTGGAATCTCAGTCCCTCTGGGTCATTCACTTGGTAATCCTTTTTCTCTTCACTGGTAGCCTCTACTCCTTTCCATTCCTTCCTTGTTAAAGAAGTCTGGTGTGCCCATGTCCCCCCAAAAGTTAGTGCCTTCTGCTGGGAAGCTTATCATGAAAGCATCAGCATGGGTGATTTGTTGCAAAAGAAAATACTAAATTGGTGCTTGTCTCCCAATTGTTGCATTTTGTGTAATGTAGGCCAAACAACATTTAAAGAAAATATTATTTCATGATTTGTTGACTAGATTTTGCTTCCACTAATTGGTTTGTACCCTTGTACTAACTGAAGAGTCTATGATGCTGAGACAAAGTGTTTTTCTGTTTGATGAAGATGCGTTGACTGGTATTAGGGATTTGGTGCTTAAATACCCAGCAGAGCTGACATTACACAAACTTGCCATAATAGAGAAGCTGCGTGAACGCATTAGTGATGAGGACAAAGTTGTCCGCGAGACACTCTATCAGCTTCTGAAATTAGTGATTTTCCCTGCCTTGAAAGAGGTAACATGCAACATCTTTTCTTCCATAAGTATTTATACAAAAGTTTATGTTCCATAGAGGACAAACTTATTGATCTCTGATGCTGGGGAGTACATTGACTATCCTTAATTGAGATTTGAATGGATAATTTTGAAATTGGCCATTATATTTTTTTTCCTTTTGAATGGCGGAATCAACATATCATTATGGTGATTGGTGAATCACTTGGCTCTTCAAAAGTGAAATGGTAATGACCTTGAATATCTATTACTTGGATAAGGAGATAGCAAATGGATTAGTTGGCTGTCTTGGCAGATCAGGTTAACATATGGAAGCATTATATTTGGGGACTGCAATCCTTTGGGGAGGAATGAACTTTTATGATGATGTAGCTGATTGATTCAAGGGAAATCCCTTCTGGTAGATTGGTTATGGTCTGGTTTCTCTCTTTTTTTCCCCTCTGTTCTCTTTTTAGTCTCTCATTTGTTTTTATTTTTTAATGAAAAAGGTCTTCACTGATAATAAAAGAGCCTTAATGCTTATCATGTTATAAATAAAAAAATTCTTTAAGGCTCATTGGCATAATAAGAAAGAAAAAAGATGCTTTATGACTCATTGAAATATTTTAAAGCACATGGTTTTCCAATGTCGCAGGGAGTGAATGACTATGAATGAGTTCTCTTACAGGGTGCAACCATGCAAGATTTGTATACAAGTGGCATATCTGTACTTCTGGTGAACATGCACCACACAGTACTCTTACATTCAGTAGGTCAGGCACCAATTATCTATGTCAAAAGGATGTACAGATAAAAAAGGTTTTAAGCCTGTTAAGCTTAACTTATAAGATTGATCTTTGTTGCAGCAGAATGCCTTGGGGTCACTGAAATGGGACTGTTCTCCCCTATCTGTTCACTGTAGGCTGAAAATAGTGTACATTTCCATCAAAGGGTAGCACAGTAATTTTATAATCAGAAGGATGCATATAGATAAAAAGGTTTTAATTTGTCAGTCACAACTTCTAGGGTTGATTTATGTTGCAGCTGGCCACCTAACGCATATAAATCGTGCATTGGATTTCTGGGTAGATCAAATGATTTAACTTCAAAGAAATGTTTATGATTGTTCTGGAAGAAGTAGAACAAAATGTTCAACCAGAAGCAGGACCCTTTCCAGTTTCAAAATATGAATGGCTGAAACTATAGTTAAAAAACTGTATTTTTTGATAGTCAACAATAATGGATTTTATTTGTGAGCAAAAGAATCCTCTCCACAAGAGTGGAGGTAATGTACAATAAACAGACAGCTTGACCAACATTCCATTTTTACATATAATGGCAAGTACAGCAAATGTTTGCAAAAGCCCCATCTGGGCCTGGACTATCCCATTCCAGGCTTCCCATATTAACTCCTGCCTTAATCAAACTATTAAAATCTAGGTTGAAAACTTTTCAAGCAGTTTTTTTCTTTTCTCAGTTCCTTTTTTGATGTTTTATTATTTTTATTTTTATTAGTCTATTTATGGCATGATGTTGATGTCACAGTTGAACCAATTGAAATAAGTTGGACTGGATGCCTTTCCATTTTGATGCCTGGTTTGGTTTTCAAACTGTTGATTGAAAAGGGATCTGCATCTCTATCTGTTCTCCTATAGGCTGAATAAGAATATAGAATGTGTGACTTAATATTTTGTTGGAGCTGGGAATAACATGTACTCATATGCGTGTGCAACCAAATTGGTTTGAGTCTTGGAGGATTTGCAGGTCAAGTCAGGGAAAGTCCCTGATTAAAATTGCTAGGTTTAAAAAAGTTCAAAGTATCGATACGATATGCCCGATGGCGTATCGTATCGTATCTTTTGGGGTCTGAAACGCCTGTTTACAGGTATTTTGGGACCCCACTCTTTTTTAATAAAAAATATGTTAAAATATCTTCCCAAAAACCAAAATTTGAAAAAAAACAAAAAAAAAAGCCATTTCCGCTTGTATCTAAGTACCGATACACCTCTGCCGATACAGAGGCATATCGTTACTTTGAACCATGGGTTTAATTTCACTATAGTTGGGGGGTTATTTTTGATGTTGATATATGATTTTTTTCCCAATCTAAATTCATGCCATCTTGGGAGCCAATTGGTTTGTCACTTCATCTCAATGCCTTATTTCTTACGGGAGTAACAAATGCAATGTTCTCTCTCTCAGCATTCTTTAAAATTTGTTTTTCTTTTCCTTTTTCCTTTTGTAAAACTAACATTTTTGCCCATACTAATTGCTTCTTATCGTTTTCTTCATTCTAGGATGTTCCAGGATCCTTAATCTCATTGATGATGGCCTATATATTTAATGGAATGACACATTTAGCAACTGATATACGGTTCATGGCTTTCAAATTTTTTGATCTTGTTGTCCAGCATTATCCATCTTCATTTTTCATGTATGCTGAAAAGGTACACACGTCATTCCCTTAGTATTTTATGGAAATTTGTTACTTGTTAGTGTACTATGTGCAAGTCTGATAGAGGCTTCTTTGTGCAACATAAATAAATAAATAAAAGCCAAATGTTAGGTCCATATCCAGTCTACTTTTTTCTCCCAAGACCCAGATAACTGGGATCAACACTGGGTAATGGCCTTTGCTTGTTTGTTTGTTTTGTTTTTTTGTTTTTTCGTTTTTTTTGTAGAGTAAAAAGAGACAGTTCATTAAAAAAAAGAAAGAAATACAATCCAAGAGGCGACAAGTTGGCACCTCACCATACAAACAACTGAAACAGAAAAACTACAGGAATGACATCTGAATTTCAAGTACATTCCAAAAATTTTCCCTCAAATCTGATTTACTAAGTTGGGCAAAATCTGGAAGCACCCAACCCAATCGACCACTTGCTTCCCAACCACAGTCACCAATGATTTGATGTTCTTAGACTTGTCTTCGAATAGCCTTCTATTTCTTTCGTTCCAGAGGGTCCAGAATACAGCAAAAGGGATACAGCTCCATATTATCTTTGATAGAAAACGGTAACTTTCACTAAGCTTGGAAATTATGGAATTACAATTGTCACCTTCTTAAATAAGGTGACCCCTCATAACATAATCAAATTACAAATTACAAACATGCCCAAAATAAAGTCTCCCTATTAACCACCCCTTGCTTTGTTAAAACATCAACCAAACCATGTGCTAACCCAATTAAACTGTGCTCCAAGCTCCCTTGTCAAGTTTATTATTTCCCTCACATGGTGTCTAAACCAAGTGCCCAAATTATTTGTTTGCATCCAGCCTACGACCAATTTTGAATCCCCCTCCACTTCTAAATGTTAAACTCCCAATTGTTTAGCCAATCTGAGCCCTTGAAAGAGTGCTATTACTTCTGCCCTTAGTGAGCCACCCACTCCTATTGGGTCAGAGAAAAGGGCGAAGGTTCTTCCTTCCACATCTCTAAACACACCCCCAATTCCAGAAGGACCAGGATTGCCTATAGAGCTGCCATCAAAGTTCAATTTCACAGAATGCTGTAAAGGAGGGGTCCAGTCCTCAAGTATGGTAGGAGTGGAGAAACCTGCTACTATGTTCCATTCTCTGGGCAAATGATCTATAGAGAAATCCTTGAAGAGGTCCATAGTTTTCAGCCAATGTATGGCCTTGAAGGTGATGCCTTCTATAAGCTGAAGCAATGTTTTTTCTTGCCCTTGGAAAATCCCTTTTTTTTTTGAGAAGGTAAATTATCATTGTATTAGAATGAATAAACAACGTACAGCAAGATGATGTACTATGGAAACAAAAAAAAACTGTTCTCTCTAACCTTGATCCCCACTTTGCTTTACAAAAAGATTATCCTGTACAAAAAAGGATTCAAAACCTACACCCTTAAACAATCTGTGACCAGACAACCAATAGAACATCTTCCCCACAATTTTCTGAAAAATGGAATCAGCAGAACTTATCTTGCTCTTGAAGATCCGTGCATTTCTTTCTGGTGAAAGACACCAGAATACCACTGCTGGGGTTATATTCCAGATTAATTTTCCTCTTTTATTCAGTCCTTTCTCCCTCCAACCCTTTACAAAGTCCTCTACTGGTCCTGGGCAGCACCTTTGTACTCCTGTTATTTCTCTCTGCCCAAACTTCCCAAATAATGTCTGCTCTCATTGTTCGCCACACTTGAGGGAGGAGTCCACTTACAATCAAAGAGAGAATAGAACCATTCCCAGATATGAGTTACAAAAGGACAGGAGATTAATAGATGATTCACTGTCTCACCAGATGCAATTTCTTTGTTCCCTCTACCCCTTCCCACAAAAAGTCCCTCTGAAGTTTCTCAAAGTTTTTCAGCCACCTTTACTGGAATCTTCAAAAAAGAGAGGTAATAAATTTGTATAAACGTGACAGAACACTTCTAATCAAAGTGATTCTGCCCCCCCAATGAGAGGTATTTTGCTTTCCAGCTCTCCAACCTCTTCTCCATCCTCTCAACAATTGGCCTCCAAAACCCAACTGCAGAAGCTTTAGATCCCACTGGCAAACCCAAATAAAGGAAATGCAACCTTCCAGCTTGGCATTCAAACACCATAGCAAAATGATCCAACCCCTCCCTCCCCACAAACCCCACCCCAATCAACATACTCTTGGCCAGATTTACTTTCAAACCTGTTAGCATTTCAAAATTAGCCAGTATAGCCTAAGGTTCAGCACCTGGTCCACTGAGGCATCCAGGAAAATAAGGGTGTCATCAGTGTACTGAAGATGAGAAATATAGAGATGGCTATATTTTATCTGCCTTGCCATTGTTGATGCCAGAGTCTTAGTGGGACTGGGTATTGGCTTAGATCCTTGTTTCATTTTCTGTCTTGCTTGTTATGTGTTTAGTAATCTAAATCTTTTGAAGGTTCATATATGTCTATTTTCTTATGGTGAATGGAGTTAATTTAATTTATTGGTTTTGCATCAATGTTTCATATTCTTTTTATTTTTGGTGTATGCTTTTTGACAAATTTCTTTAATTGTTCTTCATTCAACAGGTTCTCCAGAATTATGAGGATATTTTACGTAAGAACCATATCTATTTACAGGACAGGAGCAAGCTCAAGAATGCTCTTGTTGGGTTGGTTCGTTGCTTATCACTGTTACCATGTAATAGGAGAACTGTGGATCCATCATATGGAAAAGTACCTCCTACTAAATCTGCTTCTGAATAAATAAATTTATTATCATTCATAAAAAAAAGTACCTCCTAGTAACGATGAAAACTAACTACTACTTTCTGGGTTGCACATTCATCTTTTTCCTTTGTTCTTTTTGTTGTTTTGAGAATGCCATTTTTTTTTTCTTTTCTCATTTGCAAATTGATATTCTAGAACATCTGGGTGCTCAGGTTGATTGTATTACTTGGTGAGTGGCACTTTGGAATTCATATCCTTTTTATTGGCCTTTGTGTTAGTCAATGGTTTTTCTCTTTCCCCTTACAAAGACAAGCATGTATCCTGATGTGTTTCTTTCTCAGAATATGGTCTTTTCTTGGGATGTAGGATTGTGGAGAGGCCTAAGAGAAACTCTTGATGTCATTCGCCTGGCATTTCTTTGATAAGTCCAAATCTGAATATCTGATTGTAGAATTTGATCAAAGAATCCTATTGTTTCTTGTTGAGCAGTACCTCTTAAGACGTGTTTTTTTGGAGGTAAACAGTTGACAATGAATACTTCTGAGACCCTTAAAAGGAGAAGATTTAACTGGCATTTGGCTCATCTTGTACATATGTATTTCGTATTTGAGAAATTTTCTTTTCACCATTTGGATGTAGTTGGACTCCTTCGAGGATGTAGGAAGTCTTTGTAAGGCCTCTTTCTTCTCTTCACCCAAGAAGGGAAATTATTGTAGAAGTGCACATGGGCTGCAATTTTGTGGAAAGTTTGGGAGGAGATGAATGCTATAACATTTAAAGACAAGCCCCGAACTAAAGGAATATCATTGAAAACATCTCTATGAAGGAGGCATATTGGGTAAAAATTGTGAGCATCTTTGCCCCATTTTATAGATGATGCTAGGACCAGCACACCCTCAAATTTGTCCCCTCCAGCCCCTATCCTCATCAAACAAAATTTTGATGGCTGATACTTGGGCAACCCTGGATTTTCAGGCATAGGTGCAGTTTTTAGAAACAGTGAAGGATATATCCTAGTAATTGATTGTTTTTTATTTTTATTTTTTATGCATCATAACTATTTTTTCTGGACCAATAGGTCATGGAGACTCAACAGGGTTTGAATTGTTAGTAGTGTAGCATGGACTAAAACCTGCTAAAACTCTTAATTACTAAGATGTTGTGGTGGAAAGGGACTTGTCAATGGTTGTAGACTCACTTAAAAGCAGCAGTACTGGTTCTTTGACTTACAAATACATTATGAAAGAAAACAACTGGTTAGGGAATTGCTTATTGCATTCAAATCCCTAGGAGATGAACTAACTAGTTGCAGCTAGCCCAATATTAAAAAGAGGTGCTTGGCATAACTCTGATTGTACATTTTTTTATTTTCTTTAATAAAGATTCTGATCACTAATATAAAAATAATTTCAATAGAAACCTAGTTTTCTACTTTGCATTCCCTTTTTTGTTTTTTTTTTCAGTTTGTTTAAAATGGTAAAACCATTACTAGTGTAAGACTTATTTAGGTTATTGAGGACCTTTTTGGAAACCTTATTGAGTTTATTTCCCATTATAAGTAGGTTAAGACTTAAGAGCCATTGTGTGTTAATTAAATTAAACTTAATTATATCATCTTACCTTCTAGTGTGCAAGTTATGAACTCTGTTGTATTAAGTACATATGTAGCAGATGTAGATAAAAAATGGGGTAAAACTACTTTCCTATATATGTTTTAAGTTTTTTTTTTTTTTTTTTTTTTACATATATGCTTTTAATTTCTCAAAAGTTTTGAAGTGGAGATAATCTTATGTTCTATGATGGTTCAACTCGATTTGGTTCACCCTTCTTTACATTTTACAATACAATTATGATTTTGAAAACATTGTTTATGATGTGCATACTTATCACCTTAAGAAAAAGAAAAAAAAAATGAAAAGTGAAATTGGGAGTATTTTTTGGCAGAAGGGAGGCTCAGGTCCTTCAATTTCACAAATTAGAGGATTGGTATCATAATACCCCGCAACTTTTGCTCTTCCAAGCTGGTGTTTGATACAAAATCTTCAGACTGGGCAAAACATTAGGACTCGCACTGTGAAAATAGAAGAGGATTTTAGAGTAGTAATGGGATGAATAAGAGGTGGCAGCAAAGGAAATTTGAACTATAGGAATACCATGAGAGAGATTAAAGCTGCAAAAAGGAATGCGAGCATCACATACTTTTGGCTGCATAGATCAGGAAATGGGTTCCTTGATACCTGGGCTAAAGAGGGTGTACTAGTACTATCCTTGGGGGAATTTATGTTTAAATTGGGGCAGACATCTAAGGCTCTAAGCTCCAATATAACTAAAAGGTTCTGGTGATGATATTACCATCTAAGGCTCTAAAATGTTCTGTATTCTCAAAGAACCAAATTTCCTTCAACCGCCACTAATCCTCCCCCTCAAACACCTCCTGCCCAACATCATCTTCATTCCACATTTCTCCTCTCTCCCCTGTTACATTTTTCTTCATCTGCTCTTCCTTTCTACTCCTCTCAAACCTCTCAAACGCTTTTCTAGCAAACTCCTCTCCACCCCAAAAGAATAAACCAAGGCTTTTTCCCCACCTGAGCGCCTCTTTCTACAAATTTTTCTCAAGGTGCAGAGCTTCAATCTTTTCCACCTTTATTAAACTATGGTTGGCATCTCTCCAGGTCATCTCATTCCTTTCACCACAATTTTGTTTTCCTCTTGAGTTCAGTCAACCCTTAGAGATCTTGACCTGAGTAGATCAAGATGTCCCCCCCCTTACTTTCCACCTTGTCCTTTTCTTCTATCTTCCTCTTGCGCCCCACCTCCACCCCAAGTTTTCTAATCACAACTTCCTTAACTAAAGAGTTTTTAGCAGGAGGAGATTATCACCCTTATCTCTAGCAACAACAACTATTTCCCTTTCAATGACACCTTTGACCGCTTTGAAGTTCTCACCCTTCTCTTCCACCTTTCCATCTTCCAATACTCCTCCTTCCAACCGGGGCTCCACACCTGCTTTCTCCTTTGAGTCACACAGCAGATTTGTGACCAGAGGAGAACCGCCAACCCTAGTCGTTCGAGCTTTAACCATCTCAACATCAGAAGACGCATGATTCTCTATTTTTCAGCATCAACACAGTTACCAGGGCCTAGAGAACATTCGAGTGAAAGTGAAACATCGCTTCTGATGTTCTTAAGATCAGTATATTCCTTCATGTCAAGCCAAATAATCTTCTTCCTACCTGATCTGTCGAACTCGAAAGCCATCCAAATCCTGTCCTCCACCTTAATTCTTCAAAGCTTAAGCGGCCTGGATCTGTTTGACGCCCCAACCTTTTGAACCTAAGATGTTTAAAAGAGAGGCCAAACATCATGTTAACCTGTAACCTACCCAGACGGTTCTTTCTTTGAGGCCCAAAAAACTACTTCCTTGAAAAATAGTCCTCACTCAAACCTTCAACAAGTCACGTGGCCCAACTTAAAAAGTTGGAAATATTTTGCGAGCTAACTTCAACTCCCGAGTCCTCTTCCTCCTCAAGTTTATCAATCACATGTCCCTTCGTTTCGCATGGCACATCATCATTTTTAGCAATTAGATGTACCCACCCTTTCATTCGAATAGGCCCCACTCCCTTCACAAAACTTCAAGACTTTACCCTTCTCATTAACTCTTCTCCCCATCGAGCCCCCCCCCCCCCCCCCCCACAAGCATTACATTTTAAAATTCCAGGATTGCCCTCATCTTCAATCTCCTTTCCTTTGTCGAACTGACCTTTCGGCTCCCTAGCTATCTCCTTGAGTGGACGACACCTCTCACCGCCAATCACTCTCCCCAAACCCATGTTATCAACCCACATCAGAGGGTACCACTACGATTCTTAAATTACATAACTCTCCAGCAAATCATAAGGACAAGGGGTGTGCCCCCTTTATCAAAAATAGTTAGGATTGTGCCTCCTTTGTCAAAAATGTGATTTTCCCAAAAATCCCCCTTTTTATTGCATTAATCTTTCTTTGTTGCTTATAAAAAAGAAAGAGTTGGATTGGTCTGTTGTATTGTAGTCTTTCTATGTTATAATTTTAATAAATCCACTTTTGCTACCTATGAAAAAAATATGGGCATTGTGGTGGTCACCTTTCTTTATTTATAATGGCTCTTCACACCTAGAGTTTAGAGCCTAGTGTGCCTGAATCTATCAAAAGACAGTTTTTTTTTTTTTTTTTTCCACCGGCAGTCTCTAATAGGTTCATAAAGCTTGTTTTCATTACCATTGCTTTTATTTTGTTTTGGCGAGTATATTCTCATATAATTTAATTTCTATTTTCTGCACTGCATATTGTTTATATTTGTCATTTTTTGCCTATCAATTTTCTCTTAAACTTTAATGAACTTCCAGACCACTTATTTGCATGGTTTCATTAATTTTAAATTAATATTGTCTACTTCTAATTGTTATGTCCTTTAACATTTCAGAATACTGAAACTCAAGGGTCATTGCATGCATATGAGCTTGAGGTGCCTAAAGAGCATACTGGTATGCAACTATAGCTTCCTTCTACTTTCTTTTACTTTTTAGTTGGTAAGCACTGGGATATATGTATGCTGTTGTATTAAGAGAATACTGAACTGGGTTGTGGCAACTTGAAGTCCATAGTTCTTTCACTTTTCATAATTTATTTTTATGTTTTCTTGGTAACAGTGGAAAATATGTTAAGACAAAAAATGGAGTGTAGACAAGTAGAATGAACCCCCCCTCCAAAAAAAAAAAAAAAAAAGAAAGAAAAAACCACCACACACACACACACAAAAATACACACTAAAGAGATCACAGAACATGCACCTACTCCCACCCTGTGGCTACTGAGCCATGTCAATGCAAGCAATCTTAAAAGGAGTGTCTCGCACAAATAAAGATCCAAAATAGAAAAAGGTTAAGTTTCAACTTCTGAATCCTTATGAACCAAATGCCAAGAGATAACCATGCTGTTGTACCTTCATTGAACCATTTTCTTTTGTCTAGGAATTTTGTTGAGTAACTTCTTTCTCCATGCTGCTCATTTGACAGGAAAGCCACTGATGTCCACATTATCCCTTTTTGCTATGAAGTCAACATGATTTGAATTAGTGTTACTTGTATTGGTTATGTTTCCTAGATATAGGAAGGACATGGCTGCATATGGTATCGGATATAATATTTACACTAAAAATTGAATTATCCAACATGATCTGACACCCTTGTACAGGGTCCTGGTATCATAGGCCATTTTGACTATTTTCTTTTTTCATCAACTATAGAGTCTCTGTGTGTGTGCTTCCCTACCTGGGGGGGGATCTTTCAGGTAGACATAATGTATTATGCTGGATATAGTTGTCCTTTACAGGCTCAGCTTCTAGACTTATACTTGGAGGTCAGTATCAGATATAATATCGACTTTTCTAGGTTTATCATTTTGTTTTTATGCATTCCTCTGTCCTATTGTTCTTATTCTTTTTGTCTCTAAGTAGTTCACCTTATGGTTGTCTTAGCAGTAAAAAATTATAAAAATAGTGATTGAAGAGAAGGAAGCAAGAAGAATAGACGGATACAAGAAGAAAAGAGTAAGAGAAGAGGGAAAAACAGTTGGTCCACTCTTAAACTTTATATATTTAGCTCTTTAAATGTGATGAAATTACATCAATGCCCTTGTTAAGTAATAATAAGAAAAACATACATAGCTTTTCTACTGATTCCTACAGATTGCTCAACATTTGTTCCCGTTGCATTGAAGTTTCTCCAGTAATAGAAGTAATTTTACTGCTGTCTGTCACTCCTGCCCTTTAACTCTTGGCCTTAGTTATTTGTATCCTTGAATGTTAGAAGCAGTGCAGCATGTCTTTTATGTTTTAATTGTCTTGCACTAGTTATTGTTAGTCTTTTATAATCTTAAAGGGAAAACTTTATATTGGTTTGTCATTTAACTTCCAGTTTGATTTTGTGTTTCATTCCATATTCCATTTTTTCTTTGAAAATAAGATACCAATGTTTGATTGCATCATTCGCTTTTCCTCTTTGTGCAGATCTCTCTTCCATCATTAAGAGACTAGAAGATATTTTGCCTATCTTGGTCAACTGTTTCCAAGATTTCATTCTATTAGTTCACCCAATGTCATCTCTTGATTCCCAGTCATTTGATTGCATGCTATACTTACTTCAGAGCATAGATCTTTCAGTGAAGTTTTTTCTTTATGGGATTGATAAGCATCAAACAGATTTTGGAGTAACAAAGCCTACATATAATGAGAAGGATATGCCGAGGTGGGGAGAGATTGCAACACCAGTGTTTTTGAGGAAATTTTTGGAAGTGTTTCCCCTTAACCAACTTCATAACACTTCAGGAAAAGTGGGTGAATTTCTTTTTCTGAGACTGCTTTATTATTTTTGCAATTTGCATTTGGGTTGCTAATTTCTGTTTAATTGTAACCCAACACATAGGATTTATATGCACTTTCAACAATTTCTGTATATTCCAAAGTCCAAAGCTATCTGCATCCATTTAGTAATACTCAGACGTCTCCCTCCATCTCTACCTACTCATAACCCAAGGAAAATATCATTCTGATTCCCAAATTGGCATGAAAATTTCTACTCTAGTGAAGCCTTTATCACCTATCCAGCTAGTAAACACCAATGAAATCCCCCTTTTTTAAACATCTGTTATTATTGGCAGTCTTTTTTGCTTGTTGCTTTGTCTATTCAGGCATTTTAGTTTTACCCTTGTATTGGAATTGATGATTAGACCTCTCTCTCAGTGGTCAGTGCTGCTAACTTATTCTTCTAATACTGGTAACTTATTAAAACTTCTTCTGTTGGGTCATGAATGCACTCACATGTAATATTGGCAAGTTTGATATGTGTACCATTTCTATAGTGACACAATTGCTTTGATAATTCTTTTGCCTCATGGCAGGATGAAGACAAATTCTTTATCTTGAACATTGAGATTACAGAAATCTTTCTGCATGCTAATGAATGGATCTTTACTTCTGCCATTTTAATGGAAAGGTTCCTGGAATTTATAGAAAATCTGCTGTCTGGGAAGGTCTGCTACTTACGCTTCTACTTTCCTGTTAAAGTCATGGCATTACATGCTTGTCAGTTAAAAAACAATTGTTTTTTCTTTTAATAAATTTTCCTTTGCTATAAAAATAATAGTGATTACATCACTGTTACTAGTTATACCCATTCTCACTGTTTTAACCTTGTTTATTCATCTTACACATTGATTTAATGATATTATATAATATTATTTTGCAGATTCGCTTTAATTCAAGGTCTGGTAAAGCACTGCAAGAAAAACATTTAACTTCACTACTTCCATTTATTCCAAGGCTTGTATCACTAGTGGCAAACACTTGGAAGTCGCGCCTTCTACAGGTTTGGCTTCTTTATCCAGAATTCATTCTTCTTAAAATCTGGACTTCTTGATGACATTGAGTATTGAATATGACATCTTCATTTCTTTTAAAGGAAATGACACTGCCAGGTTCCAGCAATTAATTGGGTGTTAATCTTTTTATCTGTAGCATATTCTTTTAGATTTGATAATCAATATGTATTTGCATCACATTCCTGTCATTTTATTCTTGATCTTCATTTTCAATTTTCTTGAAGTTCCCTTTGAAAACATATACATATTTGAAGATACAATTAAAGTTATTAAACGCTTTCCGCTGCAGGCATTTACTATGGCATTCAAGGATTGTAAACCAGAGTCTACATTGAATTTGTCTTTCCTTTCTGCAATAGAAGAAATGCTACTTCCTGTAAACTCCCTCTCCTATACTTTTTAAAGAAATGATTTCTCTTAGCTTCCTTACAACTCATAGGAGGTGAATATACCATGAAAGTATGAATCTTACTTTCCTTTAGGGCCCGTTTGGTTCACAGGAATAGGGGTCTGGAATTGGAATAGGAATGGGCCATTCCGATTCCAACTGTTTGGTTGGGCAGAATTAGAATCCCATTCCCATTCCTGGTGGAATGGCATTCCCCCATTTGAGATAATGGCCATTCCCTCCCTCTCCCTTGGGAATGAAATTCCATTCCAGCTGATTTCAATTCCCATTCTGATTCCAATCTGAACCAAACAGACTATGGGAATAGACCATTTTGGTTCTGATTCTGACGGATTTTGATTCCGATTCCAATTCCAATCGTGAACGAAACGGACCTTTAGCCTTTTCTTCTATTTTTCTATATGAGAATCATTGAACTGTTTGGCATGTAAACCAGTGACAACATATAGAATATGTGTATGTTTCCATCACTTACTTTTTTCTTTCCTTCCACTACAAAGTCAAAGAGGCAGGGCATACTGTTATTAGATGTAAGTGAACCAGAGATATTAGACCATCAGATTACTTGGATACGCGAGCTTCCAGTTTTGCTGGTTCGTCTGGGTGATACACTGTCTTCATTGTCTAAGGTTTGCATTTACATTACAACATTAATTTCAATGTTTCAATTGGGCAATGTAGCCCTTTATCTTCCTAGATACATGTGCATTTTGAATTGCTGAATCTGGCTGGAAAGATTGAGGGACGATGTCTTTTTTTGTTGCAGATTTTTTTTCACTTCATTTTTAGTTCATAAATAAATCGTTTTTTTCCTTTTAGTATTGAATGCAAAATGTTCTTTGTAGGTTATATTGCATCTTCTACTTCGCCTTGGACAATATGCTCCTATGAACTCCTCCCTTGCTTGGGAATATGATATCATGCAACATACATTAGGAGAATTCTATAGTACGTGTCTAGATGATGGTAAGATCAAAGCAATAAACTAGGTCAATTATTATATGCATCATATAAGTGAGTTTTTCTTGCCTTCTTGCCTTATTGGTTAGACTTCTCTTTTTGCAGGAAGCATATTATATGGTCCTTTCATGAAGCTCCCCAAAGACTGTCAGGAACTTTCTGTTTGTTGTCTATATTACTTCTCCAGTTTGGATTCACTTTTGCTTAGATCATTAGTATATTGCTGTTTGTGTAAGTATTAGCTGTCTTTTGATCCACTCTGTTTCCACATAGATTTGGTGTACTATGTTTCTCTTTTCTTCCATGGCCTTCTTTGATAAAATATTATATACGTGTCAAACAGTGTTTTTTATTTGGATATTTTCTTTTATGTTCCATTTCTTTAATAGAATTTCTGTCCCTTGTTATTGTCAATAAAAACATGTAAAAATAGAAAAAAATTCTACAAAACATGTTCCATCAAACAGTATGTTGATGCTCTACAAATTGCGGGGACTTTCTTAGTTTCTTATTACTAATCTAGTTAGTTTATTTAACTTCATTTCTAGCTGCCTCTTTTACTTTTGGTTCCCTTTCTGCAAGACTATCATTTGCTTGCTTATGGTTTGTTTTTGTATTCTCATTGCTTCAATGCCACTTCATTGCAGGTGATAATTTGGAACCATCTGTATTGTTTCGAATTATAGAGGTTCTCCACTCAGCTTATAAAATTGGACATCTCCAGCTCGTGGATTTAATCAGTTTCTTTGTCACCTTAGTTGCACGTTGGAAGGCTTTGCCTGGTAATTTGAATCCGTTTTTGTGGCATGGTTCTAAATTTCAAAATTGCTAGAAATATTCTCTTTGCTTTGGGTGTATATTGATTCCTTACAAATATCACCAATTTATTAGCAGATTAGGGAAAATTGAGGAAAGATTGGGCAAGCATGGTTGAAGCATAATTTTTCACAGTTCGGAAAATATGGAAAATGGGGATATATTTTTAACTATCACTTGATATCTTGAAGCATGTGCAAAAATAATGGAAAATGTTAAAAGGTTAGGGAAGGAATGAAACTTTTAATGAAACTCCAAAAATCAAAATGTATCCTGGGATCCTGCATGGTGACTGCCAATGTTTTGGAGTATGACCCCTCCAACGGGATGGTCAAATTTAACTTTGTTGGATGCTGTTTTGGGAACCTGGGGCCATCAGAAGTGGAAGGGTCTTTTAGAGATTATGAGGATCAGATTTTGCTGCTATGCCCATGATCATAGTTACCCTTTTTTTTGGTTTTTTCATTTTGAGTCTGGGTTTGTAGTTCATAATTTTCCAGTCATAAAAGAATCCAGCTGATGAAGGGTAGGCAGCTTAAGTTTTTTTTTTTTTTTTTTTTGAAATTGAAGGTAAAAGAAGAAAGGGATATAGTGGTAGTGTTCTTTGGTTGACTTGCCACTTGTAGATGCACCACATATCTTGCCTTAATCAGATTGTTTGATTGGAAAAAGAAAATTCAATCATTAACATAAAGAAATTTTGAAGAAAAGTGATTGGCCAAAGAGTTGCGAAGCCAGCTATGTTGTATGGAGCAGAGTATTTGGCAGTCAAGAGACAACATGTCTAGAAAATGAATGTGGCAGAAATGTGAATGCTAAGATGGATGAGTGGAAAAACTAGAAAGGATAAGATTAGGAATGACACTATTCGTGGGAACCTAGGAGTAGCTCCAATGGGTGATAAAATGAGAGAGTACACTAAGATGGCTTGTGCACGCTCATAGTAGTCCACCAACTGCAGCAGTTAGAAGAAGTGATTTGTTACACATTGAAGGGGCTAGAAGTGTTTTGGGTAGACCAAAAAGGACACGAGTATAAGTAGTAAGAAATTATTTAAGCACTAATAATTTAGCAGTGGATATGGCTTTAAATAGAATGGACTGGCGAGACAGGATTCGTGTTGCCAACTCCATATAGTTGGGATAAGGCATAGATGATGGTGATGATGAGAAATTGAAGAAAAGTACCATTAATTGGGTTTTGCCTCTAAAATTGAGCTTTTTAACTTGTAGATTGCCAGATTGATTAGTTTTAGTGAGAAGGACACATGGAGTAGCCGATTCAAGAGTATGGTTAACAAATCTAAGTCCCTAGTTAGCAAAGTCTCCCATTTTTGCCAGAACCTGAAAAAATGCACATAAAATTTTTAAAATATCTGTGATATTTCACAACACTTGATGCATATATTGGCATTCATTGGGAAAATTACTGAAGTTTTCTTTTGTTTGAGATTTGTAAAACCCATGATGTTTTGCCATGTAAATACTCTCATCTGAAGCAACAACATAACCATTTCCAAATGTCTTGGTGAACCAAATATGATAATTGCAGAGTTTAAAAAATTTTATATACCTTAACTCCAAGTTGAAACCTTTGCAGGAAGGCTTTATGCTCATGTGGAGAATGGTAAAAAGATATCAAACCACGAAACTTTTAAGGCCATAACTGGTGCAGTCTGCTCTTGTCTCCGTCAGATGGGTGATGATGCTCTAATATTTCAAATAGTGCAGAGAGTTATACTTGATGAAATAGTGAGCTAACTGTGCTATCTGTAATTTATATTGCTTCATTCCATTTTTCTTATATACATCATGCTCTTAATCATCATACTTGAGAGAGCACTTTTTAAGCACAAGATTTTTCCACTTAGTTTACTCATTTTGCATATCAGATACTTCATTTTCCGGTGGGGATTATTTCTACTGCAATTTGGGATCTCTAATGGTGCTCTTTTTTTCCTCAGCCCCTCAATCCACCTATTGACAACCTGTGTGGAATGCTAAGGTTGCTTGTTATACTGGACTCCAGACCAACGAAACTTTCAGAGCAAAGTATAATCATTCTAAGCAATTCCATTTCAGAATACTTGATTGATGCTGCTTCTGTAAGTGTTATCTCGTCACCTATAATCTCTAGTTATACAGTAGGTTTTCAATTGTGTTGCTGCCTTGCATGCAAAGTCTTTTTCTTAAACAGGAGCATATTCCCTCAACTCCTCTCTGTGGGGCTCATGCTGGCAATATAGTAATTCTTACCTAGACCTCCATTAGATTTTCATAATGCAAATGAAGGTTATTCTAATTTTAGTTTGTGAAAAAATTACCTCCAGATTTCTTTCTGATTGGCCACATCTTGGTGCTTGTGCATAATGTCACCAGCATATCTACAAGAACAGGATGACCAAAATAAACTAACAAAAAAGGGGGTAAACAATTCCACACTTCAAAATTTCTGTTAATTCCCCCCACAGTATTCTGCTCAAGGTTCTTCTTCCCTTTTAGAGAATAAAACCTATTCAAGGACCTCACTTAACAGCTTAAGCTTTTAGGTTCAATGGTTCTTTGAGATGGTATCAGAGCCACTTTGACCAAGTGGTCTAGCGTTCGATTCTCATCACCCCCATTATAATTAATTAAGTTTCAGCACAAAGTATGGGTGGGCCTGTGCTGTCCATGCTTCAAGCCCAATGGGCTTTCGTGTGAGGGGGCATGTTAGAGAATAAAACCTATTCAAGGACCTCACTTAACAGCTTGAGCTTTTAAGTTCAATGGTTCTTTGAGATTCCCAATCAATTGTGTAAATGTATTGTCTAATTTTGAGCAAATAGAATTTTCTTGTATGCTAGACCAGGTGATTGTTGCATCCTAACTCCTAAGCAGGATTTCCTTCAGCAATCAGTTGTTTATAAATGTGTTGAACTTTCTAATGCTTGCTGTGATTCTAGAGGTCCCCCCTTTCTTTTCTTCACAAAATCTTATTGGAGTCCCCAATTCTTCATGACGCTCTAATGAGTAGTTGATGTTTCTCTTGCCCCCGAGAATGCGAAGACAATATTGGTAATACTGTGATAATGAAAATGTGAGGAGTGTTAGTTAAGGATGTGAATGGATTAAAGGAGAGATTAGAGTTTTTGCATTGTTGCCTGGTTGGGATATTTCTCGAAGCTGATCCCGATGTAAGCGATGTAGAAGATTCTGTGTTTAGAGAATGGCAAGGAAGGGGTTTAGAGAAAGTGCAAAGATTGGGGGCTTGTACATTCTTGTTTAGCTTGAGGAGAAAACGTGATATGGAAAGGGTTTTGGAATGAGAAAAGGAAGGGTCATCAGGTCGGTAGAGCTATGGGTGGATAGGTGGAGTCCAGACTTTGGGCAACTGTCAAAGGAGAGAGACGAAGTATGGATTGACGTTTACGTCATTCCATTGCATGCTTGGAGCATAGAGACCTTCAGAGTCATTGGAAATGCTTGTGGCAAGTTCAGATGTATCGACTTTAGAAATTGCCGGTGGGAGCAAATCCAATTTTCCAAGATCTTCGTGCAAATATAGAATGCTTGGTTGATTCCAACGTTGTTGGACCTTTTTACGTTGGAGAAGTTTACCAATTGGGGATTGCAGTTGTGGGGAGGGATTAGTGCATAAACCAGAGATGCTTCACTGGAGGAGATATAACAGAAAGAAATATTTTGGAAAGAGAGGAGAAAAAGAAGAAGAAGGGAAGGGAACAGTTGTAGTTCACAGGAGAACAACCAAAAGAGGAAGTGGAAGAAAATGAAAGGGTACAGATGAGTAGGGGTAAAAAGGGATATAACATTGGGGGATCCTAGTTGAATATAGAGGGTAAAGGTGGAAATTCAAAAGAAAGGGTAAAGTTCAAGTCGATTATTAGAGGTGGGCCCAGGGTTAAGAAAAACATCAAAGTAAAAAGGAGTGAAGATAGATATTTGAAAGAGAGGAATAACATTAAAAATGGGGAAGGGGAAATTAAAGAGACGAAAAGGAAAAGGGATAGTTGTAGTGGTGATGGATCAACTTCCAATAAGCTTGGGGAACATTTGAACAAGGGAGTGGTGCAAGTAATACAACGGATTGGTAGGAAGATGACATTGGATGGTTACGTTTGCTGCACAACAAGATCCATTTATAGAGAAAAAAATTAGAAAAGGGAAGTCAGTTAAGGAACCAGAGAAAGAAAAGAAGATAACAGAAAAGGGGGATTCTCAAGCTAACGTTCAAAAGATTCAGAAGGCACATCCGAAAGGGGAAAGTGACAGTGGTGGCCCGGATTGGACGGAGGAGAGGAGTGAATGAGAATCACAAGGAAGGAGGAGCAGTAGCAAAGGATTTCCGGGTTGAAGAGCCGCACAAAAAAGTGAGAATGAGAGAAGGTGACATAATTGGCGAGATCGAGGAGGCGGTCTCTGGCAAAGCACAAGAAGAGTACAATGAGTCAGGAGACATCAACACGGATCATCAGGAAGGTACTGAGAACCTTGAGATTTCTACAGAAGGAGGTGAGGAGGGAAGGGAGACCTAGGCGAGGAAGGAGTGAGAGGAGCGGATTTTGACGAAAAACAGGGATGGGGATGGTGAAAAAGTAGAAAAAGGGGAGAAGGGAAGGGGTAGTAGGGAGGGACAGCTGGAAAGTGAGGAGTCAATTAAAGGGATTGGAAAGGGGGCGGTGGAAAAGAGTAGGTGGGAGGAAGGTGAGAGAGAAGACACTGGGGAGAGAGAAGAGTAGGGGATTAACCTTGAGGGAAGGGGTGGATAAGAAGAAGCTTAGGACAAGGCCTCTGGAGGAAAAAGGAGAAGAAGGGGATGATGTGCAGGAGGAAATAGAAATCGATGAAACCCATGTACCTCAGAAATCTGCTGATTTGGAGAGAGTGCTTGAGACAGACATAAAGGTGACTAAAATCCTGAGACTTTTTTTCTTAAGAGGAGAGAATTTTGCAAGAAAGCTTTTGGGGAGGTAGAAGGGAAAGAAGAGGAAGAACAAGCATTAAGGGGTCAGGAAGGGGCTGAGGAAGTAGAGGAGATTGAGGAGGAATAAAAAAATGAAAATAAAAAATAAGGGGAAATGAGAACATGCTCATGGAATGTAAGCAGTTTAAGAGATTTCAAAAGAAGGGAGGTTATAAAGAACTTTGTTAGAAGGTACAAAATAGACTTGCTGCTTTTACAAGAAAAAAAAACTGGAAAAAGTCGATAGGAAGATTTTAAGTAAGATATGGAATTCCAGGGACAGGGATTGGGAGGTTCTGGACTTGGAAGGTTTGTCAGGTGGAATTAACTCTATTTGGGATTCTGGGATGTTTTATTGCGAGGTTTTCTGTTTCAGTGGTGCTGGAACATGCTCCTTCAGGTTCAAAGGTCCTTGTCTCTGATGTGTATGGACCTAACTTGGATAGAGATAGGGGGTTATTATGGGAGGAATTGGAGGGATTCCATGAAGCCACAGTAAGCTCATGGCTGATTGGAGGAGACTTTAATGTGGTGAGGTGAATTGGGGAAATTAATGGTGGGAGGGATAGAAGAATGTCTGTGGCAATGTGGTCTTTTAGAGATTTTATCAGTAGAAATGAATTAGAAGAGCTGGTGCCAGTAGGGTCTAAGTTCACATGGTCAAATGGGCAGGACTCAACCAATTCTTAGGAGAGTGGATAGATTTCTGCTGAATGGGGATTTGGACCAGATGGTGGAGAGTCTGAAAAAGAAGGGCTATCAGTTTTTTTATTTTATTTTTTGGATCAATAACAAGTAAACTTTATTAGAAGAAAGAGCCAAGTACAATGCAGAGGGGGGTATCGGTTTCCTAGTAGAGGCCCCCTTTGCTTGTCAGATGAGGAACCTATTACCTGCTGGTGCGCTGCAGCTTCATTAGAAGTATTTGTGTCTACTTTTTCAACCTTTTTCAGCATGGCTGGGTGGGATCCTAGAGGTACTGAGATCTTTGGCTGCTGGCTGAGGGTGCAAGGCAGCATCAAAGCAAAAATAATATGGAGCTGTGTTCCTTTTGCTATATGCTGGGAGGTTTGGAAGGGAAAGAAGGTAGAGAATTTTCGAGGACAAAATGAGAAGCAATAGAAATTTGGGGGCTGTCATCAGTTCAAGGATCGTTGGTTGGGTTTTTGTTTTGCCAGAATTTGAAGGCTTAAGTAAAGCAAATTTCGGAGCTGATTTTTGGAACACTTCGAGTGTTCCAAGTCTATCTGTGATCTTTTTGTTTCTTCTTTGGGCCTTTCTTGTAAGCGATGGGGTGACTCCTTGTCACCAGAACATTGTATCTTCCTGTTTGATTGAATGAAAATTTTTTCTTCATTGATCTTCAAAAAACAAAAAACAAAAAAAAAACCTAAGGCTCCTCCCATAGGCCTCTCATGTAGGAGGTAGGTCCATAAATGTTGGTTAAAATCCATACAAACCCGTCTTCTTTGTTCTTATGTCTTATCAACAAAGAGAAGCACCTGCCAGTTCCTCTAAAATTTCAAATATGCTGTCTTCCTATATTGTTATAATTCCCCCTAAAGATCCATTGATGGTAATGGATTCATTCTTTTATTTCTTCACACATGCTTTCTTTTTTTTTTTAGACAAGTTAACTGAATCTCATTAAAACGAAAAAGAGGTACACAAGCAGGTGCACATGACAAATAGGAGTAAACCCCTATTAAGGGTGGATTCGAGCTAAGTCGAGCTGGTTACTTGGCTATTTGAGCTCGGCTTGCAGAAATATTGTTTGGCTCGAGCTTGCGCTCGGTTGGAGCTAGATACTTGAGCTCGAGCTCGACTCAGTTCAAAATCTCACAAGTTCGAGCTTGAGGTCAACTGCAAGCCAAGCTTTTTCTAAAATAATTGTACATATAAAAAGTATAAACTATTATAGAAAATAAAAATATTATATATATATAATATTATATACAATAAAAATTATCTATTTATTATACTAGGCTTGATTAGGCTTGCGAGCCTTACGAGCCAAGCTTCAATGGGCTTGAACTCGGCTCGATTAGCAAACAAGCCTGTATATCGGACTTGAGCTCGGCTCAAAGCTCGATTTAAACCGAGTCGAGCTGAGCTCGAATAACTCGTGAGAATCTCGACTCGTGGCCACTCCTAACCCCTATAGATTACATAGGAGGAATCCTTTCATTGTACAAGTCCTCTAAGAGGCACCTATTTTTGTTCACCTATGCTTTCTATTACCTGTTTCTTCCAATTTTGTTTCTTGGAGCATGACATCATCTTGTGCTCCTGAGAAAGTCTTTTAGGCTTAGTTTGGAAAGAGTACAAATACAAATATGTACAATACAAAAACATACAGTTGGAAATTACACCTATGGTAATTCAGATAATGTAAGAAAAGAAGAAAGAGAGAAAGAGAAAGAAGAAGAAAGAAGTTTCAGCAATAGGTTGTGGAAGAAGAAAAGGGGAGAGGAAAGAAGAATTCGAACCTCTCTCTCTAGCCCCCTTTCATCACTTCTATTAATAATTCTGAGTACAATTACTTGGATGCCCTTAATGGGCAGCCAGCACTAAAGAAATAATTAAAGAAAATAAAAGAAGGCCCATAACTAAGAAACATAACTTTTAAATACTACTTAAAAGAAATAAAGAACACTTAGGCCCATTTGGCCCATTCTCACTACACTCCCCCTCAATCTGAGCATAGATGTCAATCATGCCCAGCTTGCTTACATAATGTCGAAGCTTTGCCTTTGGGACTCCCTGAGTTAGAAAATTTGCTAGCTGCTCTTCGATGCAATGAAAGGTAGACACACCTCTTCTGAAGCCACTCTGTCCCGTATAAAGTGTCTGTCTACCTCAATGTGCTTAGTTCTATCATGTTGAATTGGGTTGTGAGCAATGTTAATAGCAGCTTGGTTATCACAATACAACAATAGTGGCTCGTCACATGAAACACCCATCTCATTAAGGAGAGATCTAAGCCATAACAACTTAGAAACACCATGGGCCATAGCTCTATACTCTACCTCAGTTGAAGATCTAGCAACCGCTGATTGCTTTTGCTTCTCCAGGAAACAATATTTTTGGCTATCATAGCACAATATCCCGATGTGGATCTCTTGTCATTCACATTTCTTGCCCAATCAGCATCTGTATATGCTTCTTCCTTCATGTGTCCATGTTTAGCAAATAATATACCCTTCCCAAGGGTTCCCTTAAGGTAGCATAACACCCTTTCTGCAGCAGCCATATATGCGTCTTTGGGAGCATGCATGAATTGGATGATGACACTCACAACATATGAAATGTCTGGATGAGTCATACATAGATAAAGAAGTTTCCCCAGTAATCTCTGAAACACTCCCCTATCAGCTAAAATTCATCCATCATTTTTTTTTATCACTAACATTTCATTAATTGATCACATAAATAATTGCTTGGGGGAAGATAAACTTTCTTATCTTCCAACTAGAGCTTGAGCTCCCAAGAACAGAAAAAGGAAAGAATTACACTTGTGCCCAAAACATTGACTCCCTCTCGACCCCTTTCTTTGCCAACCCTTCAGCAAAAGAGTTAGCAGCTAATCTTTTCACCCAACTGATCTTGACTTCCATCTCTTGAACCAGCCACCCAAATTTCCTCCCCTCATTATTGTACATCCATAACCTGCTAGTTTCTTTATTCAACCACCCTACCACCACCTCCGAGTCCCCTTCAATTATGAGTTTTCTTGTACTCATCTCCTTTGCCATTTGGACTCCTTTCAAAACTGCAATGATCTCAGCCCTGAGAAAGTCACCCACTCCAAATGGGCCTGAGAACAGGGCTGAAACAAACCCATTCTCATCCCTAAACACATCCCCAATCCCCGACTGTCCAGGATTCCTCCAACTAATCCCATCAAAATTTAGATTTAAGAGACCAGCCAGTGGGGGTGTCCAAGACACACTCAGTACTGTTTTGGTCCGGGTGCATTTAGCAGTCTTGCCCCACTTCCTCAACAAATCATCCACTATGAAGTCTGTTAACAGCTCTGAAGATTTCAGCCACTATACTACCCTTAAATGGATCAAATTCTCTCGGTTCTTTATTGCCTCTCTTTACTTAAGAGAAGATCTTGGAGTTTCTTTCCTCCCACAGAGCCCAACATACTGCAGCCCTCAAACATCTCCACATGGTCCTTCCCCTTTTCATTTGACACCTAAAGAAAGGAGAAAAAAGACTTTGCAAGTTTGATGGAGGATTCCACCTACACCCAAAGAGGGATAAAGCCCACACCCAAATGGACTTTGCAAACTGGCAAGACACCAATAGGTGAAAATCAGTCTCCCCATCCGCTTTACAGGGAACACACTTGTGAGGGGATAAACATATCTTGGGTCTCTTCTTTTGGAGCAGATCACCAATATTGATTCTTTCCAGAAAAACTTCCTAGCAAAAACTACCAACCCTAGGGGGAATTGGTCTACACCAAACCTCATTAACTGGGAAGGGAGGGGCAACAAGACTGGGGGACTGACTTAAGACTTTGAAAAAAGAGGCACAGGAAAACGAGCCAGTGGGGTTGGGGGTCCAAATTATAGAATCCAACTTAGCAGGGTCCAAGAAAACATTAACAAGGATACCAAGGAGACACGAAATACTATCCAAGTTTGAATCTCTCATAGACCTTCTCAAGCCCAAATTCCACCCAAACCTAGAAGAGGAAGATGAGGGGGTAAAGAAGGAAGAAACTAGCTCATGTTTTAAGTCAGAAAGGCCATACAAGGAAGGAAATAGATCCTTAAGAGAGGCATTCTCCACCCATGTTTGTTCCCAGAATTTTATGGAGTTACCTGAGTTCAAATCATACCTGATGAGAGGGGAGAAAGTTAGAAGTAGATCATGAATGGCTTTCCAAGGTGACGCGCTTGTGGTCCTAGCTTGGATCCCAACATCCCATCCATTTTGCTCCAGCCCATGTATGCTTACTATTTCTTTAGCCCATAGTCTCTCCTTTTCTATTGGGTCCACAATCATTTCTCCAGAATAGCCAAATTCCTTTTCTTGATGTTCCCAAGCCCCAAGCCACCTAGGTTTTTTCTCCTAGTCATCACCTCCCAACTCACCCTATGGTCCCTTTTGTCCTCTCCCGGCTCCCATAGGAAATCTCTCATCATCTTCTCCAATCTGTTAGCTACCTTTGCTGGGATTTTTAACACTGAAAGGAAATAAATGGGTAAGTTGGCTAAAGTAGCCTTAACCAGTGTAATCCTCCCTCCAAGGGAAAGGTAATTCTTCTTCCAAGAGGCAAGTCTCTTTTCAAATCTTTCCACCACTGGATTCTAGAAACTCTCTTTCTTTGGCTTATCACCCAAGGCATCCCTAGATAATTCAATGGCCATCTTGAAACGTCACAACCTAGAAACTCTCTTTCTTTGGGTTGGATGCAATTTTGCTCTTTCCCTGCCTCCTCCAAATTCACACCCACTACACAACTTTTCTCAAAATTCACCTTTAGGTTGGACATTTGTTCAAAGAGTTGTATCATCAATTTCATGTTCCTGATGTACCTCAAGTTCCCTCCTTCACAGAACAAAATTGTGTCATCTGCAAATTGTAAGTGGGTAAGGGGAATTTCCTCCCTCTCAAGTCTCCAACCTCTTAAGAGGCCCCTAGAATCTACTCTATCAGTCTCCCCAGGACATTAGCAACTAGAGTGAATAGAAAGGGAGATAGGGGGTCCTCCTATCTTATTCCCCTAACGGCTGGAAAGAAGCCCCACCACTGTCCCATTCACTAGCACAGAATAACGACAGTTCCGAACACGCCCCAAGATCCATTTACACCATCTAGTCCCAAATCCAAATTTGGTCATAACTTTTATCAAGAACGACAATTCCACCAAGTCATAAGCCTTTTCCAAATCTAGCTTACAAACCACTCCCTTCTTCTTGTCCTTAAATTCTCCACACTTTCATTGGCAATCAGGATTTGATCAGTAATTTGTCTTCCACTCACAAAAGCTCATTGATTTGGAGAGATTATTACTGGCAAAACTTCCTTCATCCTCAAAGACAAAACCTTTGCTAAGATCTTATACAAGCTATTTACCAGACTGATTGGCCTAAAGTTCTTTGGATGGGATGCATCTTTGTTTTTTGGAACCAATGCTAAGAAAGTGGAGTTCAGACTCGGGTTAACCACACCTCTTCTATAAAATTCCTCAAACACTAGCAATAGGTCACCTTTCACGATATCCCCAACAGTCTTGATAGTAAGCCATTGTAAAGACTCCCCATGATGGGGCAGCCACCCAGCTTATCCCTTGGCTTTCCATACACTCATTGCCCATCTATTATCAAATTCCATTCTTTTGGATTCCTGTATTAATACAATGTTCGGGTCAAACCTCTTTAATCGTTGCTCTTTTCCTTGCACTTCTTATACCCCTCACACTCCAGCTAAGTATCTTCATTATCATCTCTTTCTTAGTTCCCTTCTTCACCTACCCACTACTTCCCCCCTTTTCTTTTCTTATCACCTTCCACATCCCTTTTTAATCTCTCAATTTCACTCAGTTTTTTTTTCTCCACTTTGATCTCCTTTTTCTTTTGTAGGTTACCTTTCAAGGCATCCAAGTTCTCCATTCTACATCCCAGCTTCCCTACAAATTCTGCTATTGAATCCTTTTTCCTGTCTCCCTCCACTAATGTCCTTTTTGCCATTTCCCTTTCATTTCTCCTCTCCTTTCCCACTCTCCTCTCAATTGACCCCTCCCCTATGATCTCATTCATATCCTTCATCCACAACACATTTTGTTCCACTTCACTAAATATTCCTTCAATAATTTCCCACACCTTCTCATTCCTATTACCCTCCCTATCAAGTATCAACTCCCCCCCTTGGTCCTTCATCACCCTCTCCGCAATCTTAGAGCACCCACCGCCTTTGTTGGCTTGACATACTAGGGCTGCAGAACTTGGAATGGGATCAAAATCTAGAAGATTGGACACAAAAAACGTGTCAGTAACAAAAGCTGAATTTACTCAGTTACCTGGGTTTGTCTTGAGGGATGGAGTTGAATCCGGGCAAAAATTCTCAGCCTCCCTTACTAGTTTTGAGAGTTGGTAATTATTTGTCTCCATGGATTGGTTGGGGAAGCATTTATGTCCTTTGGACTATTTGGCAATCTGTCATCTCTCCCCGTTGTTTACCCCTTGTTGATGTATTCTTGCGCTGCTTAAGGTTCTCCTGATTTACCTCTTTATTTGCGCCTTGCACAATCTGAAGCCTTGGAGATGGGTTATTCTCGTAAGACTTTGTCGCCCCACTTCAAGACTCCCGGGACTCCTCTCATTGCCCGTTGAGCCTTCCTGGCTGTCTGGAATGCTCCTCCTCTACTCTTCTATGTCCCCTGGAATAGGCCTACAATGTTCTCCACCCATATCAACTTAATCATAATCTCCATCATCCTTCACACTACCAATACTGGTACCAACGACTCAGCTATCATCCGAGTCTTCACTATTCTCCCTGCAGCGATCCCATCCTTCGTCCACCCCAACCTCTTCTTCACATCTCTCTCTTTTGAATATGGGGTTTGGTCTCTTTGTGGAGTGACTCAAGGAGCATGGTTTTGTTCGATCTCGATGGCGCATCCACTGTAAATCACCTTGTCTGCCAATTTCCACTACTGTGTCTTGCCCTTAACGGTCCTCCCCATTGTAGACAATGATAGACCGTAAGAATGTAAGGTTTTTGCTCCTAGTCACCACCTCCCAACTCACCCTAAACCTACCTCTACCTCTATTGTGGAGTGCGGGCACAAGAACTCTAATGAATAACCCCAAACCTCTCAAAATAGGAGGTAAGGTCATTCTCAAAATATTCCTTAGCATTGTCTGAACGGAATATTTTGATGCAGGTATTAAACTGAGTATGTGTTCATGGAATTGTTGCACAAGTTTAGGCACTTCAGCCCGAGAGTGCATAAGGTAAATCCAAGTATATCGTGAAAAATCATCAATAAACAGAATGAAATATTTATACCCACCCAGACATGGTAAATGGTAAGGCCCCCACATATCAGAGTAAACAATATTAAAAGGAATAGTTGATCTTTTATTACTTGAAGGATAAGTGTTCTTACAATGCTTTGATAACTCACATGACTCACAATGAAGACTCAATAGACTAATTCCTTTAAATAACTTCGGAAACAACTGACTCAATGAAGAAAATGGCAAATGACCCAAATGATTATGACATAACATAATACGACTAGTGGACTCTAAAACAAATGCAATTCTCTTAGGTTGTACTTGGCTCTGCTCAGGCATATTTAATAGATAGATCCCATTTGCTTCATGGGCACTCCCAATCACCTTCTTAGATTCCATGTCCTGAAAAACACTATATGAAGGAAAAAAATGGTCACACTGCAATTCATGGATTTAGTCAAATTACTAATTGAAAGCAAATTGGTATTAAGTTTAGGTACATGAAGAACAAGTGATAAGGTCAAGGCATTAGAGGTCTTAATGTCTCCCATTCCTGTGATAGGGGCTAGGGAGCCATCAACAAGGGATATCTTGTCTCAGCTAGAAAGAAGTTGGTAAGAGGTGAATAATTGTGACACTGGTCATATGGTCAGAAGCACCAGAATCAATTATCCAAAAGGTTTTTTGAGTACTTGAGACAGAAGCATGATGTGTAATGGCACAAATACCTGAGTGAGCATATGTAGAGGAAGGAATAGTCTCTAAAGGGGTTGTAGCAGTGGACTCCAAGTGATTGATGATTTGGCATACTTCTCATATTGAGCCCTGGCGGCTGTAAGTTGTTCTCCCACTGACTTCTCTCCACCTTATCCTTGTTTACCTTGTGAAGAGGTGGCTCTACATTTGCATTTCCACCTTTTCCAGTTTCAACCCTTTTTCCACCATTTTCTTTCTTGACTCTGGCAGGAACGAGCTCTATATGCAACTTCCAACATGTGTCTTTAGTGTGTTTAGGCTTCTTGCAGTATTCACAGATAACATCTTTCTTCCAGTGCTAACCTTCAGCTTCATCCCAACATTAACATAGTGATCAACCTGCGGCTCAACAGACTGAACCTGTCTTCTGATCTCCTCACTGCTCACCATAACATATGCCTGAGACAAAGCCACCTCATCCTTTGCTAAAACATTATGCCTCACAATATCACACTCTGAGTTGAGTCCAGTGAGGAATCCAAAGACCCGATTTCTCTCCACCAACCTCCTATATGTTTCTGCATCCTTTGTGCAACACCCAAACAACAGTCTCCATCAGATCAATCTCTTGCCAAAGATTTCATCATAGAGAAGTAGACTGCTAAGGGCTTCTCCCCCTATCTAAGATTGTTGACATCATGCTTCAGTTTGTAGGCCCGAGCAACATTAAGCTTTTGGGAATAGGTCTCTGTGACACTATCCCACGCTTCTTTTGTAGTTTAATCCACAAGTAATGCTGACTAATTTGTGGTTGCATAGAATTCACCAACCAACCCACTATCGTGTAGTTTTCTTGCATCCACCTTTCATAGGGAGGATCCTTCTCCTCCAGTTTCTTCTTGCTCCTGGTAATATAACCCCATTTTCCTCTACTACATACATGTATCTTAATAGATTGAGACCAAACTAAATAATTGGTCCCATCTAGCTTCACAGTAGTCATAGCCCCTAAAAGATTCTCCACTAACCCCCCATGTCCAAACTCGAAATCTACGGAATATTTGGTCTCTCCTCTAATTTGCTCCATTGAGTAAACGGATGCAAACGAAAATCAAATTAGGGCTTTACTAGGCTAGATTTAGTGTTCTAAGCAAAGAAGAACCTTTCAACCCACCCAAAATTAGGGTTTCGTAGGGTCCTACGGGATGGGGAGAAAGAGAGAAACTTTAACCACCCCTTCCAGAGGTTCCAGAATCCAATCCAACCAAAACCGCCCCTAATAGAAATCAAAAGGCTTACCTCTGATCCCCAAGCACCTGGTTCAAACTATCTCTACGACCTATAACAAGGTTTTTCTAGTTTTCTAGGGTTTTTTGGAAAAAATCTCCAAGAACCTGCCCTAGGCTTCAACTAAGGATGAAAAACCTCCACAAAACTCTCCAAAAACCTTCCTAACTAGGCTGTGTAAGTTGTTTTATTGATCAACCGATCAGTTCTTCATACACACTATGTATGGGCAAAGAAAGGAGAAAAGGTCGAAAGTGAGAATCCGCTCTGATACCAAGTTGAAAATTACACCTACAATAGTTCAGATAATGCAAGAAAAGAGAGAAAGAGAAAGAAGTTTCAGCAATAAGTTGTGGAAGAAGAAAAGAAGGGCAGAGAGAAAAGAAGAATTTGAACCTCTCTAGCCCCCTTTCACCACTTTTATTAATAATTCTAAGTCTGAGTACAATTACTTGGATGCCCTTAATGGGGCGGCCAGCACTAATGAAATAATTAAAGAAAATAAAAGAAGGCCTATAACTAAGAAACATAACTTTTAAATACTACTTAAAAGAAATAAAGAACACTAAGGCCCATTCAACCCATTCTCACTACACATACAAAATAATACAAAATACAAGGTTTTGCGTTCTACACATTTGTATTTGGACTCCTAAACTGAGCCTTATGGTTCTTCTTTTCCTCCTGCAATCTAAACTCCTAATATCCCAACTTATTAGTTTCATTTCTTGCTATTCCCTTGTCATCCTTCTTTTCTTTATTCAATTCAAGCCACTCCTTTGTGTATTCTTTTCAAATATGTTTCTTTAATATTGCACACTGAGGAGGTTAGTAATTCCGCCTCCATTCTCCTTTTTCTAGTTCTTGATTGTTGCTCCCTTTCTCTGAGCTCTTCCAGGTTCAATCTCAATCCATCCAGTAATGTCTGTCCTATCAGTGTCTTGTCCTGCTGGATCCCTCTCCTCCAACCTTTTCTCTATATTCCTAGCCCCCCCCCCCCTTCCCCTCCCATGTCGTTATGGTTCTGAGGAGAGTTGCACAAAAGCCTCCCTCCCAAATAATACTCTCAATCCAGTTGTCCACATCTGTTGCAGGCAAGATGAATAAATAAAAGCACAACACAAAATATATTCTAGTTCATTCTACAAATATTCTTGTGTCTTATTTATCAAAAAAAAGAAAAAACCTGTATCTTCTGTTTTGATTCTAAGATTGGGCTCAAACATGGGCTGAGCCATGAGGCTCATTGGCCTTAAGTGAGGGATTGGCCCCAAAAGGGAATGCCTATGACCTAAAGTAGATAGCTAGTCTTTGGGCATTGGGTTGGATTTATGGGCCTTCCTGCATTACAACAAGTTGCTTTACCATTCTTTAACCTTAACCATTTCAGAATGCTTACTTGGTACTTCTCAATTCTACTGCCTAATATTGTCACATGCTGATTTTCTTCTTATATAGTTGTACTCTTCCTTGTGATGATTAACTAATTTATTATTTTCTTTTGATAAATATGGATGTTCTGGAATGAACATATGGGATTTTTCTCTTAAAGCTATACTTAAGCTTGTTTCTGTTGTCATATCCTGCATGGTACTTCAATGCTAGTTAAATCAATTGCTCTTGGCATCTCATCTTTTCTCTGTTTCTTGTCCATATGTTTCTTTTTGGTCATATATTGGCAAAAATAGAATATGCTTATTTGATTCTTCTATTTTCAAATTTCATGCAGTACATTCCAGAAAATGGTGATGAAGTTACAGACTCCAATCAGATAAGCATATGCCAGTATTATCTCGTGCCATGCTTTTTTCTGTTTGATAGAAGTGATAAGCTCTTAAATCTTGTTTTGGATTTGATGGGATCATCAATTGGTGAGGATAATTCATCACTTGCTTGTAATCATGATACCCAACATACACTTGATCTATCAAGTAGGATTGTTGCAGTTGTGTCCATCCTCTTGTACATGTACCAGGATATAAAAATCCGACGAAGACTCTCTTCATGTAAGGGAGAGATTACACGCATTTTGCAGAAAATGCGCTTACAGGTATGCTGCTGTTCTTCAAGCATTAAGATGTTTTATTTCTTAGTTTTTTTTTTATAAGTTCAAGCATGAAGTTGTTTAAACAATGGTCTTGCTTTTCTTCGATGTGGATGACTTGAATAGGCAATTACCATCATCTTTTTGATTTCTACCTTTAGACTTGGAAAGTAGCCAATATGCTATTATTAATCAATGTAATGATAAAGGCAAGTGACCCACTAAATATATTCTCCTAAGCCAGTCTTTGAATCTTTGCACCTTTAGCAGCTTAATTTTATTTATTTTTACTAGTGTAAGCTGATTAACTGTGCCCAAGTGAAGGCCAAGCCTTCGAAGGTCCAAGGCAATAGTAGTGTGAGATCGAAGGAGAGGGGAAATTCGTAGGGTAAGTGGCCCAAGTGAAGGTCAAGCCTCCGAATGTCCAAGGCAGTGGTAGTGCGAGATCGAAGGAGAGAGAAGGGAAATTCGTAGGGTAAGTGGCAGTGTGAGAGTGGATAAGCATATGGCAATAGCAGGCTCGAAATAACATCTCATGAATACAGAATGTAAGCGATCTCACTAAACGTAGCAAGCTCCTTATGGGGATCTCACAATGATTGTTAGAGATCATGACATTTCATCAATAAGATAAGGCAAGTGCAATATCACTAAGGTAGGATGAGTGTGTGATCTCGTGTAAGGAAGGATGAGACTAGAGAGATCTAAGGTCTCACAATTTTATCTTCCGAGTAGTGTGCAATCTCGTGTAAGGAATACCTCACCTCAGTATGCCCTTAGAGAGCCTGCTTAGCATGAGGTCCAAGATGCCATGGGGCGTTTGGAACTTTAGATCATGACATGTTGCAGAGGTTAGGGAAATTGTACATAATGGTACCTGGTACTTTCCATATGGTTCCCAAGAGCATGGTATAACCGTCTTGCAGTCCCCAGGACATGTGCCCTTGAGAAAAACATGGGATTTGCCTCCCGCTTGTTTATTAAGGGCATAGAAGATTCTGGAAGGGTTTCATCCCATTGCGTGGTGATTCTTTCCTATAAATAGGGAACCAAGCTCTGTGCTAAGGATCTTTTTTCCTAATTCCCCAATCCTGAGCTTACGGATCAGATCCCTTTCTGCTCTCTTTGATCCTTAGTGTTCAAATCCCAACTTTAGAGCTTTCAGACTAACCTTATCCCATCGACTTACAGGCAGGAGAGTGAGGAGAGAGAGATTAGAAAGGAGAGAGAATATGGGTTTCTTTTCCATAATATGGATCTATTGTGTTGTTATTCATGGGCCCCCATTTGGCTATGGGGCCCTTATTTATAATGTTTTTGGATCTCCCGCATTCTAGAATTTTCTTATGTTTTGTCTTTGCCTATTTTGCCCTGTAATTGATATTCTAGAATGTTCTAACACTAAATTGATGCAAATGGCTCTTAATCAATTGATGAATAGATCTGGTCCGGTCCGGTTTGACTCGGGTTCTTGCTGGTTCAAGTGGGTTAATGTACTTTTATGAACCCACTGTCTTACAACTAGTTGCAGGGGAAATTGGCATGAAGCTACCTAATGGATTATTGACATGCTATACACAATACCAGATTATTTCACATGCTACTGGTACAAATATAACCCATTTGCATGGAGCATAGTTCTGGTGAAACCTGTTGGCTTTTGAACACTAATTCCAGTTTCCCATGGGTTTTGGTGTCTAAAATGTCTTCTTATCGAGATTTTAATTATTGATCACTAACTTCAAACTTGATGAATGAGATCAGATCATCAGACTGGTTTATTGTAATACTCTTCTGGTGCAATTCAATACACAGTTATTATTATTTTTTTCCTGTCATGCATTATGGTATATTGAAGCTATGAGCACGAAATTATCTAGTTATGTTTCTTCCTCTATTTTTTATCAAAGATTTTGGACCCCTAATACCCTAGGCTTGTTTTCTTGTTCTTCCTTCTCTAAAGTTCTTTGCTGATTGTTCAACCCATTTCCGATGAGAACTCTTTGGGTGGGTCCTACTGCAAAAGTCGAAGTATTATTTTGGGAAGCCTTTTGGAGGATAATCAATACATGTGACTCTCTTCAGTGGATGATTAAATGGTCCCTTTCTCCTTGTAATAACCATGGAATTCTATCGGTTGGTCAAGTTTCCGAAGGTCCAGGGGGAATGCCATGAAGAGAGAAGAAGATGGAGAGGAATGGTTGCATAGAACAGTCGGGAGGAGGAGAGAGATCCCTAAGAAACCCTAGGGTTGTGGTTATATGGTAGTGTCTAACATGGGGGAGAGTTGTTCTCCCTCCTATCTATGAGGGTCATCCTCTTTTTATAGTTGTGTTATTAGGGTTTAAAGGAGGTGTTGAGGAAGTGCTCTTCCTCTTTCAGGAAGGTATTCATGATTTGCTGAAGTGTCTATCGAGGTTTTTCCACGTCCGATGAGGATCTTTTAGGATTAGGGTTTTCATATCCGCTAAGATTCTTGTACGTTTCTAATTCTATCCCCTTTTATGCTTGCTCAAGATCCCATATCGGGAATGGTCGCAAAGCTTTCAGTGATTTTAACGGCAAATGTAATGTTCAGCACAGCTCGTATCGTGATTACCTTTGTGCTATCAAGATCCTCACTGTAATCAGTCCAATGGTAAACTACATGTACTTACACTCCCAATATGTGCTTCTTTGCTTGAAGAGTGGAGATTGTGCAAGTAATCTCCTTCTTAAGTGTCCTTTCATAACAAAGGTTTGAAGCTATTTTATCAATCTCTTCATTACTTCTCTATTACACTAGAAGAGGGAAGTTTTCAGCATTGCAGGAGGGCAACCGTTTTGTGCTATATTTGGTGTGAATGGAATTCCAGATTTTTTTAAAACAAAAGCCAACATATAGAAGCATTATTGACATTTGCATGGTCTGTGTTGCACACTGGGTGAAACACTAAAGATGAATTTATTTGCAGTTGATTTGGTAGTAAGAGGCTGGAGTACTGTGCTAGCTTTACTCCAAGACGAGCAATATCTGAACCATGGACAGCATCTGCACAAAGACACATTGAGCTTCGTTTTGATGATAGTTTTCTTTGGAACCGAGTACAAGCAGGTGTAGTGGAAAAGGCAAGAGGTCATGATGGTAACTTTTTAATGAGTTATTCAAGCCCAGCTGGGGTTGGTAACTTGTTAAGGGTTGAATTCTAGCTCCACTACAAGGACGGGAACTTGTGAAGAACATTGGCTGGAACAGGATTTTGTTGAGAGAGACTATCAATTGGTAATAGGTTGGTTGCAATCAAAAGCTAAGGGACCTTGATTTCTTTGATCTTTGTTTAGAGAAGAAATAGCTGTACCTTCCAACCTGAATTGCCCGTTCATCTGGATTTGCAGGTCTGCCAAGAGCTTGGCAGATAATCCAGCAAGGATGGGAATCAAAAAGAGTGACTTGGAATTGGGGATGCCTGGGCCTTTTGAAAAACTGAACTTGTAACTGTTTACAATCTATTCTTTTGTTGTAGTCAGCCACTGTCTTCATTGAATTGCTGTCTTACTCTTGCAAGTTAAATTGGAATCTGTGGTTCTCATCTGCTCTCTATTAATTAAAGAAAAGCACAGTTACTGATTCAAAAAACTTATTATCCAGGTATATACACCATAATAGTATGGGAATGATGAATCGAGAACTTTGAAGGATTGCCATGTTCTTTAATTATCAATTGATGTCAAATACATTGAGTAAAGTCATTGACTATTTTATTCTATATGGTTAATGCAGTCTTCAAATGAAATGGGCAATACACTTGAAGAAAAACACAAAATACAGTTTTCATTTGATCGTCTGAAGATTGCAGCAGATCAATTAAATTGTTGGGATGCTGATGAACTCAAAATAATTTCTTAATTTGAATAACTTGCACATGTAAGTCTTCCCACCATTGCTTGCCCCAAACTTCTCTGTTACTCATTTTTTAAGATCCCATAATATATGCTATTTCCTGCAAAAACATTTGACTACATCAGATTTGCCTTTATTTGCATGTAGCATTTGTTATAGAAACTCTGATAGTTATAAAGAGATATTTGCCATGTTTTTGATAAATCTACTTGCTTCCTTTTCTTCTAGATAAGGTGTTTGTATATTGATGGCTTTACCATGATTTATTGATTATCCTATAGCTGTAGAGACCCTTAAAAATCTGTTTAGTAAGGTTTCTAAATTTCAAGATTGTTTTGGTAGATTAATGGGTTATCCTTTGAAGGGATCTGGTCCCCTAACATAGGAATTTAGTCTGCAAGCCTCTTAAAAGTGCAGGTTAGAAACTAGAGCTCTTTGCTATCATTGGTCACGCCAAGTAGCCTGATGGAAGTTCTTCAATGCTGGTTGTATGGTGACTTGGGTAATTGTCAGAGTTTGTGCCTTCATGGAGATTGATTTCCATTGCCACCTTTTGACTGTAAATGCAAGAATTCTCTAGGGAAAAAATGACAAAATAATGTAGAATGGTAGATATAAATTAGTTTCGCATTCCTTCACCAATTTCAAAATTTTTGGGTGGTAGGATATTGGTATTTTCTGAATATTAAAAATTTATTTTCTAGTTGTAGTTGTCTTAAGAATATGGTTTTAATTTTTCTAGAAACTTGTGGCTATTTAAAAAATACTACGTATGGTAACTTTCAGGATTTTCTGTTTATATTATAGGAATCCCATAATTACTATTTATAGTAAAACATCTATTTACTATTTTTAGTAAATTCTGGTGTCTTCACTTTAAGTTAGTTATAGCAGGAATAAGAAAGTGTTATTAAGGGTTACTATTGGATTTTTCTTAGTTGTAAAGCAACTAGAAGTTGATTTGTGTCAGTTTCTTAATCCAATTCAGAGTCTGTGAAGGGACATTCAAGTTCATAAGTTGTCTGTAAATAGTCATTGTAATTGCAATATAAAAAGAGTTGGTTTGATGAAATAAAGTTTGATTTAGTGAATTTTGGTTGCTGCCATCAATTTTCTCATTATTTTCTTCTCTCACTTGTTTTTTCCAAGCAATCTATTTCTCTGTTGTTTACCCTAAGGCTATGTTTGGTTTGAAGGAAAAAGTAGGGAAAGGAAGGGAAAAGTAGGGAAACCTATACAAGGTTTGTAAAGCTTTCCCTACCCTTCCCTACCTTTTGTTCCATATTCTTCATCCTCAATCAGCCAAAGCACCTTCACCCTGCAAAGCTGTCCACCAGATTTGAAATTTGTAGGACCCCTACCCCATCCTACATCACAAAACCTCTTAAGGCAGTGATCAACAAAGTTAGCAGGCTCTTGTTTTTACTTTTACCCTTCAATGCATTGGTTTTAGTTTTTTTTTTTTTTTAGGAGATCTCATGTTAAGCCAAGGGGTTTGTCTTTTAGACCATCTACATGTCTCGGGGGCCATTTCTTGGTGCAATGGTAAAATCTAATGCTCATAAATGTAACAATGGAGGTTTGAATCTTACAGCAACCGCTGAGTGCAGAAAATGACAGTAGTTAAGTTTGTATACTGTCCTCCCGCTCCCAGGACCCCAGATAAACTGGGAACAGAAATGGGTGATGTCCTCCCGCTCCTGAGAGGGGATTTTCCCCCTTTTTTCTGATCAATAACAGGAATTTCATCAACAGAAAAATAAAATAAAATTAACCTACAAGGGGGGAGCTAAACCATTCCAACGCCACAAGGATGTCGACAAACACCGAAAAAAGAACGAAAAGAATTACATCTGAACTCAAAAAACAGAATTCCTATTCCTATTCAGTCTTTAAGGTTGGCAAAGGAGATAGAATAAAGTTCTGGAAGGACCGTTGGTGCTTGGATGGCCCATTTGGTGGAACCATTATTTGGACCCAATGTGGGGTTAACCAAGACTCTTCAGTGGCTGAGAGTTATAACTATTCTGGAGGAACCATTATTTAGACCCCCCTTCAAGGAGAAGCTTGTTTGATTGGGAGCTGGAAGAGACTGTGGAGCTGCTGGGGCTGCTTCAAAATCAGAGGATAGATATAAATTTGGAGAATGAATGGAGCTGGAAATGGAATTCAGATGGTTGTTTCTCTGTTAAGTCCTTGGCCCTCAAGCTGAACAGTTCAGGTCCTTCAGATTTTCCTGCCAATCAGAATTGGAATCCAACAAGCCCCTCCAAGTCTAACTTTCTTGTTTGGACAATGGCTCTTGATAAATGTTTGACTAGAGCTAACCTGGAGAGGTGTGGCATTAAGATTCCGGATCCTCTTGTGGTCTGTGTGGTTCTGTCCCAGAAATAACAGATCACCTATGCATTCATTGCCCGGCTTCCTCCTGGTGAGGGGACATTTCCTGAAAGCTCTGGGTATTAATTGAGTGATGCCAAGATCAGTCAAGGACCTGCTGTGCTGTTGGAGATTTAAAGGCCTAAACAAGAAAGGAAAATTAGTGTGGAGGACTGTTGGAGCCCAAACACCCCCTTCGAACCCAACAGCAGGTGCGGAGCAGACTCCCACCGATGAGCATTTCACTAGAAGACAGAGAGGCTGGCATGCCACGCTGGCAGAGCCTTTTCCAGAGTTAGTTACACTGCCACAAGAAGATATTTTCTTCATGATTGAGTCGTTAGGCCAGCTATACAAGGCCCTGATCATTTAACAAGTGGTGTGAATGAATCTCTCTTTACTATCTCTCTCTCTCTCTGTGTTATCTTCTTCCTCCCATCCCCGTTCTTCCACCCTTTCTGTTTCAGGAGGTTAAACCACCCTCGAAGGGGCTTCCAAGGTGAGCGGCATCTCATCAAGGACCATTCCTGCAGCTGTTTTGTGGTCTATTTGGGCTGAGAGGAATAATAGAATTTTCTGTTATAGAGCTAAAAGTCCTGAAGAATTAGTGCAGAGAGCTGTGGGCAAGCTGATCTCTTGGGTGTCGGTTACTGAGGATTTTAAGCATCAGATTCTGTCACTTATTTTGTTCTCAGTCTTGGGCCCTGTTTGAGAACACTTGAAAGAAGTACTTCTTTTAACAAGTACTTCTTTTAAGACATGGGACCACACATTAAGTGGTTTTTAAGTACTTATGGGTGTTTGGTAAAAAAGTGGGGAAGTACTTCTTTTAAAGTACTTGTTTGAAAAAGTGACTTCAAGTTGGTTTTTTTTTAAGTACTTCTTGAAGTACTCCAAAAAAATAGGACGAACCAGTCCCTAATAAATTGTTATAATGCCTAAAATACCCCCGCGCTCAAAAAGCACTGTTCATAATCTTCTTCCCTGACTTGTCCCCACTCCCCAGTCTGATGCTTCACGGCTTCAGCTTCGTCATCTTCCTTCAGCCCCTCCCTTGCTCTGTCCCTTCATCTACCTCACCTCCCTGCCAACCAACTTTGCCATTGGAAACCTTTCGTCTTTCTTTTCTTCTAGTCGCCAAATCTTTGCCCCTCTTCTTAAGTTCCTCTCTCGATCTCTCCCCTATTTCTCTCCCTGCTACTGCAATTCTTAGTTGGAACTTTTCTTCTATTTAGAACAGGTCCAGCCACGTTGGAATCTTCACCGCATTGTCAGTTTCAATCAGGATTCTGGCGAACTGTAACTGCTCCCAGTGGCGGTTCCTATCATCAAAATTTCTGAATTTGCGTACTGCATTTCCTATAGCTTTGAGCGTCTCTGTACTCCATGTGTGCAGCAGCACTTCGTAAAAGAGAATGCGGTGAGCGCAAGGTGGGTTCCATCTCTGTGCTTCATGCATCGAGAAGAGAACAACTCCCTTCTTTTCTTTTTTGGTGACTGAAGAAACTGTTCAATTGGAATACTATTCTATTGTCGAAAGTGGATGAAATACTGGTACCCAGAAAGAGAAACTGGAATTGAAGCTCGGATAACTTTAATTGGAACCGAGAAACAGGGAAAGAAGATACCCCTGAAAAATTCAAAAAAATGGGTAAATTAGTGACAAATATGGGCTGTTTCTGATGAAGAAATGTATCATTCTTCTTGGGTTTTTTTTACTTGAAACTCCTGTTTTTTCTTCATTCTTGTATTTTTTTTTACATTGTTTGAATTGTTTTTTATGCAAATAATGATGTTGAAAATGAGTGAAGTGAGGGTTAAATTTGTCATTTGTGTCAATATAAGCAGTTATGGGGAAAGTAGCTTACCAAATATTCTCACCCCAATAAGTGCTTAAAAACATAGTAAGTGATTTAAAAAGTGGGTTACTAAACAGCCTTAAGTGGTTGTTAAAATAAGTACTTGTGAAACAAGTACTTTTTTTAACAAGTACTTAATCATCAAACAGGGCCTTGGTGGAGTCTGTAATCTGATTTGCACTCAGGCCGTCTTTTTGGCCTGGGTTTTGTTGTACACTTGTATTTTCTCCTATTCTGTTTGAATAAATTTACCTTACCTTTTTCCAAAAACAAAACCGTGGGTTTGTGCAAAGAAGACCATCTACATCACTGGTAATAAGAGGTGTTCTGTTACAAGTTGAAGGGGCTAATAGAGCTAGGGGCAGACCAAAAAGGACATGGGTTGAAGTAATGAAAAATGATTTGGGGGCCCATAATTTAACAATGAATGTGACACTGAACACAACAGAATGGAGGAGCAGGATTCACGTAGCTGACCCATATTGTTGGGAAGATGAGTACTAATTATCAAAAAAAAAAAAAAAAGATGAGTGTTCGTTTTAGTGGCCATCACTAAAATAAATTCACTGTAGACAGAAGAATGTTAAGTATGTGAATTGGCATTTTATCGAATATTGTTGGCTATAGTTGAGATGCATTTATTATCATACAAGTAAAGTTATGTCCTGTAAAATAAATGCACAAATCCCTGATTGAGCGAGTAGAGAAAGGCATACTGAATCAATTTTGGTATTATTTTTGGTCATTGAACTTCTTTTCCTTTTATTTGTTTTTTGAATGATTTTGAGCCTGTTGGAACATAAGAGTGCATGATGCAAGATGGTAATAAGATTTTGGTTTGCAATAACATACATTATTTATGTGGTATAGTGAAGCTCCAATGCAAGATTACAATGGCCACAACCCCAGTATATGCGGATAACAACTCCCTTACATGATATGTTCAATTAATTAACCTTCATCCAAGAACAGAAAAGCAGAGGCCACCTATAATCAGTTTGCATGGACACGTCATATTCTGATATCCGGTCCTTGCGACACTGGCAAAAATGTAGACCTTCCAGATGCACAATGTGCCACATGCAACTTACGTGCTAATCTACCGTGAGAAGGGTGAACTTTAGACAGAAATCTAAGCAATGTTTAATTCAGGGATGTCCACTTAGATGTTTTTTCTTGGTGACACCAAAATGCCAACAAGAAAGAATTTGTTGTAAGACTTGGACTGGACTGGATGTCGGACCGTCAGGCAAAGGAGCTGGAGGGCATTATGATTTTTGAAGCTTTAGTTTTTAGATTTTTCAAGAACCATTTCACCCACACTATTAAGCCAGGCAAATTGTTGAAAACTGTCTGGGTTCAACGACATACCTGGGTCACTGATTCATCATATATTGTAAAAGGACAACAAGAACTGAAACCTTTTATTGACAAAGAATTGTATGTTATATTAAGCCATAACATTCGTGGTTTTGAAAACCGGACGGGCCAGATGGTTGGATCGGTTGACCCAGTAAATGGTCAGTTTTCTGGTTCCATTTCACCTTAAAACTGCTTTTTGGCCAAAGATTGTTTATTTGGTCAGCAACCCTCTGACCTAGGTGGTTGAACTGTCGACTCGGACAATAGTTTTTTGGCCATTATTTATTTTATTTTATTTTTTAAGTCGGGCCATCCGTTCGAACCAGATGGTCAGACTGTTCAACCCGAGAGCTGGTCCCCAAAACAGTTCCATGTCCAATCTGGTTTTTATAACCTTATTTTGTGTTTGTATGGTATTTCTTTAATGCCTACATTCACCAAATATATATGTGCTTTTTACAAAACAAAACAAAAAAAAAAATGATTTACAAGGCTTGGACCTAGAAAATTAGAAAAATAACCATTAAACCACAGACAATTACACATTATGGTATATGTATAATATATTTGTAATATGACTGACATGGGTTCATTGGTTCAACCTAGTGATTGAATCGCTTGACATATGATATGGCCTGGTGGCATTTTTGGTTTGGTGAATGGTCTAATAATATTGATTAGATAAGTAGCATTTTATAGTATTGCTAAGAATCACATATATTTTAATAAACTCAAGGCCATTGCACGAAGTATTGATTTTTTATTAAAGAGTAAAATTGATAAGTTCTTTAACATTTATTATTATCTGCTCAGAAAAATCTCTATTTAGCGATGAAGTTGCAGGTTATTTTCCATTTTGCAGTTAATTGATCCTTTCTGGGAACAGTAGAAGCCATGTCTAATAAGCTTGCTTGAAACTCACCAAGGGCGTAAAGCAGTATCAAGTTTTGGTATTCGGTGGATCTGGCACAGCATCATATTAAAATGATCACAGGACCATGTTGAAATTCTATTGATTCATCGATAACGAGAACTTTTATTTGTTGTAAAAAAGAGGGGTACAGGTGGACACTCGGAAAACCATGAATAGCTCTGAACCACCCGAAGAGGAAAAAAACAAGTAAACAACACCTGCATATGCAAAGAGGCCCTGTACACAAGCTATGGATTCTAGGGGCACCGCTGACGCTCATATAGGAGACCAGTGGACTGATTAGCAAAGTCTGCAATTTTGAGCTGAAAGTAGCAGATTGAGAGACTGTTTTCCACATCTGCTATTTGAGATAGGGACCTCGAAAATGATATTTTCATATTGGTTGCCTTGAGGTGGTGATTGTAATGTAAATATAATATATATTTTTGTTATTTTATGTTAAAGAAAATGTAGTTTGGGGCTTGCTGATAATTGGAGGAAACTGGAAAGTTCCCCCTTTCATTACAAGAACCAAAATTTTCTAATTTTCCTTGTTTAACGACTGTATCTGCATGAAACGACAGGTTAGTGGACGTTGGAGCAAGAAACCATATCCCATCTCCCGTCGGCCGTCGCATCATATTTTGTACTAAACAGTAAGTAATGCCTCATATTTTGTACTAAACAGTAAGTAATGCCATATTCATCCATGGATCAGAAAGGGAGAAGAGTGATGATCCAGCGGGTGAATTCAATCATTGGGTCAAAAACTCTGAAAAAAAATTAATCCCAAATAACCAAATTTAAATAAATCGTGACCGAACAATCAATATTTTGTTGAAATCTCTGAACAAAATTTAAATCCCAAAAAACCAAGTTTCAAACCGAGAGATGAAACACGTTAAGATAGCATGGTTCGTTCAGTTCCAATTCTCCAGCAGCCCAGCTGCATACCCGTTTGGTGCTGAACACTTGGGAGAAAATGTCCACAGCATCATTTCATTACTTGGATACGGGATGCCTTTCAACAATAAGAGCAAAGCTATGAAATGAACCTAAGAAGCAAGCAGACCATCAGCTGTGGACGATAGAAATTTAGTTTAATAAAGCCGAAGGTTTATGGTGTATCAGTATGACTCGAGAGGAGGCTATTCGTTCAGTTTTGATGGTACACTACAATCCTCTCCCAAGATTTTTGAGCCACTCGGAAATTTGATAATTGAAGAATCGATTAACGTGAGCAAAGATCATTTGTGGATATTAGAAAAGCTGATGCTGTGTAAAGCCTATAGCCTATAGGCACAAAATCTGTCCCTAAAACGTGCTCTGATGCCCCAAATTCCTACAAGCCTAAAGAGCTGTCCATCTCTGATAGGCAACATATCACTGACTTGCAGCATTGTTCACCAACTTCTACAAAAAATAATTATAAGTAAAAAATATTATAATAAAAATCTAAGAGGACTCTAATCCCGGAGCACCAGCCCGAAATCAAACATATTTTACTGTCCAACCCGCGAACAGCATTGAATGGGCATTAACAGCAAGGATCAATAGACGACACCAATAAATCATCAATGTATCAGTAAAAATGTCAAATTTCACTATAGAAAAGATTTATTGTCTAATGAAATGTGCATTTTGATTATAGGTTGTAATCACATTGTGTCACCGATACTATAATACGAAAGATCTTCACCAAATGGAACGTATCGATGGCTGCCACTAAATTGAATGCACCAAAGGCTCACTGTAAATGTCGCATGAAGTTTCAGCCAATTCATCTCCTGGAGACTGCCTCAGGTACCATTTACCACATATAGTTTGATTGTACATCAAACTCGATCTACTAGTCTTCTTTGTCAGTGCAAACTGATTACAATCATCAAGCCTGAAGAATTTCTGTTTTCTTACTGCTCCTTGGATGGAAATTCCGAGCCTATAGCAAACACCAATTCATCACTTAAGCGTGCTTAGTTTACATACCAAAGACGAAGCAATTTGAGTAGCAAGGGAGAAACAAAGCACTATCTTCCACCGTCATTGGCTGCCTAAATGGATTTAATTGAACCTGCTAGTCATAAAAAATGCAAGCCAATTAAGTAAACTAGTTATTGGTCAAAAAAATAGGTAAATTAGTTTTTACCCTTTTCTTAATCAAGGGTTTTTCTTGTTTCTTTTCTTTTAGGCCTTCAGGTTCCAATTTTGTTCGAAAGAATTAGGGAAGAAGTGGCAGGTGCACATACAGGAAGCCTCAGAGCACGGTTTGTTACAGAGCTAATACAACATGCAGCCAAATGCGCAGCTTCTTCACAGTAATCAGAAAAAATAGCGGGGACATCCATCTCCTTTATTGTCTCCTGACAACAAAAAACACTGGGATATTTTATAAATTACAAATAAATATCAAAAAAGCCTTACATTTAACTTAGGGAAAGAAATTTTTGGGTTGTTTAAGAAGATTAAAAAATGAACCATTAGGAATGGAGATTAAAGAGGCAAAGGAGACCTACTATTGTTGGTAACCAGCTAGAATAAGCAGCAATGCCAGCATTTGAAGCAATGATTAGATGAGGAAAGGATTCCTGCACATGGGACAAAATCATGAGAAAACCAAAGATAAGGAGAAATTGGATGAAAATTTCACATGATCAAAAGCCCAAATTGAGAAAAGCCAGGTCCTCTGCATACAAAGTTTAAAAATTACGTTGACATAAATAGTGTCATAGTCTGTGTGTGTGTGTGTGTGTGTGTGTGAGAGAGAGACAGAGAGAGAGAGAGAGAGAACCTTCACTATTTCTTTATATCTATCATGATAGAAACCTTTATGAAGCCGCATAGTCACTGCTGAATTTCTGCCATGGGTAACTAGAAGACTGGCATTATCACTAGAAGATTTGCAAGAGCAATCTACCTCAACACAATGAACATAACTCCTAAGATCAATCCTCTCACCATCCCTGCCAGTCCAAATGCAAAGATGTATTAAAATAACATCAAAGAGGGAAAATGCAAGAAAATTTTATATTTTCTTTCCTTCTCCTTATGTTTACCATGTATGCCAATACTTGCCCTGGTAGGAGAAGGCTTTGTTGGATTTAGTAAAACCAAATTAAATAAGGCATAGGTCTTCAAAATGAAAAAATAAATAAATAAGACTACTGTGGCATAATTGGCTGTAGCCAACCTAAATTGCGGAACTGCTGGTCCAACAAGTTCCATATGCACCTGTACACCAGGAAAAAGTGCATGTAACTCTGCAAATCCGGCAAGTTGAAGAAGCTCTTTATCAGGCCCTACCAATATTTATTCATGAAGAAAACCTAAAAATTAGTATAACAAGAAAAACAATAATACAACATAGACAAATAATGAAATAATTATAAAAAAAACAAAGACAAATAATGAATTTAGCTTTTATAAAGTCAAAAAAAATGAGGGTAGAGAAGTTGCTTGAAAAAGAAAGATCTTTCAACTTGCTATTATCAAAACTATTACATATGGATTCAAATTTATGACCACCATTACAATTATCTTCATTTTTCCAAATCCTTAGATGATTATAGAAGGTCATAAGAGATTGAATACAAAACAGAATTTTTGCTGATCCATGATAATATTAACATGTGACAACTGAAAATAAGAATGAAAAACATCTCCGAGGTACAAAAATTAAATGTTAAATATGGATGCCCTGCCCACCAGTCTAATTAAGAAAAAAGAACTGTTTCACAAAAAAGGAACCAATCTAAATGTCATACAAGGACCTAGCAACAAAACATAATTTGGGAGCTAATCGCCATTTATCATCAAATGCTCTTTAGGGGCCATTGCTTGGTGTAATGGACAGTGCGAGAATGCAGGTTTGAGTCAGAGCAACCACTAGGTGCAAAAAATACCAAAGGTTAGGCTAGTATCCAATCCACCCCTTCCAAGACCTCAGAAAGCAGGGACCAACAAATGCTTTTCTACAAAACTTGAGGGGTTAAGTTTTTATGTTCCCAGTATTTAAATTTATTTCCTGGTTATTTAATAAATTCTGGGACAAAAGGGTGTTTAGAGAGGGATCCCCCCAAAGGGATGGCAGACAAGAAATCTTGTGAAACCTTCTTCCTGGCAATCTTTTGCCAAGGGAGGAAGGTGGGTGGGGTGGTTCCTGCTTTAATTAACTGCACATGAATTGCACATAAGCCATCCAGGGAAGATAGATTTGTCTGAAGCCTTTGTAAGTCCTTTGTTTACTTTAAAAAGAAAAAAGTTAAAACTGTTCACTCTTTCTGCAGTCCTTGTCATAATAGCAAAAGGGAAAAAAAAGGAAAAAAGGGAAAAGAACAAATAATATTGTCCATAAAATACTCTCCTGACTTCTAGAAAACACAATAGTCACCAACTCTGTCAAGGAGTTCGCGAATCACGGGTCTTTAGACCCATCCAAACAAGGTGTTTATGCAGGATGCCAAAGACCATGCGCCCCTAACAGAATGAAGAGACATCCATGAACATGATTCCTTGCCCCGCATCCACCCAATTACAATTTGATAGTCTCCTCAATCTATAATTTATCATAACAAATGGAGGTAGCCCTTGTAAAAGACAAAACAACTCAGCCGAAATGGGATTCCTTTGATTAATGAAGCATGTTTTCAATGTTTTGAAAACCAGAGGCCCAGGATAGGCTTAGCACCTTTGACAGGGGCTATAGTCCAGGCCAGGTCCCAGGCCTATGATTTTAAATGTAAAAACATTAAATATATAATAAAAGCATTCTATATATATATATATATATTATATGACAAGTAATATGTATAAAATTTATGTTATACTTTATATAATATAAAGTAACACAGCGCACTGGATAATGCATCAGGCCCAGAAATTTCTGGGACGGGCCACAAATGATCATCACTACCAATGACTTCTCATAAAGTGAATATGTCTCACCAATAGGGTGCACTTCATGAAGTCCCCCTCAGAAAAAGCATAAAGCAATCCCAGAATTGTTGGATGAACTTAGCCACAAACGGTTATGTGTTTTTTATTACCAAGAAGCAATTCAGAAGAAAAGGATAATATAGAAAAGGATGTGATCTAAGTTGCATGTACAATATAAAACTACCATATTGACAGAAACAAATTTTAGCAAAAAGATAACTAAATTTGCAGGTTCTCCTAAATAAAAGTACCACTGCACATGAGAAAAAGAAATTACTTCGAAAATTATTGCTCAATCAGCAGAAAGCAAGTAAAGATATACCTAGATAGTGAATATGGATCTTGTTGCTACCTCCATCAACTGATCTTGTTATAGTAGCAAGTTGAATAGCATGGTATACTGTAAGTGTCTGAAATTAAAATAGATATACAAATCAATAACTGAAGAAGTTATAAATTATAGAAAATAGAAACAGCATGAAGGATGTCTAAATACAATAAACAAACAGAAGTAGGTGATTATTGACAATGAATTTTACCTGTATTTTGTGGCATAAATCAAAGTCATCTCATACATCAGAGGTATTTTTTTATTACTAACCTGCTTTGAATTTTATTGATATAGTAAAGTTATGTATAAAATTCCAGCAGAGATTTTTTGTATCCTTTGATTTATTTTGCACCCTAATTTATGATGTAACTATTTCCTTTGCTAAACATAAAACCACTGAATTTATGTACCCCTGTAAAGACTAATTTTTTAATTCTTTTTTTCCACTGAACAACTTAATAAAACACTAGAAAATTAATCTTATAACTTGGTCACCAAACCATAGGTCCATAACATCTTGGGGATATATAACAATATCACAGACAGAAACCTGTGGTTAAGCATGAGAAGAATATCAATATAAGGAAGCTGTCCCATAGTTTCTTTTGACTCTTTTCCCTATAAAATATGATTAGGCCTTTCTTTGGGAAAAGGTAAGCAGGGGTTAAAGCCAACATCAACTTGCTATGTTAGAAAAACAATCAAATTACAAACAATAACAGGTAAGCCCATAGGCATCCTTTGAGATTACAACAACAGTCTAATAGGTTACGAAAACACCCAATGAAAAAGGAATATTATAGCAAAAATAGACTTATAGCATACCCAGTGGAGTAACAAAGCAACAGGTGAATGCAATGGGAGGCACCGCCACTCATAGTAGTCTTTCCAACTTCTCAAACAGATTGATATTGGAGTTATTGGCTCTACATGATTTTCAAGGTAACCAATAAAAGTATCATCTATTACTGAGAATGAATGATGGTTGCAAGCAACAAAAACTAAAAGCTAAGAGAAAATTACCACAGCATGGGCATAAAGTGCTTGGAAGATTCCAATCATCAATTATCCTGTGAATACACACCAGAACAATAAAAAAAGAAAGACTGTGTTATTACAATAAATTTAAAATAAAAATTTTAAAGGAACACCATCAATTATCCCTTATACATATATTACCACATAATTTTAAGGTTAACTTTTGTAGCACTCTTGGCAATTTAAATCAAAGAAAAATATACAACAGTGTATTTAGTAATAAAAATACAGATAGAAAATAGTAAAAAGAATCACATGACAATTGCAGCATCATAACCATTATAAAGGTGCAATACCTTAATTGCCAACCACCTTAATCTTGATCTAAAAGAAAGGTATTGGAGATAATAATGGCAGGCTTTGACCATTACCACTGTTACAATGGTTAAAACTGCTGTTACAGCAGTATTTTATTTTCTAAATCATTACAAGTAATCAGCTATTTTGTTGAATCATATATTACATTTCATGAATAAATAATGCTCTTATGGCACTTAAATGTTATTATACAATTCCAAAGCTTGCTTTGGGAAGCAGCTCATTAGCAATGCCACTTTTTCTGAATATAAAACAAACCTCTCAAGACACTTGCTCACCTATCCTTTTGCTAGTTTAAAAAAAGAGAAGAGATAGAGAAATGCACACATACATCATCATCATCCAAGCCTTATCCCAATTATATGGGGTTGGCTAGAAGAATCCTGTTTTGCCAATCCATTCTATTAAAAGTCATATCCACTGTTAATTTATTAGTGCTTAAATTGTTTCTACTACTTCTACCCACATTCGTTTTGGTTTATCCTAGCTCTTCTAGCCCCTCCCACTTGTAACAAATCACTTCTTCTAACAGGAACTGCTGGTGGCCTTCTATGCACGTGACTAAACCATCTTAGTCTACCCTCTCTCATTTTATCACCTATTGGAGTTACTCCTAGGTTTCTACGGATGGCCTCATTCCTGATCCTATCTTTTCTAACTTTTCCACTCATCCATCTTAGCATTTGCATTTCCATTATGCTCGTTTTCTCAACATGTTGTTTCTTAACTGTCCAACACTCTGCTCCATACAACACAGCTGGCCTTACAACTGTTTTATAGAATTTTATTTATAATCTAATAGTAGTCTCCTATCACACAAAAGTCCAAATACACACCTCCATTTTGCCCAACTTACTCTAATTCTTTGAATGACATCCTCCTTAATCTCTCCCTTGTTATGAATTATTGAACCAAGGTACTAGAAATGGGCACATTGAGTTATCTCTTGGTCTTTAATCCTAAGTGTATCCTGATTTACACTCTTATAATAAATCTACATGTCATATACTCAGTTTTAGCCCTACTTACTTTAAAACCTCTTGTTTCTAGGGCTGCATTTAATCCTTCATTAGTTTCATCAATTAAAACAATGACATCCCCAAACATGCACTATGGAGCTTCTTCCTAAATATGTTTAGTTAATTCATCTATGATCAATGCAAATAAATAAGGGCTAAGCATTAAACCTTGGTGAAGACCCATCATAACTGTAAAAGCCAAAGTCTCTCCCAATAGTGGTCTAACATTGGTTGTTGCCATGGTTCAAAGTATCGATACGATACGCCCCATATTGGGGCGTATTGTATCATATCTTTTGAAAAAGATACGGTCCGAAACACCTATTTCCAGGTGTTTCGGACCCCCAACTTTTTTTAATAATAAAAAACATCCTATAAGCTTCCCAAAAAACCAAACTTTGAAAAAAAAAAATGTGTGTATCGGCCGTTTCTAAGTATCGATACGATACGGCTGAAATGCATAATGTATCGATACTTTGAACCTTGGTTGTTGCCCCCCTCAACATATCCTTAATTAGGTCTATATACTCACTTTGAACCCCTTTCTTTTTCAAGATCCACCATATTATCTCTCTAGGAAGTCTATTATAAGCCTGTTCTAGATCCATGAACACAATATGAAGATCATTCTTCTTCCATGGCTGATCTCCCTGGCATAAATCCAAATTGGTTTTCTAATACACTTGTTTCAAGTTGTAATCTTTATTCAATTATTCTCTCCCAAAGTTTCATAGCATGGCTTATGAGTTTAATCTCTCAATAGTTATTACAATTTGTATATCACCTTTGTTCTTAAATATTGGCATCATACTGATATTTCTCCAATCATTAGGCATCATCTTTTCTTTTACTATCTTATTAGATAGCTTAGTTAGTCATAACAAGCCTACCTCTCCCATACTTTTCCACATTTCTATTGGAACCCCATCAAATCCTAACGCCTTTCCTTTGTCCTTCTTATTTAGTGCCTCTTTTACTTCAATAAGTCTAACTTTACATAAACTTATTGCATCATTAGATCTTGAAGGTATAACAATGAGAAATAACTGAATAATATCATTGCATCATGCATAAACTTATTGCATCATGATCTGTTGCAATACATAGATCATGGGGACAAAATAATATCATTAAGCATGGCTATTAAGGTATAGCAATGAGAAATGACTGAATAAAAATTAAGACTATAGTAGTTGTCTTTAATACATAATATGCTCCAAATATGAATGGCATGGTATAATAAAGCATCCCTTCATCCACAATAGGTTAGCTTCTCAACGCATCTCAATATGATAGGTTACATGTTGAAGAACTACAGGACCAGAGAGTGGTAATGGTGGATGCTTGTACAGTTCCATTTATTGTATTTATGATGTTTCTAATTCCAATGATACTATAACATTTTGATAACCATAGGTTTTTAGTATGGCACAAATTATTGACTTAATCACTTCCATTTAGAGAAGCATTTAGGTTCCTATCATCGAACATTTATATAGGATACAAGAACAAAACAATGGGCACACAATGTAGTTTCTACCCCCACATCTCCATGCAGACGGAGAGGATAAAAGTAAACCTTAAATGGTCAGAAGAAGCAACCGAAGTCCCACAACTACATTCATATTTCCACATTCCGACAAGATGAAGTCTCCTTGTCATCAAAAAGGAGCAACGGGTCACCTGTTTTTCACAAACCTAATTCAAAAGAAAAAGACACAGAAGAAGCATGTCAATGAAACTTATCACTAATCTAGTCATGCAGACAGAAAGAACAAAACTAGGATAGAAATTTTAGTCGACTTTGGCATAAAGAGCCATCTACCAACTGCCAACAACCAAATTACCAGTCACCTGAAGCGTAGCTTCCTTAGAGAATGTAAAGGGGAAATCGTGCAAGACCTCTGCGGACCTCATTTGTAGTTCTAACCTTTCACATTCTTCTTTGTGATCTCTCCAATGTGAAAGCTGAAGAGAAACAAACATAATAAGAGATAAAATCAAAAAATTAACGCCCTTCACATATTTTCCGAAATAAAACTAAACCAACGAGCTGAGTGCCGACCCAAATAAAACTACGTTTTCCATTAAATCAAAAGAGAAATTTTAGTTTCGGGCATTAACACGGATGGATTGTACAGCCATAACTATGTTTTCCGGCTTGTCACTGAAATTCAGTAGCAACTAGCAACAACAACTTGATAGAGTTGGAAAAGAATGAACTTTATCATGCCTGGTGAGAAACGGAACAGTAAGCGACGGCTCCGCAACGACCACAACGTCTTGTAGCTGGACCGATGCAGCGCGTTCCCCGTCCCTTCGCAGCGCATTCCATCGTTTCCCAACCCTCTTCCACGGTCTACAACGCTGCAACCACCCCTACTACATATTATTATTTTCGCAGTGCACGATTACTAATTCATCCAGAGTTCAACCGACGAGTTTTGGAATCGCTGATTCTGGCAATAACAGACGCCTTTACGCACGCTGAGTGTTGGATGTTGGTTGAGACTTGAGAGCTGAGAGTCTGAGACAAACAAAACCTTCGTCTACGGACGGAACGTCTGCCTCTTTACTCTTTGGACAAGAAATTGGAACAAGTACAGCGATCCTGACTCCTGAGCCCACTATAACTCCCACTCCCACTAAGCCCACGTTATCAAGATCGGGATCCGGTACTAATCCTTGCCTACTCTGTGGCATTAGTTTTTGGACGGCCCACTTATCTGAAATTCGAAAATTAACGCGTGACAAATTATGTGTTTGATTCCGTTTAGGTTTTTTCATTCAACTTTTTTATTTAATTTGTTTGTAAAATAGAGAAAGATAATAATTATAATTATTTATAATTATTAGGTTTGACACCAGTATAATAGTGACAAAACTTTGGGACATGTGGGAAGCGTATTATTGGTAGCAGATCCAAACTCAACTACAAGTCTGATCGAACCCGCATGGGCCCGCCCTACGCGCGCCAGACGTGCACATCCAACCGTGTAGTCTGCACAATGTATTAAGTTCAAAACTATGAAAGAGGTTCGGGTATTGTACATTCTAGAGATGATTAAATGTTAGATGACGAGTATGTGCATTGTCAAGTAATTTCGTTCGCCCTGCGTCTCTTATTCGTATAAGCAAATAGGATTTGAAAATTTAAGACAAGACCGAACCTTGAAAATGAACAAGCCGATACGAGTTGGTTTGGTTTTCCAGAATTCAGGCAACACTAGGCTTGCAGCTTGCTAACGAGTAACGACCGGTCGACCACGACCCATCGTCTGTCACCTAAACTGCATCAATTGCATAATGCACTTATCTTACAATGCCCATGGTTTTGAATGTAAAATAGTTCCAGTGGCCACTGTGAGCTAAAATTCAAGCAATATACCATCATCATATGCTAATGCTCCACAAATTCAATTCCCAAATTTTATTGTAGAAACGTAGAATTAGAAGATACATTGAGTTACTAAAAAAAATTGATTTTTATCCCATTTAAAATTACAATGAACAGAAAATGGAAAAGGAAAAGCATAGTACAGACAACTAAGCTGGATCATCAAATGCTAAAAACAAAAAAAAAGGTCGACATTATGTAATGATGTGGAGTGGAGGACAGCCATTCCAGTTGGTGCATAGAGTACATACACCCAACTTTAAGGCCATCTCTTCTTTCTCAATAAAAATGGAGTAAAAAATGGCATTTCATTATTGTACATCTCTACTTAGTTAATGGAGAGTTTAAGAAAAGGGGTAAATCAGGAGAGCTGTTGTATTGGTTTCTTGCCAGCAACTTCAATGTACCATGACTTCCATGCCTCCATGTAATGAGCAAATAGGTCACTCAAAGCTGTACACACAACCCATTGCATGTTAGTCACTATACTTTTCATTTAATATAACAAGCAGCTCTGCACCAAGTTGTCTTCCTAGCAGTAGTACAAGAGCGCATTCCTACAGCTTGCAGATGATTTGAAAAAGCACATTCGCTTTTTCACTTTTGGCAATGTGACTGTGAAGACCAGACCAAACCAGAGATCGGGGTTCAGCACAGATCACGGCCATCAGATCTTTGATTGGAAAACAGCCAACCATTTTGATAATCATATAACATAAGTATATGAATGGCACAATATGAGTAATGCACGCACAAAAAGGAACAAGACCGTAAAAAATAAATATCACTGCATCACCATAATCGTCATCCAATCCACTACTACTTCAATTTAATTAACCCATTTATGTTTGGGCTGTGCATATTAATGCAATGACATAGCATAGAAGTAAACTAATGTTAAAGTTATTCCCGTTCTATACCTTGATTGTGGTATTGAGGACGATAAGTAGAGGCTAGACTCTCCCAATCTTGCACCCTGTTAGAGCTGTTCTTATCGGAATCACCGACTTTGGGAATCCCAACTGGACTGAAAGGACCAAACACAAAACCTTTGGAACTCTGCTTTGACTGTTGTTCCGCCTGATTTCTATCAATATGTTTGTTCAAATCCTCTTGATCCATCTGGTTTTGCATTTGTGCTTTCGTATTCTGGTTTAGCTTCTCATCTTTCAAATGAACCATCTTAGTCCTCTTAAGATTAGTGTTAGTAATGTCAGCCCCGAACACTCTTTTCCTAGTGTCTTTCAAATCCAAATTGGTAAATCCGTTCTCAATTTTTCCTTTCATCCCCAACCACCTGAACGCTGGTTTCCTGCTCTCTGAGTGATGAGTCTGCAAATCAACCAGGAGAAAATTGAAGCTATGGGGATTTTCAAAACAGAACGAGCATAATCCTTTTATATTTCCTTCCTTCCCATTGATGAAATATCTTACCTTTTCAATGAGGTTCATGGAAGACAATACATTTGCAATGTCGTATAGCCTTCTAACTTTTGCTGCAGAGTTATCTTATGAAAAGAGTATTAGTCATGGAGCTGTGCTTTCTCTCCAAAATATCTACCTAGTTATGTCGGTGATAATTCCAAATGAAATATAACAAAGCAAGATCATTACTTCTCATCTGTGAAGAATTTTGGGCATCACCAAGCAATATCCTTGCAGCTTCATCTAGTGAGATCAAATCCGCCTGAATGAAAAGGAACAAAAATTATTAGAATTCCATAACAACAAAACTGTAACAGGCGAGAAATCGCAAAATTTGAGCTTACATTAGAGCAGAGAAAGAGCTTGACAAAATTCTGTGTAAGAAGCCCGAGAGATTTCTCTCTTCTGTTGTCTGCATACACATAAAATGTAAAAAAAAAAAAAAAAAAAAAAAAAGACAAATCAAATATGATCAAATTTCGTATCCCAGATAACCTGTCAGTTCAAACACTTCTAAGCTATATTTTTTTCTTTCCTAGAAGTTAGTGAACATGAGATGCTTAAGATTGTAGAGAGGTTGTGTAAATACATAAAAGTTTTCCGTTGTTTAATTCGGAAAATAAGATGAACTTAGGAGAAAATTACCAGCTTTTGAAGATGTGGAAGGCTTAAGAACGGAGTTCGGGCTTGATTTGTCATCCCCATTTACGGTGTTAGGATCCAAGGATTTTTCATCTTCATCATCTGAGATCTGAGGTAGAAAAAGGCTACTTTCAATTAGCACTAGAAGAAAAAACAGAAATGTAATAATGGGAAAAAAGCTTATAAAAGTTTAACCTACTTTTCCATAGTTGCAGGCATCAAAAGTGTTAAATAAGTTTTCCCTCAAAGCCTCTTCCTAATCAAAGATCATAGCAGACAGAATTAGGGAATCTTTTGAAAATTTCTCCACTGAGATCTCTTTAAGCCAAAGGAAAGCAGAAAAATTAAATTACCTTAAGTTCCTTTAGAGCCTGAGGAATTCCCCCAAATCCCTTCCAAGAATACCTGTTTTTCGCTTTCCTTGCCAAGACCTATCAAAAACCTAATTTGCTAAGGATTTGCCCATCTCAAGAACTGAAACAAAACAAATGGGAAGAGATGAGAGATCATACTCCAACGCTTTCCAATACATTGACAATGTCATAGATCCGCCGCCGCTCAACTCCTGAAACCTCATAAATATTAAGAAACCTAGATCAAAACTTCAGACGCTAGAAACAAAAAGCAAACAGAATAAGCAAAATAAAAGCAAAGAAAGGAGCTTAAGGGTCTGACAAAAACCTAATCGGTTTGCAGCATCATCCAGTCCGATTGATTCAACGCCATCTCGATTGTACAAAGTCAAAAAACTGCCGAAAACATAGTCAAAGGAGTCAAAGGATATGAGGGGGCCGGATGATGGAGCAAGATCTACTAGAAAGAAAAAGAAGCAAGGATTACTTAGAGCACAGGAGTCCAAGGGATTTCTGCTTCCTGCTATAGGCATGATGCCTTGCTTCGGGCTCTCGAAACGCAGACATGGAAGACATCTCTTTAGTTCTTTTTCCTCCTCGTCTTTGATATCTACTTCTTCTGGATCTTCTGGTGTCACAGATCAAATAACCGCAGAATTCAATTATAGATCAGTTGAAGGCAGCGAAAGTATTGTCGTGGAGAAGAGATCCAGAGTTCTGAGAGGGAAAAAAGAGATTAGGAGACCGTTAAAAAAGGTGGGAGATTTTGTTCACCTGGCGGGTTAGGAATTTCAAACAGCGGCTCGGTTCCGAGCCATTTTTGAACAGGCCGCGGGAATTCAAATTGAGAACATAACGCGCGTCGCGCGCCGGTTCTTAAATTACCAAGATAACCTTGCCCACTCGCCCGTTTGAGGGTCGTTTTGGTAATTCCGTGGCTTAGATTCGTTAAACAAAAGCATGTCCTTGTTTTAATTGGCGAAAATGCTCCCCCTAGAGCATACGAAATTACAGAATCACCCTTGCTTTTAAATAGGATTAATTTAGGGGGAGAGTGGGGGGGCGAGTTTTACGAGGGAGAGGGAATCTGCAATTGGCTTGGTCCTTCCCTGCCTCACGGCTCTCGCCAAGACAGCAAATCACATGTTTGCTTGAATTTCTTGCCATGTAATTGAAGCAACACGTGACGTTACCAAGCCATCAGTTAATGGAAGCCCTCAAGGTCTATGTGGTCCCACTATAGGCAAACGAATTATTTGTGCCACTGCCACGTTATTTTTAATATATAAGTGGCACGCGTACAACGCGTACGAGTACAACTGAATTCCTACCCAAATTTGGGTGGACCGCCCCCGGCACGATGTGAATCAGCACGCATGGCCCACGTTAATAATATATAAATATACATATTAGGGTTATTTACTTAAACACCTCTATAATATACATATTTACTGAAAAACATATCTTTATTAATTTTTCATTTAAAAAAAACCTTGAATCCATGCCCTTTCACATGTTTTTTCACTCCCTTAAGTCTTTAAGAGGCAAAGTTGTCATTCCCTTATGGAAATACAATTTCGTGATGGAGGAGGGTTGAATAAAGCAATTGGAAATCACAGGGATGTATAAATTCGTATTTTCTTAATTGTTTCTTTTATAAAATAGAATTTTGTGCCGGTCCATACACCGGGCCTCTTCCCCAATTTGTCGTGCCATGCTGGCTCATGGCACTTACTTCAGGCACAATCCACATTATACCTGTCTATTTTCAACTTTCCCTCTCCATTTTCTGTTTCTCTAAGCCAAAAGCAGCTTTGTTTATGCTAAAAACACCAAAAGCAGCAAACGTAACACGGTCCATGGTGCTTTTACAAATAGCATGGAAAAAGAGTAGGATTTGAATTAATCAATTCTTTAGGCTGTGTTTGATTTGAAAGAAAAGGTAGGAAAAGGTAGAGTTTCCCAACTTCTTCTTTCAAACTAAACAGCCTTAAAGTGTGAAGATGATGTATTTATATAATTTGATCAAAGTTGGATGTTATAATCTATATCCGATTAATAATCAGATTGAAATTGGATTTGACCCTATCCGATTCAATTAAAGTCTAAATCTGATTATATTAAATATTTATTAATTTATATGATTATAAAAATATATTCTATGTATTATATTATATATAATAATAAATTTAATATATTATGTTTATATTAATTTATTATATATAAAAGTTGAAAAATAAATAAATTATTAATTAACTTTACTGGTATTTAAAAAAACATGGCGGAATTGGATTAATCCAAACCTGATCAGAGTCCACTATGATTCGAATTCCAATCCGGATCTTTAAGTCCAGTTGGATTTTGGATTAAAATCAGACGTAAATTCTCATTAATCGGATCGAATGCGGATTTTGATCATCCAATCTGAATCTGGTCCAATTATATCCCTAGGTTTATGACAGTATAGTCCATGTCCACAGTCCACCTCACATGTACCAACGCCATATTTGCTGTAGACTTATGGGCATTGACTTTGTTGTAGATTCAATGAATGAACGCCACCTATTATTTGCACAGGTGATGGTGTTCCCATGTATGCTTTACTTAACACAACCCACCTTTTAGTCTAACAGTAATATTTATTTACTTCTATTACTTATTTTTAATTTATGTACGTAATACATAATTCATGAATCCAAAAATTGCATTTTTTTTTCTTCATTTCCTATTTTCACTCTTCTTCTCTTCCTCAATCCTTACCTTCTCTTCATTCCCTAAACCCTAATCTACTGGTTTTTGGTATATGAATTGAACCAAAACAACCTAAATACTTCATCATAAAAGGATATGCACACTCCAAACCCTCATATAGATATTTGTCATTTGATAAGTCTTCACTCTACTTTCAGCACCAGTAGATTTCAACAATCTAAGTTAAATGGTTTGATTATTTGAATCCAATTTTCCCCTCTTTTGGCCACTGACAAATAATTATCATGTGAGTTTTTTGGTAGAAAATATAATCCCTTAAGAACAAAAAATTATTATATGATTGTTTTAAAACTTCTGAAACTTGGGTAGAAATTAAGTTAGAAGTCATCATTCACATACTCTAAGAAAGGCTTTCTATTGAAAACTATTATTATTCACATAACTTCAATTCCTTGGATTGGATCCCTTCTTCAACTTTTCACAATGAAAAGTACAACTGGTCACTGGGTGTGATTAATACATCAACAGTACCTTCTTTTATTCTAGTTCCATATGCGAACACGAACAATGCTTACACTCGGGATTTGAATTGGAGCCACACCTCTGTTATGAATTGAGAGATGTGTAACTCCAATTCACTACAGATAGAGAATCAATAGAAAAAGTAAATAGAAAATCTGGACTCGAAAAACAGGGGGAAGGAAATCGTTGTCTTAAGAAATTGAAAAGAAAAATAAAGTAAATAATATTAATTACTAATATGCAAAGAACACATGGCAGTCATTCACTGGGTCTACAGCAGGTCCGACTTCATCTTTCATATATCTTCTCCGAAGCATTAGCGGAGTTGCAGGGAATCAAACAAACTGGCCGATAAAACATAACCTATCACAGGGACAGTGTAATGTTGAAGATAGAAGCCTCAAGGAGTTCAGATAGACCACTGTGGGAGATTTGGGCTGTTCTGGAAGGCATCCTATCTTTTCCCAATCATACATACACTTTACTGTTGGTTTAATTTGTTTCTACCCTTTGAATTATATTTTACTGATGAATCTAACTTTACCCATGCTCTTTCCTTGTTTACTAAATTTGGAAACAACACAAATATATATATATATATATATATATATAACGTCTATTTCGTAGTTTTACGTTTCAATCAAAATACAACAACGTTTTTAAAAACGAACCGGAAATAGAACCTGTAAGGGAACCGGTTTCCGGTTAAGTGGTTCAACCGTCCGGGTTGAATGGTTTGACTTGTGATATCATAAATAAATTAAAAATAAAAAATATATTTATATATAATAAAAAATAGTATAAAAGTAAAAAAAATAAAACTATCTAAATAAAAAATAATATAGTACAAAATACATAAAAATATAAAATTTTTAAAAAATACAGAAAAACACAAAAAAAGTCAAAAAATTACAGAAAAATAAAACCACAAAACTTCGACAAGATATCTCTCTTTGTCTCTCTCTCATTGGATGGTGGAATAACTATGACTAACCATTGTGAATCCTCCGTCTACTTCGTCTGAAGCAAGAAACATAGCAGCCTCTGCTATATGGGCAGACTTTAAGTTAGTGCCCTTCAAGTTGGTTGCAGCACAAGTGACAGCTTCCATGCTATCTGGGTCCAGATTGTAGGCATTGTAGGCCAATGGGGTAGCATCTCCAAAAGGGAGATGCAATTGACCCTGATGCCATGAGCCCCCAGCTCACTACAGGCTTACTAGAGCAGCCCCACCAATGCATGTTAGAAGTGGTGTATGTACGAGGAGCAAAGCCACCCAAGGCCGCTGCCACAGTTTTAGTGCAGACGATTGAGCCCCATATCTTTCTCTCCACCATAGCCCAACCTGCGTGCTTAATCGTCGTTGCCACCCCTCGCACATTGGTGAGCATGGTGTTGTTGAACTCTTCCATGTACATCTCTAAAATGCTACTTAAAGGACCCAATATCCCTGCTGATTGACACAGGTGATTGTCGATGCAAATGGCTGCAACTCTTACTACTGCTAGAAACCCTCACTCGTCGTTTCAAACTTGGTCGCAAGCAAGCTCGCCATCCGCCACTACAAGTGTTAGCTGCTGCAAGGCCCGCCAACTCTTACTATTGCCTGCAAGTGCTGCCTGCTGCCTGCAAGTTTGCCGTCGCGGGTCGGACACTAGAGGTGCTGGCCGCCACAGGTGGCCAGTTGGGTGTGAGGGTTGAGAGGAGGGAACTCGAGAAACCCTAAAGCTAAATTGACTAAACATTCATATTGGGTTGGAGAGAAGGTATTTTATTTTGTTTTTTATTTAAAACTGAAAATAAAAAGAGTAACCCACAAATTGTTGCCCGGGTCGAACGGTTTAGCGGTCCGACCGCACGGGTCAGCGATTTTCTAACTTTTTCAACAAATTTTAAAAATTTCCGATTTTTAGTAAAATCGGACCTGAGGGCTGACCGGTTACCGGTTTTTTCCCATCCAACTGTCTAGTCCAGTCTGGTTTTGAAAACCATGTAATATAATATTATATTATAATAAATTGTATATTATAAAATACAAAATTCTATATTATTTACATATTATATAATATATTTTAAGCATTGTATATGATATTATGGAAAAAGTAATGTTTTATATATTAAATTAAATTATGATATTTCATGTATTATAATAATTAAGCATGTTATATTAGAGGATTATGTGAGATTCCAATGTTAAATGGCGAATTTTTAGAAGGGCAACATTATCCAAATAACCTCTTAATAGAGTAGAGTCACGTAGGCGAGGTGATACGAGTTGATGCATTTCTTCATCATGTAGAGTCTAATCCAGAGTTGATCACTAGAGTTTCGTGGGGATGGTCTTGTTTATAATCCAGAAAGAAGCACACCTATGTTTCCTTTTCTATCCCACATTTTTATTTCCACCCTCTTTGTCTATGCCTTAAATGAGTTTGAATATGTTACGAACAAGATTATGGCCCCATGTATTTTAAGATTAGTGTGGAGTCTTACTATTGGTTCTACAGCCTGCTGAACAGTTATAACATTCAGCTAATTCTATTTCTACTATGTGAAGATGGTGTGAGGCGTACTCTGTGAGAAGCATATCTGAACTCATGCATCTGACACCCCCTGATGCAATCTCCTGAAAGCAAAATCCTTCCAAACACTTTGCAAACTGGGCACCCAGCCCAACAATGGAAATATCTCCCCATGAATTTATGATATTAGGAGAGATATTCCTGATGTGCAGCTGGATTCTATATTCTTACTTCTTCCAGTTTTAGTTATTGCTTTTGGAAAATCCAGGCTCCTCGAAACAAATCATGGTTTTCGTCAGTTTTCAAAACATTGGAACAAATATATGCATATACATATCTATCACAAACTTGTACCCTTCGAATTTTCTCTCCTTTTCACCCTTTTGGTCACCTCAGAAGATATGATTTATTTCAATTGGTAATATAGCTAAGGAATTTTTTTTTGTATGACTTGTTTGTACACATCCCTGTAAATTTGTTTGTAGATAACCTAAAGCAATAAGCTGCTGGAACTCTAGACAAGTTGCACATTCTACTCTTCAAAGCAATTCTTCCCGCTGCAACCTTACATATGAGAAAATACTACTCAGGACCCATGTGATGCACGGGTTTTATTAACAGAATGCCAAGCAAATTGAACACTATCACATTATTAGCGAGCCCATAAGATAAACCCGTGGATGAGAAAACAGATTGTGGTGTGGACCAATCCATGAGATAGCGTGGATCAGTCCACACCACAGCCAATGGCACAAAACTGAATATATTGTGGTCAATCCACACACTAAACACCACCTTAACTAGACGCTTATGCTCTTTGATGGTGAGAAGAATTTGAAACTCTGTTATTTGCAACTTCCCTCTTAAATTACCATTTAAAAAAATTGGAGATTACCATTTCAGGCGGCAACTACATGGGCTTCTAGAGGGAATCTTGCACCCCTCTAGAATTGCCCCCTTAGGTAATAGAGCACAGAGAGGCCATCCCCGCCTCGTCCTTAGTGATGGGGCGGGTTAGAGGCCGGGCACCCATTTCCTATCGGAGATGGGGAATCCCCAAATTTTTCCCACCTCAAGGCAACCACCTAAAAATAATATAATTTATAAATATTTTACAAATAGGACTATGGGAATTTGGAGGTATTTTAAGAATTTGATTATGACAATTTAGGGGTATTTTATAAATGGAATTGTGGGATTCTAGGATTATAAGAATATATGAAAAACATAGAATTGTTTTAAAAAATAATATTAATTCTATTGATATTTTACAAACTTAACATCGAGTTTGTGGAATCATATGCAAACATCGTTAGAGAAAAATATTTTCCCCGTCCCCACCCTATATTTTCCCCATCCCTATTTAAAATTCGAGAAAACTTGCCCCATTCGGGTGGCATAGGGTAGGGCCCTAGTTTTACATGGAAAATTGTCACCCCTACAATTCTAATAATTTTCTATAACTAATTAACTAGCATTAAATTAAATTACAATATTTTATGATAATTTCCAAAAATTATTTATAAAAACAACAAATTAATGTGAATTAATGTAAATTATTTACTTTTTAAGCCTAAATTATTTACTATTAATCAAAGCGATGTAATTATGGTAAATTACATGGATTTTAATTAAAAGTAAATCATTTGTTGTTAATTAATGTAAAACCAAGTATGGTTGAAGTCAACCAAGTAGCCTAGACCAATGGGGATAGATTTAATTATTTTCCTAAATGATTTCATATTTATTTATTAAAATAATAATAATGGATTGTTATTTAAATAATTGTGAAACAATATTTGATAGATTAATTTCCTAATTTGATTTTCCTAAAATTGTTAATAATTATTTAGTTGAATAATAATAATGGGCTATTATTTAAGCAGTTTTGGAGAATATTCTTTTGTAGATTAATTTCCTGATATTTTAATTATTATTTATTTAAAAAAAGTATGGATTATTAGTTAAAGAGCTTCCTAAATTATTTGATAATAACTATAATTATTGATTTTATAAAAATTAGTAAATTACGCCAATTAGTAATATCTTTTATGAATAAGTAATTGTTATGAACATTTAATGAAAATTTATTCAATTACAATGATTAATGTAAATTATGCTAAAACATTAAAAATTTAAACATTTATTAATTAACCAATGGCTAGTTTTCACTAATGATTGGTCAGTTTTGAGTAACCAACTCTCTAACCCGACCATATTAGTATGCCTAGCCAAACAATCTCCAATTGAACTGAATTGCCTACTGAATACTCATAATTTCAACTAAATTAATAGTTTAATTTCTAACAAATAACAATAGTTTAATCTCCAATAATTATTGAAAATTTATAGCAAAAATACACAACTAATGAAAATATATTTATAACGAAAATACAATAAATAGCTAATAAAAAACTTTAAAACCTTTAAATTATTTAATCTACTTCCACTATTTCAATGATATTTATTTTTTCATTTATTTATATTTTATATTCTTATTAAAGTTACTACAGAATTTTGTTATTTAATTTATTTTTTTGTTTTTAAACAATGTTTAAAATATGGTTCAATATTCACATTTTTTTATATTGAAAACATTTTAAATTTATTTAAAAATAGCATATAAAACATAAATAATTATTAAATAATACCTTGACTCACTTTGAACAGAGTAAGTTTTCTCGAATCTTAAATAGGGATGGTGAAGAGAGAGGGTGGGGATGGGTAAAATATTTTTGCTCCAAATCAGGAATAGGGTTTTGCATATAATTCCCTAAACCCATGGGTAAATTAGTAAACTATCAGTAGATTTAATATTGATTTTAAAATATCATTAAGTTTTTCCTCGTATTCTTATAATCCTAGGATCCTACAATTCCATTTATAAAATGCCCCCAAATTCCCATAATCCTATTTGTAAAATATCTACAAATTAGATTATTTTTAAGTGATTACCTTGGGGTGGGGAAAATTTGGGGATTCCCCCATCTTTGACGGGGAATGGATGTCTCACCTCCAACCCGCCCCACCATCGGGGATGCGGTAGAGTGTCTTGACATTTTGTGCATCTTATGGGGCCGCACTAGTTATAATTACTTAATGTGCTTTTGATTGTTTTTTTTTAAGTTATAACATAATTTTGTTATCTAATCTATTTTTTGTTTTTAAAATAATATATAAGATAAGATTTAATTACTAATATTTTGATAGTAAAAGTGCTTAAAATTTTATTGTTTATAATACTATTTAATTATTTAAATAATACCATTATTTAAAATTTTAAAATATTAATGATTTGTTAAATTTAATAATCCATGAAATTATAATTTATACTATTATTACATAGTTTCGTTATTTTAACTATTTAAAATTTAGTTACATTAAATATTTTTATTTAAATATTTAAAGAAATTTATAAATATTTAATCTTTTTGTTATTTAAATTGTATTTATTTAAAGTAATTATGTAATCTTAAATATTTTGTTACATAATTATTTAGCTATTTTTAATATTTTGTTATTTAAATAATTTTTATTTATATTTTTAAACTAATATTTAGTTATCAAGTTGAATAATCCATAAAATTATAATTTACATTGTTATTACATAATTTCATTATAAATTTTATAAAAATATAAAATTATTAATAATATGAATATTATTAAACCTAATATGATTATTTTGTGTTTTGAATAAATATTTTAAAGTTACTACATAATTTTATTATAATATTTAAATAATTTTTTAATTTAAACTTTCTTTAGATAGATATAGATGAAAAGTGGGATAGAGGATAAATAGAAATTGGAGATAACTTAGGAGATAAATAGGAATTAGTGAAAGATAAAGATATAATTTAAGGAGAAAGTGGGTGATAGTAATTTCCTAATAAAAAGGAGAGGAAAAAAAGGAGATAAGCCATGTTAGGCGGCAACTCCTATTGTTTTTAGAGGGAATCTTGCACCCCCTCTAAAATTGCTTAGTTTGGGTAAGGAAGCAAGGAGATGACTGCTGACATGGTTGTGTTTGGTTCTATATGCATTTATTGAAAAAACACCACCACATCAGTGCCACATAGGTGTTAGTGTTTATTTAAGATAAATCAAAATGAAACAACTGTTTGGTTTCACCGTTTATCAAATAAATGGTAGAAAACTGAAACGCTTTGATTTTTGTGCATGGGGCATTTGGGGAAACATTAAGTTTTTGTTTCCCCTAACACCCCATGGTTTTTCTTGAAACCAAATGCTGATGTGGCACACTTTAATGGGTATTAATCTAAGGTGGAGAGTAAAAAACGTATAAAGTGAAGCCCAACCAAACAACAAAAACAGGAACCAAACACATTATATAAATAAACATTTAAAGTGAAAAAGTACATACTATATAAACAGTCATTATGGTGGTAATATTCAACACCAATAGTAGCCATAAAAAAAAAAAGATCAATAGTATCCATCATCATTTATCACATGGACCTATGCTCCCATGGCAAACCAAAAGTACCTGGGGAAGATTTTGATCATTTTTTAAGTTACGATGTCACACAATAATGATGCCAAAGCTTCTCTTTCTCCGCAGCACCCAACCTTTCTTGTCTCAGGACATTCCACAACGAAGCTACTAATAATCTCATAGCAATAAACCATTGCAGTTGCATACTTTCACCATCGCAGCTTATCTAATTGATCAAGCTCTACTGTTATACATAACAAGTGTTCATACCTCTATCGCAGAAGCCAAACTGTCAATATCCAACTTCTTATCTTTACCTCTGCTCACTTTCTTCTGTTGAGGATCCTTCCCTTTATTTCTGTGCACATTGATTATTTGTTTCTCATTCAAAACCCTATCAATCCCTCTTTTCCATAATACCTTTTCTTCTCCTCAAAACCTCTGGACTCTTCAGGCCTGTGGAACTTTTGATAGCTTAAACTTCATCTTTTAACAAGAACCACATTAAGTCAGCAACTCTATTCAAGGAACTGTTATCTTTCATACCACATCTCTTAACTTCAGTACCAATAGTTAAAAAGGCAACCCTAAGTTTAGTTCTACTTTCTAGAGTTTGATTTTCTCAATGTCTCTATCAAACTGCTTTTGAGTTCTAATATGTAGAGTAATTTTCACATTCACCTTTTCTTTTTTCTTTGGGTACTTCCCTTCATAATCTTCCATTCTGCTTGTAGTGCTACTTGATTTAAAATTTCTTAGCAGTTGGCAATTTAATTACCACCTTCAGTAGCAGTGTTACTCCTCAATGTCGTCATATTTGTTTTCTTTACATATTCCCCTTCATAAACTTTTCACATCATTCTGCTTACAGTACTACTTGATTCAAGAATTTCTTAGCAACTGGAAATTTAATTACCACCTTCAGCAGCAGCATTACTACTCATATTTGTTTTCTTCACCCACTGACCTTTATAATTATTCATACCATTCAGCTTATAGTGCCACTTCATCTAAAAATTTCTTAGCAATTGGAACTTAATTCTCACCTTCAGCAGCAATATTACTCCTCAACTTTTTTTACATAGCTCCCTGCATAACTTTCCATATTATTCTTCTTAAAGTGCTACTTGATTAAAGATTTTTTTGCAAATGGACGTGACTGTGTCACCAGAGAGCAAGAAACTAGCTAGCATAGTTCACAAAACAAAATGATTAACTAAGTAGGCATTCTCATTTTACGCCTGGAGTAATTAAGCACAGCGGGAGAGATGAGGAATCTATTCCATGAGAAAGAACATCTTTTATCCAGTCGAGTGGGATGGCAGGAGCCAATCAGTTTTCAACTAACAATATAAGCTCACAGAAGATTTTGAGGTAGTTCAATAAGATGCTTACTTTTGTATGTTTAACAGTAAGATTGTTCAACATTTCTACTTTTACCAGGTCTTGTGAAATTTTAAAACACTCTTTTTCAGCTAAGTAACACCAATAATGGTGAATTCTGAATTCAGTGGGACAACACCACACTTCCATCCAGAGAAATTTCACTTAATTTTTAAAATTCAAAGGAAACAACCTGCACTTAATCTGTAGACATCAAAGTAACTCGAAAAATAAATATATAAATACCTGCATAGAATCAATGTATTCCGAAAAAAGAATGATATACATACACTGTAATTATGCAGTTACGAAATCTGGTGAAATAAAAGTAAAACCATAAATTTTGTCAATATATCTCAAGCATCAAAATGATATAACAGGAAAATGCCTGCTAAGAGTTCATTAACCTTCTTTTGTTTCACCCTAAATCCAATAAAACCAAGAGTCTTAACTGAAACATCAAAAGAACAGTACATGAAAATAAGGGTAAGGTTTAGTTCACGAATGGTGAAATTGGAAAAGGAATACAAAAATAAAATTGGGGAAAAACAGTCAACCTATTGCTCAACATTCACGACGATAAAAAGAAAAAAATAAGTAGTTGCAAGATGAAGAAGGAGCTAAAAAATTGAACCCCAGGCCTAAGGCTCGACAGTAGTCACCTGTTGCCATTCCCCGTCCACTGCTTCCTTCCACAATGTAACATTGTTGTTCCCATCAGCCACAGCCAAAATATTTCCAGTCAACGACCAGGAGACCCTCCAAACAGGGGTCTTGAAATCCTTCAAGATCTTACCTTCCCATTGATCCCCTTCCTTGGCCACAGTCCATATGATAACCTTTCCATCCTGCGAAGCACTTGCAATAGTTGATTTTGGAAGGCCCAGATTTGGTGCCCATGCCACATCCCTAACCCAATCAGTGTGCATCTGAAGAGCAGGGAAGCAATCCATCTTCCAATTCCCATTGGAAAGTTTCCAGACCTTCACTGTGTTGTCACAGCCACCAGAGACAAGCTTCTGAACAGGGTCAAGCACAGCAGACCTAACAAGAGCACCGGGAGCCATCGACGGGGCCCATGAAACAGAGGTAACGCCAACAGGGTGAGCCTGGTCAATCTTCGTCGTATCCCACCCACCATCAGCCCTGGCAGTAAAAACCGATATATTACCATCAGATGATCCAGAAGCCAAGCAGAGACCAAGTTCATGAGGCGCCCAAGCAATAGAATTAACAGAAGATTTGTGATCAGTGAAGATCTGGGCTTGCGTCCACTCGTTCTGATTGCCTTCCTTCCAAATTATCACTTTGCCATCATAAGAGCAAGAAGCAAGGATGGACCCAAACTTTGGGTGAGCCCATGCAACCTGCCAAACAGGCCCTTGGTGCCCGCTCAAGGTAGCAAGATCCTGGGAACCAGAGCTGCCCACACCAATTATTTTGATTGTGCTATCGGAAGAAGCCGTAGCCAAGCGCTTGCCATAATAATCCATGGCCACATCGTGAACGGTATCTTGGTGACCAGTTTCAATCTTCTGTGAAGGCATCGTTCCTTTACCTTCGTTTTCTTTATATCTCCTCCAATAGATACCCTAATTCTGACTTCTCAACTAGTTCCTGCAGAAAAATCGAATTGGGGTAAGCATTAGGCGCCTATAAACAACGTTCCGATGCCAAACTGAACATAGAAGGGTTTTTCCCCCCTCACGATGACGCGAATTCAATTTTCTGGCTTTTTTTTGACAATTTTGTGCATACTGTAGACAATGAGCATCACAAATCCAACAAGAAACTCTTCTAACAACATAAATTCTGAGATGTAAATGGAAGGAGGAGATTGAAGCTTGAAACCCTAGATCTCACGAAAAAAGATAACAATATGAAATGAATCTCGAAAATGGATTGGAAGAATAAATTGAAGATGAAAAATGTGGCTACAAATGCATCAACATTAGAAAGCGCAGCGAAGAAGAGAAACAGAGAAGAAAACACCACCTCCCAAACCGACCACCGACGGGCTCAGCGACAAGTACCAACTTCGCTGATGAGAATTGCGCGAAAGGCCGCGTTCTATCGACTACCACGATGAACTTCGACGGGCCCTAATAGAGTAATATCTGACATAAAACTGGTTGTTTGATTTCGGAACGTCTCGGCGTGAAACATTTTAAGATTTAGGTTTGTTTGGCCGCAAGGATGTGGCAAAAGACTGGATCTAGAGTTGATCATCTTTACTTTAGACCGGCCCAGAATCTCGGTCCAGCCCAGTTCAGAAACTTTCGGGCTTCGGCCTAGATTTTCTTGTCCAGTTTCCGGGCTAGACCTGGGCCCAATATCTGAAGCCTGGTCCGGCCTGACCAGGAATATACATGCATATATTATAAGGGAAATTTCTTGAATTACCCCTAAATTTTAATAAATGGATTTATACACTCTTATAGTTTGCAAAATCCCTGAAGGCTGCATTTGTTTTTAGTTTAAATGCGAATTGACATAAAATTCTACTATTCATTCACATTTATATGCATTTATTTTCAGTGTAATGTTTACATTAAAAATCGATGTGAAAACTTCCATTAGTTGAAATTTTCATCGATTATTACATCCAAAACTAAAGTTCCTAATTTTTTTTATAATAAACATCATCATTAAGCAATTCACAGACAAATCGAAATGTTGAATTCACCCCTTAATTATTCTTCAAATTTTTAAATTTAAACACCAACCACCCATTGTTCCAATAACCCCTAAGGTTGTGTTTGGAAACGATGCAAATGGAGCATAAATTCCAGTTCAGGGTAAATTTGCATTCTGGTTCACTTTTGCCTGTGTTTAACAATATTATATTTATGCATTGAGAAATGACCGATCAGTGCATATCAATAAAAAAAGAAAGTAAATTTGCATTCATGTGGGCTTTTGATTATATATATATATATATATATTATTGGAATTCATGTTGAAATCCATTATAACTAAATATCTGTTTGGTAAGAATGTAAATTTATCAGTGCAAAACTAAATCAATTTTACATATATAAACCATTTTACACTCTAATTATTTACATTCACACTTATTTGCGTCGTTTCAAAAGGCAGCCTAATGTTCATTGTTTGAGTAGTAGTTCCAATCACATTTCGATGTTATCCATAACCACATTTCATGGCGGAGAGAGGACGGATGGCTTGTTTTCAAATAGTCATTACCAAGATTGGGTTTTCTGACAAATAAGCACTGAGCATAGCCAGAAGACGAAGAGCGGAAAGTCCCATTACTTCACCCAGGTGGATCACAAATGGAAGACAGACTTCATATACATAGTAATTGCATTTTGGACCTATAGACACAAGACTTATGGACCACTATAAAAATCTCTTCTTGAGTAATCCAAACCAATCATATGATTCCTTGCAACTCAGTCCCTCGCCGTCATATAATGCTCTCTTTCATAAAGCATCAACTGTGACTGAAGTAGCCACCTCCATCAATTTTCCTTGTACTTGATAGGTAAAAACAATGAACATTTTGTTATAAAGCATATAAAGGGTAGACCTTCAGTTATATAAGATTGTCTATTTCACATCAAGCCTTAAGATATAGAGTAAGAGGATTTAAGAAACCTCCCTTTCAGAATCTTGGGATTTGTGAAAGCTTTGCCTGATCTCACTCACCGTGGAGACTTGATGTGGGATACTGCACCAACTGTCAATACATGTTGTGGACAAGCTAGTGTAATGTAAATCAGTATCCAAGTGCTCTTTAAATTCCTTTTCTTGTTCCCAGGTTCTTCTAAAGTTTTATACACCTCCACCCAAACAAATAAAGAAACTATAATAACATTCTTGATATTCCTTTTAGATCTCATTTGCTTTTCAGTAAGTTATTTATTTGGATAAGTGCATTTACTTATGTTCTTTTTTTGTTCTAGGTAAATAAGACAGTGACCATTTTAGCCATAAAATCTACTATTAAAAAGGGCATCTTTGTTCCATCCAAGTGTTGGCAATTTTCTCTCAAATGTAGAAATGGTAGGCAAGTGATACCCATTAAAATAAATTTTCTCTGGTCCCTACATAAATATGAAAAAATAACATAGATTTTTTTGGTCAATGGGAGCCAAAATCCCATTGACCAACTCCCCCCCCCCCCCCTCAAAATCCCAAAAACAACCCCCTCCCCAATTCCTTAGTGTTGATTTGAAGTTCAAATGATTTCTCAAGTTCAGGATGTTTTAGTTTTGGGGTTAAAAAAAAAAAAAAAGGCAAAATTGAGTTTTAAAAGTTACAACAGTAACATGGAAACACATGTAGACAAAATGTAATGGTGTTATAACAGTAGGGGTAGAATTAGACAATTGTAAGAAAACTAAGAGTACTTTAAGAGGTTTTGCAAAGAGTAGATGTAGTCCATTTGTTGTTCTCTCTCCCCTATTATTTCATGTTTGTCTCCCCTCTGCTCTTACACATTCCATTAAACTAGTAACTCGACAAAATCAAAAGTCACTCAAATTATATGTTTTTTTTTTCTTCTATATGAGATTGGCAAAATGATTTTTGTCCAACCATTTCATTTTGTCTAACCTTATTAACTACAACTAAATTATGGGTTATTAAGGGTTTTTCTGTATTTTGGATATTTTGCGGATAAGTCATGTGTGGTTCAATTCTCATTCCTTTTAAAATTACAAAATAGACAAAATGGGTAAAAATGAGGAACATGGGAAAATATTGATACGAACCAAATGTTTTTTTCAAAAAAAATATATTTTTTTTTTGTGGCAACAATGAGAATGAGAATAAATTTTGAACCCATTTGATTATAAACTCCATTTTCATTATTTTTTCCATCAATTAAAATAATAATATGGGTATACCTATGATGCTTATTAATAAATATACAGTGAAATCATGCAATACCCATATAACAAAACACAAATCAATCATATGAGCCCCACATCAATAACACAAAATATATAAAAAAAATAACAAGAAAGTAAAAAATCTTTTGCATTTAGTTGCGTAGAGAAAACAGATAAAAGAAATCTAGAAGCAACTAGCACCCATTTAAAACTAATTAAAATGAAATTACTTTGTTGAATTGAGTTGATAATTGTGCAAATCAAGAAAAGAGCTTGGGATTTGAAAATAATAAAAAGAAAAAGGATTTTAAACATTGTAAAATTAAAAATAAAATTAGTAAGATACCTAACAATTTCATCAAAATGATAATAGTATATTCAATAAATATAACACCAACAGACAGGGTGCATTTCCAATAGACAGCAAGTAATCCCGTTGCATGCATGCAGCATTCAACTACCATCAACAATGCTCGACGAATATCATCTGAAAGAACCTTTTTCCTGCAAAATTTCAAGAGGGGATTGGGGTATCGGGCACACTCCTTGAACGTGGCAATCATCGATTTCCCTTTGGTAGTCTTTTTCTCGGCCTTTGGTATTTCGTCGGGCTCGTGATTTCACTCAATCAGCAACCTCTTAAGGAAAAAAATAATCTTGTCCTCATCACATAAATCCTGAAATTCGCCTTCATCCGCTTAAATCCTTATCTTTGTGAGCACCAGAGGAGCTTCCGTTCTCACTCAAATCATCATCAGCACTTCCTCCGCCCGTCTCTCCATCCTCCTTGTTCTTCCTCTTCCGGTCACTCAAAATCTCCGTTTTCTGTCACTTCCTTAACTCGACAATGTCTTGAAGGAAATCATTCGTTTGTCCTTCCGTCATATCACTATTAACCTCAAAATTCCGGCCTTGAGGATAAGCTTAAGCCTGCTAAGCCACGCTTCATCATCTTCACCAAAGAGGGTGATAGGTTGCTTTAGGAATCAGAATCGACAGATGACTTCTTGTTTAAGGAGGACGAGGTCGTTGATTTTTTTCTCATCAGTAAGGGTTTCTTGTGTTTTGGAGGAAGCGGAAGAAGGAAGGTCCGATTTGGAGTTAGGGTTTGAAGAGGAGGTGGTGGTGGCGGCGCCGGAGGAGTTATGCTTGTCGCAGGGGCTTTGGCTTCTAACTCGCACTTCTCTTCTTCACGAAGGGAGTTTTTTCTGCTCGATTTTGGATCGTTTGAAGGCTTTCTTGACTCAGATGTCTTCTGCCAAACTTTTCCTTTCCAACGACGAAATGTCTCTTGATTCTTGTTCACTCTCCGGCAAGCTGACCGTGCGACAGAAGGGTAGTTTCGGCATTTAATAAATTTTAAACAGTGGGATGAGAATCTTTTTGGAAATTAACAGTGGGGATTTTCTCTAATGATAAAATTTTAGGGATCTTTATGGCAAACTAAAGTATAAGGGTGACATTGTCACTAACGCTATAGTACAATGTGGTATTTATAATTTAATTTATCCCGAATTTTTATTGGCCGATGTTCAGCGGTTAATGTCCGCCAGCATAAGAACCGCCTGTCATCCCTCAGTAAAACTATACCATGGTTTTTTAGACTTGGGCTGGGTTGATGAGTGCCAACATACAAGTTCTTTAAAGATTGAATATGAACAATACGATCGAGGCACGGGTACTTTTCATGCTGCAAGTTAGTTCAATTTTTATGACAAGAGCTTTGCCTATCTTATTCATTCATATCTATTCTTGTCCATAATAAGTAAGAATCGAAAGAATAAAGCACACCAAACATGGCCTTAAACGATCACTATGTGTAATGCAATGACTGATTGAAATATTTTATTTTAAAATTTGATAATTAGAACATGGAATATGGTGTGGTTGAAACTATGTGCTTTCAACTGCACACCAATAGGGCCGAATAGATTCAAACAAACCATGCCTTACAAAGACCACATTGCTAAGCACTGCCCAAATCATTCTTTGATCATTTGTGTCCAACGGTCATATTGCAAGTGATATGGAAGATATTTGTACCATTTATAAAAACGATGATGGTAAGATTGTTTAGTAAAAAATCCTGATTTTACTTTCCCTTTTTACCTTCTACTATTTTTGTTTTTTTAGTATTTAACTATCATGAGGTCATATGTTGTCCATCATAAAAAATAAATAAATAAGAATGCAAACTATTAACATGGTTGTAGATCCTATAACCAATTACACACATGACACATAAAGACTGCTAAATGGTGGTTGGAGATCCCAATAACTAATAACTTATCATTATTTATGTTTTTTGCTGAAATCATATATCAATCAATTATTCTATAAATTCACCCTATATTTAGAATAAAAATTAAAAATTCATGAACCTCACTTAGGATTAACATAGTGCATGTGAAATCATCTAAACACCAAAACTTGAAAAGAATACAAAAGAGATCTCTTATTGAATTAATATTAATTTTAGTTAGATAATAAGAATCCTATTATGGGCTTAATATTAATTTAGGGTTTGCTTGGATACTTTTTTTAGCTATGGGTGAAATATAGTTGTAGATTCAATAACAAGGATTCAATTGTATATTATAGCCATGTTATGGTTTTCTAGAGAAGGTTTCACATTCAATGGACCATAAGAAATATATCTTCTCTAAAGAAGGAATCGTAATTAAAATTAGAGAAAGTTCCCGATTAGTACCCTATACTTTGGCTCGAGTGAGAACTTGGTCCCTGAACTTTAAAATGTGACAATCCAATACCCTAACTTTCAAAATGTGATAATCCAGTACCTGCCATTAACTACGTTAATCAGCTGTTAAGTGGCATTTGAAAAGTCAAAACTACCATTCGAATGCCATCTAATTCACTTTATCAACCAGTCAAACGTTGACAAAAAACTGAACAAACACAAATCCTACCCTCTTCTATTCAAAAAAGTTGGTGATCGTCTAGAATAAGCTAGAATTTGGGATTGTTCGTTTTATTGCCAATGTTTGGATGGTTGATAAAGATAATTATATGGCATTCAAATGGCATCTTTTATCTTTCAAATGTCACTGAACGGCTGATTAACGGATTGGTTAACAGAAGGTATTGGATTGTCACATTTTGAAAGTTCAAGATTTGGACTATCGCGTTTTAAAGTTCGGGGACCAAATTGTCACTTGAGCAAAAGTACAAGGTACTGATTGAGAATTTTCCCTTAAAATTATATGAATGTTTAGTTTTGATCAAAAGTGAAATATACAAAAGAAAGGCAAGAACTACTTATGGGAAGAAACTTTCATATGCTTTTGGAAGAAAATAAAATATTTTAAAAATCTTAAAAACAAGACCTAGCCCTCTCTCTATATTTACCATTAGGGGTGGATTCGACCTGAATAGTACCAAGCTCGATCTTGGCTCGAGCTCGAGCTCGACTTGAGTAAAAAATTTATAAGATAAAGCTTGGCTTAACTCGAGCTTGATTTTAAGAAAAATATTTTATATAAATAATAAATTATATATAAAAATAATATTTTTATTATATATATCACTTTCTATAATTTTATTATGTATATATATTTATATATCTTGGCTCATTTCATAATCGAGCCTCTGAATTGGGCTCGAGCTTGAGCAGCTCGTGAAAAGCTCGCCTCATTGCCACCCTTATTTACCACGGTAGTAGAATCATCGTTGAAGAGGAAGATAACCAACAACTAAGAAGACGAAGGCGAATAGTGTGGCTGGATGGTTTTAGAGTAAAAAACAATATTAAATTTTGATTTGTTGTTTAGTTACCAAAAAGAATAAAAGTTTTTACTATCCATTGTTATAAAAAATCAAACCATTTTATTAAACTAATGATATCCTAGAAGATGAATACTATGCCTAACCAGTGGTATAAATTGGAAAGACATACCCCATTTCATCACCTAAACCCAAAAGGTCTAAGTTATAATCTGTTAAGAACAGATAGAAACAAACTAATCAAAGGCATTTCCGTTTGAGTGAGGAAAAGAGATAAATAGAGAAGTGAACTTGAAAGTGAAGATCATAACAAATTTTTAGAGGGAGATTCATATTTACAAAGAGGCTAACCAACTAGCGGATGCTCTTGCAAAACTTGGTTGCTTAGCATCTAAGAAAATTGTTTATGATTGCACAAATACTCTTCCTTCACATGTACAAAACTTGATTATAGTAGATGTTATAGGTCTTCTTTTTTTGAGACAGCGTTGATTCTAGCCCCCCCCCCCCCCCCCTTGGTGGCCACTCCTCCACCAGGAGTAAATTTTGGGGCTAAAAAAAATCTTTGCAGGGAAAGGAATGATGATGAATGTTTTGAAAAAGAGGGAAAAAAAGATATTCCAAAGACCATAACTACTACAATTCAATAGGCTAGACGTATTAACTATTAAGGTTGATTTTTTTTTTTTCAAGTTGACATATAAATTTATTACATGTTTTTAAGTTGAATTCTTAGAAAGTGAACTCCCATAACAATAGTCTACGTTAAAAAAATGAATAGGTAGAACAAAGAAATGTTTTTGGCCCTCTAATAGTATCAACTTAAATATAGATGGGGGAAGTTTTGATGAGGTTAAAAGTTCCATAGTGCCCCAATCAAATGTGAAATATTATATTCACTAAAAAAGTCAGAATAT